>NC_073353.2:21657500-22290833 GCF_027580225.2 Misgurnus anguillicaudatus
TTGGGTAGGGTAATGGGTGCGGTATAAATGGTTTTCTCTGCCAGGGGTGCAGTGACTTCATTTAGGATCTCCCCTGAGTAGTCTCCAATCTGATACCTAAATACACAAAGCACATATAGCACAGTTAGTACCACAGGTTAACTGAGTTTTATAAACACTCTTGTAGACTCAAGGTGCTTGTGGTGAGGGTGTTGTGTAAGCATAGTGAGAGTGAGGGAAGGTGTGTTTTTATGTATACACACCTTTTCTCAACCACCTCCAACGTCAGATGCAGCAGCTCTCGTTTACTCTTTTCTCTTTTCTTGATCATCTCCAGGATGCTCATGGTTCGGCTGAACTCTCTTCTTAGTTTCAGCATCTTCTCGTATGATGCCTCGTCATTCTTGCGATTCTAGGGACACAGATAAACATGGTTCCAGTCAAGTGTTCATTTTACATTTAACACGCACGTTTAATGAAATGAAAATGTGATCGATCTTTCTAGAGAATGTCGCAATTAAAAGACAAACATTCATCACGTGTTTCTACAACAAACACGTGAGGATTAAAGGGTGTTTCACACACGCTTTTCTCATAGTGGAATCGGTTTGTGCAGTCTAGGCGGTGCTGGCATTGCGGTGGCAGAGTGGACATTGTCATGGTTGCAGTCAGCCAGGTCATATTTGTATTTACTGAAACTACAAAGCACCACGAATACTGTGTGCATTTCATTTTCTCATAATGTGTTTAATGGTTTGCCTTCAGCATCACCTTTTACATCACATGCTCTTGATTTCTTGTTTATGTTTCTGTATGAGATTTTTGATGTCTTGTATAGCTCTGGGAATTAAATGACATTCCAAAAAAAAATTAAACTCAATCTTTTTAAGCTCAGTAAAATGCTCGATTGATTTTTAATAATATGTTAAATGATTGGTTATGCCCATGCGGCTGCCGCTCACAAAACATAAAAATATTTTTTATCTTAAGCGTTGCCTGCCATGAAGAGCTGTGCCGGCAGAAGCGGCATGAGCACTGCGCGGACAAGGCTCATACTGAAAATGAACTAGACACTTGCAGCTGCCGTGTCCCATCTGAAAGGCCCATAACAGACAAAATTCAACATTGCTGTACTGGGCTGGTCGGGATCTGCAATATTGTGCAAGACATTTTTATATAAACACTGCCAGGAAACAACATTGTTTGGATGCACTTGAAGAATCAGTTGATTACATTTGGGAACGTTCAGAGGTCCTCTGCTGTTGTTTGCACCTAAACCTCCACATAACAGTGTTTTCCATACATTCATTTGTAGAGGTCCACCACAAAATCAAAATTTACAACCACAAATAGATGTTTGCATCTCTCTTGCATAACAGGTTATGTACACATGCACTGCATTTTTGCAATTTTGCTCATGGCTCAGCATCCAAAAACGAACGACATGCCTGCATATTATGGCGCTTTTCCATTGCATAGTACCCCACGGTTTGGTTTGGGTTAGGTAGGATCAGCTCACATCACTTTGGCTTGGTTAGCTTTTCCATCGAGTTTAGAAACACTTCAAAGTGGGAGTGATTATAGATGTGTCATTACATTTGCACTGCCTAATGCTGACACATCATACAAGTGAGAGTGTCGTTGTACATTCCCATACATTCATTTATTTCTCAGTCTGCCACAAAATTCAAATTTACCATCACAAAGATGTTTGCACATCGCGTTTATCACTACCTCTGTCTCACATGACAGTTTCTGTACAAACAAACATGGCGTCAGTCGACGGCGCTCCGCTGAGCTTCATTTAAGTTGCATTTAAGCATATATGCGGACACTAATGTGCCGCCAGAAACTGTAAGTCTGGGAAAAAACTGATATGGTGTTCCTGATTCTCAACCTGTGGATGTTTTTCATTGCTAAAAGGGATTTTAGAAACTTTCAGCAAAGCACAAATGACAACAGGTTTACTTGAGACAGCGCACATATAGCGATGACGCTGGTAGTGACGATTCTCTCAGACCAATCAGTGATCTACAGTGTTTTCGCACCACAATTTGGTATCAGCTCGGGTCACTTGGACCAACAACCGAGGTGGTACTAAAAAAGTATCTACGTACTGCACCCAGTGGAAAAGCCCCCAAAAGTAAGCTGTCCCAAACCAAACCGTGGGGTACTATGCAACATAAAAAATACCTCTTTATACCTCAAGAACAAAAACTCTTGTGTTGACCCTCAGAGCAATGCTTAATGCCGAGTTCATACTGCACGTTTTAGCCCTGATTTTGACTCACCGACAAGTTTTGAGAAAATCGCAGATAAATGCCCGAAATCACATGCAAATCGATGCTCGTGCACGCGAGTGACAATCACACAGTGTGAATTATCAAAGACGCAATCTACAGGCCTACAGGCAATGAGAGAGCAACATACAGGACAGCTGGAAGTTTGTGGAGAAGTCTCACCAAACAGTTTCTCCTTCATAATCTTTATTTCTTTTTCTTCTTTCTGCTGCAAATGAGCATACATGCAATTTGTATGGTAAGCTTCTTATTTTAATAATAATCCCAGTCTCACGTGAGAATTCCGATCTGGCACGCATGACCTCGAATTGTTTCCTTCGCGTCACTTCACGCGTGCATTTGGTTGTGAGATGTAGTTTGCGGACCGGGACAAAGTTGTCTGCGATTCTTCTTACGGTAAAGTCATGCAGTGTGAAACCCCCTTTAGCTAATCCATCATGCAGTCTGAAATGCTACGACGCAGTGTGTAGTCACGCAGTATGAAAACATCTGTGACCCGACTAGTTTGAAAATCATGCAGTCTGAACTCGGCATAAAGGGATGGGCATATCAAAACACAAGCTCACCTTTCTCGTCTGCATCTTCTCCGTTCGACGCCTGAAGGCCACGTAAGCATCGTTGTTGGTGGAGCCGTCTCTCTTTTCCTGCTTGATCTGCGGAATGAGCGACGGACCCCGGCAGTTCTTCCTTTTCCTTACCCAGTAGTCATACACTGACTTCAACAGGTAGTCATCTTCATTTAATAGCAGCTTGGCCTCCTGAAGAGTGACCAACTGCAAAATAATAAACCGAGTTAGAAGAATGTGAGTAAATGCTTTACAAAATTTTTGATGTATTTTGAATGAAATATCATAAAATGGTTATTACCTGGTTGGTGCTGGCTTTCTCTAACCGGTCCATCATGATCTCAAACTGCATAGGTTTGAGCTCCATTTTCCGGTTGAGTCTGTTCAATAAAGTCTCGTCCTCTGAGTCCATGTCATAGTCAGGTAGCTCGTAATCCAGGCCGAGAGCTAGTGAAAATAAAAGACACGGGTTAGTGTGATATTCAAAATTACATAATTGTAGTTAAAGCAGTTCTGCATTAACAGCATCTTACAGCATATAAGGTAAATATTCAAAAGGGATATTTTTAATTGAAGCGCCCACACAAAACACATATATGAAAACACACACTAAGGTCTGGGACAGCTGTGGTATATAAAACAGAGTTACTCACGCTGGATATGGATGAGCTGTTTTGGGATGCGAAAATCTCCTTTATAAAGGCGATCGTAGTATGTGATGTTACTCTCGGCCTCGGGCACGGGGATAAACAGGCTCTCCTTTTTATCCCTGAACACCTGCTGGGCAGAGATGGCCCTCTGGAGATGATGTTCCTGAAACAGCGTGAAAGACAAACTAGATGAGTATAAACCCAATTCTTTATTGGGTGTAACAAGTGAAGCCAGCTAGTTTAGAAAATGATGCAGGTGGACACAAAAACCTCACAAACTTCCAGGAATGGAAACAGGGCTTAGGCAAGTATGACTTTTAATGCAGCTGAGAGCAGCAATGTGATGAAACTTTCTGCAATGGTTCACACATCTCGCAAGCATACCAATGAATACCAAGCTGCAGTATATTATCTTTGGTTTAATAAGCTGGTTAATGTGTACTGTTTAATAAGAGAAAGGTGAGCAGTTCATTACTAGTAGGGGGATGAAAAGAGCAAATTTAATCTGATGCAGATTTAATGTGTCATATGCAGCATACACGTTTTTCTTCAGTGGCAACACATAAGTGCTTTAATGACAGGAGCGATCCAATTTAAAAAGGGAAGTACTGTAAAAACATTTCAGCCAATGTCAAACTTCTGGTTACAACAACTAGTTATTGCACCTTATGCTATAATACTTCTATTACAGGAGAAACCCGTTTAACTCAAACAAATAACAATATCAAAATGGAGAAATAAAAAAATGCTAACTTACAAGTTGTCCATGTGTAGCTTAAGATGACAATATGACGTCAATGTTGACAATATCAGTTTAAATATGACAGCATTATGAGGAGATGGGTTACTTGAATAACTCATCATGGGTTACTTCAAAACAACTTTGGGGCAGTGTCATGATTTATGATAATAATACCACAGTAATTTTAATATTACTTATTACTAAATGATGATCATTGTCATGTACAATGGAGCTTGCATGGTCCTCCGTAAGAATACCATGGTATTATCATGGTACATTTAATGAACCAATGGAGTAAGTTACCGCTAGACTGGTTCGTACAGTAGGCTTTAAATAAAGACAACTGACGTATGTGCCCCTATACTGCACAAACTACACATCACAGCCTTTAATGAATTAACAGAGATTCAAGGGTAGCGAAATCATGCCGTTCAGCTCATGCACTCCGAACGGAACATATGGTACTCTCAAACGCATTTGCGCACAAACTCTGACGTCAATGCACACCCACCACCGGCAAAAACCTCACGCTAAGAACTTTCTCTACGCCACCAGTGTAAAACATTCCCTACGACCACGTAACTTTCGTACATTCTCTACGTAACCTAGACCCGCTCAGCGCCAATCACGGTTCCCCAGTAAGCGGAGAACATAACTACGCAAGAAACCTTGCGTAAGCGGAACGTGAATACCAACACACTCCTATGCACCTGAACCCCGTGAAAAACACGCATTTTAAATCGTTTACATACCGTCTCCTCTTCCTTTTCCATCCCGGTTGGCATTTGTGGGACCGCTCGGTTGATAGACACGCAGTCGGTGAGATCCGGGAGGTCTTTGTTACGGTAAATCGGCAGCGGTTTGGCGGCGTCTAGCGCTCGCGCGCGGAACGAGAGTTTACTCATTGTTTTCAGCGATCACAAATACACGAAACACGGAACATTCGGTATAAATACACACACGAGCCGACGGTTATCTCCGCGGCCGCGCTCACTGACGTCCCTTCGACCGAAATCCGCCGGTTAAAGGCATCTCTGAGCGAGTTTCGGTGCTTTTTCACGGGCTTTTTTTTCTCGTCTGGTGTGAAAACATGGCGGACATGATCCCGACAGCCCGCGCGACACTGCCAAAGAGCGTGAGCGGGAGCGCGCGTGTGTCGCGGCGCGCGCACCTCATACAACATACGTGCACGCGATATTACGACACACACGAGCGCGACTGAATACGCTTGTGCATCGGGGGAGATCTGTCATCTTGAACATGTTCAAATATGAATTATACATGTTCCAAAACAGCATTATGGCCTTAAGTTTGGACAGGTCAAAAAGCCGTGCAAAGTAGTACTTTAATATTTACTATAGTACATTTTAGTATTCCGTAGTTTATTAATTACTACACATTGCATAGGCCTATTCTGTAACGTTAGTATTCACTGTAGTATATTCTAATATTCAGTCGTAAGGTACAATAATAACAATAATTTAATGTGTGAAGTTATAAATAAGTTAACACTAGTGAATATAGTCATGTATTAGCTCACTTGGTGAAGCATTGTGTTAGCCGAGTGAAGGTCAAAGGTTCGATCCCACAGTACACACATACTGATGCAAATGCATACCTTGAATGCACTGTAAGTCACAAAGGCATCTGCCGAATGCATACATTTAAAATGCAACCCACAGTTAACTTGCTATTTTAAGTAACAATATAGATTCAAACCAACTTCTTGTTCTATTGCTTATGATTTTTTACTATTCATGAGACTTGATATTTCTGATTTTTCTGCATTTAACCAAAAGTACAAAGACATCACGAAACTTGTCAATTGTCGAGTTGAATTGGGGTGAGACTGATAAGGATGAAAGAAAAGTGCAAGTCGCTGACAAATGGCCTTATAACTCAGATTGTTGTTCCACTATCACATGTATGGCTTGCTTCAAACCATCTATCCTTTGTTGACAAAGCCTTGACTAATAAACCCTATTACATAAATATCAACAGGTACATGAAGGATTCTTGTCTGGAGAGGTTTGTTTTTCTGTGCCATGATAACATCCATCTAAAGTGCACTGGAACATTGTGTTGGTTGAAGATACTGCATCATTTTTCTGGTACTTCAATTGTATAGAGTGAGATGTTTTGTTTGTTTTGTGGTCCTTTGCTGGTTTCTGTTGGACATTTTGGTAGTTTTAATGAAGGCCCAGTCTTGGTATGCAGACTTTCACAGTTTACTTGTTTTTCGTTCACTTTCATCACACAGGTGTAATTCGTGGGACCTCTCCAACTTCCATAAGAATGGTTTGCTACATGTGGAGTGTGACTTGATTTTGGTGAGCTAACATAAACAAAAACCCAGTGCCATCAGATAAGACAGCGACAACTGCCAGACACCTTTTACAGGGCAGGAAGAATGACCAATCCTCTTTCCAGAAACAATGGCATAAGTGTATTGTATGAGAGTCTGTTTACCTTAGTAACTTTTAATATTGCAAAACTGATTTTTAAATGTTTAACAAATAAATCTTAAATAATGTCGTTTAATGAGAAATAAGGTCATCATCACTTTATTAGAAATGGAAAACATTCCCCTTAAGTTCAACGTAGTCCCAAATTGTACTATTCTTTGCACTTTAGTTTCCATAATTATATCCCTTACTGTTTTAATATCATTTTGTAGTGTTGTTATTCATTTATCTTTCATGAATATTAAAATTATAATTATTAAAACTCTATTTTGTTACGCCTCTGTCTTCCTCGTATTGATAACACAGTTAAAGGCTTTAAAAGTTATACAGAATCTCACAAAATCCTTCAGATAACTTAGATAACAAACTCCCTCCAATTTACATATTTTCTTATTTGTTGAATGATTTATTTGGATTAATATTATAGGTTAAGGTGAACTTCTTTATTGAAATTCTTTAAGGTAAAACGCTTGTCTGACACAAAAGCGCACACATATACACTCCAAATTTTATAGCTATGACTGAAATACCTTAAATTTACATGCGTTTGGAATACTCTTTTATCCAAACGGATTTACAGTGCATTCAAGATACAATTTTATCCGTGTGACCTGAGAAACAAACACGTCCTCTACGTTTTCTCTTTACCTTTTACTACAGACACAACTTACCAATGTTTCGGATACTGTGCTGAACTTAATGCAATGTTTCAACAACACATAAAGACATGTTAATAAAGACCAAAAACTAAGATCTAGTAATAAAATAGATCAATTGTGGATGGTCCTTAAGAAGGTCAAAATCCACAAGTACATCACTGTAAAAAATTTGCTGTAATTATGCAGCTGGTTGCCAGTAACTTACTGTAGAAGATAAAGACTGAAAATGTGTCATGTTCATTTAACTTTGAACAAACTGTTGCCAATAAATAACATAAATGTACAATCTACAGTAAGTTACTGCAGCTAGTTTCTACAGACATTTTTTACAGTGTAATTTAAAACCCCTTGCTGTCTCTGGAGATTATGGTTTGACAGGTGACAAATAAACGCTTTGTGCTGCATGCATATACATTGGTGCAGTGATTTCTGTGTTTTTTACCAAATGATTCTAGAGACAGGTTTTACCCAAATAGACTGGACACACAAAATCGGTTAAAATTCGCACACCACACTAAAATGTGTACAAAACTTGTTGCTAATGCACAGATATTTGATGCTTACAAACTTAATTTCATCTATTCGGTAATGTCCTGTGACTGCTAAATGTTAGCATCAATGTAATGTCTAGATGTAAATGTAAGGTTTTCAGCATAAAACTCAAATTACCTATCAGATAAAATTGAACAAAAAGTGCTGCGTCTCAGTGATTCATAGTTCAATAAAAGCAAAATGTGACACATAAAAAAAAATGTAAGCCCTTGAAACAGTTTTGCAGTTCTTATTTTTAAAACAGTCAAAAATAAAAACTCCTGAATCCCAAATAGGTACCCGTGTCATTTATCAAAATATCTTCATTTGTGTTCAACAGAAGAAAGAAACTCATAGAAGTTTAAAAAAACATGAGGGTGAAGACATTATGACGGAATTTTCATTTTTGGGTGAACTACCCCTTTATATGAGGACAAAAAATGACTTATATAATGAATAAATACATAAATAAATACATGTTGAAATACATAAATAAATGTAGAAATAAATGTAGTGGTGCAAAAATGATAAAAATTAAAAGTTGATACTTTTGAAAAAACAATATATTTATTTATTTATTTATGTCTGCATTTACAGTTTTTCTCAGTCGCTTTGGTGCATTTCTCACATCACTACCCACATCCGCACAACAGTTAGTTCAACCTCCACAACATTTAGTCATTTGTGCACATCATAGTAGCAGTTTCTCATTCTTTCGAACAAATTGCAAATGCTTTTGGACATGCATCAATTGCTTTCATACAATTCTCTGCTGTTTTATAACATTATCATTTGCTTATGTCATGTCAGTCAAAATTAACTATACTTGTGAATGCTGAATAATCATTCCATATAAATCTAATAGTACAAAAATGTTGCACTAGTTGTCAAAATCATTTTTTATCTTTGTTTTTCTCGAAAATATCTCCTAAATTGAGCATTTTCTGAAAATATGTGGCTAGACAAAGAGGAATGTCTGGATGTACAAGAATGATTATGTATGTTGTATGTTCAGTTTCAATATGTACTGCAATATTGTTTACAGTTGTGGACAGCTCTACCCAAAGGGAGTTTATGTTTGTTGTAAAGAAGGGTGTATTTTTTTCTTTTGCACAATGTTGTGAACAAATTAGAATTGCAAAGAGCATATGCAGTAAAAATGTGAAACAAACATACCGTATTCAGTGTCTTGTACTCAGTTACCTCACTAAATACAGTAAGGTGTAACTTTACTGTATTTTCAAATAGCTGTGCAATAGTATACAGTGCTGTCTTGAGCATTTTCAGGTAGTGTCACCAAGATTTGACTTTTTTGCATTGGAAAACATTTATAAAGTAAACTGTCATAACAAAAACATGGTTAAGCCATTTGACTATCTTGTTCATAAACAATGGTGTCAGGACTTTTCATTTTGATGAAACTGACACTTTCATTGACATGAATACTTGCTTTTGAGGAATGACCTATCAATTTTGAGCAAGTGACACGCTTTTGTAGATTAACAACTAGGTTTTGCAGTTTGTACTAATTGTTTTGAGAACTGCATTAACTGTTGTGCAAATGCAAATAGCGATGTGAGAAATGCACCAAAGCGACTGAGAAAAACTGCAATTAATTACTTATTTATGCATTTATTCATTTCTGTATTTCTACATTTATTCCTGCATTTATTTATTTATGTATTTATTTATTTATATACACTTAAGTCATTTTTCGTCCTCCATACCTTTAGGATAACCTTAGAAAATGAATGAACACATAGAGGATAAGGTCCAAAGCTGACATCTAGTGGTGTGTTTAAGCAAAACAGTTGCGAGCCAAATGGCAGTATCTGCCAGACTGAAAAGTGCTGGATTTACATCAAATTTGGAAAAACAAAAAGTTAATGACACTACAGTAAGAAAGATTAATGTACAGTATTACAATTGTTTCAACAATAATAAAGGTCTACACCATTGCTTATAAAACAGACTCCCTTACATTATTAATCATTGTATAGAAATAACTGGGCACTGGGCAGACCTTTTAAAATCCAATAAAAACAGAATTTAAGGAACATGCATATAAGTGTACAAATGTCTTAAATAATCCTGTCCATGGGCAGACTCCACACAAGCACTTACAAAGATGTTAACTGAGTAATTGAGACCCACAGCACACATCTGAGAGCAGTCACTATACTTTATTTGAAGGGAGTAGTAGCATAAAATTTCATCTGTACATTATGTAACAATTACGTCCGATCAGGCCCTGAATGCATTAAATACTCAAGAGACTGGACAAAACTGGCATGTCCAGCACAACCATAATACAGCTGCTGCTCGCACCAAAACGCAGAGTCAGGGTAGAGACATTCACTCATTGCTGTAATAGAAAAGCAGTGCTGCTGAAGACCCAAAAGTGTGTCTGAGAGAAAAGAAGCTGGTTGAATCGCAGAAGCAATACTTGCATCGTCGCACCATGTTGTCTGTCGTGCTACACCGTTTGTTCAATCTTCTGAACGCCGTGAGTGAAAGTCTGAGGTAAAGGACTTTTTGTTTGTGTAGTGTTTTTTGACTAGTTTTATAAATAGTGAAAGCATCACGTCTCATTTATCCAGAAAAGAAAACAAAAGTTGGGCCATGACATAAATTAATAAAACTAAAATACAGTTGTACAAAATAAACATTAAAATATTTGTTTAATAATAATAATAATAATAATATCAATAAAGTATTTTTTCTTTAAGACAATAAAAAAAACTCATGCTCTTTTCACAATCTAAAACAACATTCATATGTACAATATGGTGCATTTGCAATAAAGTCTTTTGCTGGACAGGGGCTAATAAGTTTGGCTGCTCATCCGAGGGGAGATTGTTCCAACACACTTCCTTTAAATCAAATTAACTAAAAACTAGTAACAAAAACAGACTTTAATAACAACTGATGGGAACAGGACAGCACCTGGATAAAACACTCTACAGGCAGCAGCAATCGCTCACGCTTAGTGAATCTTCTGTAGTGTTTATTATAGTCAGTAAGTAACCTGAACGTGAAGATACGCTCTCAGACCAGGATGTTTAAGAGCGTGTGCTCAATCTTAACCCCATCTGCAAATAAACCACAACTCTACGTAGTTTGTTTAACCAAGTCGACGCAGTACAGATTGGTTATCTTTCACAAAAAGTCAAAACGCATGGCACATGCCCTTTTACAATCCTGCCAGTCTTTGCACCAGGGGCGGCGCCCCAGCAGTCAGATGAAGTATGAGCTGGCTGAAAATGCTACAGTAGAGAGTTTTCATTGAAAGAGTTTGATTGCATACGGTTGTATGGACCTGAACGCTGTCGGATGCATTACATGCATGAACGCACAACAAACCAAAATGAGCCACTGAATCCTGTTTAAGTCTGCGTTCATACATTTCCACAACGAAAGCTACTCCTGTTATTCCTGCAGCCGTCTTTACTACTAAAACAGATTTACTGGATACCGACCTTAATGTCTGATCAAAACGGTTGAATCTACAAAACCGAATCGCATTTATGTGCGGCAAGAACAAAGCCCTGGAGCAGCAAAAGATGAGCGGTTTATTAGAAAGAATTACTGCATGTGTTCGGTCCCCATAACAGCGTATTTTTCGTATAATACTCTCAGACAACTGGGCGCCATAACATATGCATAGCAGTGTCACAAGCCTGTCATTGACCTAAGTTCATGATCTACACGTTTAAGCGATCTGCTAGGCGCTCGTATATGACCACGGCGGAAGTGGCCTGTGAGCTGTGAAACAGTCCCTGCTTATGATGTTATTGCACGTAATATGACCGCACTAATAAGGTGTTATATCAAGGGCCCTTGCATACATAATACAACAAGGATCACCAGAATGGCACCGGAGGGCTCAAAGCAAAGGGAAATGCTTCCTGAGACATACTGAGATATAGTGATCGCCTGGCGCTGATCTGAAACGGTTTCGTGAAACCATGTCGCTCGTGAGGTTGGGCTTTATGAGGAAGCTGGCGCTCGAAGATATCTTGCGTGAGAATCGCAGATCAGGACCGGATGATTCCACGAGGAAAAGAAATAAAAACAAAGAGTAAGGGGATTTTATGACTGCTGGCGAGATTTCATGCACGAGCTCCATGTGATAAGGTTAAAAAAAGTAAACGGTTAAAAGAAAAGAAAACACAAGGCATGCACATACGTCAACGCTGTGAGGACACTGCAAAACTATACTGATAAGTGCTTCTGTATTATTTTCACAAAATTCATATTTTCAGGGATTTTTTCCTTCTCATCAGGTCTCGATGAAACTGATTCAAACAAACGGTCGCAATGCTGAAACAAAATATCACCTTATGAACAGCAGGGCAACACAAGAAGAACTCAAAGAAGGCAGAACACTGGTTGATGAATGGCCATCGGTTCTTGGCATAATCTGTCATATAAAAATGTTTTTACGGTATTGAAAAAGCTTTCGTGCCAAACGGAGGTCATCGAAAAGCCTCGTTTTATATCATATAGTGTTACAAAACAAACTTATTATTAGGATGAGAAACTGAGGTATACCTTGTCAAGAGGTTGGTGGTTATCAGACAGAAACTCTGAGAAGCTTTCAGAGGAAACACGTGTTGATTTGGGTTTATCATCACCCTTTCTGTTGATATCTGTACAGCAGCGTCACACTACACATTCAAGAAGCTGTTTCTTATTGGCGTTACAATAGTCATTCATACAAACACATCAAATGTGTCTTTTTTGTATTGTTTGTTTTTACAAGGACGTTGCCCCTTTTTCCGCTAAAATACCGTGTGTGCCACGTGGAGTCCGATTTCCTTAAAGTTTATTCTCCAGGCAGACGAACAAACAAACGGTTTCGTTCATAATGCGAGGGTCCTCGTGTCAGAAATATAATCCGTCCGTCTTCACCGGAGTGCTCTATTGATGTAGTTTTTATTTACACACACACACATGAACACAGCTGGCTCCAAGCAAATCTGTGTTGAACCCGGATTCGACGCAGAATTCATCGCCGCTCCAGCTGTAAGTAAAGGACAATCACCCAGCATGTCTTGAAGCTAGCCTGTCAAAAATCCCAGACGTGTCTTTTCTGTTCGGTCAGCCCGCAATTCACATGCTGAATTCCTCTAGTCATAGACTGGACTCCTTAGGGGGATAGTCCACATTGGTCACCATGGTTACAACAGTGACTATTTCCTCCGGAGCGGAGACGCTGGTCTGCCGCTGCATCTGGACCACACGCTCCTCGACGCAACCTGCAGAGAGACGCGCCTCTGCCTCGTGGTCCCAACACTCCTCTATGGTCTCGCACAGCATGGCCAGACCCTGTGAGATAAATAAATATGTTTTATATATTGCGTAGCATTCAACTGAGATACATTTGCAAAGGGAGAGCGGTGGATGTTACGTACCGGATGTTTCTGCCAGCACTCCCTGAGGGTGGGCCGAAGCTTTTTGTGGACCACCACCTCCTGCATGTCCTCTAGTGTGGGATGCTGGCCCACCTCTTCCTCAAAAGGCAGCATGTACTCGTCAACCGGACCTTTAGAAACCAGCAACAAATATGCTCAGATCAGACAATGCAGGGTTCCCACACCTTAGTTAACTTCAAATTCAAGGACCTTTCAAGGACTTTCCGGGTCCAATACCCTCAAATTCAAGGAGTAAATGTGGGGACACATTTCAAGTGAGAGCAAGGTTACATTGTGTTACCTTTTAAGATACATTGTTACAGTTCCCTTTCGAGGGAACTCGCGCTGCGTCACTGCGGTGACACTTTGGGGACGCCTCCAGGGGTAAGTGTGTCTGAATGTGTATATCAAATTCAACCAATGGTAAGGCTTAACAACAAAGACAGGGTGACGTGGGAGCCAGGAAGTATATCGCTATCTGAAATATTGCCAAAGACGGCATTACAGGGACGCAGGAAGTATGGCAAGGGAGACGCAGCGTCTCGTTCCCTTCTCAGGGAACAACAGTTACATACGTAACCCATGACGTTTTCATTTGTCAATGCAAAAAAGCATTTTAGTATGAATCAACATTCGCATTCAGAATATATAACATTTAATGTGTGCATAAAAAGTCTATCATTTTTATTTTGTTATCCTACCCTGCACAGGAAATAATATGGATTTTTTTCCAGAAAACTTCTTGCACAAAATAGATTCAAGCACTTTCAATGGCATGTATCTATGTATGTATATTTGAAAATGTTTTTAGAAACACATACCTGCAGTTATACATCTATCAGAAATGCTAAAAGATCACGCTGGGGGCTTCCATTTAATGCCAGAAATAACATTAACAAATACATACATGAAACACTGAAACATTGCGTGACACAATGAGAGAATGCCATTGCTGCATTATCTCAATAATATAAATGCCAATGTCAGTTTTTAAAAAATGTCTCCACCACCTGATCTCTTATCATCAACTCATCAAATCCCATCATGCACTGCACACTGTCACAACAATCCCTGAGGTCTGTATCGCTGTCCACGCCTGATCAATATTGTTCCATTAGACCAGGCAGCAATGATCAATAACAGTGAGCTTACTGCACTTACAGTGACAGACTTAATGAGGAACCGGAGTGGCAGTAAAACACATCGTTTTTTAAAAGTCTGCGTATATGTGGAGATGGTTCGGAAGGGGATCTATACGGTCTAAATGTGTGTGCTGTATATGACTGATGTAACAGATACATTTGATGCAATTGTGGAAAACAGTGCGATATTAAATCAGCAGTTCGTACCATCAGACGCAGTGCAGCGGGCCGCCAGCTCCCATAGCACCAGTCCCACTGCATACATGTCTATCCTGAGGAAAGCATCTCGCTGAAAGTTGATGGCCCCTTCGAGCACCTCTGGGGCCATGTAACGCCTGGTTCCTACCTGGAGAACACACAAAGATCACACTTTGATAAGCATTAAGTGTAAATGTCCAACATTTTGAGATCAATTATTGTTTTACCTTTTGTAAATAACACAATCATTTAAGTTTTTAGTACTGGGGCTCTATCATACACCCGGCGCAATGCAGCGCAATGCGCGACGCAAGTGTCTTTTGCTAGTTTCAACCCGGAGTAATTATCATTTTCACGTTTAGCGCCACGTTGTTTAAATAGCAAATGCATTTGCACCCAATTTTGCACCCATGGGCGTTCTGGTCTGAAAAAGAGGTGTGTTCAGGCGCATTGTTGGCGCGTTGCTATTTTGAGGCAACTAAAGACACAATATGTTTTTTGTTATTTAAAGAGCGCGTTAGTAATATGCGCCTATAAACGGGACGACAACGTGAGTTTGCTTATCACATACATGAATGCGCAGCAGCACAAAAACACTTTTAAATCTGAAAGATTAAAGGATTAAAATGTAAAAGATTATTATTGAGTCTCTTGGACATAAATGAGGATTGATTATGAGACGTCAGAAGGCGTAAAGAGCTGCTTCACCTGTAGCCTAAGTAAATAAATGCTTTGCTTTAAACAAATGCATCTATTTTTAAATGCTACCCTACAGATTTATTGTATATGACTCTTCACCTATGGATATGGTGAGAGGACAAACATTTTAAGTAATTCTTTGTAAAAATCCCATGGCGCTGTCCGAGTGCTGAAACGCTTCGGCTCTCTGCACGTTTGTAAATTCTTTATCTCTTATTTGTATTTTTAGAGTACAAACCTTTTCTTGCATATTTGCAAAATATTTTATGATATTACAATGATTATGTAGGATATCAATACATTTACAGCAATTAAAAGCCTGCTATTTGTACTTCTATGACTGGAAGAAAAAAGCTTTTAAAGGTTTTAATCCAAAAAATTTAAATTTCAATAAAAATTAAATCAACACATTTTTTAACATTATTCTTAAACTGGGGGTCTTCTTCCTCCGCTTAGTTTTTCAGTTTACAAAGTCCCTCATCTAAATAGGGATTAGACATAGCGCCAGCGCAACTGGCTTTTAAAGGGGATGAGAGCTGAGACTCTCATTGGTTTATTTGTTACGCCCAAAACACACCCATTACTCATTAGGGGAATATGAACAACCCTTTTCGACCGTGCACTTGGCACATTAACAATCTTTCCCGTCGTTAAATTAGCAAAAGTGGCATCGGACATGCCCATTTAGACAGTGCGCTTTAGACAATGCGCTAAGTTCGTTAAAATAGGGCCCTCAGTATACACATATTTTATGAATATGCAAATTAGCCATCACCCCCACTCCAGCAGCAATTCTCCAATCGCAATTTTAGCGCAGAGTCTATACGGCATCCATATATTGTTCAGCTGTGATGATGTGATTGGTTACATGTTTGTGACGTAGGAACCCGAGGCGTTTTCCTATTTTATGAAGAAAAAACTCAACAATGGTATTGAATGATGAATTTGCACATGGTTTGTCTTAAAGCATATTAAAAAATTTCCACATAGACATATAAACAACAACAAAAAAAAATTTCACCACAGGGGGACTTTAAATGAATGTCATCTGTGTTTTCTGCTTTATTACTAGTTCGCACTTTGTTTACTTAATTAATAGGCCTAAAGCGCGCGTAGAGCTATTTAGTAATGTTTATATTCCACTTTAATATGCGCATTAATGCCATTTTGTGTATAATTGCCAACAGTGCCAACTCACCTGACCATGCGTGTCCCCTGCTGACTTCCCTGCCTCGAACCTCAGAGCCAGACCAAAGTCAGCTATACAGGCTGTCAAGTTTGTCTTTAGCAGCACATTCTTGCTTTTAATATCCCTGTGCACACAAAATGCAAAGGTGTAAATATGCAAAAACATTTTATTAGACTAAATTAATCACATTTAGTTATAATCAGTCACAGGCTGATATTCTGGATGCAGGCAGAGATCCAGAATATATTGATGGTTGATATACTGTTTACCAGAAACTGGGAAACTTTTGTCATTATTAAAAGTATCAACAGTAAGCCCAGATTGATCATTTAAACGAGACCCATGTTGTGAATGTAAATAGTTTTCTTTGTCTATGTTAATTAATGAAATTATTCATGTTACTTTATGGTACATTAATTATAATAGCTAAGATTAATAAATGCTGTATAAATCATTTACACTATTAAATGTTAGCTAATGCATTAAAGGCAGGGTCCATGATTTTGAAAAACACGTAGGAAAAGAGAGTCGAGCCGACTACCACACACACTTGGGCGTGTCTACTAACCGACATCATTGTCTGGGCTGCGTATATGTGTGTGTGTGTGTGTGTGGGGGGGGTCTATTAAATAAAGATCTAGATTCTATTGGGGTAGGGGCGTGTTTGTTTAGGTGGTTTCAAATGTCAACATTGGCTTTCAGACATCATGGACCCCGCCTTTAGCTTATGGTAACAAATACAACCTTATTGCAAAGTGTTACCCTGTTTAAGCTGTAGATTATCAGTTATTAATACTGGCTCAATAAATCCAAATTGGTAACAAAATATACACTTTTTTTCAATATTTCCAATGACTGAAGGTTTTTGAGGAGTGATGCATCTCTCCCTGTGTGCAATGGCCGCCTTATGTCCGTCTCTGTGTCCTGGGATGTCAGCGTGCAGGTAAGCCAGACCTCGGGCCATGGTTTGAGCAATGTGACACAGTTCATTCCATGTTACTACATTTGCCTTCAGGTAGTCTGTCAGAGAGCCCTGAACACAGAGAGAAAGGTCGCATGGTTCAATCACAGCTGTAGATGACTAGCAGCATACATATACCCAAAAATTATATACGTATTGATATATTATCCAAAAATAAAATTCTGTCATCATTTACTCACTCTTAAAGGAATAGTTAACCCAAAAATGAAAATAATGTCATTAATGACTCACCCTGATGTTGTTCCAAACTCGTAAGACCTCCGTTCATCTTCTGAACACAGTTTAAGATGTTTTAAATTTAGTCCTAGAGCTTGTTGACACTTCATTGAAAATCTAGGTACGGTATACTGTCCATGTCCAGCAAGGTAATAAAAACATCATCAAAGTAGTCCATGTGACATCAGTGGGTCTGTTAGAATGTGTTGAAGCATCGAAAATACATTTTGGTCCAAAAATGAAAAAAATTGTGACTTTGTTCGGCATTGTGTTCTCTTCCGCGTCTGTTGTGAAGCGCGTGCGCGGGAGTAAAGTGACGTGACTACAGTGACGCGGATGACGTGTTATCCTCAGACATGTTTGGGAAGTTTTTTTTTCAAACTTACAGCGTGCATCTCCCTTAGACTGTAAACAAAGCCCGGGCGCACAAAAAAACCCAGCTGGGCCGCACCAGATAACACGTCAGCTGCGTCGTCCATCATCCGCGTCACTGCAGTCACGTGGCTTTAGTCTCGCGCATGCACTTCACAACAAACGCAGAGGAGAAGACAATGCTGAATAAAGTCGTAATTTTTGTTTTTTTTGGACCGAAATGTATTTTCCATGCTTCAACACATTCTAACTGACCCACTGATGTCACATGAACTAATTTAAATAGCTCTCCGACTAAATCTAAAACATCTTAAACTGTGTTCTGAAGATGAACAGAGGTCTTACAAGTTTTACAAGTAATTAATGACATTATTTTCATTTTTGGGTGAACTACCGCTTTAAGTTATTACAGACCTGCATACATTTCTTTGGTCTGCTGAACACAAATGAAGATATTTTGAGCAATGTTTGTAACCAAACCATTTCTGAGCACCATTGACTTTCATAGTATTTGTTTTTCATATGATGGAAGTCAGTGGTGCTCCTATTTTCTGCTCATTACAAATATCTTTCTTTGTGTTTAGCAGAGCAAATACATTTATACAGGTCTGTAACAACTTGAGGGAGGTTAATCATGACAAATTTTTCATTTTTGGATGAACTATCCTTTTTACTTCTGATGATGCGTGTCTGACACTGACTTTAAGTGCCACTGTGCATATTTATGAATTTATTCTTTAGTTAAAAATATAAAAATGTTTCCTTTTAAAAATAAAGAACCTTAGTTCACAAGTAAACACTTCAGTGTAATGGCAATGCAACAAAAGCAGGATAAAAGCTTTTAACTGGATCAATGGCATTCATAAACATAAACAGGATGTAATGCTTTATTTCTCTTTAGCATTTATCATTGTTTCTTTGCCATACTGCTTTCACCGTTCTCACCTGGCAGACTGATAGTTTAAAGAAAAACACTGCAAAGCATGACTTTTTTACATATAAATCTTTAATAAAAGTTTCATTTATCATAAAAATGTAAATATTTTTAACCTGATTGTGAAAGAATGTGACATCTTGATGGAAAAGAGAGCAAAAATAACCTTCTCGTGGTAAGCGGTGATGAGCCACAGCTCAAGGTCCAGGTTGTTTCCTCTCTTCTCGGCCCCGATGAAATGCAAAACGTTCTCATGCCTCATCCCGGGAAGATTGTAAATGTCATACTCATTCTGCCAAGACAGTTTGTCCTGAGAAGCACACAATACACACACAGTCACCACAGCACTATATTATAATAAAAATCCTCTAGAACGACAATAGTGCATCCAATAACATTCAGAGGTGCTAACTGAGCATTTAAACAATTGATATGAGTTACAAAGTCTTAGTTTCGCATTTAGTTAACAGCACCTGACTATGTTTCTTGCATTCATAACATTATCTTTAAACGTTATACATGCATTAACCTCTGCAGTGATTAGCATAAAGCTTAGGTTAAGCTGGTTAAATGAACTCAGCAGATGTTTAGTGTCCAGCTGGTACCTGAATAGGAAAGATCTTCACTGCCACATAGTCACTGAGCAGCTGAGCCTTCCACACACAGCCAAATCGCCCCCTAGCTTTGATTTCCAACAACTGCAGTGGCTTCTGGACCAAGGTGGGAGACGGTGGCATGGGTCCAGGGTCCTGAAAGACAATATAAAGTGTGTAAGCCATTTGAATGGTTGCACAGACCACCTGTAGATAATAATTATTATGGACTTCATCACAGCTCATTTAACAGCAGATCTCTGACTCAGTGGTTCTTCGCTGGTTTTGGATTGTACATCAATTGGCAGCCCAGCACAGTACAAAAAGAAACATTGCCATGAACTATAAAGGTAGCCAAATTAACTGTAGTTTTGGCATAATGTCTGGGTTGCATAGCTTTACTGATGAATTTTAAGGATGAGTACATGTCACGCAATCTGCCCGTGTTGGTATCTGCCTAATTTGGCTATAGCTTCTACCATGTGACAGAAGTTGTGCCAAAATACAGTTGAAAGCTTTGATGTTAAGTTTTCTGTTACAAAGCCTATTTTCCCATCTATGCTTGTTTAGTTTGTTCAGTCTGTGACCCTATCAGACCAATAAACTGGATTTGGGGTTTGCAGCCCACAAGTTAGCAGTACTCTAAATCAGGGTTTTATGATAACTTTTTACAACAGACTCCCTTCCTAAAATATATATTCATTTACAATGTTATATAAATAGTAACTGTGATATAATAAAAACAACATACTGCTTCCAAATTTAAATACTGTAACTGCGCCACAATAAACCATTTAGAACTTTGCCTTGTCATTTTTTTCTCTGAACTTTTCTGGGGACCCCTTAGAATCTTTTGCATTTTGCGACCATATTTTTGCAGGTTGCAAAATATATTTTTTTACTTGCAAAACTGATTAGTAATTTCAATACTCTATTATTACGCGAGTATCTGCATGGTCAGGACAGTAATGCGTACATTGTTCAAACTTTAAACGAACCACAAAGCTCCACAATGAGAGTACAAGATACTTTAAAAGACAAACAGACGTTTTTCATACCAGCATACTCGAACGACAACATGTGAGTTTAATTTATTGGGTTCGTTTTGGACACAATGAAAAGCTCAATATTTAAAGGGCCGCTAACCTAGGTGTTTTCAGCAAAGTAAAAATAGTCTCTAGGATCCCCAGAATGTGTCTGTAAAGTTTCAGCTCAAAATTCACCACAGATCTTTCATTAAACGATGTTGAAAATTGCCATTTGTGGCTGCAATAAAAAACGTGTGTGCGTTTCTTTAAATGCAAAAAAAGCTTCTGTTCCCCTCCCCATATGCAAAGTTGTTAGAGCGCTTACACATGTGCTTTCGACTACATCAAAACATCTGTCTCTGGCAGAAGGTTGAACTACGCGCTCAGAAGGTGGAGTCTGTGAGCGTTATGGTTGGGGTGTAATCAACGTGACATCACATTGATAGAGAATCCCCAACAGCCTGTTTTGTGTGACTGTTGCGGTTTATAGGAGATTACACAAATAATAACAGAATGTTTCTGCACACACACTGGTGACTCATTTTTGCTAGAAATACATTTAAAGAGCATTTTCTAGGTTAGGGGGGCTTTAAAACTATGTAAAGCAAAGATGTTAGTCTATATAATATAACATAATTAGAATAAATGTTTACATAATAAATGTTTATATCAAGTTAGTTAAAAAATGTAGTAAAAAGAAGCATACTAAAAATTCTAACCATACTAAAAATCCAGCTAAAAGATCAGGATAAGCTGGTTGCTGGTTTAAACTGGTCCTCTTAGCCTGGCAAAGTTGGTCAAGCTGGTAAGGCAGCTGATCTTCCAGCCTGACTTGCTAAGTCCTTGACCAGCTTAAAAAGTTACTAGACCAGCTAGATACACCAGCCTGACCAGCTTGGTTTTAGCTGTTTTTTAAGTAGAGCATAGAGATTTTTATCCATAAGAAAGAAATGATCTGTATCTGTAATTATCATTTGGATGTAGTTTCAGTGTTTCTTTCTTTCTTGCCCCAACTCCTGACTCTGGTTCTACCAAATTAAGTCCCGGTGCCACCCCTCTCAAATGTTAGTCTAAAGCCCTGTAGAGATATGTCTTGAACCATCATGAGGGTATTTAAAGCTCACTCTGAAGGCCCTTTTACTGTAACTATTACCAGAGGACAGACCCTAAGACTTTCCCATGATTATCTTTACAGGATATAAGCTTCAAATTGAAAATACAGGAGCAATACTTAAAAAACCTAGAAAAAATATAATCTACTGTGTATTGATCACTGTGTCCCTGGAATTAATTCCCAGTCTGAAGGGGTTTATGGTCAGTCATGCTAGATTTTCAGTTCTATTCACTTCCACTCACAGGCATGCAAACACAGGCGGATGGGATATGCAAGCACATGCAAATCTTTGTCCTTCACTGTTTATGTTTGTAATCTCGGACCTGCAAATTAGTATAGGAAAGAGTCGTTTGACCAATAGAGGATGAAAACGTCACAGACTGACCTCTTGTCGGAAAATCAAATGAGAAGGAAACGGTCACTTTAAGTTTCGCATAATACCGCTTTATAAAACATTCGTTTAAAATAATACAAACTTCAATTCAGAAGATAAGATGCAAAGCTCTATGAAAGTAGAGTAAATATTTTATATCTGCTTTAAAGTCTGCAAACATTATCAATAATGCAGTGTCTCAAGATTCTGTGCTTGTGTAAAATCCAATCTGATGTCCAACTTTACCCTTTTTAATGGAATAAAGTATAAAGATGAGCACTTGTAGTGGGCTGCACCTGCTGTTATAAATGAAGGGAACAGATCACAGCATAAAAAACCCAGCAGATGAATCGCTCAAGGGCAGAACAGCCACGCATCGCCCCAGGATTTGAAAATACTGGAACAGCAATGCAAATACTGCGGCTACCGGGAACTACATATTGTCAGTACTGTTGCAACAGGTACAGTATCTGAAAAACACATGCAAACGATACAAGCACACAAGTCCACAGAAGTGTTTCGTAAAATGGTACAAAGGTGGGCTATGCCCTGCAGCAGAGCTGCATTAAGCATGGACAGAAGGGGTTTGTGAGAGTTGCGGTTGAAAGCTTTTTAAAGGGGACATGAAAAAATAGGTCAATTGGCTTCCTTGTGATGTCAGAAGGGGATTATCTTTTAATAATACCTCCCCCTTAATCTGCACTATCCAACCATGGCACTACCATTAAGTGCAGAGATCAGCTCATTTGCAATTAAAAGGACACACCCCAAAACAGCACATTTTTGCTCACACCTACAAAGTGGCAATTTTAACATGATAATAAATTATCAATTTTGAGCTAAAACTTCACATATGTACTCTGGGGACACCAAAGATTTATTTTACATCTTAAAAAATTATTGTAAAATGTCCCCTTTAAACATAATCCATTGCTTCTGTAAATGCTATGCAGATTTGATAAGCAACTGACCCAGTTTGTTGGGGTCGTGAAATGGCTTGTCAGAGTTTGGCATTTACTGTGTCAAGATACAAACGCCACAATGCACGGTCCAATCTTAGAAAGGTGGGCACAATGTTTGAGAACTGTGTTTAATGTCCAAATGAAAAACCTTTCTGAATATGTCTTGTGCAAGCACGGCACAGTTAACTTAAATGCAGCAGTGTTCACTCTACACCCAACGTGACCTTTTCTGACCAACTGCCCTTTGTCAGCAAAAAACAACAGACTGTTTCCTGCTTTTCAAACGGTAATCCCTGTTATTCGAGCAAATCAATAGAAGAAAACGATGGAGGGTAGGACAACACTGTGCCGCCTAAGCTGTGTCCTGTTCCTCAAAACAGAAAAGTCTCATGTTCAGGTCGCAATGCAACACAAATTTCAAATAAAATGTTTTGCATTAGAAAAAATTATTCCTATTTTTAGAAGTTTATAATTTATTTGCATGGCAATTTAATTACACACTTCTCATGACTTTTAACTTCTGAGAGTTTTTGTAATTCACATTCTCATGGTACTTAATAATATATCTGTATAATGCAATGATTTTTTGTTTTTTATTCTTAAGGGCTCGTTATAGTTGTGCGTAGGTCCTACAGCGTAGCCGCGACAGCGTAGGATCCGCGTCGGTTTTCATTTATACTTTTACGTCGTCGTCCACGTCGACGTGCAAACACGCGCGCAGACAAGACCGCTGGTAGGCAGTAACCACGCGTGTAACCACAGTAGCAGCGCGACCGTCAAAGAAGAAGCTTAGCAAGTTAACCCACAAACGAAGAAGAAACAGCAACTTGTTGTGTATAATTTGAGAAGACCAGCAATGATGGAAGTAAATAAACAGTGACTTTTGATGCAGTTTGAGTTTAATCACCCCTCAACTTGGCTCATCTTTATTTTCACCGTCACAAACGGTAATACCTATGACGCAGTTTTTTTACCTGACGGGAAGGGTTCTGGTGGACCAATCACAGCGCTTGCGGTCCGCGTAAATCTGACGCGCTGTTAACATTTTTGCGAGGTGCACGTCAGGCTACGCAGAGCTACGCACAGGCTACGGATACCCTACGCCGTAGCTACCTATGCTCGACTATAAATTGGGCTTTAATGTCATTCCAGCATCTATGGCTATATTCATAGTGATAACTGGTTAATTCATACAAAAGTTGATCCACACAAGTTGATCCACACACGTTGGGGAGGGGCAATTTGGCATCTCCAATTCACCTAACATGCATGTTTTTGGCCTGTGGGAGCAAACTGGAGAACCCAAAGTAAACCCACGCTGACACAGGAAGAACAAGCCAACTCCACACAGAAAGGTCACCTGACCTCGAACCGGGCATCTTCTTGCTGTGAGACATTAGTGCTACCCACTAAGTCACTGTGACGCCTGTATAGACCGTTTCATTGGGTGCACGTGCAGTGACGCAATAAGCGTGTGGTTCTGAACTTTACTTCCGGTTTCTGTTTGTTTAAAGGTCTGACTAGTTGCGGAAACTGAACTCTTAAACAAATACCTCGTCGAAAATAAAAACGCTACGTAATCTATGTGTTGTTTATTTTGCTTGTTATATAAATAAACTATTTTAAAAGGACTTTGTTGTTATTTATTCTTTGCAGAGTCTACCGGAAGTTACGTGATGACCACGAAAGCTACGTGTTTGTGTTGTTACTGCTGAAACCGTCTATAATGCAATGTCTGTAACATTTGTATTTTACTGTGTTAGACTCAACAAACACTGTAATGCAATGTTTCTTTTTACTTTCATAAGAAGCACACATTTAAGATTACTGCATTGTATTTAAATAATATAAATGTTGCTTTTCCTGTGACAGTAGTCAGAATTAGATGCATTTGCATTACGTAACTAACAAGAATACAAGCTGAGAATAGAGTTGGGGGTTGGCAATGTGCTAAACTGTCATGACAACTGAAGCAAAACTTGTTCATTTTCCAAAACAGGCTTGAAGCAAAGTTAAATGTCTGATTCTTTTCATTTTTATTTTGGTGGACATATTCTTTACCGGTTCTGTAATTATAACCCAAAATTCCTGAACAACCCAAAACCTCTCAAGTGCTAGAAAATGAAAAATATCTCCATGTTGCCTTGTTTTTAACAAATGCTCAATATGTAGGCAAAATTGTCCACAGAGCACCTGATGTATTGTGGTTTGGAGTCAAAAGTAGGACAAAATGCAGAACAGCTATGTTCTAATACATGGCCTACATTTGAACTGAATGGGAGGAAAGGCACATCGCATGCATATCGAAGCATCAAAGCATATCCATTTGGCTTACTAACAAACATCCAATGCCCAAGGAGCGCATACAACCGCCTGAGTGCGTGAAGGACGTGATGAGGTCAAAGGTCAGAACATCGATCATGAACAGAAGAAGAAACACATAGTGGCTTTAGATGAGGAAAGAGAATACATCTGCTTTGCTGTTACTTAAACCCAGAGGATGGAGGTATGAGAAGGGCTGAGGCTCCTGAGGGGACACAAAGAAAACAACCCGAACCCTGACCTCACACACCTACGTGGGTCAGGGTCATGTTTACTTTTCCATTTGCAAAAACCGTCTGACACTAAATAGACATAAGTCATAAACATACCAACAATGGGGATTTAGGGTAGTGTTTACCCCCCGGGGCAGCGGCCGTGCGTGGGTGCACGGAGGGATATTTTAAAAGCATTCCTTTTTTATTACAGATAAAAAGCAAGAACTGTTTGCAGGTAATTTAAGAGGGTTATCCGGCTACTCAGACGCCTGTGGCAGATATAGTATGTCAGTGTGAGGGTTACAGGAGTTGTTTGCGCTGTTCATGTCTGAAAATAAAGAGACCAGTGGAAAAAAGTCACATTTGTGTGTATGAAGCCAGTGTGACATGCATTTACTGTCATACTGTAAAAGTTCTCAAGTTCAACAAAAATCTGCGTTAATCCAATGAAAATACAGGTACGTTGGGGTCCAAATATCTAAGAGTTTGGATTTTAAATCTAATTTAAACCTGGAAACAAATGGAAAATAATACAAGAAATATTTAAGATTTTATGATATAATAGGACTTTGCATTAAGTTAATCAAATAAACAAATGTAAATGTAAAAAACAATGACCCTCTGTTAGCTCTTTACAGAAAAGGTCAGATCTCATGCTTTCTACTAAAGCACACAAGATGCTCTTTGGAAATTTTTTAAATGATGCAAAGATAACATAGATCACTGTTTTGCAAACACTTGTGGTATCTAACAGAAAACACGCTAACCTTAATGCCTCCGGCAGTTTACTCAGATTATTCTTTGATGAATGCACAGCTTGTTTAAACAGCTGGAGTTTTGGGAGACGATTTGATCTCCAGTGAATAAAGAATATATTACATGTGCTTGTTCATTCGGAAGACAAATTCAGACCAAAGTCATGTAACTTTTCTATTTGGTATGAACATAACAGTACATAAGCTAAGCTAAATCCTTAAGGGAATTTCTTAGTTTTTATCAGCACAGAAACACAGATGAAAAAACATACACAATGTTATGTATTAAACATTCAGGATAAACTTAATCCCTAAAGGAATTAAGTAACAACCACTGGCTCCACAAACACCAAGTGACTGGCTCATTCTCTTAGTCTGGTCAACATTAGCACTCAATCACCCTCAAAAAGTGTCATATCTTACACTCGTATCATTTTACTTTTCTCCCCAAGGCCCACTTACAATGCTAGCCAAGGTTTCCTTGTCAAAAGTTTGTTTTTCATGACCATGTTCATATCTTTCTATGGGCTGTGAATTTAAACCGCTGTTTTGTTGTTCTTGTCATATGAAAAGCCCCAATCTTCAATAACAATCTTGTTGCAAAGCATTCATTATACAGTACTGTGACAGGTTCAACAAACAAATTACACTGTATTTAGGAGGGTTAAAAATAAACTATGCTTAAGTTTTCTAATGCTGGGATCTTTAAAAGTGCAATGTGGGACTTCTAGAGGCATTTAGCGATGAAACTGTGACGTTGCAATGGCTCACCCCTCCCTTTGAAACCCATAGTAAAGCTATGGTAGCCGCCACAGGACAAACACGTCATCGTCTCATGGGGATTGCACACCGGGCGAGAAGTGATTTGGGACAAAAATGAGTGGCGCTCTGTAGCATAGCAGGGATTTGAGCAGCGTCCAGAGTCACAGCGGACAGCCGCCGTCAGACGCCGCCATTCATACAAAATAATTTGTCCTATTTTTAGATACGTGACACCACGTATATTTAGGGCTACTGTAGAAAGATGGTGGCAACTTGTTGGGGGACCCGCTGTGTATGTAGTAGGGATGCACGATATATCGGCCGACATATCGTTATCGGCCGACAACTGCTTATTTTTAATATTATCGGTTATCGGTCTGATAGCAAAATTAGGCCGATAAATGAAAGCCGATAAATGATGGATTATTTTGGTTTGTTGACCACTTCGCTTGCTCATTGCTGGCCATGTGAAGTTTTGATTGGTGCTTTCTGTGACATAGCACGAAGATGACACGTGTTGCGGGCTTAAGAAGAGTATGCTAGTCTAGCACAAAGACAAGATGTCCGCGGTCTGGGAGTTTTTCATTGTGAAAATAATATGAATATTTATCGGCCTATATGTATTGGTTATCGGCCCCCAAATATAAAGAGTTATCGGCCAAAATTTCCATATCGGTGCATCCCTAGTATGTAGATAAAAATGGCTCATTCTAAGGTAATAAAAACAATGCAGTCCATTTGTAGGGTCTTTATAAACCACTGATAATAGAGTAATGTATATTATATTGCATTTCTGTCAGGAGATCCTTTAAAAAGTCCCACAGTGCACCTTTAAACAGACACAACCCCTTTAAAACAAGCAAGGCATTAACTATATTTGCAGTTTTATTTAGCTTACAATGTGTGGTAAGAAGAAAATGTATGCTAATGTTAATACAGGTCAGGGGTCTCATTTATAAAACTGTGTGTTGGATCCTTACTAAAAGTCTACGTATGCACAAAAGCCAAAAATGGCATAAGACAAAAAATATGAAGACTTATAAAACAAAGCAATATTCCCTTTTTAAATCACAGATCACCTGCAAGTGTTCGTACATTAATCATCCTCAGATCCCATCCTTCAAGCCCATTCTCCTGTCAAGTTTGTTTTTTATAGATCACAACCTTTGCGTGGGAACTGGCATACGCACGTTTCCAGACCCGTTTTGTGCATACACACACTTTAAAAATGAGGCCCCAGTACTCATAAAGCACAATATCAGGTGCAAATATCTCTCTCTCTCTTTCCAAATACACACATACCATACCTTTATAAATACGCATGATTTAAGATCCCGGTCTATGTGGTGAAAAACTGCCACATGGACACATAAACGCGCATTAAGTTTCAAAACAAAGCATCTGCTTGTATTTTCACAATAGGGCACTGCGCTAGTGTATTAATTTCAGATATGAAAATAAACTGTATATGACTATCACACTCTCTTACCCGTTTTAAACAGATCAACTGAATTTCCAGACACTGGCTGTTTTCATGTACTTGTCTATTAAGTGTCAGTAGAATTAGCTACACTGACACGCACAGTGCCAGAAATCTTTCAACACGACAGCAAATGTTTCATATTTTACGCACCACAAAAAAACCTTTAAAGCTGTTCCCCGCTCCCACATTCATCTTTGCATACATTTGCTGCATGCTTGGAGACATGCATTTTTAACCGCGGTATTTGCTCTTTTACCATGCATCTAAATCAAGGGATCTGTGCATGACCCCCCTGAAAGAGAGAGCATTTCTTTTCCATTTTCATCCGTGCACTAAAAGTCAAAACATCACAGATTGATGAGGCAATGTGCAGGGATAAAGTAAAATAAGTGGGATTTTGAATTATGCGCTTGACAAAAAGAAAGGGATGCTTCTAAGCGCAATGGGAAAAAGGTTTCGAAATTAGGTTTTAACATAATCTTGAAAAGGAAAATAAATAAGATGAATGAATTAAGCTTTTTCTTACCTCTATCATTATATGAAAGGCGTGCTAGTTGAGGAAGGAAAGAGGAAATCAAGCGTTAGTAGTAGTTTAGCGTATGTGAGATGGAGAGACGAGATGGAGAACTGCAGGGTTCTGGAAGAAGTAAATATGTCTGAATATCACAGTAGGAACTTTGATTTGCTGGCCAACAAGTATATTGCTACAGCCCACCTCAATTATTTCAGTCCAAAAGATAGAAAATTAAGGAAAAGGTATAACGGCAGAACCACTGTTAGATTTGACAAATTCCTGTACTAGTTAATATGTGACACGTGTGAATTTTTTCGATAATTTTTTTTCCTATTTCTGTTAAATGTGTAGAAATAACCATAAGTAACATTGCTCAGTTTGTTTGAACACGGACTTAAGCAATGTTAGATGGTGTTATCTTAACTGTTAGTAAGTGAATACAACTGGAATGAATAAAATTCTGCCCCAAGGACACCAGTACCCGAGGCCAAATCTGCATGTTACAGCAAATGCTGAACTTCAAAATACTGAGAATCCTCACAAAAAGAAAAATACCACCTGAAAGACTTAAGAAAATCAAATCACTACATGTCAGGGAGGTAAAATTACAACATGACACTAAGCACATCGGCAACTAACTCTAAATAGTTTCCATCAGCAATTTAATACGGGAAAAAATCACTATAGACTCAAAACAACAAAGTTTTGCTCCAAATCACATACGGTGAACACGTTACCCATGATTATGACACCCAAAATGTCACACAGCAGCTAAAAACACTATCATCGTGGTGCAGCGGTTACCACACATGCTTCAGAATACGGTTTGATCCCCCAATCCAATATGTTTAATTTTGTGCCTCGACTGATTCAATGTCTCAGTCTGATCCTTTTTCCTTTTGCTAGGTGTACACAAATGATTTAAGGTTATTAAAATCACCGCATTGAATATGCTTGACCACAAAACAGCTCTGCAATGCTTTAAGATAAAAATGCATAAATCCAATTATGCTCCCATCAGTTTTATTATTATTTTTTTACTAAATAAACAAACAAAATAAATACGTTCTTCTATTTAAGTTCACGGAAACTGTGATGTGATACTCGCTAGTGGGTTATTGCACCAGAGAAGCAGACTGGATGAAACACGTCATTCACACACAATAACTGTATTTTAAACATCTGATTTAAAAAAGTCTCAGTAAACCTTAATGTCTGCAAGTTCTGCACCCATGATGCACGTAAGCACTATCATGCCACTCTGCATTGAACTCTCACTGCAATAGTTTTGCACAATTAAGGAAAACAAATAATGTACCTATCATGGGATGCATGATAGGTGCATGCTGGGTCTCGAGTCCTTGTAAGAAAACTGTAAAATAATCAAGAACCTTTTAAACAGTACGAGACCCTGAATTGGAGGTTAGGAACTAAATGTTCTGAAATTATTTTTATTTATGTACATCAAAAAACAGCCTGAGTTGTGTTGATGAGGGTTTCACTGAGAGATAATCCCAACAATGAACTCCTACTGAGGATGTTTGCTGAGGGTTTTAAAAAAAACAATTCTCATTAAACTGTCAAAATGTAAACTGCATTTCTGATGTGCTAAAAGCAAGCTAAAAGCAATATGATTTGAAAGGAGAAAACAGCTATAATTTAAAATCTTGACATTTTTAGGGGGACAAACAACTAGTGAACCAGTGGTAAGTTAATAGTAAGGAATGCTTCAGTACAAGAACTGTTATCAGTCTAGGGCTGGGCGGTATACTAAGTTTTAGTAATATATCAGTATTTTTATAAGAAGGGAAAATACCGTCTATATCAGTATGGTCTGATATGACCCTCCTTCTTTGCAACAGAAGCTCTATCAGAAATGTACACTAAGGTCCGGCTGCAGTTTTCCAACCAGGTGGCACCCTATATATGTTTTAAATTATAAACCGGGAGACGTGCTGTCAAAAATATTTTTCATACGTCGTTTTAATAAAAATGATTGTGACCAGCTGCGGTTGGTGACTGCTCTTTCGAGGGACGCGAATTCAAAATATGTGTTCGGAGTGTCATGTGTGCTGCTCGTGTTTTCAAAATATGTGTTTGTTGCATAATGTGAACTATGTGCATCACATGTCTTGTCAAAATTAGTGCCTGCTGAACACATGTCAAAACCATTTATGATAAAAGAGACGCTCACATTCACAAAATACACACAAGACACACATTACGCATGACATTATGCGAGTCTCTGGTAAACGCAAGTGTCTCTTTTATCATAAACCCTTTCGACCCTTTCATAATGAAAAAACACCCAGAGATATTTATTGTATATCAGCATACATGGCAAAATTACTGAGATATGAATTGTGATCAGGGTTTCCCGCACACTTTGCAGTTCTGGTGGCCCCCCTAAGATGGGAAACCCTACCGCCTTAACTAGGTCGTCCAAAAAAAAAAGAAGAGAAAATCGCTGCACAAAAGGCTGTCATGTGTATCTCAGAGAATAGCACAGACACGCTTCAAACCGCCACACGCCCGAAATGGTCAGTCAATGTCTGGACTGGAGGATAGCCAGTTGATAAAACGCGTGTCTGTGAGAATTGTAAGTGGATGTTTTGGGTTTATTTAAGCCTGTTATTGTATTAGTCTATAGTTCTTGCAAATTTAAAGAAAGTTAGCTGGTGATTTCGTTGTTTGAACAACCTGCTAGCTAGTTTGCATGTGCCTGTTGATTAGATATAATTGTTGAGCACTCTTGCTCACACTATTTATGTGCATTATTTATGCTACAGTAGTTACACTCCATTAATAGTGGGAAATAATCAGTTTTTACAATCTTCGCGCTATCTATCATCATTCGCCAGACGTTCTACAACATCTGCTTCTGTTTGTGTTTATTAACCCTTTAGTTTCACTTCATCACGCAGCTATTGCCATTAGAGGTATCTGTTAAAAACATTTAAAGGGGGGATTCAATGGTATTTCTAGCATTCTGACTTATTAACACAGTTATAGGGTTGTTTCCTCATGCTAAACGTAGGCAAAGTGTCAAAAAAGCAGTTGGACGTGTTACAGAGTATTCCTCTGCCAAATGCACTTCGCCAGGGTTCGTACAAGTTTCTGAAAGTTTTTTTGATTACAGTTCCAGCTGACGTTTCAGGGGTTTTCTATACGTATCACTTCTTTATATGGGCACTTCCCCCGGAAAACCCCGCCCACACGTCAATCAGCGGGAGACGCTAGAACTTACAAACATTCACATCATGCGACAGCTTTGTTTAATTTCAAAACTCAGTAAGTAAGACTTCTGTCTTATGTTGTAAATATGCGCATACATATTATATAAATGACACGAACATGTAGTGAATCATAAGTTATAAGTGTTGTATAGTGTTGCATGACTCGTACTCGCTCCACCCGCGGTAGTAACTCCTCCTTCTTCATTTTTTCGTACGTTATCGGAAAGATTCGGTAAAGCTAATCTTTCTTTTATAAATCTGATTAAACTAAAGACTCTTCGGAGATATAAAGGATGTCATACTATTCTATAGGTACTCCAGATTAACATCAGAAATGCAGAAACAGCGTGTGTTACATGAGCTTTAACTCATTAATAATCTAGTATGTGTTCATTTTCTGTCATAGTTTCTTTAAAATTAAATAAAAATATTTTCATTTTCATCATGACGCGTATGCTCCGCCCCTTTGATTGCCATGCCCTGTTTGATCAATATTGTCCAGCCCTATATCAGTCAACTATTAACACAAAAACCAATGTTGGGAACACCCCAATATTACTTTCCTACTGCTTTTTATCACATTTTAAATAATGAAAATAGAAAACATTGAATGATGATTGTAGAAAACACGTGAAGAAGACATTGGATAATACTTTTTGATTTGCTTAAGGGAACTCCAACTCTTAAAAGTCAGTCACGTGCCTGAACCGCACTTAAGCATCAGATGCAGATCATAAAGTATGTATAGTACATTACAAAACAGTATGCTGCTTATTCACGTCATATTACTCAGTGCATGTAAACAACTTCACAAATGTTTCCTTAAATCACAGCTTTTTGTGTGGTTCAATAACAGCAGAAGAACATATTGCAATTAACTGTGCAGCACTGAAATTAACATATTATCTAAATGTAAAAAATCCAAGAATAAAAAACAACAACAAAGAAACACTGAGCAAGTTGCGAGACAGTGATGATAGTGGGAGGAAACTAGAAAGGCTTCCTTTCTGTGCTCAGATGACTAATCCTTGACATGAACAGAGAAACACCAAGTTTTTCAAATAGACCCCATTTTTATGCATTTCAAAACAAGCAGATTTCTTTGTAGCACTTGCAAATGTCACACATCCTGTCGCCACATTACAAAATAACTTCCCCCAATCTGGTAATGTTTCTGTTGTAGTACAGCAAAAGCTTACAGAAGCCAAGATTTGAGCCAAAACTCCTCTGTTTAGAATAAAATTAAAGTCAACATACAAATGAATGCACAGTATAACATTTAACAACTTATCAGTACACAAACAATCATTTATAGAAAAAATATAATCATTTGCTTTCCTCCTGAAATGACTTCAACCATTCCCCTAGAGACCACTTTCATGATCCAATTTCCAATTTCATTAAAATCAAATCCTGCACACAGATTATCTGATACTAATCAGAAACACACTAGATGCAAAATAGGCACATTGACCTTAATGACATTTAAAAGCCCCTAAAGACCTTTGACTGCTGCATTAAGAGCTAATAAGGCGTCTTACATATCAAGAACAAGTTAGGGCTCATCAAGATATCCGATATCAGCAGCACTGTGAGGACGGTTCATCTCTCAGATCTGCCCTACATAAAGCTGAAACTCAATCGGGGAATTCCAAACGCTCACCTGACACACAGGTAACCATCTGAGCCATTACATATTCTCAATATATCACAGCCTGCACACGTACTGTAAACGCATCTATTCTGAACTGGAATACATTTCCTGGGTTGGGTTGCACCATCTGGTCATAACCTCTTTCTCAAATTGGGACATGAACATCACATTTGGGACTTAGCAACCAGTAGTTTGTTTGTACTCGGTACTTAATTCGGTTGCAACATTAATCTTAAGGCAATAGTCCGGTCGTAAGATCTCAGTAGGATACAAACAGTAGGATACAAACAATATGACCTTTACTGAGCCAATGCTTTGCAACATTAGGACTTGTAAACAGAAGCAGTGTTCACAATTTTGAAAAGGTGTAGAAAGCTGCTCTCTTTATTTTTTTACGGTGTAGTTTAATTTCTTTTAATTCTCAATCTTTTCTCAAAGATGGGGGATTTCAACAAATATATCCACCTTTTTCTCGAACGCGGAAGTAAGTGATGTGACGTATTTCCCTTCCTGTACGAGACTTCTGGTTCAATATCCAGCCGGTAGAAAACAGTGTAGTGGGAGCGCATAATACATGATTTAAACAGTTAATATTTACTACACCTGCCATGCATAATAAACATATTAAACTACTACATGTATTGAGTATTGTTTTTGTTTTATGAAAATATTATTACACCGCTTCTTATGTAGGTGGAGACATGAGCTTATGAAATTATTTGCTTTTTTATTTAAAACATAACAAAAGTATGCTCAAACACATTACGAACTATTATAAACATTAACTAAGCAGATTATGTCGTATATATTCTGTACTGTAATCACATTTTTGTAATAATATATAGTAGCAGAATAAATAAATCAGCATATTTTTAACAGCATAATATTAGTTGTTTCTAAACAATTATTGTATTTATTGTTTACTGGCAGTTTCTATGAAAGGTTTTACTGGATTTGTAAATACAGATCATGAGTGCATGTGCGCCACATACACATTCAGTTCTTGTACATGGATTTACTGCGTTTGTATTAGCTATTATGGCAACCCCTAACTGCACAAATTATGTTGGTCTTCCTGGATTTCATAATAAACATTAAACAGCCAGTCAAAACGGCACACTTGTGTCCTTCGCAATAGACTACCATTAGCTTTTAGTGGCTCACCAGAAGTCATAAACAAGAAAGCTCAAAGATGGTGGCGCCCACATTTACGTCAAGAAAAAGGTGGATGGTTTAAACATGAGGTTAAGTTTTAAAGGAATAGTTCGCCCAAATATAAAAAATCTTTTGCATGTCTCATGACTAACTGCATGCATTTCGTCACGAGATTCAACATGCCACCCTATTTGAACTTAACACACTAACCTGTGTTCCCATGGATATGCGAATGGATTCCCATTGATATGCAAATGATTGAATAGCTAAATAAGCTAAAAGTATGAAAAGTTTTTTCTCACAAATGGATAGTTTTGCTCCAGCAGACATATATTAAACCACTGGAGACATTTGGATTACGTGAATGATGAATTGATGTGTTTTTGGAAGCTGTGTCACGTTGGCTTCCACAAAAACCAACAGCAACTTTTTATAAATGATTATTATAAAAATTATTTTATACGATGCGTGATCTACTGCAGAAACAGTCATGCATCTGGGATGACATAAAGGTGATAAAAAAACTATGAGCTTATTTTACTATCTGGCTAAACTATAAGTTTGGTGCAATGTGCAAATATTTAATAGTGCGTATTTTTACACCAAATTCGAACTTGAACACAGCAGGTCCAGCTGATCCCTAAAACCACCTTTCTGTAGCTTGATCAATAAAGATCTATTGTCTAGCTCAGAAGTGAATCCTAACATCAGTCACACAGCGGGGGTAAAGGTCACCTGATTGCTCGTGTTATGTCAGCTCTGTTATCTTGCGTTTATGGTGGGACAGAAGGCCAGCGAACTGTGTCCTCACTGCTCTCTGAATCTCTTTCACTCTTTGAAACCTCTGATTCAAGTTGACGGAGTGTTTGAGAGCGAGCAAGTGTGACATTGAGCACATTAGATCGCTGAAATCACTGTCACTCACATCAACAGGAGGTGCCGCCCAAGGGAAAATAACAGCTCCCAACAGCACAGTTTCTCTTAGATTTGTGGCATGGCGGTGTTACAGTAAACACTGCCTGTTTGTAAGCTATGCTGTACAGATGGATTTTACAGCATTTTGTTGAATATGAGTGACATAAATATTAAACAAATAAATGATAAAAATGAGTCACTTTTTGATTTTGGTTAATTTTTGGCCCTAGTCTGTCTTTATATGTGCAGAACAATACATCCGTTATACTAAAGAAATTAATTTACCTGTGTGGGAACCAGAACAGGTGGATATGCCAGCTTGTGATGTCGATACATCCAGAAGGAGAGAAGAACGATGGCAGCAATGGCCATGATGGGTACAATAGAGTAGAGGAGGGTGCTGAACAGTGGAGGCTTCTGGGTAAAGGGGTTAGATGTCGCTGGAGAAAGAGACAAAATTTGAAATACAGAAAGATTAGTACAGTCACACATGCTTATACAAATCATTAAATCAGTATTTCTGTCTTGTTTTCCAGTAAATAAACTTTGAAATATCCTAAAGAGTAATCGTATACTATGTACAAGCTAATGTGATTAGCAAACAATACCCATTTACTTAAGATGAAAAATTGCATATTCAGACAATATATTTTGAACTACATTTACCCACTGGCAATAATTCTTCTAGTTTAAATCCTAAATCATACATAATATTGTGAGGTTTATGCTTAACAGATTATAATAGAAATAAAACAATCCTCCAACGGGGTCTCATTTTCTTACAGTTTTGCTTCAAAATAAATGTATTATGTTTTAAAGTTATATAAATAAACAAGACCAAAATAGTGATTAAGTAAAAGATTTTTGTCAGTCCACTGAAACCTCTTTGGAAATATTATATAAGACTAACAGCGAACAGCATACTGTACAATGCCATTATTTAATCAGCAATATTAAAATGAAACGATGTCATCAGCGTTTTATAGTATGACATCATTTTACATTAGCATTACTCAGCAGAACCTCAAAAGAGCGCTTGCTCTTAAATACCGCTGCAGAATAACACAACAGGTGCTGGATGTGAAATCTATCACCTGCATGTCACTGCATACTTTATTACCAGCACCTTTCCAACTTGCTAATTGAACTTTTTAAAAAAGTTTTGCCTTAAACAAACAGTTTGATTTTTCTGTACAGTACATGCTGCTTAACAATTGCAAATTCCTGCGGTTCAGTGTGTATAAGTGCTTTACACAAAACAGTGGGCATGCTTAGTCAGTGCACACACGTGCTTGCTCTCGGTTTCACAGCACCCAGAGATCAGACTGGGTCGTGGCGGTTGGCCAGCGATGCAGCCATTGCTCGTATTATAGAGCACTTCCTATTCACCCGGACTGACCGGGCACTAGTGTAACCCGCCCAATCGAACCTCAGCTGAACTGGTATTAGCTCTGGTCCCGTGGTGGTTACAGAGAGATCCTGTTTGCGCAATATCTTTGCTCTCTCGTGCCAGCACTGGAATTAAAGCTGGAAGTGGGTTAAGGACTCCGGATTAGCCATGCGAATAGAAAAACACATCCTCCCCCCTACAAACCCAATCTTTACTTGCTCGGTTACACAGGGCCGCCACACGCGGCCGCGGGCAATGAAAGCACCCCGGTCACGAGGTCACGAACACACTGTGTTCTGTATTTACAGAGAGAGAGAGAGAGTTCGGAGAAATTCGTATGCTCAGCGTCCCCGTGGGCTTTTGCATTTCATATCGAGATCATTCCATATGGAGTGAGTCAGTTCTAGAAATAGACTTATTACATAAGCACAAGCGAGACCCCCCCACACCCACCCTTCACCCACATCCTCCGCTACTGAAATACTGAAGACGCTCTTCTTTCTACCCAGCTGTAGTGTTAATATTCTTCAGGTGGAGCTCATAAAACTTGGGCTACTACACACAAGCAATACTGCAACCTTTTCACGAGGCCGAGGGCAGATAATAAATCACGATCGCCGAAATGTAAAAATGGCCCCTACAGGGGGCTGAAAGCAGCGGGTCACCAGAATAGAACCGCCAACACCAGCACAGGGTCTGTATTTGCTTACATGTCTCCATCCCTCATTTAGTTAAGAGGATGTTGATGTCAGTGTTTACTCAGAAGAGTAAAGAAGCCACCAGATCAGCTTAGGTAATCTAAAACACGTAGCCATCTCTGGGGCCATACATGCACGCTTTGCTGTTGAAAGGCCAAATACATTTTTAGATTTATGCATTTGGCAGATGATTTAATCCAAAGTGACGTGCAGTGTAGCCTTACAAGCTATACATTTTATCGGTGTATGTATTCCAACTAGGGCTGCATGATGCATTAAAATGACTGAAATAATGAATGCGCATATTGCAATGGTTTGCAATAACTGCATGATTTTATTACTTTAAAAAGTTATGTACAGTTAAAGTTTTAGATTGATTCAGAAAGTAGAGAGACAAAAAGGGTAACACTTTCTTTCCCAAGAAATAATTTGAAATATGTAAATTTGATATGTAATTTGTTGCAATTTTTATCATTTAAATCAATTAATCCGATACGGGCTTTTCAATTCCAATACTGTGTGTTAGCCGTGGTTGTTACTGACAAGCTTTTAAAGGACAAAGTATTATAAAAGCACCATAAACGTTTTATGCACTATATTCAAAGTCTTTTAATACACTCAATAGCTTCATGTGAAGGAACAAACACACATTTAAAAATATTTAAGTTCACAAAAACACTGGAACTTACTCGCAAACTGAATTAATCCACTGGTGAAGCGGACGGATGAAACGCGTCATTCACACATGCACACACACACAAGATAACTTAAAGGATTAGTCCATTTTCTTATAAGAAAAATCCAGATAACTTACTCACCACCATGTCATCCAAAATGTTGATGTCTTTCTTTGTTCAGTCGAGAAGAAATTATGTTTTTTGAGGAAAACATTGCAGGATTTTTCTATTTTTAATGGACTTTAATAGAGCCCAACATTTAATACTTAACTCAACACTTAACAGTTTTTTTCAACAGAGTTTTAAAGGACTATAAACAATCCCAAACGAGGCATAAGGGTCTTATCTAGCAAAACGATTGTCATTTTTGATAATAAAAATAACAAATATACACTTTTAAAGCACAACGTCTCGTCATGTAGATCCGGTCGTGATGCGCCAGCTGACCCCACGCAATATGTCATGACGTCAAGAGGTCACAGAGGACGAACGCGAAACTCCGCCCCAGTGATTACAAGTGTCTTGAAAGAGGACTACGTTTGTTGTATGTCAACTGATACTAATTAATGTCTTTGTGGCAGTTTATTGTTTAAAATGGTCTGAAATGTGCGTTTTATATATGTAACACGTGACCTCCCTACGTCACTACGCATTTACGTTAGGTCGCGCTGAACCGGACCCAGACGAAAAGCTGTGGTCCAAAAGTACATATTTTTCACCTTTCTTGTCAAAAATTACAATCGTTTCACTAAATAAGACCCTTATGCCTCGTTTGGGATTGTTTATAGTCCTTTGAAACTCCAAGTATTAATTCTTGGTGTCTATTAAAGTCCACCAAAATGAGAAAAATTTTGCAATGTTTTCTTCAAAAAACACAATTTCCTCTCGACCGAACAAAGAAAGACATCAACACCTCGGATGACATGGTGGTGAGCAAACTATCCGGACTCTTCCCTCAAGAAAATGGAATATTCCTTTAATAATTTAGGCGCATCAATTCTGCACCCCGAATTTGCATAAAAAGTCTGGTCAAGTGCATAATTCCCAAAATAACCATCTGCACACTAAAGTTTTTTACTATTGATTTTTACATGTAAAATTATACTAGATGTAGCAGGAAGCACTATACACATTTAATTACAGTAGTATCGGGCAGGTATCGGCATCGACTGATATTCGGAATTCGGGTAGCGGAATCGAAAAGGTGGTATTGGGACATCCCTATTTTCCATCATTATCATGCAGCCCTAAATCAAACCCACATGATTTACATTGCTAGCCCCATGAAGTTACTCTAAAAAAACAAAGACGGCAAAACTACACTGATGCAAAGAAAGTTCATTTTTTCAATATCAACTTTATCTTCTATCTTTCCATGTAACAGCTAATATCACCTACATATCAACTGCATGCAGGGCTCCAGGCAAAAACAAAAATAGAGAACTGTGCACTCCTAAAATTAAACATTAAGAGCCAAATGGCTTGTTGCCAAATTATGCAATCGCTCAACATAGATGCACTACTGTCAGTTCTCATAATCTGTTTGTCGAGTGAATACTGAGAGTTTGTTACTTTTTAAGTAATCCTGGTTATATACATGCCACATAACCATCGCTCGACCCTTTAGTTTCCCCATTATAACCAAATCATCCTTGACTAGTTGTCCACAAATGCTTCTGACTGAGCTACGAGCTTTATTTCACACGTTTTTTCAGCTGCGTGGGAGCACAGCTCAGAGGGAGTGCTGTTCACAAATCAGAACATAAAAAGTGGTTTGTAACAGGTAAGACAAAACAGTAGGCTTGATATGACTTTAAACAAGCATGGTCATGCATAAACGCCTGAGAGACACGTCTAGGTAATTGATGATTTTAATGATGAAGTTGAGAAATATAAGGTTTGGTGAGACACAAAGACCGAAAGGGTTCACATCAACACCAGCACAATAACTGGAGAAGGGGTCATGGGACATGGGCAAAGCTAAAGAACTTTTAGTACCCTTAAAGACTTTGCTGTTTGTGTCGATGCCGGGATCCTTACACGGAACTGGCGTGTTGGGGTTGTAGAAGAACTTCTCGTTGCACATGTTGCCTTCACAGCAGCAGAAAAACACGTCTGGTTCCTCCTTCTTCTCCACACACTCGGTGCTAAAAGACCAAAAACAAACAGATATGTAAGGGTTTGGCAGAAATGCACTATGAAAGAAAGTGCACTATGATGTCTACGTGCAATCGTTTGGCCACGTGGATGAGAAAATGTGTGTTCAGTACGATCGACACCCAAGGCGCATAACAATACAACATACCGAACGTACCATACCTCCCATCGTTCATAATATGGTTATACATGTAAAATTCAATACAGTGTTTGCTTCCGAAGCTGACAAACTAAATCACTGTTGTCGTTTAGCCTGTTTGTCGACCTTGAGTTTTCGACCAGCACCATGCACTCACAAAAGTCTTTATTTCCAAATCAAAACCATTATATGGCAAAACAAAGGCGGCACAACTTTTGAGGAAATTTAGATGTGCAATATCTGTGACCTGACATGTCTATTAAGACTTCCGCGGGTCAGCGAGCTTACAAATAAGTAAATACACCAGGGCGTTAAGTGCTTAAACCTAGGAGATACTTTTTTTATTTGGGCAGCCCACATCAAAGCTGAGCTTTTCAGGTTGGCTTAAAGAACATAAACAAAGCTTAGCAAAACACAAACAATCCTAAAGATACACACACACAGGTACAACTGAACAAACAAGAGGGGAGTGGATAACATTCCGGAGGCATTTTACCTGGAATGAAGCCAAAGGGAAAATGAAACTTGCTGCTGTTTATATTTGCTACGTACACGCGCCATTAGGCGCCCACACAGCTTGTCAAGCTACCAAAAGACTTGACATGGAATCTCAATGTACGTTTAAAAAAAAACTAAACGTTTCGAGTGAGAGAGGTAAACAGGTTCAGTAGCATGCTAGGACAGGAGAAGTGCTGCCACCTTTGCACGCTATCCAAACACTCGGTTAAATAAAAAAAATCTTCTTGCTAGTGCTAGCTGTTGCATAGGGGCAGACGTGCAGTGTGTTTTTATATCGCCCCTATTACGGTCAGCAGTACAGGGTAATTAGATCTCAGCAAGAAAACATGTTTACACAAGACTTTATCTCAAATACTGCTAAAAATATGTGTCATCTCAAAAGCAAGTTGTTTATTTGAATGAATATGTTTAGTATTTTGTTTTGTATTCATGATATATTGTGCATAGCAAGAGGACAGGCAATTTCTCAATACTCAAGGAATTACAAACATTTTGTAATATTTATGTAACACTTTCCTTAATGCAGATTGAGATAGATAGATAGTAATAATAATAACTTTTTATTATTATTTGCGTCGCCCGATAAATCTTTTTATTCAGACAGTACATTTTTCTGTTACTTAAATTTGTTGTTTGTAATGAAAAGACACTCACTTTTTAAGATGACGTTATGTTGTGTTACACTGGTGCGCAGTAGGGCTGCTCGATTATGGGGAAATCATAATCCCGAATATTTAACCCGATTACTTAATGACTGTAAAAACATGCATATACAGTACTGTGCAAAAGTCTTAGGCCACCACCATCAGCTTTGTTGTTTTAGCAAAGTTTTAATGTCCATCCTTATTTATTTTTCACTCTTTTTATTAAGATACAAACAGAAAATACAGGAAATATGTACACAAAATTAAAAACAAAACAATTTTCAGAACTAAATGTCTTCTTCAGGCATCAGTCCGTATTTAGTGTGACTTCTCTTTGCACAAAACACATCTTGAGCTTTTTTGAGGAGAATTAGAAATTAGGATTTAATTTCATTTAGGTTTAAGAGATCTTGCAGCTGCCTGCTATTGCTCAAGTTGAAGGGGAGTTTACCCTAAATATTTGACACTTCAGCTTTTATACTGTTTTTTATTAAATACTACACAAAAATGTCCTGCATTTTCTATTTGTATTCTAATAAAGAGACATAATACTGCATAAAGAGAGAAATAATTATATATGATCACAATTGCAAAAAATGCTAATGGTAGCATGGTGGACTAACTGTGGGTTCACACCAGCCGCGTTTGAGGAGTCAAATTCACGTCTACCGCGTCTAGTTTGCCGCTTGAACATTTTGGGTTTACTCGCTTCATTTGCGCACAAAAGCTGCGCGTGAAATTCTAGTCATTGAGACATTCACGTGGAAATTTGCATCATGGCAGGGGCTTCTGGGACTCTGCTCGCATCCTGTAACCACATTACTACTAGAGCAAGCTCGTGACTGGTTAACGCGGCTCGTTTTTTCCACCAAACTTCAAATTTTTCAACTTGCGCGTTTGCCGCGGCAAAGCCCAATTCGCGCCATTCAAGCAAACTAGACGCGTGAATGAGGCGGAATCGCGCCTACCGCACTAAACACCTGCAAGACCTCTTCCCATTGACTTAACATTGAAATCACTCGTGCTTGACGCTTCTACCGCGGCTGGTGTGAATGCAGCATAAGACATTTGCACAGTACTGTATATCGGCCATACTGCTTTTCAATATCAGTATCAGCCATAAAAAAAATCCATATCGGTCGACCACTAATAGACACACAGATAGATCATATTGGTTCATTGGTTACATTACACAGGCACACATGTTACCTGTCATAGCAGTTGACATCATCAAGCCAGCAGCCTTGCTTTACTATTTCAACCGATCCTGACACATTTCTCCAAGTTGCGAAGCAATGAAGTCTCTTGTCTTTCTCTCCTACACATGACTCAATGCTGCTCCGGTTCCCTCGGTTCTCCAGGCTGGGGTTGTAGTTGTAGAACACACACTCTTGTGTTTCTGAGCGGCCGAGAATGGCACCTGAAACCAGAAGCAGAGGAGATAAATGTTAGACATATAAAACACAAAACATTACAGACTGCCATTGACTAACAGACACATGCAACTCAGAGAAAAAAAAGACTTAAATCTTAAATATTTGGCCTGCTGTAAAAAAACTCAAATTTAACTAGGAACCAAATATATGTAATCTCTAAAAGTGAAATCCACAGACAGGACCTCAAACTGTTAGCAGAAACTGCTCATGTGAATCCCTATGGTTAAGAAAAAAGTAAACAAGTGTGTCGTGGTTAACCAAAACAACAAACTTAGAGAAGTGACTGTGATTAACACTGAAAGGCCGTTCTAAAACAGGATGTGGTGAAAGGCGGTTTCTCGACTACTTCCTGAAACAACCACAACTTTGATCACGTGTGTACACGACTCTGATATTATAACCCTTATGAAGAAAACACGCCATGTCATCACTATCATTTAACACACAAGATGGAGACCTTCTAGAATATTTCATGAACAAAACCAGCATGCACGGCTTCATTGAGCTAAATATGGACTTCACTTACTTACTTCTGCCTGCTTTAAAATCATTTGTTTAAACAGTTCTAATTATGGAAATATTTTTATAATGAGTTTTTATAAGCACCACTTCAAAGTTGCATTCATTAATGCCAAAGGCAAAAGAGAATTGTACAAGTCTCTGTCTTTCTTGTTGATACTGTATAGCATACTATATTGTGGGCGAAGAAAAACTTCAAAAATTTAATCTTTCACTGACTTAGATTTGTCACTGTGATGAAGAATCATTGGGAATTAAGACACAAGTCAACATCATAGCTGACGTTCAGATACTGTGCCACAAAAAAAAAACAGATTTAGGTATTTAGGTTTAATAGATTTAGGTAAAATATCTCAAATGTGGTTGGCCATAATTAAATTAAAGGAACTAAAAGGCACCACTTGCGCACGTGCTAAAGAAACCGAGAAGAAACGTCCAGATCATACTGTTGCAATCAAGCTGTAACAGGAACATTACTCCTGCATTCTTCAAATGTCACAAACAGCACCTCAGGCAGTATACTAAAAAAATACCCAGGTCACACTTGCCGTTTGCGGACATCTCTCCCTTTGCAGAAATTTATCATGAGGTATGTGCACAATATAATCCACTCTTGAAAAGCAGTCCAACAAGAGCTTTATTGCACAGCAGTATTTTATTACAGTGTCAACAACTTAAAAATGGTTTATTAAAAACAAAGGCGCACACACACACACAGCTAAAATCAGAACCACAATTGAATTACTATTGAAAATATATATATATATTGTGCATATTGTTTTGTGTCATGCTGCATAAAAAACAATGCAAGACATCCAATTATTTTTAAAACTGTGGCAAAATGTTAAAAATGTAAAGGTCAGTGAAATTTAAATGACCCTGCATAGTTTTGTTGTGTTAAACTATAGATTTACTAAATGCAGAACTCTGTAGAAAGAAAAACATGGTTTTAATATTATTTAACAAGTTGAAATGCTGGCATGAACTATTTTGCTGGGAATTAATTTACTATTTGCATGTTAGTGGGATTAAATTCCCAGGATTTGTTCCAAAGGCACAAGACACTAGTATCAGGATTAGTAGGGAAATCTGCTGAAAATTTTTGTAACATCTACACAAAGGCAGAGGAGCGTAGTGCAGAAGATATATATTAAAAATAAACAGAGAAACAATCATATTTAAAGAATTTAAATGAAAAGATAGGGCACCCTATTACTCTAATGCCTCCATTAGAAAACAACTGGATGAAATAAAGTTGCAAATAAAAAAGAAATCCACCAACAACTAGACGAATAAAAAATCGTTGAGCCCATATTTCATGACTGCTCTTATTCGTCAACAGTCATCTGTCGAATAGCTCTCGGTTTTTAATATGAGACGCTGGGAAACAGCCTCCTTTGAGTCAGCAGGATTATATGAAGTAAAATTGCAGAGCGAAATTTAAATTTAAGTGGCTTGTGGAAGAAGTACTTAAAACTAAAGAATACTCTCTAAAACTGGTCCATGAATGACAGCCAATACCACACATGGAAATTCAAGGTTCTCCAATACAGCTTTCCCAGAGCAAACAAACTCAAACAACAGTTAACCTGTATATTTGAAACTAAGGGCCCTACCTTATACACAGCACAATGCAGGCGATTGCGCCCTTGACCACCTAAACCCTGGCCTATAGTCAGCGCCAGCGGCGCAGTATTTTTTTATTTATTTAAAGACCTTGTTAGTAATATGTGCACAACGTGTACACTCTGCTTATTATGTGGTAAAATGAAAGGATTACAATGTAAAAGATTATTATTGTGTACCTACATAAAGGATAAATTCCTGTTATAATGGATAGTCATTGCATGTATCAAAATGATCTATTTAAAGTAATCCGCCATGGTGCAAAACAAACTGGCTTTTAAAGGGAATAAGTAAGACTGTTTTTTGCATATTAAGCCCAATACAATCTCATGAGAATAGGTACAACGCTTTTAGACCATGCGCATGGCGAACAAACCTTTTTTTCCGTCGGACAGTGCTTAAACCATGCACTTAGAACGTTAAAATTGGGCCCTAATTGTGACCAGCTGCAATGTTTTTGATTGGCTTGTCCGTAAACTCAGACTAGAAAACTATTAGAAGTGAGCTAGTGATGGCATGTTTGGCTCACATAACATACATTAACATTTTATCCGGAACAACTTGCAATGCATTCTGGCTTCACATCTAAGTACATGCAATCCCAAAGAAATCATAAAAAAGAGATCTAATATCAACTAACCTAATGTAATACTTGTCCAATACAACATAGCAGTCTATAAAATTTGTTGAACCCCATAGGGTTATGTTTAGTTTAAGTAATGCACATTTTTAATTATTATGCATTTGAGAAAAGACACCTTGGTGCCATTACTACAGTATAAAATGGTTATTTCAATTTTTACAGTTATGGATGCAATCTCTGATGAGCTTTAAAATGAGTCACTTACAGATCAGCACACCATTGTTACACTCCACTTATGTAGTAAGTATGGCAAGATCCGTTATTCATCCGTTTGCATCTGATAGCGGTTTCTTTTTCCTCTCACTTCAATTGCACATTATTATTTACCTTTTATCTAAACATACACATTTGTTTATCTATAATTTTCATTTGTATAGAGCCATACTAAACATAAGAAAACTTGCAGTACAAATGTGCTCAAAACTGTATAACCTTTTAATGAAAATCATTGCATCCCTAATATGCAACATATGAACTACAGGAACAGATATTTTTGATCCTATACTGTAACTATTTAGCATCCCATCAAACTATTCTGCTGAACTCATACAATGCAACAGACCAAAAAAGATCCAGTCCACAACCTGACAAACAAGTACTTTATGTATATTGATGAATACAGAAACACTTTTATGTTAACATTGAAACTCCTCTATAAAACAAACATTCCAAATATGCATCACAAAACTTCAAGAAACTTTTATAGCATAGTTGGGCTACCAAGCGACCTTTAAATTTTCCATCATAAATGCATGCTTCTAAAGATTTTACCAAAGCCATATACTGGATATGATTTTGTGGCCATTTATAACAGTTACCATTGTATCAAGTTAAATTTTCATGTATTAAGTGTGCTTGCAAAAGCACACTTATTGTTCTTCTTAAGTTTTATTATTCTTATTATTATTCCCGGGTAGATTTTTTGTGTCAGCTCTAGCGACCAGACCGTTTGACGCAGAGACACCGTTCAAACTTTAAAATGTTCGGGCAGTACCGGTGTAAGTTGCTTGAGAGGATGAAGTCACAGATCCATGTCGTTCGGCCGCCATATTGGAGAGAACACAAAACCTTAAAAAAGTTTCACAGGTCACAAATTTTGTCCAAACTTTATGAAATTCCACGTACGCGATCCTTGGACCGAGCCTCACAAAAGTTACTAGAAGGATTTTTGATTTTCGGAAGCGTTTGCGCGCCACAGCCCAAACTAAATGTGCGTCAACGCCGCCAAAACAGGAAGTAGTTCAAATCTCAATATGTCTGTAACATTTACTAACCAAAATTTTTATATGAACTCTTTACTCCAATGTGAAGATGCCCAAGATAAAAAAACATTGCAGTAACATGTCTATATTATGTTATTTTCACTTTAAAATGTCCAATTAAAACCTGTGTAAAAATAAAAAATGTCATTAGCCTTTACCAGTAGAGGGCAGCCTTTACGTTCAAACGTGTTTTTTAGACAGAATGTAAAGATAGCGGCAGCCATCTTTAGAAGCTAAGCTAACAGGCTATGGCTCCGTGGAAAAGTTTGAATAACAATGGCGGGATGTAGTTTTAATGTTAAAATGGCAAAATGGAATTTAAAAGAGCTTTTGAGAGAATCTGTGTTCCTTTAAGAGCCACAATACAGCGAAGAGCTGAGGAAGAGAAAGCAGAGAAGCCCGGAGAAGAGGCGACACCCTCAGACTCTGCTGCGAGCCCGTGGAGGACTCAGTAACCTCGGCTGCCACCCACTCTTCGTATCGTATATGGACAGATTCCTGGATACATATTTTTAGAATCGTAAACTTCATCTTATTCACTATACAGTATGCGGTTTCGGACGCAAAACTGCAAATGGATTTTGTATTCTGAATGCTTGAATCAACGCGAGCTCTCTGGAGAACGTGCATTTTCACATACAGGTAGGAATTATATGATTCAGACATATTTTAATCCCTTTCTTTTATTTCAGTGATATATGGCACGACAAGTTTAATTCCCTTTTTCATCAATGTAATACATTGTAAACGTATTAGTTTGTAAAGACGTCAGTTTCGCGTCCTCGCGTAGCAGTGATCGTTTGGCATCGGTATTTTAATGAATTACGAAATTTGTATTTTATTTTTAAATTGCTATCTTGTGTTTCTGGCGCATTCGCGGATTAATGACTCATTTGAGTCGTTTTCATTACAAAGTGTTGCAAATAAATGAGTCTTTTGAGTCGACTCTTTACAAAGCGAATGGGCCAAATGTTTTAAAGTGGTTCGCGAATCAGTTTGAATGAATTGTTCAGATCGCTTCAAACACGGAATCGTCCGAAGCTGTTTTACTCGTAACCTATGTAGAAACACGCAGAATATAACCAGTGTTGGGTGACGTGGAAATGAATTTACCAATCTTTTAACTAAAAGCGAAACTTCACACATGTACCCGCCATTACATACGCGCGACCGCCGACCTGTTCGTCGTCAGACACAGTTAAACGCGTGCAACCTCCAGAAACACTGTAGCACAGATTGAAGAAAATCCATCGATGATTGACGTCTGATTCGCTGTTTAATGTACTGTATGATGTAAGTGATTCTCTCAAAACACACGTGACATGACAACGTAAGAAAACATGAGTTTTGTTTTAGTGTAAACTGTCAATGTCCTCAGACCATCTTAGGAGATTCCAACTTTATACATATACAAAACTGTTGTCAGTTTACTTGTCTGATATTTCAGCTAGTTACAAGCTACATCAACATTGAGACTAAAGTTAATTTGTTAATTTGAAATGCTTGTCTATTCTGTGCTTGTATTCTTTTTCTGTACTGTTGGTGTATGTTGCAGTTTTACACATACTGTAGAAGTGCCCTTCATAAGTGTTTGTTGTGGAGTCAAGAAATGTCTAAACATTAAAAGATGAACATGAGACAAAAGTACAGAATCTGTCACATTATTTTTTTTAATGGGCACTGAGCTGTGTCCTGATTGTTTACACATGAAAAGCATAAAATATGTAGGATCAGTTTGATTCACTTATGTGCATTTGTGTACAATACACATAAGTCAGCATTTAATGCTGTTGTTCTTTGTTGTTAAAGCATGTATGTGTTGAAACATAAACAAAGGTTAATAAAATGTGACATTCTAAACTTCTGGCATACTGATATTTATCTTACCAATTTCTGGTCTCCACATCAAACAGAAAAAGCTTGTCTTTATTGTTCTGATACTTATGGAGGGCACTGCGTGTGTGTGGGTGTGTGTGTGGGTGTGTGTGTGGGTGTGTGCGTGTGTGTGCGTGTGTGTATGTGTGTGTGCGTGTGTGTGTGCGTGTGTGTGCATATATCTAGATTTATTTTTTCATGAGTAACTAGTAACTCGCTACTTGAGTATTATTTTCATTGCATACTTTTTACTTCTACTTGAGTAATTATTTATTTAGTTACTTTTACTTTAACTTCAGTAAAGTTTTTGGCTACTCTTTGCACCTCTGTTAAAATCTTCATGAATCTAGGCTGAGTTTGCCACGTTGAAGCCTAAATAATCAGACAGATAGTAAGTTAATCGCCCATCGCTCACAGCCCAGCACCTGCATCACTGCATGCGTATCGCGCTGACAAACATACACCTGATTTTACTGCCCTGACGAAATCTAAAAGTATAATTTCTCTTATTAGAAGCTAGCCTAATGTTTGCCAGCTATTAAAATGGCGGTTATAGTTTAAATAGAGGTCGTGAAATAATTAGCATTGACAAAAAACTGCATAAAACAATGTTATATTCCATATTATAAACTTTTGGTTATGTGTACTTAAGTGAGTAAATAAGTTAACCGCAAAAACTAAATGTGCGTCGATGCCGCCAAAACAGGAAGTAGTTTATCTCAGGAACGCTTTCACGTATTGAAACCAAACTTTGTACATGAACTTGAGACTCCAATGTGAAGATGCACAAACTAAATCGGCGGCACCAGAGCAAGCACACTTTTGCAGTTCGTCCCGAAATGCATTTTCTAGTTTTAATTGCATTTTCTTTGTGCTGGAAACATCAGTTTCTACTCAAATCAGTCAATCATTAACATGCATTGATTTTGGAACAAGCTAAATCCACTAACACAAAATACCTGCATAATTCTCACCTTCTTAGTTACAATTAAGATAAACAATTAAGAGTTAATTCTGGATTAACCACTGTTGGGCAAAAATCCATTACTAGTACACGCTACAGTAATAATATTAACGTTACTATTCAAGAAATTGCTCGAACACTGATGACACTGAGCCACATAGGATGGTTGTAGCCCTACAAAAGCTAACAAATCAAAAAGACTAGGGCCGTTTCTCAATTTGTGTTCTTGTCTGTACTTGTGTTCTAGTCTAGTGGCTCAAATACTGTTCCAATTCAAAGTTTGCATCTATCCAAGTTCACACAACATCCCCGGATGTGTTATTGATCCGCTCTTTTGATTGAGGATGCATCAGAAAGTGACTTGTGTGGACAGCCAAGTTTCCCAGAATGCATTTTGTATCAACTGCAATAGAGCTCATAACCTTTACAATATTAGAAATATTTCTTTCTGTGTCATAAAATGTGGTTTAAGAGCTGTTCAGTCGAGAATATATATGAATAAACTTCAAAATCTGTGGTCAGTTAGTAAAGATGACGCCTATAATTAAATTTCCTCTGACGATTTCAATGTTTTTTTCATTTCATGTTGTAAAAACGTTTTATTAAAATAAATGGTTGTGTTTTTTATGTTTCATTTTCTAATAAATACTTTAAAGCTAATCAGTGTATGCACATGTTGCCTGAACCACATATTCATATTAACATTTTTTTTTTTGCATATAATACATTTGGGTTTATTATAATAGTACATTAAAATAAGAATAGGCTCACGTCCTCCCGTCGTCTCAGGAGTTCATTCTTCTGAGTTTAAACTTGCAAGTCCGACCTACGAAGGACGCAAGTCCGACCTACGAAGGACGCAGGTCCGACCTACGAAGGACGCAGGTCCGACCTACGAGGGACGCAGGTCCGACCTACGAAGGACGCAAGTCCGACCTACAACCAACTCATTCTTGGCATTGAGAAATGTTGGCGTTCTAGATTTTAATCATGTACAGAAAGCTCAACATGCAAAATCAACCCTTCTAAGATTACGGCAGATACCAGATACTGTTGTACTGGTGGGTCAAACAATGCAATATAGGATAATGCTATTTTCTATATTTTGTGTGTGTGTGTGCGTGCGTGCGTATAGTATACAGTGCAAAGGGGAAAATAAAGCCTAAATTCATTTTTAATTATTAACAATTTTACAATAAATAAAAAAACACAGTTTTCAGATTATTTAAGGGTTCATTCAAGTCACTGTGTGCATGAATCCTATTTTTTTTATTTTTATAATGAATCCAAAAACAAAATAAGCGTGACATAATTTACCCACCAACACATTCAGGTATACATGCAAACAGTGAATCAGCTGTCAGTTATGTTTATCAGATTGTTTGCTACAAATCTATTTAATTTGCTTTGCCTCCGTCGAACCCCCCCCCCCCCAATCACAACCAGATCATGGCTGCCACCACCAGAGAACTATCTGAAACCTCTACTGTGCTCCTATCCGAATGTAAGATCACATATCTATGACTGCATGACATGATATGAACAATCTCATTCACATTTTGGGCCTTGCTAATTTAAATATTCAGGGCAGGTACAAATCTGAACCACTGGACCAGTAAACGTTGACCCCTGCAAATGCTTCAGCTCATGCGTACACATTAATAACTGCATCAGTTTTCCCTTTTTTATCCTTCACTGAAGGTTGCTGGTAAACAAAATAAAATGTATTTTAACTGGTGAAATAAAAGACCACATTTTCCGACACTCTTGCAGACCTGTTTTAAAGGTGGAAACCACAACCAGTCTTAAAACGTTTGATTTGTTTGCAAAACTCTTCATATGCAGAATATTGGGACAAAGCAGATCTTTACAGGCTTGAACACATCTACTGTTACAGTAAGGAACTGATGCATTTAATATACGTGGCATAACTCAATATTTACTCTATCATGACTTAACCACACAATCATCTATCACAAAGAAAACGTGAACACTATGCCACGGGACAAAGCAAATCTTTAGAGGACAAAGGCAGCACATTTGATGTCAAATAGCCCTTCCGTCAGCAGTGGTCAACTGTGGTTGTAAATTATTCACAGAGGCATCTGCATCTTGGGCAACAATGGCTGCAACCTGCCTATGTCATGGAAGTCCAGTTGGTGAGGATCAAAATACACTGCAAAGCAACACAAGGTCAAGCTATCAATCACACATTAGCACTTTAAAGGGATACTTCACCGATTTAGCATTCAGCTTTGTATCTGTAGAAACCCGGCAGTATTACTGAATGACCATGTTTCCCTCCATCATTTCCCCCTGAGAGGAGAGATATCTGCATTTTGGTTCTGCAAAAAAGTCCTCCGATGATGCAAAAATCGTCATATTACATCATCGGAGGACTTTTTTGCAGAACCAAAATGCAGATATCTCTCCTCTCAGGGGGAAATGATGGAGGGAAACATGGTCATTCAGTAATACTGCCGGGTTTCTACAGATACAAAGCTGAATGCTAAATCGGTGAAGTATCCCTTTAAACAAAAGATAAACAAATGGAAAAATCCAATGCATTTGCAACATCGAGGTTGCATGGATCAATACAGAAATAAACTGAATGCAGAACTTTCAACATGCAGGACAAGAGGAGGGTAATGAACAAGTATGTTTTAAAACGTGTCAGTCCAGTCTTCTGTTAGAATATTTGCTCTTTGTGACTTAATTTATTAATAAATATTGTATTATAAAAGTACATGGTTTATATCAACATCTGATATCATGAAAAAGTTTATCCGATTGTCATTAAAGAAACAGGGTGCAGCCAAGAACACGGATTACATCCGGATAAAGATACTTTGCTTAAAAAAACATTCAATAAAAAGATCAAAAAGGCAAGTACAGTACGGCCAAAGTTACACCCATTTATTTCACGTTTTCCTTGATACGGCTTGCCCAGAATGGACTTCACGGTTGCTTTGACACTAAAAGCATAATCCCTTAAAATTCAACACTTGTTATTATAAAGTACAGGATCTCTGCCATACAAATCAGAGATCAGCTTTTTTTTTAAAGTACGGCCCATGGTGAGACTTTCAACTATTAATGTGTAATAGATTTTGGGCTTCATCTGGACTTTGACATTAAATTATGTTTGTTTATTTCAAATTACCATATAAAAGATTACTAATTAGCACAACATTTCATAAAATTACAGCAAAGGATAAGCGTGACAAGGGGTTTGTGACACTTTCCTTCTGTACTTTCATGACAAACAGTAATTAGATTTGTACTACTACACTCACGCGAACGTACAAAAGAAAATAATGCGTGTTATCTTGAAGGAAGACTTTTTGGGAGACTTGATTTTGTAACATCATGTCTTCTAACAAAAACATCAGCTATTATCCAAACACTCATATTTAAAAAGTCCATCAGCAAGCTTGTGGCTGTTCAAAACAGGATCAGCGCCTATGTACGTGTTTATTGTAGCACTTCCATCTTTGAAACAACACATGGTTCAAGTGAGGAACTTAATTGGGGTTATAATGTTTCCAGCCGCATTGAAAAAGCAATCTAATGGTGTACTGGTGGCGCAGAATGATATTTTTTGTAACCTTGAGTGACCAAGAGAAAATATCTTGCCTCATTGTTCTGACCCCAAACCAGCAGGTCATTACTGATATCAGCTGCCTACCCTTGCAAATAGCCCACTAACTTTGCTGGCCACAAACTTGAGGACTGGCTGAGATTGTACTTTATATATTTCATAGTTTGTGATGTGCACACCACCGTGGTGGCACACTTGCATGGTGGTGGTGCTGCAAGTGTGCAGAGCCCTAAACAACAGTCCCTACCTAAGCTGTTTGGAAAACAAATGTACACTCAACATCTAAGTCCATAAATTACAATAAAGAAGACTTTGTAAGTGGAAACAATATTACTTTCATTATGGTTTACTCTAATACTGTACCACTCTTAGCAACAGAAAGCAATTTGCATGAATGTAGCTTTTAAGTGCATCTGGCATATAAAGATGCATAGTGACACAAACTGTAATTTTCTTAGGTGTCAAAGAATAAATTGAAATAATCTGTTAAATTGTTCTCTGATATCTACATAGAAGGTATGTGGCTTTATTAAGTGCAATTTACATTTACAAACCTAGGATTTGTCCCTAGAATGAAATGGTCTATTACCTTATTTAAAAGGCTTATTAATAATAATTTTGAGCTCTACTCTGATTGGCTGCACAGAGCAGCTCTGTTTCAGTTAGGGTTGTGCCGTTATACGATAGTATCGTGTATCGACGATCTTCAGACATATCGCCAATGGCACTGGCTTTCACGGCGATAGTCATGACGATAGTTTGTGATGGTTATTATTATTATCATCATAGTTTCACATTAACATGCACATTGCATGCTTTTCCTCCCATGAGTGTTTGTGGGCTTCACTTTATGCGGAGAGCTTGTAGAGTAGAGAGAGGATTCCTTCTTGCACCAACCTGCACTTAATGCCCACGTCTTGGACTCCTTCTAGCACGTGAAATAAATCCAGCGCATCATGACCAGACGCGCTTCTCTCTGTCTCACGTGCACGCGCGCTCTCGCATCTTTCTGAAGTCTAAACATAAACTAAAGTAGAAATCCTTATGTATTTGTTCAGTTTAATGCGTTTCAAGCGAGCTGAGGCAAACTATCCCTTTTGTTTAAAATATAACCCGCTGCATATTGGCGCCTCTCTCACTCTCGCGTACGTGCAGAGAGCTGCGCTCCGTCCGAAGTCAGATAATTAGGTAGTAATCCTGTTTATGATATGCATTTCAAGGAGTTGTAACAATACATCCCTCGTGTTTGAAATATTATTGTGTTTAAAATATGAACGCATTCCGCTGGACCAATGTGCACCTCTGAGAGCACCACTGCTTGAAACGTGTAGCCTTCTGCAACAGCACTAAACAAATGCATTGAATTGTTTGTATGTGCACGCAGGTGCATGTTTTTACAGTCATTAATAATACATTAATAATACTCTGAATAATGGCATTAGTTTTAAGAAGGTCGCAGTCATGACGGTGTTGCTCTTGTTCTTTTTTGTCCACCAATCAAGTGACTTGTCATAATGAGTAAAAAATGAACAAATAAATAAATGAGTAAACTACTGCCCCGCCCCCCCGATACTATCGTGTATCGCCAATCTCACAGGCTGACGATAGGACGATCTCAAAATTGGGCATATCGCCCAACACTAGTTTCAGTAGATCTGTTTGTTTGTAAACGAAGATACAGAATTTGAGGAATAACCAATCGTTTGGAGATTGTTAATGGACGTTTCTGAGTGGTGAGTTTTTCCAATATGGACCCGCAAAACTTAATGTCAGTAGCCTAGTAGAACTTCACCCTAAACACTAGCATATAGCATCAACTAGCATATAGCGTTAACTGAGCAGTCACAAATTTGTTTTTAGCATTGTAACAACATTGTAATTTAATGTGTAATTTAACATTGGGGTGTAAATCGTGACTGTAACGTCATAGTCAGTGTTGTTGAGATTGGCCTGTTTTCCAGCAGTCTTTTGCATGCATGAGGCGAGGCATACCATGTATAGAACCCTTATTACTCATCTATGCCTAGGTAAACCAGTTTTCCATTCTACGGCACATTTGAACCTCAACCTTGCTTATTTCATATTTGCTCCTCCATTAAAAACAGCTAACCTTGTTTGTAATTTCAAAAGCTAGCAAAACCTAAAGCCAGAGGCAGCAACAAGAAAAAAGTGACTAAACTAGTACAGTTAAACAGCAAACCACATAAATTGCACTCCACATTACTTTTAAAATGTCATCAGTTATCATATTAGAAACGTTGTAAACATCTCCCCAACACTTATGAATGCAAATTAACATGAATGCATTGATATTAGACACAAGTGTTAGATTTAAACTGTAAGGGGGCGTGCACACCAAAGCTTTTACGCCTGCGGCCGGCGCATGTTTTCAATTGTTTCCAATGGAAGCTCAGCGTTTTTCAAATAAGCCAGCAGCTAGCGGTTTTCTTCCGTGCTAAAAACCGGCGCCCGGTGGTTTTTCTGCGCTCAGTGCCGAGAGTTTAAAAATGTTCAACTTTGGATGAAAAGCTCCGCTCTTAAATGTCATTTTTCACGCGGCCGCCCTATCACAGTGGAGGAGGGTTGGGACAAGTATCACAGCAACCAACCGTCTCACAGCTTACGTATCAGAGCTACCAAAGTGCTTAGCTGAAGAAAGCTGGCACTCAGCTGAAAAACAGCGACATTCGCCGTCCTCCAGGCGTTTTAAAAGTTTTGGTGTGCACAACCCCTAATTCTTTCATTTTTTGTCTAGTGCACTCAGTATGTTTCCAATGCATTAGCCTAGGAACAGAAGCATTATACACAGTGTTATTTTGTCAAACTTTCACAATTTGTTTTGAGTAATCTATATAATATTTATCTCAATACAGAAAGACTATATCAAGGTCTGACATAAAACATTTTGCTTCAGTTCTGCTTTTGAAACAAAAGGACTTCTGGCAACCACACGACCAGTACCTGGAAAACCTTAACATCACTCAATGGTCTTCTTTGAAAGCTACCGGTTTCTCTTTATACTTTGTATAGAATGATACCAGTTGCATTTATTGTATATGCTTAAGGAATAATTTACCATTGACTAGTGGGCAAGTGCTCGATTCTCTTTGCAATCACAAACTCCGGGCCATACAACAGCTTGGCTGAGCTTTTTTACTGTGAAAGCTTACATAAAACGCAAGGACGTATTATTTCATTTAATGCATCTAAACAAGTACACAAGACTTCCCGGTAAGTCTTTTTTTGTGGAAACCTGGCTTTGAAACAAGCCCTCCATGGTACAGTAGAGCCTAGAGACTGCAATTTACCTGTGGTTTAGACTTAAGTATACAGTGGAACAATTGCTTAGCAAATGTCTTTAAATAGGAGATTCAAACACCAAATGGGTAAAATGTTACTCGCGTCACTTGAAGCAGAGGTCTACAGAGGTTTATATGCTCATCCCATTAGCGAACACTGATTCCTCTGAGAGCATGTGCAATGCGAACCAAAAGATACTGTTTCTTAAACCATTCTAGATGCTTTTGCTTTTACACTGATATAAATAGCAAAGCAATGTGCTCAAATACAACATTTTATTGATTAATTGACTGTGTATCCAAAAGAGCACAGGACTGTGTGGGCAATTCAGGATGAGGGCTGTAGCGGGAACACGGAGTACAGGCACACACTGTGCCTCTTATGCATCTTTTATTGAAAGCGGAATTCAAATTGGATCTTTATGTCTTTTATGGAAAATGCCTTGCAGTCTGTTTTATTCTTTGATCGGGCGAGCTTCAAAATAAAGATCATCATTAAGATGTTATCAAATATGCTCATATAACTTTAGCACCCAGCCGTATCTTATCTTATGTTCTCACATGCAAATGTGACCTTTGGCCTGGCCAGCCTTATCAACTGAAATCGATTGATTTCTTTTTTTCTTTTTTTTTTATAAGTACACATACATGAACAAATACCAATTATGCATAATCTACCAACGAGAGCTACCAGTAGAGGGGGTTTCCATGCAACATATAACACGCGTATGCAAATGCCCAGTAATGTCGGTCAATATCACCGTACAGTAGCTCAACACAACATGGCTTCATGTCGAGGACTCGTCAGACCAGTTATTGTTAAAATAAGTTGCACAATATTGGCAATAAGTGTCACCATGTGTGGTGCACGCTTACATTATATTCAAATGGCGTTGTATTGCTACAGTATTTTACGAGAAATCAGTGAAGTCGGTGTTAATGCAGAGTATCAACACCAAAAACAGTGGCACATATATAAACAATTCATGAAACAAATAAAATACTTGACATATTCACCTAGATACAATGGATCTGAATCTAAAGCCTATTATATATATATATATATATATATATATATATATATATATATATATATATATATATATATATATATATATATATATATACACACACATTTATGCACACATTATTTAATACCCACCTGAGGAGCAAGAGATGAGGAACACTCCAAATGCCAGCTTTGTTGCAGGTCCCATTTTTTCAATCTACTGCCGTTTGCCACAAAATCCAAGAGTCTTTGCATTAACGTTTTCTTCAAAACACTATTGATCGACAGTCAGTGAAACACATCCATGTCAAAGATTCAGAGATATATGCCAATGCACAAATCCAAGGCCAGTTTATAGTCCTCAGCTTCAGTGATTGGAAAAACAGCATCAAAGTGTCCACTGGTGATAGTTTGTTTTAGATATATGATTTTTGACTATCCACGCAGTCCGCCTTAAAGCCCATATCAATAACGAGTGAATGGCAATGCGTAAGAATACTGTATCTATAAAATGTTGCGCGATCGCGCGCTCAGAATACACGAGACCGTTCAATAAGCTCTTTCAGTAAGTGGGCCAGCTCCCATCCCCAATGATCAACACGACTGGCCAGCATATGCATGAAACCTGCCATAAAATGTATAGATAGATGTATTGTTATTTATGCAACGGACCAAATATTTCAATCAGAGCAATGCCTCCAAATCATCCAAGTCTAAGGCAGACTAAGAAATGCTTCCACATTTACGGATCTAAAATTGAATTCAACACACCCCAAACGCCGTTTACACATAACTATTACTTGATTTAATATATATGCGGTGTATATATTAACAACGTACAACGGCAGATCATAAATAAAGTGAAATAAACGGGGTCACGCGCACGATTCGGCGCACGCACGAGCTCCGCGCAAGCTTAAGTTGACAGTGAAGGACTTAAATGTGGCCAAACGTGCTACATCCACATTCCCGTCGGATTGTATTGCCTCGAAGCTGCAATGAACAACATCAAAAACGTCTCAGGAATAACCAGGGTAGGTAGTTCAAACGAACAGTCCTTTAAAACTAACAAATGTCGACAGTTGTATAAAGCTAAGCACGAACAACCTCCGAAATAACTTCATCAGCCCCTTCGGAAATATGACGCCAAAAATTACACAGAATTGATCGATAACGTCGCTAAATGTAATCCTTCGGTCTGTAATGGCCGGTTTGTCGCGGTCGCTTGACTTTAAAGGGCGGTCTGAACTCAATTTATGGCAATTTCCCTCTCCGTTGCTGTCAGTCACCGTTGGCTTACTGTATTCAAGATGGACGCACGGGCGGATTGTTTTTGTTTTTTCTGTCCTCCACCGCCTTCACCCGCCCATTTTTACGTAAGCGCAGCACCTTACTAATTTACAAGCGTTTTGGCCAATCGGAGAATTGGATGCAAATCTGTGAACCAATCAGACAGCTGGCTCCACAGAAATTCGGCCCGCCCCATGTGGGGTTTGTGTGTGGCAGGGGAGTGACGTGCATTCCGAATGAAGCCTGTTAGAAATTCACTTGGTTAAAAGAAATGTGAGTTACTATCATATCTGTGGTGTAACACTCTAAGTCATCTAAATTGACAATTATTCGCTTAAAATGGAAAGTTTGACCCTAAAACAATTGCACCATTGCACAATTTCAATTACTGAAAATGAATCATATAAGACATGATTAAAACATCATAGGTAAATGAAAGACAAAGAGGCAATAAGTACTATTCTGTATTACTTTTACTAGAAATCATTAAATGTCTGGTTAATAATTTCACCACCATATATAACTATGGCATAACACAAATACAACTGTGGGAATTATGTTGGTGACTGAAAGCATCCAAAATAAATCAAAATTCTGTTATATTTTGTCATCTCAAGTGCAGTCACCCTTTGCCTAGAAATTGCAAAACCATACTGGTGTTATTTTATCAAGAAGCTTCTTGAAGTTTTACTTTAGACGGAATTTTAAACAATATTGAAGGACTTCACATTTAATCTGGACTCTTATCGACAGATTTTTCTTTAAAATTCAGTGCAAGTCATCTATTTAAAAAAATAATATTTTAAAATAAATTTTAGTTTTCTAATAACAGAAATTAATCTGTTTGGCACATGTATAGTTTTTTCTACAAACGTAATTTCATGCATTTAACCATACACCTTCAGATTAAAAGATTTTTAAAATCATAGTTAACATTTTATTTTATTTATTTGTTTATTTGACAGGGACAGTGCATGGCACTCGGCCATACCAGAATTAGCCACAAGCTAAATTTCATCTGTTAACATTTTAGTCAAGTGTGTCCAAACTTTTGGCCTGTACTGTAATACACACAGTACACACACACACACACACACACACACACACACACACAAACACACATATATTATGCAAACACAAACTTTTATCTTGTATGTGATTAATCACGATTAATCTTTTGAACGCCCTAATATTTTTTATAATATTTTTACTTATTTAGGAACGCCAAGAAGCGAAATTTGTTAACACTTTACAATAATGTTCATTAGTTAACATGAGTTAATGCATTAACTAACATGAACAAACCATGAGCAATACATTTGTTACAGTATTTATTAATCTTTGTTAATGGGAGTTAATAGAAATAAAGCTTTCAATTGTTTGTTCATGTTAGTTCACAGGGCATTAACAGTGCCTTAACGTTAACAAGATTTTAATAAATTATTCGTAATTGTTGAAATTAACATTAACAAAGATTAATAAATGCTGTATAAGTGCAGTTCATTATTAGTTCATGTTAACTAATGTAGTTAAGTAATATCAACTAATGAACCTTATTGTAAATTGTTACCAGAAATTTTTATTGAGGCTAAAGTGCAATATAGACGGTTTCATCGGATGCACGTGCATTGCTGCAGTTACGCATCTGGACAGAACTAACTTAACTTCCGGTCTCCGTTTGTTTAATGGTCTGGCTAGTGACTAAACTAAACTCTGGACCAAATACCTCATCGAAAATAACAAATGTTTTGGTTTCCATACAAGGAGAGACAACAATCATGGATCAGCACTATGTGAAGGGAGGTTTGGCAGCAGATCTGTAGTTAACATTGTATACATTATATAGTACACATTCCACAGTAACGTTAGCTCAGTGTAGTTTTTGATACGCTATGATTTGAACTAAGATAATCTACTTGTTATTTATTTTGCAAGTTGTCATGGCCAGTGTTTATTTCTTTTTGTTTCTCTAGTCTTGATCATCACATTTGTTTTACCAAACATTTAATCCACCAATGACAGTCTATCGGTGACAAAATAGACATATATAAAATGTTCTATTCGAAACTCTGGATTTTTAAATGAAAAAATCTACATCACAAGGTCTCCGCAGAGGTCTTCTCTTTGTGATTTGTGTGCTTCTCTCATTGTAACATAATAGCAACTCTCAACCTGGCCCTATGCAGCCTATGTAATCTGATCCACAAATATTCACATATAATCCCAATGCCCTATTTAACCATAAGCATTTTTTTCATTGCTGCAGTGATCTGAAGCTCAGTTAAGGTCCTTCGTGCTTTTATTCAAGTCTGCAGTGAAAGCGGAAAGTTTTCTAAAAGTGTGAAAAGAGCACCTAGCAGCATTTTTTTTTTTTTTACAATGAAATGTCAATTTCCACCAACCAGAGGTGACTTTGGAAATATCCAAACTAAGCTACTGTGAAGGTCAAAGACATGTGATCAATGACAGTGCCCACCGCACTTTGTCTCCCTCTCCTGATATTTCAAACCAGAGAGAATGCTGAAGAACGCTCTTTTCTAACCACCTCCATACCTCCCTTTCTCTTTTAAAAATGGTGGCAAACCAACACTAACAGACAGAGAGATACACAAAAAAATAGTGCTAAATAGTACTACTGCCTCGTAATTATAAGGGAACCATTTTAAGTGCTATATATGAATCCATTAATGGTGCTATAGATGGTTTCAACAACAACATTGGCCCTGTCCCAAATGGCACACTTCGGACTTGTGGTCTTCCTCAGAGTCAACACTTTGATGACATCATGTAGTGCAGACTTTGTGAACTCCTCCCTTCCGTTGTCTGATTGGTCTGATTGCTCTTTCGCAAGGACTTCTGGGTTGGTAAAGTGCGCGAAGCCTGCTGCCGCATCAAGGGGGCAAAAGAGACGCTGATGAGCGTAAAAATGACAGATGGGACACCCTACGGACTCGTAGACTAAGCGAGCATGCGCAATTTAAGGCCACGAGACCGAAAGTCCACATGAAGTGCGCCATTTGGGACAGGGCCATAAACAACTTTTGTGGCCCAAGCATAACTTCCGGCAGACTTCCGCAAATAATCAATTACAACTGAATCCTTCAAGATTATTTCTGATAACAAGCAAAATAAATAACAAGTAAATTACATTTGTTTAAATCATAGGTGCTATAGTCATGCTATACGGTTTCATCAGATGCAAGCACGTTGTCATGGTTACACGCCTGGCTGGAAGTTAACTTGGCACCATTTTTAAAGAGTGTATCTTCATAAACAGACAAACACATCAACATATTTGACTTTTGTATACTTTAACTGTTATCACATTTTAAAGGGAATCAGCATGCAACAACTATAATAGGTCAAGAAAAGTAGTCAAATTTCATAACATCTATTGACTGTTTTACATAGTGCCTCATTAAAATAATAAGAATCATATTTTTCCGGAGGACATTCACAGTCTAGAATTTCACTTTAACTAGATCTTGCATCTATGACAATAAATGCAGATCACCAGGTCATCTGCCTATCAATTGATTGACAGAAATCACTTGTCAAAAGGCAGAGAACTGTTGCCAAGCAATAGAAAATACTTTAATTTTGAAGATGGTTTATGAATGAATGGAATTTCTCATCGGGATTGCAAACTAAGTGTTTATCATTAACAACACTGATAAAGTAGATGCTAATTGTTCAGATTTAGTTTCTTATATCTTTACAAAACTGGTATATAATGCCATGCTTTCCTAACAAAGGTCATTACAATAACACATTTAAATTATGTTCCCTCACATGCTCAGTTCCAACCATTTAATCGACCTTGTGACACACAGGAGCCACTTTGCTAAGTTAATCACTCGCACAACACAATGCCTGAGTGGATACTTAACACATACTTCCACTGACATGTTGTCAGCAAAGTGTCTCAGTGACAGCGTGCACACGCTCCCTCTCTACTGAACCATGAAGAATGTTTTGTCTCGGGTTTGACTGCAGATGCCTAACATACTTTGTCTCCTGAGTTCATTAACTTTTAATCAAAGTTCTAAACGTGCCAAAGATTATCCTGATAAATTTCAAAGGGATCGTGTCAAATGGCAGCGCATCTGTCAGGGCTTGTCATCTCCGTCAGACCGGGCGTCCTTGGGTGGATGAACATGTGGTTCTTTAGTGTGGCTAATTTACATTTCCCTTGTTGCCTTCCTCTGCCACTGTTGTTGCCCTATGACCACGTACACACTGCGGTTCATTACGGCTGTCATGCCACTTTTGAGGACTTAACAAAAACTAAACAGAGTGCAGATATTTATGGGAGGGACAACTGAGTTGAATTTTGTTCATTACTTGGAAACTTAAAATCTGCATAGCGTGAACAGCAGCGAACCGAACAATTACTAGCAATTAGTACATTCTCAGAAGAAAGATACAAAAGCTGTGGCTGGGGTGGTACCCATTCATAAAGTAGGCCTACACCTAAAGAGTTCAAATTGGTAACTCAAAGATAAATATAACTTTAGTAGGACCTTTTTAAAGTGTATCGTCCCAGTGACAGCTTTTGTACCTTTCTTCTCACAGACACATCTGAGATTCTCGCGAAATTGGACTTCTGAGGTGTCATGAAACATTTTGCTTAACAAAGTAAATGCTATCAAAATAAGAAGCATACAGTTACAAACAACTCTACTATTTTGCACATGATTTCAAATGACATCATACAAACCAATTTTGTTGTTTTTTCCACATTTAAAGGAACAGTATGTAGGATTGTGGCCAAACCTGGTACTGCAATCACAAAACTTGTGGCTAAAACTGGTACTGCAATCACACAACTTGTGGCCAATTCACAACATGACAACATAAACATCAGTTGAGGGCTTCAACTCCCCTTTTTAAATGACAATATCCTGGCCGGACCACTGTTGTCAGTGATATAAGTATTTGAAATTAAAAAATTATTTCTTCATGTCTAGTGACATATCAGGGCCATTTTATGATTAATTGATATAAATGTTTTACATACTGTTCCTTTAAAGGGACAATTTTCATTACCGCAACGTGTCTATGACCATGACTGGATTTGGGTTCTTTGACATGGAAATTTTTATAAATATAAAATCTAAAAAATAAAAAGCTTCAGTGCATGTTATACTATAAACATTTACAGCAAAGACACATGTGGTATTTGGTGATCATGGGTAAATGTAGAGACAATAATAAAGAATATAAATGTGTCCACGACCAATTTTCTCATATTCCGCAACAATTTTCAATCATTGTTTAAGCCCTCAAGGAACTAAAATAAAAATAATAATAATAATAATAATTTTTGGAAGGGACATAATTGACTGTGACACTCAAGATGGCTACCAGGTAAGCACTTCTTATTTTTTCTCTCCAGATAAAAGTTGAAATTTTATTTGTCATAGTTCCTAGACAAATTTTTAGTTCTCATTACCGAAACATGAGTTTGTAAATGCATATATTTAATGTAATATCATGTTGCGGTAATGATCATTTTTGATAATGATAATAAAAAAAAAAGTAAATAATTCTATAGGAATTTTTTTAAATCCTCTAAAAATAATGGTTATAGTAAGTTCATATAATCTAATATGTGCAAAAAATGGCTTCAAGGGCTTTTTAAAAATTCTGATGCTGGTCACCTTCTAAATCTGGATTTCATGAGAATCACCCTTTTTCCTATTTTTAAGCCAGGTCAACACGATACACCCGGTAACCCATACAGTAACTTCAAGAGACACAGCACCTCTGTCAGATTGATCAGTTTTACTATTATCAACAATTATAACTAAGTAGTTTGACAACAGGACAACAACCCAGAAAAAATGGTCCAAATGGGGCCTATAGCTGTCACTGGGGTTGGACCCTTTCAAAATAACACATTTGTATAGTTCATATTAGGACCTCAAAGATAGATTTTGGTACCAAATGTATACATATCTGTTTGCCTAAATGGTACATATATTAGGACCTTTTTAAAAGGTACTGATTCAGTGACAGCTTGGGACTATTTTTTTATTTTTTTTTCTAACAGTGTATAGTTCACATGAAGTACGATAACACAGGGGAATCACTCCCACACTTATTCTATTATCAGTCCCAGTGCAATGTATGGTCATTAATCATGAGCAATTTATGATCAGGTGTGAAATCCCATTGCCACGGGCCTGAGTGTGTCTCTGTTATTATTGTGTTAAGATGAAATCAGTTTTGTTCGATAGTGTGGCTCGTTGAGGTAAATTGCTGCAAACGTAACCCCTGCCTGCAAAATGTGCTCTCAAAAACTAAGCCACATTCTTACGTCTTATATTACCTCTTCCTGCTCGTGGCTAAGCACAGAGCCTAAGCGCTGGCAAATCACATTACATCCTGTTCTCTTAAAGCACATTAATGCTGAGCCTTGACACGTGGCAAGAATACCCCTATTCATTCACCATAACAGCAAATCAAGGCATCGTTTTCCATTTCCTTCTTATTCTTTGATTTGATTATTTTATGGCAGCCTTAATGAGCCGTTTATCTCTGAAAGCCGTAATCAAGTCATATGTTAAATTATAGCTAGTCCACTGACCAGAGTTATAGGATATCATAGCTTACAAACATCTGTAAACAATCCTACTGTAAAATATAAAACATGATTTATGAACAGTACGCATGATAATGTAAGTCCTTAACCATATGGTACCTTGGTGAATGCACTAGCATTGTACACAACAAGAAGGTAATTTTCTATCAGTTTTAGTAAAGGAGTCTCCAGGAGCATATAGTATTTTTATTACACAGCTAATTTTAATAAATGCACGCATCTTAAATGAGTATTGTACCCAAGGAGGATGTACATGCTCTTTTGAGGGAACATTAAGATTTGGAAGTTTTACAAACCTGGTATCTAATTTCACATTAAATTCATTGTAATGTAGAAAAAACTTTGTTATATGCAACTAAATGAGATGCATTCAAAACTCAAATTAATAGCAGATCTGTATATAAGCAGCGTACCAGAGCAGAGTTTCAAGTGTGCATGCTTCTTGTAGTGGGCGCAGATTTGTTTTAAGAGCAGAAGCTTAAGGTTCAGTGTGGCAATCTCAGAGACTAAAGGTGATTGAAGATTACTCAACCTGAATTACCTTAGCTGAAATGACACGTACCCAATTACCTTACCCCAATTATCTCACTAATGTATTGCATGGGCAGTACTTGAGCCTAAAGCCTGAGGTATAGTTCTGTTTGTATTAGTGTTGTAGTCAAGACCACGTAAACTGAGACCAAGTCATGACCAAGACCAAGGCAGGCCGACACCGAGACAAGACCGAGACTTTAAAGGGTCGAGACCAAGTCAAGACCAAGACCAAGACAGGCTGAGACCAAGTCATGACCAAGACCAGTGCAAGTCACTGCATTAAAACACTTATGATAAAATGTGGAATATGCATATGATTAGGCACTTCTTGTCTGTGTCTGTGTGCGCGTGTGTGTGTATGCCATCAGAGAAGTTGATAAAATAATCAAAGGCATTGCAGATATGTGGGATTTTATCTTTGTGTATAAGCAAATAAAAGTGAACAAACACTAAAGAGCTGAAATCAACTTAACCATTTATTCTGAACTGTCTTTCCATGGCTTGCCATCCACTTAACACAATGCAGGTTTTTTTATTAATAAAATTAGAAAAATTGTCATTGGGAGAAACTTAAACAATGCTTAAACATTGCCAACATCATATGCCAAACCTGAATAAACTGCATAAAATGTCACAGTTGTGTGTGTTTAGTGTTTTCACCTGGTAATAGCTCATTACCCCCTGATCAGCCCTACACAGCTGTAGACTCTTGAACACTCACCACCACTAGTATTTAAAGGAACAGTATGTAAGAAATTTACATCAATTAATCATACAATGGCCCTGATATGTCACTAGACATTAAGAAATAATTTTTATTTCAAATACTTATATCACTGACAACAGTGGTCCGGCAAGGATATTGTCATTTAAAAAGTGGAGTTGCAGCCCTCAACTGATGTTTATGTTGTCATGTAGTGTATTGGCCACCAGTTGTGTGATTGCAGTACCAGTTTTAGCCACAAGGTTTGTGATTGCAGTATCAGTTTTGGCCACAATCCTACATATTGTTCCTTTAACAGTCTGTCTCTCACTACGTCTTTGTCAGATCGTTGTATTGTCTCCAGAGTGTGTATGTTTGGTCCCGTTCTCAGTGTTCCTGCAGTCTATGGAATTTCTGTCATTTATTGTTCTGTTTGTGGATATGTGTCTTTCTCTGCCATCTTTCTCTGGACTCATCATTTACATCATTCAATAAACTGTGTTATCCTGCATTTGCTTCCACTCCAATTCATGCCGTGACAGAACGATCTGACCATTATGGAAGCAGCAGGATTATCACCAAGCATGGAGGGTCTTTACATCAACAACGCGTCACCCACACCATCTGTTTACCCCAACGCCACAGAGTCAACGAGTCAACCGGAATCTAGCATGGACTTCCCTGAGAGATACAATGGTGAGCCAAAGTTATGTAAGAACTTTATTAACCAATGTTCTCTGCATTTTGAAATGAATCACAGGGCTTTTGAGACGGAGGACTTAAAGGTCATGTTCATGCTATACATGTTGACTGGTCGAGCGAGTCAGTGGGGTGCAGAGGTGTCGGAAAACCAGGACCCATGCTGTGCTTCGTCCAAAACATTAGCGACGGAAATCATTCGATTCTTTGGTGAGGGGGGGATAGTGTGCACCAGACGCTGCGGACTGGGAGACTAAAACTCCAGGAACAGACATCTGAGCCCCTTCACAAGATGGCTGCCATGCCCGAGCCCCTTCACAAGATGTCTGCCACGACTGAGCTCCTTCACAATATGGCTGACACACCCGAGCACCTTCACAACATCGCTGCCACCACAATCAAGCTACTTCACAAGATGGCTGCCTCACCTGCCTCTCCGTTTCCTGCTAGGATCCAGCGGATGATGTGTAGTCTGGCAGATACTCCATTGGTGTCAGTACGGATGGCTGGTGTTCCTACTCCTGTTACTGTTCCTCTGGCCATTCCTGAGCCTATTACATCGGCTGGACAGGACGAGGTTCCAGACTGGCTATTCGTAGGAAGCCTTTTTCCAAGAAGTCTTCCAGGATGGCCACCACCAGACCTGCACCCATATTTGAGAAAGCTGCCTTCATACCCGCACCGGTTCTTAGGAGGGCCATCATCATGCCTGTGCCTGTTTTAAGAAGAGCTGTAGTCAGGTCTACACCAGTGTTCAGGATGGCTGCTGCCATACCTGCACCTATTCTCCAAATGGTTGTCCCCATACCTGCACCTATTCCCCAGAGAGCCGTTGCCAGGGCTACGCCTGTTCTCAAGAGGGGCATTGTCAAGCCTGTACCCGTTCTCAGTGGGGCACCGGAGGTATGTCCCTTGAACTTTGTGTTCCCTGTAAATGTCATGGCTCTGTGGTGGTGTGTGTGGTCTGCTTTCTGCTCTTTTGTTCCACGGGAGGTCTCTCAAGCCCATGAACCTTAGTCTCCTGCACATCCCATCCAAAGTGAATCACCTGGCTTACCTGAACCGCCTGAATCGTCTGTTTCACTGGGTTCACCTGATTCACCAGAGTCGTCTGCTTCACCTGAATCTGATTCACCTGAGTCGACTGATTCACCAGAGTCATCTAATGCACATGATTCACCTGCACTTCATGTTTCAGTTGGAGGGTCTAAATCTGAGTCTCCTAAGCTCCATGAATCTTCTGCCTGGTCCAAGATGGCCATTCCTGAGCTCCATGAACTCTCTGCCTGGTCCAAAATGGCCATTCCTGAGCTCCATGAACTCTCTGCCTGGTCCAAGATGGCCTTTCCTGAGCTCCATGAACTCTCTGCCTGGTCCAAGATGGCCGTCTCTGAGCTCCCTGAACTGTCTGCCCAATCTAACCTGGCCCAGAGGGCCTCTCTCTGCTCTCTCCCTCTGACTAAGTTCCTGTTGTTGCCAGCACCACCCTGGTTTCCAGTTCCACCCTGGGCTCTGGTTCCTGCTCTGCCGGCCCCGCCCTGGCATCCTGCTCTGCCGGCCCCGCCCTGGCATCCTGCTCTGCCGGCCCCGCCTGTGCTTCCAGACCCTTGGCCACTACATGATCCTGGCCCACCAGCCCTCCCCCAGATCCACCTCCGTTCCTCCACCCACCTGAACTCTGATCTTAGGGAGTGTCTGGAAGCCACTCCTTTGGGGGATACTGTCACAGTTGTCAACTGTGTTCTGTGTGTGTTTAGTGTTTTCACCTGGTAATAGCTCATTAGCCCCTGATCAGCCCTACAAAGCTGTAGACTATTGAACACTCATCCCCACTAGTATTTCCACTCCAATTCATGCCGTGACATAAAAGTAATGATAAAAAATAAATTCGTGATGTGCCATCAGTTGTAGTCTTGACCGGTCTTGAAATAAAATTCTGAGTCCTACAACTACAACACTAGTTTGTATGCATATAAAGGGTCAGCTCACAGTGTGTGTATAGTGTATAGTGTGTGTATAATGTATTTTTTAAGTTATGAAGGTTTAAATCAAAACAAACCAACTGCAGTTGAATTGATATTAATTGGAATGCACAACCAAAAAACAAGATTTCTGAAAAATTTAAAAAACAGAGTTATCTCGTTTTGCAACGAAACTCTTCATATAGTACTGTACAAAGATATGTATAATAAAGGGTAGATGTGTTACGGGTAGTCTCTAAGGTCATCACCTGGTGGCCATCTTACCTAAGGCAGCTTGCTCACTCGTAGCATTGTGTTTAATGGTGCAGGTACTTTTAAATGACCATAACTTGCTAAATTTTCTACCGATTTTCAAACGGTTTGGTTTCTTACAAAAGTTATTAACGTGGCTATAATTCTGAATGCTTTAACATGATTCATGAAAATTATTCATTAAGTATGCAGTGTCATCATGGGTACATCTCTGACGTTTATAACAAACCAAGCCGTTTGAGAATCGGTGGAGGGTTGGGCAAGTTGTGGTCGTTTGGAGGTACATGCACCATTGGGTGCAGTGCTGCGAGTGAGCGAGCGCCCTGTGGTGAGATGGCCGCCAAATGCGAACATTCCACTTAATTGGCCAGCAGCGCGGGCGAGACATCTAGCCTTTTATTATACATATCTATGGTACTGTATGTAGACCAGGAAAGGCATTGCAATTTGTCGAACATCTGTGTCCGTGTACGAGTCAAATGAACATGCTTTGCAAGGCTGTGCGTTAGGCCGTGCATCTACACGTAAAAAAGCAAACTGTACTCCAGGCTTAAAGCAGTATAGTTCCATTTCTAAGCGTATGCATGGGTCTGTACACAGTGCGTATGATGCAAATTTTGTCATTAAAATAGTATGCGTGTACTGCACCGCGCACTGTCAAATTTTTGTAAGCGTGTCTACTTTGTACGCATAGGTCGCGCATGGACATACAAGAGTATTTAGTATGTAGGCCAGGAAAGGTATTATATTTTGTCGCACATAAGTCAAACAACTGTGTACACCAGGGGTCTCCAACCTTCTTGTGAAAAAGGGCTACCACAATGGATAAAACAATACTTTTTTGATATAGATATTTTGTTTTACTTGTTGATTTTATTTTACTTGTTGATATGTTTACATGCATAAAAGAAGCCAAGCTAATATAAAAATATGTAATAAATAAATATAAAAAATGAGGCTATTAGTGAAATGTGCTTTGGCAGGCAACTGACAGACTCAGTGTGGGCAACATGGTGACCACTGGTGTACACGTTAAAGTTAAATAAACTATGCTTTGCAAGACTGTGTGCATACAAAAACCAAACTATACTATAGGTTTAAGCATGTGAGCTGTGAGAAAGGGGGAAAGGTATGTTAAAATGACATTTCACCTAAAAATGCAAATCTGACAGTCTTAGTCCACATTGACTTTAATCGTATGGAAAAACGTCCACCAGCATCAGCGTTACTAGTAAACATTTTCCACTTGAGTTTTACATAAGACGAAAAAGTCAGACAAGTTTGGAATGGCATAAAAGTAAGTAACTGACGACAGAATTTTCATTTTTGGACCAAATAACCCTTTAATGTGTTAAGAGGCGTTTTAGTAATGTAACCACATCTGATATGTTTAAATGCATGTGCCGTCATGTGCTGTCTGTGGGATGTTAATGCCTAAATTAAACATATCAATGTTCCAACCCTAAGGCATTTGAACACGACCAAGCCAATGCAAGTACAGTTTTGTGATTTTTCCCCCCGATATAAACATGCACCGACTGACATTGCCTTTTCATATCTCACTGACCTTGTCATTGTCTCGCTGCTGTACGTCAGGCTCTGGACTGTGGACGCGTGTTAAATAAATCTGAAAGGCTGGTGCCTCACAGCACACACATGAAAGTAGAGAACGAGAGCTCTTAATTACTTTCAGTTCCTTAGATGGAATCAATGCCTCAGGGTCACAGACGCAAAAAAAGGGGAACATGACTTTCCCCTTGAGGATAAAACAGCTCATGAAAAGGTTGAAATAAAGATGCAGCATATGGTGAAATAAGAGCCCCCGCAGTTTGACTTCATGCAACCCAGCTATAGCTTTTGTTTTTATTAAGGGTCATAGTGATCATAGTGTGCTGGAGCCAGGTTTAGTAAAGGAAAATAAATGACATTCTTCAGATTTAAGTAAATCATTGGTGGCAGGTAGCCTCACCTCAAATGCACGCCTACGCACGCCGTTTACTAATATCACTCACAAAATTGTTTTATAGCATTAGCAAGATAAAAAGATGACCACAATTTCTGCTGTTATTACATTGTTAAGTGCATTACGCAACAGTTCACTTAGACTGATACACCATTTGTTTAATGATTTTTATGAAAGTCTGCTTTATCAGTTTCAGATAGCCCCACCCCTAAACGGTTGTTGATGACTTTAAAGGTCACGTTCTAATCCCATTTTTTTAAACCCTAGTTTGTGTGTAATGTTGGTATAATAGCATAAATAATACCTGTAAAATGATAAAGCTCAAAGTTCACTGCCAGGCGAGATATTTTCTTTAACAGAATTTACCTTTCAAAGCCTACAGCGAACGTCCGGTTTGGACTACAGCCCTCTACTTCCTGCTTTAATGACGTCAGTAGAACAGTTTTTGACTAAACTCCGCCCACAGGAATACATCAGTCGCCAGCTAAGCTAACGGAAAGCTAAGCTAACGGCCATAGATATACACTAGATGTCGCCTTGGGTTTCTAAGCATGTGCAAAACCGCCGCCATCTTGGAACATAGGGGTCTTGTTATAGAAAGTAGCTAGGTAAAGCTGCTATCCCCGCTTGTACTTCGAATTCATGGACGATGCTGGACTTTTGTGCTGCGTATTGATGTTAGGCGTACTAGCACTATGCATTATAATTAGAAAAAGTAGATTTTCATAATATCAAAATAAAAAAAAATTCTGGACTCAATGCTAAATACATGTCTGACTGTTGAAACAAAGTAACCAAGAAAATCACATTCATGACGATTTATGGTGATTTTATTTTCGTTACACCATTGCCTACAATGACGCTGATGCGGAGCTACCCTGTTTCAAGATGGCGGCTCTAGTTGACGCATTCGGTCCAATGAACTGCCGTAGCCAAGGTGACATCTAGTGTACATATCTATGGCTAACGGCAAGCTAAGCTGCTACCGAATCACAACACACTAAACAAACTACACAATCAGAACTCTTTACGTATTTCTGAAGGAGGGACGTCGTAGAACAAGGAAGACATCAGCCTGTTTTTAGGACAGTGAAAACAGCGCTATACAGATAAGTAAATTGTGTGAAAGATACCGTGTTTTTTACACGTGAAACATAAGCACGTTATGTTGCACACCGTAAACACAATCAAAGCTTTAAAAACACAGAAAGAACGCGACCTTTTAATGTCAGTCACGTGGTTCTCCCATCATTTCCGTTCTCTGTATATCTATTAAACTGTATGTTTCCTGCTTAAAGACAATCACAACCAATCAATTCGGAGAGACACTAACTGCAGGTTCCACTCTTTGTTGGTTCAGCTTGTGTGTGGCTGAAATCAAAAGCTATTGGCCAATGCCAAGTGGGGTCTCATCCAAAGACTGGCAGCTTGGCTGGACAGAGAGGAATGGAACCATAGTGATAAATTCCTCACAGCACGAATGCGTCTGTCACTAGACACACTGTTCCACTGGGCATCTTCACTTTATTGTTTATTGAGATCTAGATTTTTTTTTATAAAATCCAAGGCATAATTAATTTGTTGTGTATGTGACAGTACATGTATGTCCACCGCGTCACAACCTAAGAGCTTTCAGTTTTACTTTGAACTGCTCATCTTTGTCTTAGTTTAGACAACAATGTACTAAAAACTGGTATTTTTCCCATTTTTCCCTTTGAAAACGATCTCCATTCACACAGCTCTGTGAAAACAACATAAATACAGCATTATGCAGCCCAGGCCAGTAGTTGGTGATGTCACTTTGTTAGGAAATAAAGAAAAAGTATGCACAATATTCGCAAATCTGCGATGCTGGTATTGTTTTCAAAACTCTGTTTTCAGTCACCCAAAACTTTGTTATGTAAATGAACAGCCAAAACACATAAGATATTTAGGAGAAAGACAATTTTACAGAATATTAAATATAAAAACTATAGTATTAAAGGTGGGGTGCGTGATTTTTTGAAAAACACTTTGGAAAAGGGAGAAGGCCTGAGTAACAAAACACACTTGCAGCCAATCAGCAATAATGGGCATGTCTACTAACCGACATCGTTGCCTGGGTTGCGTATAGGGTGACCACCCGTCCCACGTAGCGCATGCGTGCACAGCGTTTGAAGCCCAATGTCAATGTCAATGTCACAGACCACAGGTGGGTTGACAAGTTGCTAGGGTCACTATCAGAGGCTTTACTTTCTACTTAAAAGTATTTTTTTCAAGTATTTGTATTTTATCCATGTTTTTCTTTGAAAAACATACCTTCCAAAGCATATTATCATATTTTTTACTCTATTACATTTCATAAATACAAATTTTTGTTTTACATTTAATATTTAAGTACATTAACATACTTTTTAATGTAATTAGGTATTAAATAAATTTTAATATATTAAAGAATACACAGTATGATTATGCCTTAGAATGTAGTGATGTAAAATTTTCCCCAATAAAAACACCCTAATAAAGCACAGATGCTTGGAAAATGTAACTTATGTTACTAAGTATTGTCCACCTCTGCTATCAGGTCCAACTAAATTCAATTTAAGTTGAAAATAGTCAGTTTTACTGGCATTTTTGCAGCAGCCGTTATAAAAACCAGCCATGTTGTTGAACGTTTGCCACTCAACAGGGCGAGTTCCGGCGTGGTCACGTGGAAAAGTGAAGTCAATGCATACCCTCTATTGGGGTAGGGGCGTGTTTGTTTAGGTGATTTCAAACATCAACATTGGCTTTTAGAGATCATGCACCCCGCCTTTAAGTATAAACGTATTAGTATATTCTAATGTTTAAAACAGATTTAATGAAGAATGGAAGAATTTGGAATTGGAAAGGTTTAAATTTATATTGAAATCACTCTTTTGATGGCACATTTAAAATTCTAGATGAGGTTGTTTTTTCTCAGGAGAAACAACTGAGAAGCAGGACACTTACGCAGTAGTCTTTATTTGATCTATTTCATTGATGTCTAGGAGAAACAGCTTAGATGGTAAATAAATGTATCACGACTCATTTGTGACTTCTTTCCTGAGTACTTCTATTGAGTGCAAATTTGTCAAACAATTAAAAGATACAAGATGAACATCATGACCTATTGGCCTCCTAATAGTATAATTTTTCTTTGGTCTTTTAACTGCTGATCCAAGAGTGATTGGTTACAGAGCCCTTCAGTTGCTTGTAATTCATCTAGAAACTGCATCATTGTGAACAGAATCAATACAGCTTAATAATCAATATGTATTACTGCAAGGCGCATTAAAAATTCTTCATGAAAAAATCTCGCTAATACAGGATGCATAAATCTACTAGCACTGCATCATTGTTAATCCTTCTTAATCTAAGTTCAGCATAGCTTCCATTTCCATTAATGTATATTATCATAACTGCCTCTACATTACACCGCAGTACTTGCTTTGTACGTTGGCTCTTATTGTGGATTTAAAAACAGCTCATATCAAGAATCGCCCAGAGAGGTTTTGACAGCGTGACTTTTAAGAAAGAAGCTTACATGATACCTTTGCTTTAAAGACTGTGAGCTGCCCCCCTGCTGCTGTGTCGCCCCACACCTCGGCATGCTGGCGGGTGGTCACTTTTGTGTGTATCTTTACCTGGTGGTTGAGGGGTTGATGGTTATGTTGTGACTACACATTTCGAGAAAGGGCTCCTGTCGGTGCCTCTTGACATCCACTAGACCCAACACTGCTAAAGTTTTTAGACATTCTGTCTTGCCCTTATCTACACTGTATCTCAACTTTAATAGGGAAAAACTTTATATCTTTAATATTCAAATCACACAGTTTATAAAACATTAACAAACATTACATGCAGATGTAAGTGTATTACAAGAAGGAAACTTGTAACTAGAGGACGTGGTGTTTGTGGGTTACAACAGGAAGTGGTAAGTGAAAAGAGAGCAGTATTAATATCTAGCATTGTATCTGTTGCTAAAAATGCACGAATTGAAACTGGTATAGCAGCTTTAAGATGGCCTAGTTCTCCAGCATTAGGTTCGTTCAAATCATTTTCTTCTGTAATGTGTGAGGAAGTCATTTGTGAATGTTTCTTAACACAGTGGAGACCTCTATGTTTTAAGATTACGTTTTAAACTGTCACTGGAAGCAGTACCATTTCAAAGAGTACAGGTTTGTCCTTAAAGAGTTCATATTAGTACCTCAAAGGTACATAGTTGTACATATCTGCACCCAAATGGAACATATTAAAGACGTTTTAAAAGGGTAACATCCCAGTGACACCTTTTGTACCTTTTTCTAAGAGTGTAGATTAGAGTTCAGATGTAATGCTGATGTGTTGGTGTTTTATAATATATGTTTATCTCTCTCCAGAAAGCTAATGACACAACTGTTATTAATTGTCTTTGTTTTATTAATGAGTATATAATACAACAAAGATCCTTTTATCATCATGTGCTCTTGCTGCTAGGCCAAACAGACCATATATCAATTGAATGACTGTACTTAAAGAGCCAGTAAGATGAACATGTTAAGCATCCTATCACTGTTTATAAGTCCCAGACAACAGGTTTAAATGCATGCAAGGTCCAAAAACACTGTAATTTTCTCAAAATATACATTTAAAATTACCTCATTTCTCAGAGATTCCCAAACAATTCGCCTGAAGCCGTTCAACGACTCAGTCTGCCTAAACCCCACCTTTCAGTAGCCTACTCTGCTCTGATTGGTCAACTGACACAGTCTCCGCACAGACCACAGATGAGTGGCACAGACCAACAATAGTGCAAATGTATTTACCTAGTGCTAACATGATTTGCTGAGAAGACATTATCAACATCAATACACATCATTCATTATTAATCCAAGCAATAAAAACGATGACAGAAACTAAAATTTTACACTCATTTAAGCATTTATTTAGCTAACCGGATCATAGCAAAAATGTAAACACTAAGTTAGTGCACATGCGTTAGCCGCTTGCTAACGTGACTCTCTGACAGAATATTAAGAGTCTAAACACCGACATCAATACACGTTATTCATCATCAGTTCAAGCAATAAAAAAGACGACAGACAGTAACATTTTACACTTATTTAAGCAAGTATGTAACTTATAGGTTATGGTTAGGAGACGCATGTTGTTCCAAATAAAGTGGGTACTGAACAATATGGGTATCTTTTCTCCTTGAAAAAGTAATTTTAACCACATATTCTTCATATATCTTCATCCTTTGGTAGTGAAAACAACACAAACGAAAAACAAAGTGTGATATTATGTTTACAAACTAACTAGCTGAAGTGTCTGTGGGCAGGTCATAGTTTTCGTTTCTCCCGGGCAAGACTGTAGGCGGAGATTATTATGCAAAGTGTTTGTATCTACGTAGACAGACAGGGAATTCAATACATATAATGACTCGTTTCAGCAATTCAGAGTCGACTCTGCTTTAGAAGCCAATAACTTTATTAATCGTGAACTTTTTGGTTCAACTACTTTGCACATTGTTTACATTGATGGACAGCTACATGAAACACTGCAATACAGGTCAGTTTCGATTTTGGATCTGTGTGGCTCTTTAAATACTTTAAATAAAAATCTTAGGATGAATTATTTTTAATTTTCTGAATGATATTAAGCAGGGGGCGGTGTAAGGATGCTTGGCCAAGGTCTAATCCATCCAGACGTGGATGACAAACAGTGGCGGCTGGTGACTGCTCTTTGGAGGGGCGCAAATTCAAAATGTTCGGAGTGTCATGTTGCTCATTTTTTTTTTTATATTTGTTTGTTGGGTCATGTGAACCATGTTCATCAAGTATCAAAATAAGTGCCTGCTGCACACGAGTCAAAACCGATTATGATAAGAGAGACACTCATGTTCACAAAATACTCGCAAGACACTAACTTAACACTTAACTTTGATTACACATGAGATTATCTGAGTATCTGGCAAACGCGAGCGTCTCTTTTATCATAAATCCTTTACACGCGTGTGCAACACACACATGACATGTGATGCACATAGGTTAAGTGCACAGAACACATATTTTAAAATGAAAAACCACACACATGACAGGCTACATACATGTTGTGACGAGCTTCGCATCGTGCGCCCTTGAAAAATAAGTCACCAGCCGCCACTGGTGACAAATACACTTTATCATATAAAAACACATACTGAGCTGAGAGCATAATAAATTAGGCAAAATATTTAACAAACAAATGTGATATGTGGATTTGAAATATGTGTTTTCTATATCAACACAGTCAGTCTTCTGTGAAGTTCAGTTTCCTTGTGGATTTGCCAATGACCTTCAAATGTACTGCACAGATGGTACTGCACACATCTCCCCCAAACACCACATATTTAGATTGACAGATAATCAGAAAATTTAAGAAAGAAAGTTTAGCAAGGATTTAGTTAACATGTGTGCATTTGGCAGACGGTTTTATATCTAAAGCAGTTTACAGTGCTTTACAATGTATACATTGTATCAATATACTTTAAAAATTTCTTGTTGAACACGTTTAAAGGTCCCGTTCTTTCTGTGTTTTTGAAGCTTTTATTGTGTTTACAGTGCGCAATATAACATGTGTTCACGTTTAACGTGTAAAAAAAAAACGTGGTATTTTTTCACACAATTTACTTATCTGTATACAGCTGTTTTCACCGTCCTAAAAACGGGCTGATGTCTTCCTTGTTCTATGAAGTCACTCCTTCAGAAATACTTAACGAGTTTTGATTGTGTAGCTGGTTTAGTTGTGATTTGATAGCAGCTTAGCTTGCCGTTAGCTTAGCTGGTGACTGACGTATTCCTGTGGGCGGAGTTTAGTCAAAAACTGTTCTACTGACGTCATTAAAGCAGGAAGTAGAGGGCTGTAGTCCAAACACGCCATTCGCTGTACTGTAGGCTTTGAAAGGCGAATTCTGTTAAAGAAAATATATTGCTTGGCAGTGAACTTTGACCTTTAGCATTTTACAGGTATTATTTATGCTATTATAGCATCATAACACACTAACTAGGGTTTTAAAAATGGGATCAGGAAGAATGTAACCTTTAAACTACTTGGATTAATTATTTATTTAAACATTTTTGACTAGTTAGAAGCTATAAGTTATAAAAAAAAAGGTGTAAGAACTTAAAGGCACCCTGATCTCTGAAAGCCAATGTTGACATTTGACCTAACATCACCTAAACAAACACACAACTACCCCAATAGAATCTGGACCTTCTTTTGATAGACCCGCCCCACACATACGCAACCCAGGCAACGATGTTGGTTAGTAGACACGCACCTTTACCGCTGATATGATACAATTGTGTTTTGGTAGTCGGCCCGACTCCCTTTTCCAAAGCGTTTTTCAGAAATCATGCACTCCACGCCTTTAAGCCCATTCAATTTTATTTTTTTATTTATACCAACTCCTCGCTAGTCAAGAAAGTTGAAATGACTTGTTAATTCAAGTTGTTTAAATTTGAAAATTTAAGTGCAACAAGGAATTTACAGTGTTTGTTTGTTCTCTGTGTTTGAACCCACAAACTTTTGTGCTGCTAACACAATGCTTTACCACTAACAGAAATGTTATTCAGGATTTCCTGATTAAAGCTATGGTCTACGATTTCAAAGATTGTTCATTATTAATAACCTCGTTTAGATGCTGGTTATGGTTCTACAGTAACATCCTAACAATATGAAGAGAAAAAAGAATTAAAAAAATCCATTCAGTCTATTGGGTGTATGGTAGCAGATACCAATGTAAACTGTCCGGCCGGATAGCTTACATTGGTTAACTGCTCTCATCCAATCCCTGCTACATTTGAAAATCCACCTCGTGCTCGCGTCTCCACCCCATGGCACACCACCCCGCCCCTCTCCTGCCTGCGACATGAAATTTGTGTCAGTGTATGGTAGCTAGCGAAGCAGCAACTTCTCACTAATGGAAAAAAAACTAAACGACAGCAGCAAGCAGCCCCTGCTTGTCCCTACAGTAAAGGTTGGAAGAAAAAGGAAGTCTGTTGAAGAACGAGCAGAGGTTAAAAAAATTTGAAAAACGCCGGACTCTAAGTAGAATCAATATATGGTCCGCCATTGACCGTTGAAGCTTCAGGGAGATTTGGGGCTGAAAACCGACGCCGACACGGCAGACTTTTGTTGAACAGGTACGCACTTATTTATACTTTTATTGTGTGAGGTGTTACATAAATATCTTTTTATGAGTACATGCTGTCGTTCGGCATCGGAATGTTAGCCGTTTAGCATCGCGTATCACGGGTCAAAATAATTATATTTCAAAAGATTGTGTGAGATGTTACATAAATAGTATTATAATCTGACTACATGCTGATGCTGCCGGTCGGCATTGGAATGTTAGCCGTTTAGCATCGCGTATCACGGGTCAAAATAATTATATTTACAAAGATTGTCTGAGGTGTTGCATAAATATGATATTATCAGTCTGACAACATGTCCATGCTGCCGGTCGGCATTGGAATGTTAGCCGTTTAGCATCGCATATCACGGGTCAAAGTAATTATATTTATAAAGTCATTTCTTAAAGCTCATGAGGGGAAACGTATGCCAAACGTTGTTGTGAAAGTAAATAACGTCAATTACAATCATAATTGTAATTGTTCATTCCTTCAAGCCTTTATGTGTTTACTGCTCGGTAAATCTCTGTTCTGATGTTTACTACCAGTGATCACAGCTTGAATGAGTGACGTTGTTCAGGTCGTTTCCCAGGGGGAGGGATCAGGTAGCACAGAGGGGCGGGATGAGTTTTTTAAAACTTACTAACCGTCTCAGGCTTTCTAGACCGATTTTCAACATCGTAGACTACAGCTTTAAGAGAGAATGTAGGTTGACTTTTGAAAATGCCGCGTACAAGTGCCATATCCTTGTGAGTCCTAAGATGTACAAACAATTGATATTTAGGTATGTATGCTAAACGTTAATTTGCTTAACAGCATTTTATTTTGTGGGGATACTTACTATACACTCCAAAAATGGTAAAGAAGCTGTCACTGGTACCGTACCCTTAAAAAGGTCCTAATATCTACCATTTAGGTACAGATCTGTATGCATTTGTCAGTAATTGGTACTTTTAACTTATTAATATGCACTCATTAGGTACAAATATGTACTTTTTGAAAGGGTACCTACCACTCCATTGACCGCTCTACCTTCTCTTCTAAGAAGGTACAGTATAACTGGACATTGGATAAGGGTATGATAAATAAGGGAATGACAAGGAGCAACCAGACAGATACAGATGACACTAAAGTAAACTCTTGGGGAGTTTTTGTTTACCTTTCCTCACCTTTGGAAAGGTGACTCTTTGTTTGTTTAGTAAGGTACCCTTACCAGGTCCTGTCCCCATCTTTCATCTTGCCCTTTTCTCTATTTATCACGTCTACTGAAAGTGACTGAATCTCCCTGCTGTTTTCTTCTCGTATGTTCCTCTTTCTCCCCTTTTCTAAGTTTTATTAATTTATATAGATTTTCTTGGTTCTGTGTGGGTGCATCACTAATAGCCTCTCTACTGCAATTAAAAAGCTACTTCATTTGATCTCTCCCGGTCACTCTTATCGGTGTTGACTCTTTAATGTGTCCAGCTCGTGAAGACACAACCATTACTTCATGGCTGTTGGCGGGATTTTAAGTATAATCAACTTTGATTTACAAGTCATTTAGACTTTGATCTTGACTAGTGATGGGTTGCTGCAAGTTATAAAATAAAGTTGAAATAGTTCAAAGTGTTGTAATGAACTAGAAGTCGCATTTGGATAAAAGCATCCGTCAAATACACTCACCTAAAGGATTATTAGGAACACCATACTAATACTGTGTTTGACCCCCCTTCGCCTTCAGAACTGCCTTAATTCTACGTGGCATAGATTCAACAAGGTGCTGAAAGCATTCTTTAGAAATGTTGGCCCATATTGATAAGATTGATCAGCATCTTGCAGTTGATGGACATTTGTGGGATGCACATCCAGGGTATGAAGCTCCCGTTCCACCACATCCAAAATATGCTCTATTGAGTTGAGATCTAGTGACTGTGGGGGCCATTTTAGTACAGTGAACTCATTGTCATGTTCAAGAAACCAGTCTGAGATGATTCGAGCTTTGTGACGTGGTGCATTATCCTGCTGGAAGTAGCTATCAGAGGATGGGTACATGGTGGTCATGATGGACATGGTCAGAAACAATGCTCAGGTAGGCCGTGGCATTTAAACGATGCCCAATTGGCACTAAGGGGCCTAAAGTGTGCCAAGAAAACATCCCCCACACCATTACACCACCACCACCAGTCTGCACAGTGGTAACAAGGCATGATGGATCCATGTTCTCATTCTGTTTCGCCAAATTCTGACTCTACCATCTGAATGTCTTAACAGAAATCGAGACTCATCAGACCAGGCAACATTTTTCCAGTCTTCAACTGTCCAATTTTGGTGAGCTCGTGCAAATTGTAGCCTCTTTTTCCTATTTGTAGTGGAGATGAGTGGTACCCGGTGGAGTCTTCTGCTGTTGTAGCCCATCCGCCTCAAGGTTGTGCGTGTTGTGGCTTCACAAATGCTTTGCTGCATACCTCGGTGGAAATGAGTGTTTATTTCAGTCAAAGTTGCTCTTCTATCAGTTGAATCAGTCAGCCTATTCTCCTCTGACCTCTAGCATCAACACAGCATTTTCGCCCACAGGACTGCTGCATACTGGATGTTTTTCCCTTTAACACCATTCTTTGTAAACCCTAGAAATGGTTGTGCGTGAAAATCCCAGTAACTGAGCAGATTGTGAAATACTCAGATATGCCCGTCTGGCACCAACAACCATGCCTCGCTCAAAATTGCTTAAATCACCTTTCTTTCCCATTCTGACATTCAGTTTGGAGTTCAGGAGATTGTCTTGACCAGGACCACACCCCTAAATGCAATAAAGCAACTGCCATATGATTGGTTGATTAGATAATTGCATAAATGAGAAATTGAACAGGTGTTCCTAATAATCCTTTAGGTGAGTGTATATGTGCTATGGCACAGGTTGGACATTCATAACCAAAAATCTAAATCTTTATGTCCTTTTAGGTACTTGGCAGCCCGTGATCAATGATGTTGAATGGCATGTGTGGAAAAATTCTCCTTTTTTATTCGGAAGAAAAAATACTATACAGTTGTGAGTAAATAATCCAAAAAAAATACTTTAATCATTGTGTGATCTCGTGCCAGACTGTACTTAATTTGTTTGTAATTAAAATGAGAAAATGTTTTTCTTAGAATGATTCATTTTCAAATATCTGAATAATATTAAGCAGGGGGCGTTGCAAGGATGCTTGGCCAAGGTCTAATGCGTCCAGACGTGGGTGACAAACACACTTCATCATATTAAAACAAATATAAATGCACGCAAGCTGTTTCTTTGAAGGGTCTTTTCATAGCACCTTTAATCTCTTTTTAGATCTGAATAATGTGAAAATAATTTACTTTATTTAACTGCATCTTAGCTAAAGTGTCAGTATGCATATAGTCGGAGTAACTTGATCAAGGGTGCAAACAGTAGGCCTATTAATATAGCAGAGTTATTATGTCAGTCAGTGATATTACTTGATCATGCTGGGAGCTGGTGCTATAATGTTGAGAGCTTATAGCTTTCGGTGGCTATAAAATGTCATATGACCCACACTATAGCACTGCAAAAGAATATGTTTGTCATTTGATATTAAAGCACAGGCTCAACGAAAGAGCTGCTCTTATGGCCCTCAGCCACATTTCTGCTGTTTCACAAAGTACTAAAAATGTATTGTGGGTTGCTTCCAAACTATCCAGTTTTTAGTAACAGATATTTTTTATGATCAAATCATGATGGTTAATTTTATTTTTTTAGAAATCTGAGATTTGCATTCTTATGACACATTTGAGTTACCCAGTTTAATAATGTGATAATATTTCAACACTTTGGTCTATAAAAACATTTGCCAAAACCTTTCCAAGGGGATTTGTGAATTAAAGCTTTGCATTTTTTAAATAAAACCCTGACCGGTGTTATTAGCATTTAAGCTCTCCCAGTTTGGCATAAGAAAAAAAATCAATGTTGATTTGTCCAGGAGTCCACAATATAACTTTACTTTATACTTCATGCTAAGTTGCTAGAATGTTGTGATTGATTAGCAGGTGGTTACTAAGGCATCTTGAGATGTTGTAGTATATTGCTATGTGGTTTCTAGGGTGTTCTCAATGGTTGCTAGGGTATTGCAACATTCTAGCATGAGTGTTTCTTTCTGGTTCAAAGTGTCGACCATGTTTTCCATTCAGTTTGGACTATGGGATTTGTTTTTATCATCTTTCAGGCTTGGAAAAGTAATGGCATATCTGTCCTCAACCAGCCACTGGATTTGAGGTATCAGTCCAAATAGTGTGAGATGAGATGTCCTAAAGCTTAGGGAAGTCATATATAGTAAGCTTGATTAAATATGCTTTTCAGCAGCCTGGTTTAATATACATTCTTAGAATAAAAAGGGTAAAAAGGTTGTACCAAGTTGTTCAGGGCACGAAGCTCTCATTCCACCACATCCCAAAGATGCTCTATTGGGTTGAGATCTGGGGACTGTGGGGGCCATTTTAGTACAGTGAACTCATTGTCATGTTCAAGAAACCAATTTGAAATGATTCGAGTTTTGTGACATAGTGCATTATCCTGCTGGAAGTTGCCATCACAGGATGGGTACATGGTGGTCATAAAGGGATGGACATGGTCAGAAACAATGCTCAGGTAGGCAGTAGCATTTAAATTATGCCCAATTGGCACTAAGGTGCCTAAAGTGTGCCAAGAAAACATCCCCCACACCATTGCACCACCACCGCCAGCTTGCACAGGGGTAACAAGGCATGATCGAACCATGTTCTCATTCTGTTTACGCCAAATTCTGACGCTACAGTCTGAATGTCTAAACAGAAATCGAGACTCATCAGACCAGGCAACATTTTTCCTGTCTTCAATTGTCCAATTTTGGTGAGCTTGTGCAAATTGTAGCCTCTTTTTCCTATGTGTAGAAAAGATTAGTGGTACCCGGTGGGGTCTCCTGCTGTTGTAGTCCATCCACCTCAAGGTTGTGTGTGTTATGGCTTCACAAATGCTTTGCTGCTTACCTCGGTTGTAACGAGTGTTTATTTCAGTCAAAGTTGCTCTTCTATCAGCTTGAATCAGTTGGCCCATTCTCCTCTGACCTCTAGCATCAACAAGGCATTTTCGCTCACAGGACTGACGCATACCGGATGTTTTTCCATTCTTTGTAAACCCTAGAAATGGTTATGCATGAAAATCCTAGTAACTGAGCAGATTGGCCCGTCTGGCACCAACAACCATGCCACGCGTTTTTGTTTTCCATTCTGACATTCAGTTTGGGGTTCAGGAGATTTATGGTTCAGGAGAGTTCAGGAGATTTTCTTGACCAGGACCACACCCCTAAATGCATTGAATCAACTGCCATGTTATTGGTTGATAAGATAATTACATTAATGAGAAAATGAACAGCTGTTCCTATTAATTCTTTAGGTGAGTGTATGTACCTGTAAGGTACCAGCGTGTACCTTTTAGCGCTTTTCCATTACATAATACCCGACGGGTCAGGTCGTGTCAGCTCACCTTTCTTTGGCTTGGTTAGCTTTTCCATTGAGTTTAGTACCACTTAAGAGAAGCAGGGATTATAGGCGTGCCGCGTGTCATTATATTTGTGCTCCCTACTGCTGTGACATCATACAAAAAGTGGGCGCGAGCATCATTGGAATGCAGTGTTTCCCATACATTTATTTATTTGTTAGTCTGCCACCAAATATAAATTTACCACCAAAAACAGATGTTTGCACATCATGTTTATCACTACCTCTGACTAACATGACAATTTCTGTAAAAACACTCGTGGCGTCAGTCGACATTGGATGTGCTGCCACAAACTGCAAGAAAAACATTGGTATAGTGTTCCTGATTCTCAGACTGTGGATGTTTTTCACCCCTAAAAGGGAGTTTGGGAACTCACAACAAAGCACAGATGACAATAGGTTTGCTTGAGACAACGCAAACACGAAGGTAAAGCTAATCTTGTGTTTAGCATTGACGCTGGTAGTGACGATTTTCTCAGACCAATCAGTGATCTACAGTGTTTTCACATCACGTTTTAGTATCAGGTTTGCCAGATACTCGCATAATCTCATGCGTAATCAGAGTTTAGTGTTAAATTAGTGTCTTGCCAGTATTTTGTGACCGTGAGTGTCTCTTTTATCTTAAAGGGTTTCGACGCGTGTGCAACAGGAACTTATTTTGACGAGACACGTGATGCACATGGTTTAACAAATGCGCCAAACACATAATTTGAAAACACGAACAACACACATGGCACTCCGAACACATATTTTGAATTTGTGCCCCTCGGAAGAGCAGTCCCCAGCCGCCCCCTGACCCGACCCAACCCAACCCAACCTGTGGGGTGCTATGCAATGGAAAAGCGCCATTAGAGGTACCAATATGTACCTTTTAGGTACAAAAGTGTACTTTTCGAAAAGGTACTGCCTCAGTGACAACTTTTGTACCTTCATGTACATTTTCTCTGAGAGCATACTGTACTGTATTAATTGTGAAGGGGTATTGGAAAGTGTAACTTGGTATGTGAATAATATTTCTACGAATCTTCAGTCAGCTTTACAGAAAAACTTAACAGGAGAACCACAAATTCTTGAGGTTCAAGTGGAGATTTATCAACTCACATAGTCACATAGCGCTGACGAATGCCTCTCAAAGGTGAGGATAAATCCTGAAAGTGCATTTATTCGAACACAATTTTAATTAGTTGTAGACTAAAAATGATCAACAATATGACGACAACAACAGCAAACAAAACCTGCTGATTTGGGTTGTTTACTTCAGCCACAACGTAACTGAGAACCAAAGCCAAATGGCGCACAAATCTGTAATCCTTGGAACGGATGTTTACAGGACAAAAAATCTGATTCTTAGATTCCCATAGGCCAATTTGATAGTGTCTTCTCTCCAGAGGAATGTTCTGGCGTGAATCCTCATGCAATTCTGTCCTCATCTGAACCCAGTTACCAAATCTGTTATAAGCTTTCTCACACAAACACACTTCTGAGAAACCCGTCCTGGCAGGCTCACTTGACGTCTCTCTCAAGCGTGGCCAGCACCAAAGTCTCTTTAATCTCAACCCATCGATCAACCCGCGCTTTAGTGCTGATAAAAGAGCCATTTCTCAAGTTCCTGCTCATTTTCCTGCCCTGCTCGTTCCCCTCCTTCCCCGCTAAAGTGATTTTGTCCAATGTAAAACCGTCTACCTGATATAATCTAAATTATAGTAACTGCTGTATTAAAAGCACTCCATGTGAGAGCAAATGCAAGGGGGACTCGTGAGTCGTGGAGTTGACCGGTCTTTACCATTATAGCCATACTGTACTATGAAAAGCTTGAAACATTGCATATGCACACTGTGTTGATTCATTAAAGTGGTTTGTGTCAATCATTGCAACACTCTTTTAACGTACAGTAATAACTGAAGAGTTCCCAGTTAAACTTCAATTCCTGTAGTGGTCCAACACAGCCGGCTTCTTAAACTTTGATAAATGAACTAAAATGTCAGAAAAGAGTGATATTCGAATGTAGAAGAAACTGAGTGGAAAATGTTTGGCAGGGAGTTTTTAAGTAGGCTAGGCTGCCACAAATAGATTGAAATCTGTTTAAGTGGCTTGAAGCTTTTCCTCAGAAAAATTAAAATACTGCAACCTGCTATGAGAGCTGCTAGTTCACGAGCAAGGATTTTAAGATGTTAAACTGGCTAATTTTTTCGTCCATTCAAAAGTGCTTTGGAGAGAAAATGATACGTTAAACATGACAAAGGTTAGCTGTCTATCAAAGAGAAAGGTCTTACAAAAGCATTTAAGCTTGCGGGTGGATTTCGATTTTAATGGTATTCATACTCCAAGATCCTGTTGCCCACAAATGAACAGAATATAAAGAGCTCAGATGCAAAAGCCGCTAAACGCCACCTCAGTTAAAAATTAGATGATGATATTGGCCGAATGCTCTTGGCATGTGCTATACCTTCATCAAATTATTTCGCTTCAAATCCACTTAATCCCAGGCCCCAGGCCATTCAGAAATACCGGTTTGTTGGCAGAATCCATTAAATGCCACAAGACCTCTAAGTGCATGGAAGACGAATTGGAAAATCTGATATCCGCTGTGTTATTCTGTCATCTTTTCTTCTATTTAAAATAAACGCGACAAACACCACTCTTACTTTTCTGCAGAATGCAATAAATACACTCAACCAATCACAGCACACCATTCCACTCATTGTAAACAATAATAGCCGCGCTTTGAATACACACAAAATCCTAGTTTTCCTCATCTACGTTTGACTTCGTGATCAACAAACAAACAAAAACGAAATAAAACTTTTGATGGCATTGATAAACCTGTGGTGGTTTTCTGTGGCGGGGAAGAAAAGTAAGCCATCAAAATCAAATAATTTACGTGAGAGGCACTCAGGAAAGGAAAAATGCCGGCTGTTGCTTGTTCTCCCAACAGCATCAAGCTTCTCTCATGCTAACACATTGACCTTAGGGGATCTTATGAAAAACTTTCCATTATTTTACACGAAGTCAGCGAAAATCAAGCAGGACGAAAACATTTTACAGCTGATCGCTGTCAAAAAGTTCAGCGACGACGTCTATAATGTTAATTTTTTTATAGTCAACTAAATGAATATAACATGGCAAAGATGAATGCACATTTATATATTGATTCAATAGATTTATAGTATTTTGAAAAAAAAAACTTTTTTTATGTTATTATAACCTTAAGATGCTATGTGAAAGTTTGTAACAGAAAAAAAGTGGTTTTCATCTTCTACTAAAATTAGTCAAAATGGAGTTTAAAACAAAACTTTTTGAGCTAATTCGTATGAAGTCAATTATGCAAAAACATATAATTATAATACAAAAACAATAATGAAACCCCATCCATAATCCCAGCATCACAGGAGTCAAGGCAAATCGTACAAAAATGTACAAATCTGGTGGTACCAATTAATACGAATTAGCCACCTACTAAGTACTGTATATATAGCGTTGGGTTTACTGAATATATTGGGATATTGAACATTTTTGACCATTTTACCTTTATTCAGAAAGGACAGGGAAAAGGGACTGGAAAATTTATAGAAGTGGATATTTTGGCATGTACTTAGAGGGTTTTGCAGTCAAAATAAAAGTGAAAATCACTGAATCTAAACATAAGAGCATGATAAAAAAAGCTAATTTACAAGAAAACGTGTCAGAGCTCAGTTTGTTTTAAAACAACCTGCTGGCTTTTTAAGTAATTAACAACATAATTGGTTTAATTTCAGATGTTACACAACAATCATGGACTTACTGGCAAGTAACTGAACATCAAGTTGTATTGTAAAAAATAGTTTTCCTCTCATAGCAATTATGGTGGTGTGGTTCCAGATTTCTGTCTAAGGGAGGGTGGGTAGGGAGTTTGTCATTCTTCTGGTAAATTAAATAAGCAGAATGAATTGTTATTATTAATAACACTAAAGATTAAGGTTATAGAAAAAATAAAATAAACATATGAAACGGCTTGAACTGTTAAAAGATAAGGGCTTGAGCAATTTAAAAAAAACAAGTTGAGACCTATGCTAAGACTTGAAAATCTGCTGCTCTTATTATTCTGATAAATATAATTATGAGATTTTTCTGCATGCAAGAACTGCAAAATGCAAGAACTGCGACAACTAATTTCATCTAGAGTCAAATGCAAGTTGAAACAGTGGAAATCTTTGTACAGTGTTGAAATATGCTGTTTGGTAGACCAGTTGTTCCTGGAAATGACACATCTGATAAAACTTCGGGGTGCATTTTAATTGCTCGTCTGTGTGGTAATGATTTTGAATAATGAGTCACCCGTTGTGAATAATGTGATTTGCCAGAGGATATCAATGCAAAATCAGTTACCAGGCCCAAAAAAGGATAAAATTCAGTTGTCAGATTTATTAGTGTTTTGTTTAGTTTTCTGGCAGAAGAACAAGTGCTTTGCTGTACGTTTTGTCAGACAATGAAACGCTAGCCCCTCTATTGACAACCATAATAGTGTCTCAGAGCAGATGGTGTGAAATTAAAGCCTTTGAGTTCTTAAAAAAAGTGATATAAACATAAACCAGAAGTGTCAAACGCAGGGTTGGACTGCATGGGCAAAGCATCACCCTACATTTTTTAATTTGTTAAACCCAGGATGTACCGACTGAGCAGCCCCTGCTTTCTGGAGCTAAGAGGAGTCTACAATCATATTATGCTACTGCACACTAAACAACATTTGTGACTTGGGATCATTAATCAAACAACAATATTAGAAAAAACAACTCGCTGCATTTGGCCGAATATCATTTTTCTAACTTTAAATTGGTCACATCATCACATATCATCTAACTTTCCATGAGAGTTTATTCAACTGTGAATAAACTACTCGGATTGCTGAATACATTTGGACACATGACTGCTCACACTTGTCACACATTAACAATGGAGACTTTATAGTGAGATATTATGGAAAGGCCATAAAGATAACCTTTTAATATTGTAAATATTACTGATAAGCTTTAAATGTGGGTAAGTCTGTCGAATCTTGAGCTCTTCTTGGGTGTGTACCATTTTTATCTCAGTTCTCTCATACATATTTAATCTAAAGGGCCCTGTTTTAACGATCTAAGCGCATTGTCTAAAGCCGCACGGCCCAATGCCACTTTTGCTAATTTGATGACAGGAAAAATGGTCATGCGCACTGTCGAAAAGGGTTGTTCCTATTCGCCTAATGAGTAATGGGTGTGTTTTGGGTGTAACGTGCAATAAACCAATGAGAGTCTCAGATCTCATCCCCTTTTAAAGGCAGTTGCGCTGGTGCTATGTCTAATCCCTATTTAGATGACAGACTTTGTAAACTGAAAAACTAAGCGGAGGAAGAAGACCATCCGTTTAAGAATAATGTTAAAAAATTGTGTTTTCATTTTTATTTAATTTTTTTTTTTTTTGGATTAAAACCTTTAAAAGCTGTTTTCTTTCAGTCATAGAAGTAACAATAGCAGGCTTTTAATTGCTGTAAATGTATTGATATATCCTACATAATCATTGTAATCTCATAAAATAATTTGCAAATATGCAAGAAAATATTTGTATTCTGAAAATACAAACAAGAGATAAAAAATTTACAAACGTGTGGAGAGCCGAAGCGTTTCAGCACTTGGACAGCGCCATGGGATTTTTACAAAGCATTACTTAAAATGTTTCTCATCTCACCATATCCACAGGTATGGAGTCATCATATACAATAAATCTGTAGTGTAGCATTTAAAAAACATTTAAAAATAGATGCATTTGTTTAAAGCAAAGCATTTATTTACTTAGGCTACAGGTAAAGCAGCTCTTTACGCCTTCTAATGTCTCATAATCTGTCCTCATTTATGTCCAAGAGACTCAATAATTTATAGGCGCATATTACTAATGCGCTCTTTAAATAACAAAAAACACATTACGCCATTGACTTTAGACTAGGTTTTTGTTGGTCAATGGCCTAGTCTATTTTAGTTGCTTCAAAATAGCAACGCGCCAACAATGCGCCTGAACACACCTCGTTTACATACCAGAACGTCCATGGGCGCACAATTGGGTGCAAATGCATTTGCTATTTAAACAACGTGGCGCTAAATGTGAAAATTATCATTGCTCCAGGTTGAAACTAGCACAAGACACTTGTGTCGCGCATTGCGCTGCTTTGTGCCGGGTGTATGATAGAGCCCAAAGTGTTACAACTTATTTCTTAGTTTTCTGTTTAAGATGATGTGCACATATGACCTGTAGTAAATCAAATGTCAGTGCTGTTTTGTTTGGTATCTCTATAAGTTAAATATACATTTGTAGATAATATGATGACACAATGTAATACATTTCTTTGTATTTGTTCATTAAAGAAAATGATTCAGTAACAATTAACAATAAGATCGCATTTGTTTACATTAGTTAATGCATTAGCTTACATACATGCATTTATTATCCTTGCTTAATGTTAATTTCTGCATTTACTAATAAATTTAAATCAAAAGTTGTAACTGTTAACATGCACAATGAACTAACATAAACCACTGCATTGGCATCTTTTTTTTTCTAGATATGGCATAAAATAAACCAATTACTATATTTTCACATATTATCACAGTTACCACAGTACAAATGAACTAGAATTCAGAAGTGTGATAAACCCAGTGACCTGAGCATTAACTCATATACAGTTACAGTAATATTGTTTAATAAAGTCATATTGTCATTTCTTTTCTAACCGTGTGAACTTTACTCATCTATTCAGTTTCGAAAATCAGCAGATGAGTTTTTCAGGACAGGGTGGAGGAGACCATGGACTGAAATTTTAAAGCATTTCACAAAGAGCACAATTTGTTGATTAATGATTTTTTATTGTAATGTAAAACACATTTCATTAATGATCCTACTGGTATTGTGGACCTTTGGGCCCCCAGAATCTTTCCCACCTTTCCCACCATTAGCCACGGCCTTGGTAGCACCTGCTTATAAAATATCCCCACTATGATTTCAGTTGAGTGTTTGTGAATTCGCAATTTAGCACAGATTGTTTTGTGAACCTGTCACAACCTAACTTAGGCTTTACAAAGGGGCGGTTAATATCTTGGCCACTTTCCATTTGAAACTTTGTGGGAATGGCTGCTGCCGTACTTCAAAATGACAGCGGGACATAAAAGCATCATAAGTTCTCCATGAAACTTGCGCTTTTTTCCACGGGGGCCGAATTTGACCCTTGCACATGTGATACGCTGCAGCATCTTCAAGTATGTTTTTACAGGCATTTGAGCCACTGCAGGTTTTTAGATGAGCCGTCATATAACATTTCAGGTCTGCAACTAGTAATCCTCTCTAGACAGATAAAGGCCTCAAATTTACACAGCTATTTATCCCGAGGGAACAGACAACATGGACGACACACAGACAGCTGCTTATATCATGGTTAAACACTTATTCTGTAGCAGGCGTTTAGATTTTTTTTACAAGGGCCCCTGATATCATTTTCGTACGGTGCCGGAGATCAAACGCAGCAGACCAGGAGACGCGATGGCGTCTGCACATTATTTGCAGATAAGATCATGATCAGAGATGCAAATGAAACCTGAGCGCGGGGACTGCCATCCCGACTCTTCAAACTGTCTGCAGTAAACGTGGTGATATATGGTTCACGGTTTATGTGGATGACTAGAGGGTATTTTGAGAGAAACTTACCAGATCAAGCAGAAACTCTCGATATCAGATTTCACCTTCGTTTACGTAGCCTACTGCATGAAGCATGAGTTTTATAAAGGAGAGGATTAATAGCTGTAATATTTAGTTTTTTTACATCATAATATTTATACACAAAAATTAAATGTGTCATGCTTGCTCAGTTTGCCTAATTGAATTAAATGAGGTAATGCAACACGAGCATGTTACACGACTGTTTCATTGTGTGAAATTAATTTAAATGTGTAAAACAGAAAGTTTTAAATTAATTTGCATTTGGCACTACATTCATAATTCTCTTACGCAAAACATTGCTAACACTGGATAGGGGATTTCCATTATCCAGCATGCTATGCATGGGACTGGTCGGAAAAGTAAATGTTGAAGTCAAGTGTTTTGCGCAAACTATGAAAAGAATAGGACTTCTTAGTGTTGGTATTCAGAAAAGTTTATGATGATGTGCATTCTTATAATGCTGGTTACCTATACATTTTGAGTTAATTTAACTTAATTTAAAAATATTAGTTGAAACAACAAAAATAAATTTTTTACTCTTAAAGCAGCAATCTGTAACATTTGCCTCTCTATCGCCATCTCTGTTTAAAACATAAAATTGCAGGCATCTTTACACACATCTTAAAGGGATAGTTCACCCAAAAATGAAAATAAAATGTCATTAATGACTTATACCCGTATGTCGTTCCAAACTCATAAGACCTCTGTTCATCTTCGGAATACAGTTTAAGATGTTTTAGATTAAGTCAGAAAGCTTGTTGACCCTTCATTGAAAATCTAGGTACGGTATCCTGTCCATGTCCAGAAAGGTAATTAAAACATCATCAAAGTATATGTGACATCAGTGGTTCAGTTAGAATGTGTTGAAGCGTTGAAAATACATTTTGGTCCAAAAATAACAAAAATTACGACTTTATTCAGCATTGTCTTCACTTCTGCGTCTGTTGTGAAGCGCATGCGCAAGACTAAAGTCACGTGACGCGGCTGACGTGTTTTATGGTGCACCCCAGCTTTTTTTTTTTTGTGCGCCAGGGCTTTGTTTACAGGCTGAGGGAGACGCACACTGTAAGTTTGAAAAAAAACTTCACAAACATGTCTCAGGATAACACGTCATTCATGTCACTGCAGTCACGTGACTTTAATCTCGCGCATGTGCTTCACAACATACGTGGAAGAGAAGACAATGCTGAATAAATTCATAATTTTTTTGTTATTTTGGACCAAAATGTATTTTCAATGCTTCAACACATTCTAACTGACCCACTGATGTCACATGGACTACTTTGATGATGTTTTTGTTGCCTTTCTGGACATGGACATCGTACATTTTCAATGAAGGGTCAACAAGCTTAAACTGTGTTCTGAAGATGAACGGATGTCTTACGAGTTTGGAACAACATGAGGGTGAATCATTAATGACATTATTTTCATTTTTGGGTGAACTATCCCTTTAAAACAACTAAAATTTTCAATAAAATTTGACCCGGCAGCTTAATTTTTAACCATTGTGAATTGTGGTAGGGTAAGGGAAAAGTTTCTAATTCTTATACTTTATGCTCACTTTTGGTCATTTTTACCAAAAAAGCTTCGAATTGCAGCTTTAAATGTGTGTTTACATTTCAATTTAGAGTTAAAAAAACAATTAGTTTAAGTTTAGCCCTTTTGTTAGTTGTTTTCAAGACTTTAATATTGATATTAGTTTTACACAACAGATCACATTCATCTCATTGATACCCACTAGACAATGAATTTCCTCTAACTTTTCTCAGTTCACTTTAAGTTTTAGTTTCTCACTCCACTTGGCTCATGTTCATGTGACCGTCCTCACACGCTCACCCTGAATGTGGCAAAACCTCTTTTGAAAATGTGCTCATTCAAATTTCACTGAAATTATTCAAAGCAGCGAACTGTTGTTGCTTGGCAAGAGCTGTAGTGCGACAGCTGCTGTGGATCTTTGAGGCGGCGTGCGTGGGCCCCTCTGACGGACAGACTTCATTGTGGCCTGTCTCTGGGAAACCCTTTCAGTCTACAAGGTCGAGAGCCGCTCTCCCACACGCCGGCCAAGCCTACAATATAAACCGCGCACCAAAAGTGTGCGAGGCAGCTGAAGCGAGCTCAAACAATATTTGTGACTTTCACATAGCTGCCTCTCACCGTGCCTTTGTTTCAGTCGTTGTGTCGGCATTGAAAAGACGTGAAGCTAACTTCATTGACGGCATGTAAATAAAAGCCATCCATTTGAGGTGCTGAAGTGGCGGTGCATAATGCGTGTGCCGCTTTGCGTTTAAATAGCGGGTCACGATTTGTTGTTGCTGCAGAAACTCAGCTGTCACCCCCTGTCGCTTTGCTCCATTTGCATCTTGGCTTTGGTCTAACCTTGATGCTCATCAGCTTTTTATCCTTTTAAATAGACCGTCATGAGCGAGGACGACTTGGACAGGGTCGTGAAATGAAAAATAACACATTGCGGCACCTGTGCGAGTCTTTCACAGACAGACAATACAAAGTACAGTCATATATTTGAAAAATGTCCAGCAAATTTCCATCCTATGGCCATGTTAGAATTTTGAGTCACTTCAATATATTTCCGTGTTTCTATTCTGTAAGCGTGTCTTCTGAGATGAATACTCTTGTGTGTGTTACTCATAAAACTTGGAAAGACAAACTTATATTACAGCATGAGGTCAAGGAGGACACCAAGAAATAGGAAAGTGTGGGAGGAAGTGAAGAAAGCGTTCTGACAGGAAGCAAACATTTCAGAAAAAGTAAGAACAGTGAAATATTTCGATCAGAAGCTTATTGCAGCTTTTTGTTTTATGGTTCAGGGAAATTGCACAATAAGACATCATGTCAGTCAAACATCTGGAAGACTATTTTTCCTCTTTCCTCAAATATTCCCAGAGCTGAACTAGCATCAACAATTTAATCTAAATTGTTAAGCGATAATTTTCTCAAGTTGTTTGCATGACAAATGAATGCTTAAACAGCCAATCTAAGGCTGTATTTGTTTGATATGCATATAACCCAAAAAAACAATATATGCCATTTAATGTCATTCCAGGCTGGTCTGATTTTCTTGTGGATCACCAAAGGAGAAGTTTTGTCAAATATTACTGTCCTCTGCAGAGTAAAAGTGCATATGGGGACCATTAGATGTCAAATTGGTTTCATAACATTGTTTAGTCTAAAATAATTCTGCTTGTTGCGGTTATAATCAGTCATAGTTGCCTAGTTACTGGAACTTCACTTCAAATGAGTGTTTGCACTTTTCAGACACATAAATACATTTTCTGATTCAATATAATGAATGCAATAAAATATTGTTTTCACAGATTTCTGTTTTTTTTCTCACGCATTTCTCCTCATGAGAAAATCTGCAACAGACATGCGTTTGCAGAAAGACAGAGGAGAAAGAGACCAGATGAAGTCATCTGAAAATAATGGTTGTTCTAATATTGAGTAATTTTGTAATTTCTTTAAAATGGCAATTCATTGATTATTTTGGCATATAGGTCAAAACGCAATACCCCAGCAAACAACACCCATTATTTCACTGTCTAGGTTAACTTTTGACCCAATATAGTACAACTATGAGTATACTTTTTCCCAAAATAACTTGCTAATTAAACTTGAAATAATAGTTTAATTTTTTTACATTTTAAAATAACTTACTATTAATTTAACTTAAAATAATAATTTAATTTTGTTTAAATTTTAATATTTTTTATTTAATTAAAAAAAAAAATTTTTTAATTTAAAATAACATAGTATTATTTTCCATCATGTAAGCAAAGTAAACGATGACAATTTTTGGTTTCTTTTTATTTCTGTATTTTATTTCATTCATTTTGCGCTGTGGTTAGCTGTATTATTAATTGTTTATTTATTAATTATTAAACAACGGTCCGAATTTTGCTTTGTTTTAGCCTAAATGAGGGGTTCTCAAACTTTTTGGGGCCTGGGACCCCTTCAAAGGGAAGGCAAATTTCCAAAGAAACCCCTTATAATTATAAGAGTTGTTAAAATGCACCCATTTCATTGCTAAATACAAAGTTACTTTGTGTAACACATTATTTTCCATATACCGTACATTTTTGTAGCTGTCAGATCCATAGATTAACACTTTTTGTGGTATGGTTCCATAAAGAACCTTTAAGATCCGAAAAACTTTTCTGTTTGAAAAAAGGTACATCAGACAACAAAAAGGTAAGAAAGAAATGGTGCTTTCAAGAAAGGTACTTCTATGGCAGAGGTATTCATTTTAAGTTTGAAGAGGTACGGTTTCTTTTTTCTTTTCCTTCAGAGGTCCAAACAATACTTATATAACTCTTAGAACAAAGGTGGGGCGTTATCCTTTGGAAAAAGTTCAACTTTGTGCATGTTAGTAACTAACAGCTACATAATTGTGCCAAATGTAAACATATCTGTACATGTAAATGGCATTGAGACCTTAAAGGTACCTTCCCAGTAACAGCATTTGGACATTTATTTACTGAGTGGCATTATATTAACGACATAATAAGCTGGTTTTAAGTCCAAATAAATTTCCCTTCTCAATGTTCACTATGAAGTGCACTTAGCATGTTGATTAATGCTAGGAGTTATAATACATAACCTTTCAAAGACACATTGTACTTGAACGTCCAGAGTCATAGGGTAAATACTGTAATAATTTTACTCTGCTGTCTTTTAATTTTCTACAGTGTTGTAAGTTTTAACTTATTTTGTGAGTCATCGTTTCTGCACTAATGTTAAAATATGCGCAACATCTACATATCTTGTTAGTCCGTCTTTACACAAGGATTCTTAAATGAAGCAAATTTGATGCTATATAAAATAGTAGAATAATATTAGGATACAAAATTGAAAGATCATCAACATAAATGATTGAGTGCGCGGGTGTCCATTGTGTTGGCGCACTGCTCATTTTAAACACTTGAAAAGGAAGTTATGAATACCTTGGTTCTATGGCATCGCTGTGAAAAACCTTTAAATTAAGCACTTTTTAAAGTGTGTATTGTATTTAAATGGTCCCCAAATGTAAATATGCCATATTTAATAATAAAGCACAATTTTTATTATTTATAGCACATTTTTCAATAGACCCCCTGAATATGGATTGCAGACCACCAGGGGTCCCCGGACCCCACTCTGAGAACCCCCCTTTGAGAACCCCCATGGCCTAGACGTCTGGGCTGTGTTTGGAAGGCTATTAGACATATTTTAAATGCAAAATTGCTTGCTGGGACTGTTCCAACCTACTCGCCTTTCAGTTGAAATATTAAAATGTAAATGCCAAATTAAATCTGGGCCTCTATTACATTATGTGAAGAACCAAGGAGATAATTTGATACATTTATGACGGCACCACCACTGTGAAAACAACAGTATGTCGATTTGGGAAAAGCACCAATTTTAGGTGTCATTTGTCTATGTTAGCAACACACCATAAATCACTTGCTCATTCTTATTTGAGAAGGAAGTTGTAAATCTGAAGAATTATAAAAAATAAAATAAGTTTACTTGAAGATAGTACGGCTGTGAGTGTTCTGTCTGTGATACTGATTAATTATCCATGTTGCCAACAGGCCTACACACTTATTACTCACAACTGAAGAATCATTTGCAGGTTTGTTATTCCCTGTTATACCACGGGGCTGTTGAATGCTTTATTCTGATTGGCTGAGAAAAGTTCCATGGATGTTGATTATTTTTTGTAAACTGCACACCTGACCTGTTAAATGTCTTAAAAATAGGCACCAAAGCATTGTTTTTGGTAACCGTGGTATAAGCATAATAATTGACTCTGGTCCTTTATGTGAATATAATGCAAACCCGCTATGCCGCTTTACCACCTTGGGTGTGCATTATTTTCTTATAATTCAATGATCCGTCGTCAATTTTTCCTCACATAACAACCGCTCAAACGAATAACACAGTAACCCAGATGCTGCAAATAATTTTGATAGTTAAAGTTTAATATTACACAAAATTTAAATATATGTTTTTAATAACATATACAACATTACTTTTTATTAAAAAAGTAGGGTGTTCATGTCCGAAAGTAATTGTGTTTTGCTCATGGAAGGTCTGTTTTTGTTAAAAATGAGCTAATAAAATATTTCAAATGAGTATTTAATGTTCTCTAACTTATGAGGTAAATAGCCGTGTAATAAGTGGTGTAATGTAAAGGCAGCCAGTTGTTATACCCTTAAATAAGCCCATTGAGTGTGATACAAGACCCTTCGCTTTTGTGAGTGGTCCTGATCACACAGTCGGGGCTTTATTTATGCAGTAACAACCGGCCGCTATACATTATCCCTTACGTATGGTATATGTAATAGTAGTACAAAAGTTGTTCAAGTCAAACAAGGACTTGTCTCTTATACTTTACAGAAAGTCCACAACTTTAACCTTGTTGTTCTTTCAAAGTCAACACGTGGGATTAATTAAAGTTAATTTGTTTAATGGCATTAGACGTAGTTAGTACAGTTAACTTATTTATCTAGTTTGACATCAGAGCAACCCTTCTGTCCAGCAGTGTGGATACTGTATCTGTGTACCAGCAGAATTGTAGAATCACATAGTCGTCACTACTTTGCTTTTAGTCAGATTCAGGCATTATTTCATGGCAGCTGGCCTACATTTCTAGATCAATTACCAGTATTGTTCAAAATGAGAGGGGGAGATTAAGCAGAAGTGTTTTATCAGAAAATGGGGTTTCACATTGAATTACAGTGATTAGTTTCACAGAAACAAGCTTTCAGTGCCAGCAGTGGCCAGCTGTTGTCGTGTAAGATTTGTGCATTTCTGCTACATTCTACTCTGTGACTCTTTTGGCACAGAAGTTAACACAGTTGCTCCCGATCATCTAAAAGGCTAATGATCTATCAAATTCACGCTCATATATATGTTATAATAAAAAACTTGCAATAGCAGTTACTGGATCCTTTGCTGTTAGTTGTGACGTAATCCTCCCTCTGGTGTTCCCCGTTGTTGGCTGCTTGTAATTAAGGAGCAATTTATGCAGAGATTACTTTAATTAGCCAATTAGTAGATGGTTTACAGTATGAGAGCACTGGAACAACTGCCATTTGAGAAGGTTTGGTCTCATCAGATGATCTGACTCTTGAGCGTTCTTCGCTGAGATGACTTTGATCAAGTACCCGGCTGTGCAATCGATGAAAGCTGTTCGCTGACATTGTCACGATCACAACAAATGGCCGGAGGACACATCAGAAGGCGTTAATAGAGGAGTCACAGAGTTCAGGGTGCATTACAGGGGCTTGAGGTTTTAATACAGGGTCTACACTTTTAAAAACAGGAGGTTCCCAAAAGGTTCTTTGTCAGGGAGACAAAGAACCTTTCTTTGTTGGTAAAAAAGCATTTTACAAACTATTAAAAGGTAAGAAATATTTATTCCAGCATCTATGGCTATATTTGTGGCAAGAAACGGATAATTTATAGACTAGTTAATCTATACAAAGTATGTTGGGGGAAGGGCAATTTGAAATCTCCAATTCACCTAACCCGCATGTTTTTAGGTTGTGGGAGGAAACCGGAGTACCCGGACCTACCCACAATGTTACCCACTGAGCCACTGTGCTGCTCTAAAAGGTAAGAAATACAGTTGGTGGATCTTTATCCTCCTAAAACCCGAGCTTTGGTTTGTCTCTTTTTCAGATTTTTACCAGCTATTTTGGGGTTAGGAAGAATCAATAAATACAATAACCAAATATTTTTCTTTGAACATGAAGCAGTGTCCACGTTTGTGTACAACAGGTTCCAGTTACACAGAATTAAAGGAATAGTCTACTCATTTTCAATATTAAAATATGTTATTACCTTAACTAAGAATTGTTGATACATCCCTCTATCATCTGTGTGCGTGCACGTAAGCGCTGGAGCGCGCTGCGACGCTTCGATAGCATTTAGCTTAGCCCCATTCATTCAATGGTACCATTTAGAGATAAAGTTAGAAGTGACCAAACACATCAACGTTTTTCCTATTTAAGACGAGTAGTTATACGAGCAAGTTTGGTGGTACAAAATAAAACGTAGCGCTTTTCTAAGCGGATTTAAAAGAGGAACTATATTTTATGGCGTAATAGCACTTTTAGATGCAAGTGTTGTCACTGGGACGGTACTTTTTACAAGGTCCTAATATGTACATGTATTTATGTTTATGTATCATTGATATTTGAGACATGGAACATAACACCCTATAACCTTTAATTACCACAACTCATCTCTTTCATACAGAATCATTTCAGGCTTTGTCTCAATTTATTCAACATCAATCTCTTTAAAAGATAAATAAATCACTCACACTCTGAAATTCCTCTTTCATAGAGGCGGTTTGTATCAAATAGCACTTAAGTTTATTTTAAATCTAGATGCGCGCCAAGCGCACTCAAATATAGACACGTCTAAAACAAAACTCGTGTTCACAGGCGAGCGCTTTGAAAAGCAGAAGAAAGCAACCCGTCCTGCGTTTTCCATGTGTTTAGATGTTAATGGACCCTAATGCAAAAATTCTTCCAATAAGTGTTCGGAACTTGGGAAACAATCAACTTGGGCATAAAGTGGTGGGGTCATATCCCACCCACAAATTACGTGAGTGGGGCTGGATAAGTGCTGGCAACCAAGGGACAGCAACCTTCAACACCGGCCCTCGTGGCCAAAAAACAGACCGGCCTACCGGGAATTATCCTGGTCGGTCCTCCCTATCGCCAATCCGGGGCCTGCCCCAGTGACACTTTTGTAACTTTTTGGACCTTTATTTCTGAGAGTGTTTGTATGTTTATGTATCATTGATATTTGAGACATGGAACATAACACCCTATAACCTTTAATTAATTACCACAACTCTTTCATACAGTATCATTTCAGGCTTTGTCTAAATTTATTCAACGTCAATCTCTTTAAAAGATAAACAAATCACTCACACTCCGAATTTCCTCTTTCATATTTCACCTTATTTTTAATAAAATGTAGATTGGGCCCTGATTTTGTAGCCTTTTGTACCGTTAGAAATTTAAAGAATGGGGAATGTATGTGTTAGTCCTTGCCAATGTCTATGACAAATCTACGCCCCTAAATTCTAACGAAAATGTAACCTAAAACATAAAACCTTTTTACAGAAAAGTCTATTCCAATTTATTTACCAGCCTTTTGGTTTCCTTGGTTTTATTTCTCCATGGTGATAGAATCTGAAGCTCGCGATATCCTCAACCTGGCAAGGCCTTGCGTGGGTGCTCTTTCAGGGCACTTTTACAAAGACCCATGCTGTTCCCTCAATAATATATTATCTGAGGAGACCTCAAGAGCTACGAAACAGGTCAAAGCACGTGTGCTCAGCACACCTAAGGCTGTTCATGACCGCAGGGGTCGAAAAAGGTAAGCCGTGTGACATCTCCACAGCTGTAAGATTGATGTTGTTTCCCGCCTACACAGCTGCCTTTTCCCGCTGTAACAGATTAAGTGCGAATTGCAAGGCTAGGTGCAGGAAGGGTATCTGAGGACAACCATGGACATAACTCACATCTTGGTATTGGTCAGCTGAATATAAAAAAGTCACATACAGTAAATAAAATAATCCGAAACAGGTAGCACAGTATGGTGGTTTGCAGCCAGCCCTAGGAAGAAGATGAGAGGCATTCCGCCCTTATAAAAAAGTCAACAAGATTTCCATTTAGGAAAGAAAAAGACTAACAGCTTCTGATGGAGATGAAATCCAGTCCTACCTGCCTTAACTTGCAACCAACAGCTGCAAAAACCTTCATTCAGCATCAGGCCATCTGTTAAGAGCGTGTAGCTAGAGATCAGCGTGCCAGCATTCAATTATTAATGCAGTCATTTACATCAGTGCTGATGAACACAACAGATGACTGCGGGCACCAATTAAGAAGATTACAATTCAGATACGAGTCTTCAAATGATAATCACCATCAACAGCCCAACAGGATCACTAAAACGATTGTAATCCTCAAAATGTGACAATGTTACTCGAACCATTATGCAGTTCTGTGTTTTGAAATATTTATTGTTGGGCAGGCAGTTTGGCTCTCTGAAGCGAGTATGTACGTGTGCACAGACCAGTGCTATACTTTGGCACGAAAGGAATGTATTATCAAAGCTAGCATGTGCATGCTAACGGAACAGATCTGCTCTCTTTTAACGCCGGGCGGTGTTGCGAGCAGCGTCCCGCTGGGTTGCGTGTCCATGCTGGCTCCGCAACCCACTTCAGCTATGCAGCCTGAGCGAGATGGTCCAGGCAGCGTGCCAGGCAAGGGTGGTTCAGGCTTTGGCACAGGATACACTTCCACAACAACGACGGGAAGAGGCCATTAGCAGCCGCTAAATGCAAAGACCATGCAGTCACTCAGCGTGGCCAAAAACAGTGGGAAAATTCACACACTTTCTCACTCTTTCAGATGATCTTTCTCTTCTAGGCCAGAGAAGAAAGTGACAAAGATGAACAGACAACAGTTGTCTTTGGTTCTCAGAGCTATAGCTTAGACAGTGTCTGCTTTAGCCAGTTTTTATCTTCTATCGTTTCTTTTTCTTGCTCCTTTTACATACTTTCTCTTGTGCATCTGTGTTGTAGAAAAGTAGAAGATAACATTCACGTTGCATGAATTCGCACAATGTAAATCACACGTACAAGGTAAATCATTTGTACAATGCGAAATGTACGATTATCCAAAAAAAGCACAAATTAACCCCACAAATGTGATCTTTTTATCAGTTGCAATAATCATGTCTCAAACTATGTGATTTTGACTTGTACAAATCTTGCATATCATAAACATAAAAATATGTCAGACAGTACACGGTGCTGCACAATCAGTAAATGCTTGGTGTGTATGATGTCATCGAGAAGGCGGAACTAGTGACTGACTTCTGTAAACAAGAGTGTATTAAGTAGGGAATAATCGATGGGGCGTTGAATTATTAGAAAAATAATGCAAACCCGAGGTGGTGATGCGGCCACGACGCGAAGGGGCCGTTACACCTCTGTGTGCATTATTTTTCAATAATTCAACGGCCCATCGTCAATTATTCCGCTTATACTACGGTTACCACACCTCAAGACATCGATCCCATGATATATGTAAAGGGATTCGTCTGGTTTTTGAACTTAAATCGCTATTGTGAGTAGGACTATTTCTTCTGCGCCTCATCCAACGGCTTGAGCCGTTGATAGCATTCTAATGCAGTTATTAATGAAGTTATTAGAAAGAGAGCGAGAGCGACAGAGACATAGGGAGAGAAAGAAAGAAAGAGAGTGAGAGCGAGAGATTGTGTGAAAGAGGCTACCTCCATGCGTCTCTACAGCTCTGTTATTGCCTCGGAAAATCGTCTGTCATGTTGTTTTAGTTAGTCCGTTATTACAGTTAACTATGCAAAGTGATATGGAACTGTAATGCAGGCAAGAGAGCTGCCTGGAACTACGTTCGCTGTGCGTTTCCCAGAAAATAATTGCACACTTTAGACTGTTCATCAGCCTATCAGATTTAGGCATTCAACAGACCCATAGTATAATGTAATATATGATATTGCATGTTAGCTTAATGCTAATTCCAGCACTCACAGGCTATGTCCAAATTCGAAGACTGGGCCCTTCATAGGATGTGTCCTCGAAAGCGAGGACTCGTTCTTTGAAGGTCACAGCCTTTAAAATCTGTGAAGAGAACTCAAATGAGACAGTTTAGCCTTTAGAGGATCCATAAGTAGCTTCACCTGCTTTGCAGGACAGCGGGACACAGCATAGACTTTCAAGGGTTGCCAACTTTCTCACTTTGAAATACGGGACAAAAGATGGCCTGCCGCAGAAGTGCGGATATGGTTTTGTGTATAAGTTACAGTGTATTTAAACCATTTGTTAAAATGATAATTTCCTAATTAAATATTAATTTATAATTCTTATGCCTTGGCAACATACGGTAGGTTTTTAATAGTTTGTTAATTTACAGCAGGTACTTTAAACATGGGCCATTTAATTGAACCATTAACTTTAATAGTTGGAAATGCCTTACGGGATAGATTGAGGCGATTTAGGTAAGTCTTGATCAGTGATCTCTTCAGAATTGAGACTGAACTTTGTAACTATGCGGATCTTATACATGCACAAACAGCTAAATAACCCATTATACGCTCACCTATACTGATTGTGCTTGAGAGGGTCTGTGATTGGATGAAAGGTGTCGGAGATCATTCTGAAGTGTCGTGATCAGCATTGCTGCTGTTGCTGGTTGTGGCGCTGCAAGAAATGACAGTTGGATGACGTCAAAGTATCGCGAGAGCATTTCAACAGTTTACTTCCTGGGATTGGTGATGTAGACCAACAGACCGACATTATCATAATTCCTCCCGCTTGGACTCACAGCCTGTAAGTTAACTCCTGTTAGCAACCGAATCTTTCAAACATGGTAAGGAGCGTCACATTTTCTGCTGACGTCAGAGATATTCAGGCCAATCACAACATACGGATTAGCTGGCCAATCAGGGACACAGAGCTTTTCAAATCCGTGAGTTTCAGGAAGAGAGTAAAATCTGGAGCTACAAAAATGCACGGTATGTAGAAAATAATGTGTTTTTATAACCATAAACCATGCAAAAACATTGTATTATACCAAATACACAAAATAACGTTGATTTTAGCAATGAAATAGGTGCTTTTTAAAATAAATATTACCAAAAAATATTTATTTCATTTTAGAAAATATGACACGTTTATGTAGATTAAACTAACCAAGAGTATATCAAATTAATCAACCTTGGAAATATACGCAACATACACAGAATAATATTAACATAAAACTTAACTTATAATTATAAAACATTGACAAGAAATTTTATTTTAAAATATTCAGCCATTATACTGTTTACCAGGGGTGGGGAACCCTGGTCCTGGAGGGCCACTGTCCTGCAGAGTTTAGTTCCAACCCTAATTAAACATTAAACCTAATTAAAATGCTGTTCTTTCTGTTGTGACATTGTGATTTGTGACATGCTAAGATAAAGCAATTAAATATTGTCGACACCCATTGTCATATAGTCATATTGATCGCGACACAAACCTAAAATTGTGTAGTTTGCAAGGGGCATAACCCCAACATCTCTGGGACGAAAGCAGATTGTACTATAATGTACTGTACAAATGAGATCGTAGAAATTTATGTTAATGTGTACAATCGTGAAATTTCCCCTGTGATCAGGTTGAAATACTTCTGGTGAACAAAAATATTAAAATCTAAAACACTATTTTGTTGACTTTTGTTTTTCATTGATAGTGTGACTGGTCATGTAGTAAAATACTGGTCTAGTTTTCCATTAGTGAGGTTTATTTTTCCTCAAGTTTGCAATCACTCTTGAGCAGTTGAACAGCTGATCGATTCCACGCGAGGATGCGGGGTTGGCTCTGGATCTAAAATCAATAATGATCCCTATTCCACTGCCAAAGCAAAAAGTAGCTACACACGTTGTGTTTTGTCTCTAAAAGGTCCATGGATATGTTTACAAACATATTACACTGAGAAGGAATTTAGAGTTATTTTAGCCAAAAATGTTCATGTTTAAATGCTATTTTATATTTTGTGATGTACCTGCTGATGTCTGTCTTTTATCATATAGATCAATAAAAAATAGTATTCTTTGTAAGGTTAAATAAAAAATGATTTTCTTATTTGATTTAAACCACTCTTTCATTCAAAAGCATTAAAAGCATGTTTTACTCCATTATCATTGTTTACCAAATTCTCAGCTTTATACAATTACCAACAGAATTAGAGCTTAACAGACCATAATCTTCATCACAGCGAGGGAGTCTTAACGCTGGTCTCAGATCAGTACTGAAAGCTTTTAAGCTATGTGGCTGTTTTCCAGACCCCCTCCCTTCATCACACAGTACAGTACAATGCAGCACTCAAACAACTGATTGTACAAATGCATGAGATGATGATTGTACAAATGGAAAGCCTTTGATCTTATCATAATCCTACCAAATATATCACATGAAACAATGTTTTAGAGGTCATGTCTTGTATATTACCCTTTGTGCATGCAGCAATTCACATCAATTGTTATTTTTAAGTATATGAGATTGTGGAAAAGGCTGATCGAAATGTCGATTAATGTTAAAGTGCAATGGCATACACCAACTACATAGAAAATGAATAGCACAATTGAATTTTAATTTAATATGTGTATAGTTACGAGTGTTCGGTTTCTACATGTTCATTGAATTTCAATGGCTTTATATTCTTGGCAGACGATAATTCACAGCATAAACACACTGGTCAACATACATTACGTTATCACTGTTGCAAGGAAATCTGTATTTAAAGAGCTCAGATGCAAACGACGCTAAACACCATCCCCTTCAAAAATGAGATAATGATATTACCTGAATGCTCTCGGCACGTTTTATATGTTCATTAAATATTTTAGCTTCAAATCTGCCTAATCTTGGCCTCAGGCCATTCAGAAATGTTTGTACTTGGAGGATTTTGCAGTGAATGACTACATTTATTAAAGTTCACCTATTTCATTGCTAAAAAATAGAGTTATTTTGTGTATTTTGATATAATACAATGTGTTTGTGTGGTTTATGGTTAAAAACACATTCTTTTTCACATACCGAACATTTTTGTAGCTCCAGATATACTGCTTTCCTCTGATTTTGTACAAAGCTTATTGATCTGAAAAGCGCTGTGTCCCTGATTGGCCAGCTAATCTGTACGTTGCGATTGGCCCGAATACCTCTGACATCAGCCGAAAATGTGATGCTCCTTACCATGTTTAAAAGATTTGCTCACAATGCAATGCTGACAGGAGTTAAAGGCAGAGTATCTGATTTGATCCAGAAACATTTTTAGTTATGCTGGATAAAAGTCTCCTCACATCCTGATAGCAATCACTATGTTAAGTTGTTTAGAAAGTTATGTCATCTGAAAGGCGTAGGAACAAAAAATTTTCAACCAATCATAGATCTCGGTCCGAACAGACGTTGCCTTTTTGGTCCTCATCCCTCAACGTAATTTGAATGCCATTGCCCAGCCTGTTCACGCAGACACAATACGTCATCGGCGCTTTCACATGCGCTCACCTCCCATCTGTAAACAGAGGGATAATGGCAAACTTTTGTGCTGAATTGACAACCTGCACAGGAGCCACAAAATGAAAGACATCTTTTAAAAGAACAGTCTGAAAGACTCGTTGCACTGTTTATTTTGGTAAGGTAGGTACGTGATATGTTTGTATTGAGATGGATTCAGATATTCTACTTTGATGAAACATTGTGTTGCTTATGAAATTTGTGTTCCTTTACGGATTAGCGTAGTTACTACGTCTACACAACCGGAAGTGTGCTTTAACTAATTCTGATGTAAAACTGTTTTTATTTTGGTTATTTTGGTAATGTTATTCACTTTGTCATGACACATGAGATGTGGACATCTGATCTGTGCGTGTTCATGTGTTTTGAAAGAGCCGTGACTTTGGATGGAATCGTGATTTCATTGCTAGTTGGCTACTGTTAGCATTTTTCAAAATTAGATACCATACCTTTAACTATAGGATGTGAGTCAAAGCAGGAGGAATTATGATAATGCTGTCTTGGAAACGATAATTTGTGTCATTGTTTAATCTGGCGTATGTACCTTTTGCATATAGTTAATATGTTCTAATACACACTTACACACCAAAGGAAATGCAAAATAGTGCAAAATAGTTGCTTTTTGAAATTCCAATGACCAAAGTGACATTTGTGAAAAAAATAATAATTTCAATTACCGACTAATAACCTTTTCATTGCTATTAAAGTAAAATAATTGAACCGAATCATAAAAGCCTGATAAAAATGCTTATTTTACAAAAAACGTCAGAGGCACTTGGAGGGTTTTGTATCTGAACTCTTTATGTATTATTATCTAAGGTATATTTTCAATCAGTTTGTGTATTATTCATGTTTTTTAGGATTAGAACATATCATATTTCCATATTGGCATTAGTCACACGTAGCCTAAGAATGTTTTAGAGGTCATGTCTAAATGGCTTTTGAATGACCAAGGACCACCCAAGATATGATTGACAACATGTAAAGCAACTAATCACATTTCGCTTTGTGCCACCAAATCTGCTGAAGTGTTTCCAGTTAAGTGTGCCATATGCATCAGACGTTCAGCCAACGGTCTGCGGGGGTGACGTCTAAGGCTATATTGGCATATGCTTATTGCCATATGCTTATTTGTCTAGCTCTACTAGTTTGGATACACAGCCATTGATGTCAACAACAAAAGATACAGAGTGTTTTCTCTTACTTGCATAAGTTGATTTACTTTGCCATGCATTGCAATGGATGATTACGTTATGGTTAGTTCCTATATTTTCACATATAATTGTGCATTGTTTTATTCCTCTGACCAAGCTATAATAGATCAACCAGTTGAGACTAACTAAACTAATCATTAATAAGTGTAATGGCATTTAATTTTTAACATGGTTTGTATTTAAAGACTTCATGTTGAACAGGTTTTTATAATGACGGTGGTAATGCAATAAAACAACGCCTTTGCCACTGGCTTTATTCCACATGGGTGTTCTCCACCGAAGGTATTTTATGCCAACAGACAGAGCAACACGCCCTCATTCTAAATTTGATGCCAATTCAGTCTAATGAAGATTTACACCTCAGTTTTTCTCTACCTGCTCTAGGCTAGAAATGCTCTTGTTGTCCTGTTATTTCATCTGATTGCTTTGGTGTAACTGTATACAGTGAATATCCAATTCCTGTGGATACAGGTTCAGTATTTTTGCTGATATTGATTGGCCAGCAGGCTTTCAGTCTTGTGTATGTCTGTTGTAAAAGTATAGGTCACACAGAGCAAAAATAGATGCATGAGGTTTTTTTCATAGGATGTGTGATGGTGCATGTACAGATTACTGTGCTCGCTGAGCTCTACATTGACTTTCGAGGAAGGAATCTGCTGCTTGGGCAGTTTGTGTTCACGTGAGCCGACTGAATGAATGATTTGTGACAGTCGACTCATGTTATTCTCTGGATAAACAGCTAGAGAAGATTAGCTTGGAAGATTAGGCTGTTAATGTAGATATGTTAGCACCTTTTCTGAGAATACTTAAAATAAAAAAACTTTTATTCTTCTTTATCCCACTTCCAGCAGGGAGTAAAAATTGTTAAAACGTTGTATCTTTGTACATAAAAGCATTTCTTATATTATTGCCTCCCTAAGATGAATCGCTTTGTTTTCTCACTATTGACTCTAAGTGGCTTGAATAAAAGCATATGCTTCAATGTAATGAAAATTAAATAAAAATTTTGTTTTGTTTATTTGTTTTACAATTAGTTTTTCAGATTGCACATACATTACAAAAGTTGTACCTTTTTTGTCATTGGGATGGTACCTTTTAAAAAGGTTCTAATATGTAGGGGAGAGCAGGGCACAACCTAACGCTTTTTGACTTTGGCTCTATCATTAAAAAAAATATTGAAGTTAGATTAATCATTTTTTTAACACAATCAATACACACACATCTCTGCTACAAATAAAGACTTAAAGTTTGTTTGTGGGACCTACCGTTATCGTACAATTATACCAAAAGTGACAGGAGTGCAAACGTTACAACTTACCCCATAGGTGGGATTCATTGTAACAAACAAAGGGTTTGCTAGAAAATTTAGTTTAAACACAAATAATTCAATAAAATGCTGTCTGTATAGTAAAGGTGGATATTGCTTATATATCTGCCTATAATAGATAGATATCCACACATTCATCCATCCATGATCCTTCATTTAACCATCCCTGTATTAAAGGAATAGTCTACTCATTTTCAATATTAAAATATGTTATTACCTTAACTAAGAATTGTTGATACATCCCTCTGTCATCTGTGTGCGTGCACGTAAGCGCGCTGCGACGCTTCGATGGCGTTTGGCTTGGCCCCATTCATTCAATGGTGCCATTTGGAGATGGAGTTGGAGGTGACCGAACACATCAACGTTTTTCCTATTTGGGACGAGTGGTTGTACGAGCAAGTTTGGTGGTACAAAATAAAACGTAGCACTTTTCTAAGCGGATTTAAAAGAGGAACTATATTTTATGGCGTAATAGCAGTTTTGGGAGTACTTGGACTCGCCTGAAAAGTCCGCTCCCCTTCTCACTCTCATAATGGGAGAGGGAGGGTGTTACTGCGCCGAGTCGGAGTACTCACGGGGGTGCTGTTGCGCCATAACGTGTAGTTCCTCTTTTGAATCTGCTTGGAGAAGCGCTACGTTTTGTTTTGTACCACCAAACTTGCTCGTATAACTACTCGTCTTAAATAGGAAAAACGTTGATGTGTTTGGTCACTTCTAACTTTATCTCTAAATGGTAGCATTGAATGAATGGGGCTAAGCTAAATGCTATCGAAGCGTCGCAGCGCGCTCCAGCGCTTACGTGCACGCACACAGATGATAGAGGGATGTATCAACAATTCTTAGTTAAGGTAATAACATATTTTAATATTGAAAATGAGTAGACTATTCCTTTAAGCATCAATGCATAAATAAATTGTTTTGAAAGGGCAATACAATTAAGACAAAAAAAAACATAATTGTGAGTTATTTCCCCTGATATTTTATTAACAGTTAACATTTTGATTAATAGTATTTAAATTGTTTTAATTTCATTATCATTTTACTGGAGGCTTAGTTGTAACACTGTGTTACAACTAACCCTGCAGTGTAAATTTTTTTTTTAATCCCAGCTATCAGTTACGAGGAGTTACTGACATGTTTCAAAATGATATTATGTTTTAGGTAAGAAGACAGTATAACGCTGGATTTGGTGACTTACACACCCAACTCAGAAATCGAAAAAAAACCTAAGATGAAGAAATATACGTTTATGCCTCCAAAACACTCTTTCTTCAATATCTTAACCAAAACAAATCCAAACTTTTCACAAATTCACAGGAGTTCATCTTCTGACGGTAAGAGAAAAAGACCAAAAGCACAGATTGCTTGTCTCTGTAGAAATATGTAAAGTAGCTGCGTTACAATTACGTTAGTTTGTGCCCCGCTCCCCAATTTAAGCACAGAGGTACCAGTATAAAGTACCAGCAAGTACCTAGAGGAACCAATTTGTACCTTATAGGTAAAAAACTTTTGTATCTTCATGTACCTTTTTTCTGAGATTGATGTGTGTAAATTTCAGCTACACACTTTTCCTAGATCAATAATTTTATTGTGAAATATACAAATTTGCACAGTATACACATTTACATTTCTGCACTGGCGGACACTTTTATCCAAAGTGACATACAGTACATTACAAGATATAATTTTTTTCCCAGTATGTGTGATCGAAGCCATGAAGTGCGTTTACATGCACAGTCTTACACCGATTATGCTTAATAAACTGATAACGTGTGGGGTCATGTAAACGCGTAAATCGGTTTTCCTTTATCGGGGAAAGCCCATAAACAGCATAAGCAAAAACCGATCGGCACAGGTAGTTTTTTGCTCATTATGCCGATTTCGCGTGGCATCTAAACACCTTAACCGGCTTTCTCACGGCTTTGTCCATGTGCGCATGTCTCTGCGTATGAAATAGTGATAGACCGATATATCGGCCAGCCGATATATTGGACCGATATCTGCGAGTTTTATGTGTATCGGCATCGGCCAATACATGGCTGCAGTGTTCGCCAATTTTTCCGGCATTATTTACAGACAGAGTGCTGGAAGTCGCAAGCAATTGCAGGTCATGTGACTAAAAACAACCAACGTTGGTTCCATAGCACCCTCACCTGTTTTTACTATTTGTTAAATATAGTTTTTTTAAAGTTCAACAAATGGTACTTTTTCAAAATTGAGACTTGTAACATTTGGCATCATCATTGTGTCATTTTTATGATGTAAATTGAGTGAGCAAAAGCAGTATCGGCTCCAAATATCGGCTCAAGAAAATTGGCAGCTAGTATCGGTCATCGGCTAAGGCTGATGAAACAAAAATCGGTATCGGCACTGAAAAATCCATATCGGTCAATCCCTAGTATGGAAGATAAACGTCACACGTGGAAGTAAGTGCAAAGTAACGCATAAAAATCTCCACTCGACTAAAGCAGTTGGCAGGAAAACAGTTAAAATAAAAGCTCTACATTTACAGGTTCTGAAGACCAGAGAAGAGATACAACAGTACAGCTTAAGACAGATATGCCGTTGGCTTTTTGAACGACTATTATGTGCTATAGGTGGTGACGTCACTACCTGCGAGAAAACGGATAATTCTTCAAGTCCCATGTAAACGCAGTTGTCTGCATAGCTGGCTTATTGATTTGCATGTAAATGCATGAAAACAGTTTTCTATAATAAGCAGATTTTTGACAGTTATCCGCTTATTCTGTGCATGCAAACGCACTCCATGACCTTTTGCGCTGTTAACGCTCTACCAGTTGAGCTACAGGAACACATGCAGTAATACACACATCTACAAAAGGTTCATAGTTGTTGAAGAAGGAAAAACATATGCGCCTTTTCTGTGTTTCTGTAGTGGTCCTCTGACTGATTTCAAGAAATACTGTATGTGTGTTCGAAGCCATGACCGTTTGTGTTGTTAACGCTCTACCAGTTGAGCTACAGCAACACATACAGTAATACACACACATCTACAAAAGGTTCATAGTTGTTGAGGAAGGGAAAACGTGTAAAGTAGTCAAATGTGCCTTTTCTGTGTTTCTGTAGTGGTCCTCTTACTGATTTCAAGAAATAGGACTTCTGCTGGGTGGAAATTGCATAATCTCTCTGTGAAAAGAGCGCGTGGGCTGCAGGAAGCACAGCATGGATAATAGATGACTCTCTTAGCAGCAGAATTTAGATGCGATGTGTTAGGTCACACCGACCCTTCCACTTCAAATATAAAGCTGCGGTTGGTCTTATTTGTGATGATAAAAGCCCCCAAACCTATATAAACACATAAACCTGCTCTTGAGTCTAGATGTTTGTTAATTAAAATAACCTTCCTGATGTTTTGAGTAAATTTCCTCTTTTACATTAATGCATTTGTGAGATGCGTTTATGCAAATTACAGTAAGTGGCTTACACGGTATACATTTGATTAGCACATGCGTTCCCTTGCAATTTGCAAACAGGAGTGCCTTCCCTTTGAATTGCACTACATGTAGGTAAAAATGGGGCTTGTTTGGCAAATCAAAAACAGCAAAGTTTAAAACGCTTCGCAGTGAGTTAATGAATATTTGAACTGTCAAGATCAAGAGGTCTTAACTTGAGTAGTATATTTCAGGTTTTGGAGTGAAGTGGATCTTGTGAGAACGCCTCCAGCATGAATGTTTTATGTTGTCTGCTTGTTTAAACTGACTCGAACAATTTAGTTTTACCTGCAACTGCACATCAGTGTCAGTGTTTTGCACCCGATACTGTTAGTCACCTGAATGATGAGCTATGCAGGTCATCCATACCTAACAAGGGCACCCAAGAAGACCTCTAATGAATAATTCATTAAGTTCCTGACATAACACACAGATGAGCAAGACTTTTGGTAAACTTCCAAGCAGATGAGTATCAATTCCTTAAATAAAATAAAGAGAAAATAGAAGTGACACCACATCTGTGATGCTGTGCAGTATTTGTTATTTTTTGTGTTTTGTTGCATGCCTTAACAGGTATAGTTCTTGCAACATGATCTCACAAATTCTGTGCAATAGTCCCGGAATATTTTGGTAATTTTTACGTGTCATTGTCACACATTTCCACCATTTTACATGTCCGTGCCACGACTTTCTTTTCCGTGACAGTTTCACGTATTGGTTGCTCAACTGTTCATCCTATTTTTAAAACATTTTCGCTTCGGTTTGGGGTTAGATTTGCTGTTTGCTGTAGGATGTCACTTTAAAGGGAAAGTTCGGCCAAAAATGATATTAAACCCATGATTTACTCACCGCGAAGCCGTTCGAGATGCATATGTCCATCATTTTTCAGACAAACACATTTTCAGTTATTTTAGAAAATGTCTTATAACTTTCAGCTGCTAAACAGTAAAGTTACGGGGTCCATGTTCTTCAAGTCCAAAACATTTGCATATATCCTTCCCTAAAGAAATCCAAACGGCTCCAGAATGATAAACAAAGGTCTTCTGAGGGTAATCTGCACGGTGTTGTTGTAGAAATATCCATATTTAAAACTTTATAAACGAAAATAACTACCTTCCAGTAGCGGCAGTGCCGCCATCTTAAACTTCTCTGTATTCAGGAGAGAGTATCAGCGTAGTGTACACACTTGTCTTAGTGACGTATGACAAATTCGGAGGTCGGGGGCACAGAGCAGCTGCAGAGAAACCTCCATAAGCAGCGTAAGCTCTCATCCTGAATGCGGATGCAACTAAGATGGCGGCATTACCGGAAGCAAGTTATTTTGGTTTATAAAGTTTTAAATGTGAATATTTCTACAACAAAACGGTGCGGATTACCCTTAGAAGGCCTTTGTTTATCATCGTGGAGCCATTTGGATTTATTTTGTGTAGGATAGATGCACATTTTTTGGACTTAAAGGGATAGTTCGGCCAAAAAGATCTAAAATATTTTCTAAAATATCCGAAAATGATGGAGATATGCGGCTCAGAAGGGTTAGTAAATAATGGGTTTAATATCGTTTTTGGCCGAACTATCCCTTTAAAGGACGTGCTTCAAACCATATGCTTTTTAAACCATTGTTGCCTGATGTTAGGGTTAGAGTTGGGTTTGGGTAAAGATGTAATTTTATGTAACAGAAAGTCATTCTAACCCCAAACCGAAGCAACAATGGTAAGAAAATAGAAAAAAAAATATGTGAAACTGACACGAAAAAAAAGTCTGGCACATACACGTAAAATGGCGAAAATACGTGACAATGGCATGGAAATTGTGAGATCAGACTGGGTTCTTCCATACACGAAACTATGGTTTACTTAACCTAATTTTGAAAGGGCAAACCCTTGTGATATTCACAGCCCTCATGATGTAGCACAAGAATATCACGCCCACATTTTCCATTTACTATTCAAACCCCGTAATAACAAGGGAACATCCTCATACTTTTGGCCACACAGTTTACAACAAACTCCCCCAACAGCCTAACCTTTCCGCTCTCCAAGACTTTGAATTTTTCCCACCCTATAAATAATTTTCACTAATATTTTCCAGTCACTTTGGAATGGGTATAAGTGATGGGTGCATGAAGTTAATCAAACTTGGTTTTGCAAGTCAATTCAGCCTACTATTTTAAGTTTTGACTTGTGATAAGTTGACAAAAACAAGAACAAGTTGAAACTTAAGTTTGTATAAATTTATGCATAACCAACCTATACACAGTGGCGGCCCGTGACTGCTCATCCGAGGGGTGCAAATTCAAAATATGTGTTTGTTGCATGATGTGAACCATGTGCATCACGTGTTTTGTCAAAATAAGTGCCTGCTGCACACATGTCAAAACCGCTTATGATAAAAGAGACGCAAAATATTAATTGTTCACAAAATACACGCAAGACACTCCCTTAACAGTAAACTCTGATTACACACATGAGATTATGTGAGTATCTGCCAAACTTGAGCGTCTCTTTTATCATAAACCCTTTAGACGCGTCTGCAGCAGGCACTTATTTTGACAAGACACGTAATGCACATAGTATGACTCGACGCACAGAACACACATTTTGAAATTACGAACAACACACATGACGGACTACATACATGTTGTGACGAACTTCGCATCGAGCGCCCTCGAAAAAAGAAGTCACAGGTCGCCACTGCCTATACACCTGATTTTAAGCTTAATTTTAAGAGAGAGAGAGTTTGTTTGTGTTTGTTGACTGTTTATGCATGTCTCACATGTGAAGTTCTGCCTTTATGTTGTAAATTATAATACTGTTTTTACTATAGATATAAATCTCTTCTCTATCAAAGCAGTGTAAGTTACTGTTTTGCCAGCTTCCATCTGTTGAGCCCTTCTTTATCATATACAGCAGATGTAATGAATTTAGAAATGTTTTCGTTTGCTGTTTTGACAGAAAAGTAATTCAGAGAAAACAAACATGTGCATTTATCAGGTTAGCATGTAATGCAGCGCCTGCCACTAAACCCAAACATACCGCTTTCATCTTCATGGTGTCTGACACATTGACATTTCCACTAATTGAATAAATGGACACATCGGAGGATCTTTGTGGTCCAATAACTTCACGCCGCTTAAAGGTTAACATGTGACCTTAAGTTCCAGCCTTAACTGAAGTCTGTCGTGAGATGCCTCAGTCAGGTTACATTTGTGTGGGTTCTGCGTGGAAACTTGTAACAGACAGCACTTTAATCGCTCATTACAACCACTTACTGTATGTTCACAGGAAGACCTCGGTGGAAAAGGAGCACAGGGAGAACAATACTTTGATAACTGGAGGTCTGGAGTTGATTTTAAGTGTGGCATTTGCATTTGGAAGCTGTGGCTGTGAACCCACATCATGTGGAGATCTCCATGCAAGTGATACAGACCATATTAAGGTTTAAAAAACACAAATAGTCCATTAGTCAGGAGGAACATTAGTTTAACAATTTGGTACATTCCGACAAAAAAATAACAATATAAAAAATAACACTGGTGAGCTCAGCAACAACATAAAAAAAGTCTAGATACCTGTAGCAAGGGTGGATGATTGCATTATCCTCTTCATAATAAAGAAAATCCCATTTACAATGTCCAGAGAAGTGAAAAATTAATTTGAATGCTTCTGTCTTCTGTTACTTAAGAAACCATGCATGGAAATTCAATCGCACTGCCTGAATAATATTTTACTGAAGATGTTGTCTGCTCATGAGATGTTATAGCCTTCTCTATAATTTTTATACTCAATAGTCTTATACAGGTGGATATTAGTTTTATCTCTCCAAATAAGGCTTTTATAAAGCTTCTCTGACATTTTTAGTAGTCTAATCTACCCTTTCTTGAGGCATTTGCTTCCTTGTACTACCTTCCTCCTTGTAATACCTTTATCGTTTTAATTGAAAACATTTTTACCTTGTGGATTTTTTTTGTTGCTGAGCTCATGAGTGCGTTTTTTTTCCTCAGAATGTACCAAATTGTTGATCTGGCATCTACTTATATTCATTCTGTCTGACTGATGGATTTATTGGGTTTTTGAATCCTAAATATGGTCTGTATCATTGCATGGAGATCTCCCTGAACCACATGATGTGAGTTCAGAGCCCCGCTTCCCAATGCAAATGCCACACTAAAAATCAACTCCAGACCTTTAACATCCGTCATTTATGAATAATTTAACAAATAAACAATACCTCTCCATAAAACAGCTTTTGAGTCAACCGTTCCATTACTTTTGGCCTCTTTAAAAAGGGGGAATTACATATTAACATAGTTGTAATTTCTAAACCCTTCATCCTATTTGGATGTGCCTACCCTCTGAGAGTATGCACTTTAAGCCGATATTCATTATATGACTGTAACTGGAATAAATGTTGTTAAACGGCGAAAATAACACAAAATGTACCTCTGTTCCGATATTTATGGAGCCGTCTGTAAATGTCAGTCGGACATTGAACATTATCAAAGGCCCTGTTGTTTTTTAAACCTGAACTTTTGGCATTTTTCTTCATGGGAAAATGTTTCATGGATACCGCACAACAAAATCGTTTTCTACACTATTTCAATAGTAATGTCAGATATGCATGGTGCAGGTTTTTGCAGGTTATGCGAGTAGAGAAGCCCAAACATCAGCATTGTAAACAAAGTATACACACACCAAACATGCTAAATAGCACTTAAAGTGTTTTACTGGCTTGTAATAATGAGGGGAACCATTTTAACCTAGCACCTAGAACTAAAAGAGGTGCAAAACCACTTATGGTTCTACATAGCACCATAGCACCTACATAGCAACATGGTGCTATAGGCCCTCTGTAACACTTAAAATGGTTCCCCGATTATTACAGTGAACCACTTTTAGCACCATTTTTCGAGTGTATATGGCCGGTATATTTTGTCCGTATATACTGAGTGTTTGTCCATCCATCTATCCATTGATAAGCAAGGCCTCCATCAAGCCTTTCCAGATTTGAAACCTACACATCAATCTGATGATTTATTTCTGTCTTTATTAAGCTTTGTAGGCTACGCTGACCTACTGTACATGTCAAATCAAAGAAATTACAAAAGCAACAAGGCTGACACATAATGTTTGCCATTTTCTACCCACAGTTCAAGCTACTTCTTAAAACAGTTTTGAAGCTTATAATCAAAGCTATTTGTCAGATGCTGAGGGAAACAAAAATAAACTAAATTAAGCTTAGATTATTTAGAATTAGCATTATTAGAAGCTACAAAATGTTTCATAAACCCCATTCACACAGACCTTTGTTCCCAGAAAATTCCCCATAAAATTGCCAGACAAGCTTCTGTGTTAACGCACACACGTCCCGTAAATCTTCTGAGATCGTTGCCGGAAAGAGGACCTAGTAAGATACACGGAAAACCCTTTGTCTGAACAAGAAGCCGAAACAATGCCGTAATGGGCGTGTCGTAGTGAGGAAGCGCGCGTCATCACAACAAAAGATATGGTTCAGCTCTTTAAAGTGAGGGATTTACATGTATATCAACACTTATGACGAGAAATGTCGCAAACTAGATTGAAGCAGTTATCAGGAATTGATAAATGAGACGCATAAACAATGACGCACGTGCAGTAGTGAGGACGCGCGTGTCATGTCAACATGAAGTTGGTTCAACTTTTTAAAATGAGGGATTTACATGGAGATCAACATTAATAAAGAGAAATCTCAGCAAACTGGACTTAAGCAGATATCAGGTAAGTTAGCTCGGCACTTACTGCGCTGAATCGGAGATCATTCAGCAACATATAAGAATATGACGTCACATGCTCATTTGAGCATATAATAAACAAAAATGCCCGCGGGTCATCCCAACAAGATATACCATTCAGAGAGCTCGTCAAATATCCACTCTGAAGCTGAGATCATTCACCAGCATAGAACGGCGCATCACATGCTCCTTTATAGTCTTATCATAAACAAAAAATGCATGCGAGATGTTTCTGGAGAGAGAAAACATAAATAATTTGCAAACTTAAGACGCTGCGTAGAAGATAGGGCAGGACTTTAAACACGTCACATGTCTTTCCGGGACCTTGCAGATGCCGGCAAATCATTGGCAGTGTGAAAGAACAAAAAAAAATCAAACGATCCTGGAAAATCCAGAATGCATTTTCCGTGTATTTTCCAGAATGTCTGCGTGAAAAGGGCTATAGACATACAGACAACTTGTATAATTAAACTCACATTGATATCCTTATTAAAGAAATACCGCAAAATTACAATTCCGTTAAAATACTGGAAATTTGTCATTCTCATTGCAGTCCAAGTTCAGCCATGTGACTGGTAGCAACGGCTGTATTTACACTGCAGATCTCTTGGTGCAAAATTCTGATTTGTTGACTATATCCATATATATTTTTGACGACGCGTTCACACATTACCTTTTAAATGCGACTCGTATCCGATATCTGACATACTGACCCAACAGCTTAAACCAGAGAAGAAATACAATGTTGCGACATGCAATGGACATAAGACGAAATGATTATACAATGTTTAAATACAAGGTTATACCACTTTATTTCTGTAACAAGACATGAAACTTCAGCATTACTCCACTAAGTGGAGCGGTCATCCTCCATTGCACTGCTTAGAAAAGCCATGTGATTGCGGGTGGTACCCATCTGATTTGTTGCATTTGCTAATGTCGCTTTTTTGATGACACAGGAATATCTGAAAATCTGTCCACTTACATTGCAGAAACAAATGCATGTATCCAAAACATATCTGATGTATTTCCACAAATGAATGAGGCCTGAAACCAATCTGACAATAGCAAAATATCTAAATGCGGCCTTACAGTATTTGGTCTATCTATCGTGGGTCACCAAGACTACTATGCCACCGACTCACCCACTGCTGTAAATCCTTCATTTTGTGTAGCTTCATACTGTATTAAATAAGGTTTACATCATGTGATCACCCCCGCCCCCAACAGCACTAAGCCAGTGTGTAGTTAAAAAGCCGTGTTTCATCCAAGAACTTAGCTATACATGTGAAGGCAGCTGTTTCACTAACTGAAGAAGTGAGAAAAGCAATCACTTGTGGAAACACAAACACAACAGTGTTTCTATAAAGCTGGTGGTTAGACAGCTTTACGCTCCATCCTGTACTGCATTAAATATTACTATTTGCTTTGATGCTGATAAAAGACGTTTCTGATTGCACATGAATAATGTGGATCTTTTAAACTTGCCACCTACTATACAGTAAAGCATATACTACTAACCCTACAACCTATTGCTATGCACACTAAAAGTGTGCACACTAATAACACTCTGAAATGTCTACGCCTACTTTAAACCATTAACATTATTTTTGCAAACAAAAGCACAGTAAAATATTTTTGGATGCATCAGGCGCTCTCATAATCTTAAAGCTAGGAGTCACAGAGGACATGTGGTCACAATAAAAATGTCAGTCATGCGCTTTAAGCAGGTTGTACTCGGATGTCAGCCGATATCTGGATCCCCCACAGCTGAAACAGCAATCCCTGCTCTAGAGAGAAGGGTAGGCTTATCTCATCCTCACCTTTCTCTTTGGTTAGTGGCTTAGGAGGAACATGGTTAGCTGAACACATGTCTCCCATTATCTTAGCACACATTTTTCATATATAAATAGCCCAAAAACAACACATACACTGGGGCACATTGACACGTTGAGCCTTTAATATCTTCATAATTTTAAAGCCATTGATGTTAAAAATGATCTACAGTGCACAGGAGCTGAAACTTTTATTAGTACACGTTACAGTGTACAGGGTACGCACGTGACGTCACCTTCGGCGAAAATGACTGAGGTTCTGCCCACTGAGTGGCAAAAGACAGAGCGGCAAAATTTGTGTGCAGTGTGAAATCAGCAAAAACACGCGGAAAACGCATTTAAATTGGAAAAAGCTGTTGTGCGATAGACTTAACAGATTTAACAAGAATTCGGAGCTATCGTTTTACAGTCTGCCAAGAAACACCGAAAGGAGAAGTAAATGGATCGTCCATGTTGTTGTATCAAGTCCAACTTAAACTATTTTTGCTGATAATTGTCAGTTATACTGACATTTTCGCGGCTGCCGCTAGAACAGCCAGCCATTTTGTTGAATGTTTTGCCACTCAAAAGAGAAGTATGTAAAATTTTTGGGATAAAAAAATCCTATAAAAATACATGAAATACACATAAATTAATACTCTTATTCTGTGTAATTGGCAAGTTTTGTCAGTGAGTCTTAATTAAAAAACCTCCATTATGATGAGCCTTGTGTTCTAGGTGGGATGGTTTATTAATATTAGGCAAGACAAACATATATGTCAGGAAAATGTCTGACCATATGCCAATGTCCACAGACTACTGGTTGTTTGGCAAGTTGTTAGGGTCACTGTTAAGGCCAACTAAATTCAATTTAAGCTGATAATAGTCCGTTTACTGGTGTTTTTCACAGCAGCCGCTATGAAAATTTGCCATTTTGTTGAGTGTTTTGCCACTCAACAGGGTGAGCTCCGGCGTGGTCATGTGGAAAAGTGACGTCATTGCATACCCTATAGATGGTTTCATCGGACGCACGTGCATTGTTGCGGTTATGCATGTGGTCGGAACTTTACTTCCAGTTTCTGTTTGTTTAATGGTCTCACTAGTGGCTATAAAGAACTCTGGAACAAATACCTCGTCAAAAATAACAAATTGGTTTCCTAAAGACAGGGGGAGACGGCGATCATGAATCACCACTATGTGAAGGGAGGTTTGGCAGCTGTTTTGCAGTAAACATTGCATACATTATAGTACCAGGGTTTCCTGCAGAAAATTTGTTAGTTAAGGTGGGCGGGTCCGAGGGCGTGGTAATCAAAGGGGGGGGGGGGGGGTGTATTGGTCATAATGAAAATTTTAACATTTGTATTTAAAACACTCAAATAAAACTTAATTTTGAAGAAACTATGACAAAAAAATGAACACATACTAGATTATTAATTAATGAAATGTTTTTACCTCTAATGGGAATAGCTGCGTGATGAAGTGAAACTAAATGGTTAATAAACACAAACTAAAGCAGATGTTGTAGAATGTCTGGCGAACGATGATAGATAGATGATAAAGTGTAAAAACTGATTCTTTCCCACTATTAATTACATTATCTTAAAAGGAGTGTAACTACTGTATGTAAATAATGCACATAAATATCGTGAGCAAGAGCACTCAACAATTATATCTAATCAACAGGCACGTGAAACCTAGCTAGCTGGTTACTCAAACAACAAAATCACAAGAACTATAGACTAATACAATAATAGGCTTAAATAAACCCCAAAACATAAGTCCACTTACAGTTCTCACGGACACGCGTTTTATCAACTGGCCATCCTCCAGACATGACGGACCACGTTTTATCTCATTTCGGCCGTGTGGTGTGCGTGCATGCTCGCGGCGTGAAGCGCGTCCGCACTATTCTGCGAGATGTTTTATCAACTGGCTAGTTATCCTCCAGACAGTGACGGCCCGGACCACGTCTTTCTCATTTCGGCCGTGTGGCGTGCGTCTCCGCTCGCGGTGTGATGCGCGTACGCGCTATTCTCTGAGATGCACTTGACGGCCTTTGTGCAGCAATTATTTTTTTTTGGACGACCTAGTTAAGGCGGTAGCGTTTCTAAGCTTAGGTAAGCCGCCTTAACTGAAATGTGCTGCGGGAAACCAGGAGTACGCATTTTACCCAGCAACGTTTTTTTATACACTTTAGCTATGAAATATGAATTAAGGTACCCACTTCTTGTTTATTTATTTTGCTTGTTATCAGAAATAAACTACTCTTAAAGGACTTTGTTGTTATTGATTCTTAGCGGAGTTTACCGGAAGTTACGTGTGTTCCACAAAAGCCGTTTGTTTATGTTGTTACTGCTAAAACCGTCTATAGACAGGGTGTTGATGGTTGAAAGCTTCTCTTTTGCTGTAGACAAATTAGAAAACAAGAAACTTTTTTAGCCTTTGGTGGCTTTTAGCCTTTTAGCTTAGCGTGACATCAGAGTGAGATTTTTGATTAGAGAGAGAGAGAGAGAGAGAGAGAGAGAGAGAGAGAGAGAGAGAGAGAGAGAGAGAGAGAGAGAGAGAGAGAGAGAGAGAGAGAGAGAGAGGGAGAGAGAGAGAGAGAGAGAGAGAGAGAGATATAGAGAGAGTGAGAGAGAGAGAGAGAGAGACTACCGTAAACTGTGTAAAGCCCTCTGGACTCGGTAAAACTGTTCTATCTTTGATCATGTGGTGCCAGCCTTCATGTGCTGTACTTTGTAGGTTACATGAAGAAAGAAAGGCACATAAAAGAGAGGTTTAAAATGGCACATGGCTTCAGAGGATTTTACTGTCAGCCCTGCATGCAGTTCAAACACATCATTTATAGCAACATGCAGCTCAATAAAATCATGGAACGATTGTAAATAACCTTTTGATGATATAGTGGGCCTTTTATTGTATTTCTCACCAAATACCCTCTTCCAAAATTCAGATATCAAAAGGTTATGCAATAAAACTAAGTGCATTTGACTATTGTTACAAATTCTCACGAAAGTCCCACCCACAATACATAAGCTTTGTATTGTACATACTTTGTGTGTTTTTACATGCAATTATGCCAGACACATTTTTCTATTGGCATGATGTTTTTTTTTTTTTTTTTTTACAAATATCCCCTGCTTTATCTTTTATATAATCTGGTCAATGCCTTACACATGGTTGCATCATGTATTACATCATCAGTTATCAATGGGGTGGTCTTGCGTTCTGCATTAGGTTGCATTAAATAGAGACATGAGCGCCGGCAAAAGAAAATCTCATTAAGGTGGCGGTGGAAACTACATCATTACATAGATCTGACATCAGCTTTGCGGTTTCTCTCTTAAAGGGTGGAGCAGGAATTTTGTTACTGAGATGGATCTAGCACAGCTTAACCAAAAAACTCCCAATAACATCCTCATTCCTAAAGGTGCTGTGAGTAGATTTTAGCAGTGAGATTGCGAATTCAAAAGCATAAAGTTGAACTAACCAGCAGCTTAGTCCAGCGTTCACCCCTCCCTTTAGAAACGCATAGAAAAGCTACAATGCTAATTTTCAGTGTCAGAATGATGCTGTGTCTTCCAACAGCAGATACAAAATATGCCATTTTATTAAAGCAGAGGAGAACCGTAAGCTATGATTTATATAAATCCTGACCCTAACCACCAGTCTTCTCCGATCTTTTAAAAATGGGTTGTTCCAATTCCCATCATACAACACTGTTATTTTCAGTTCGTTGTTAAGGCAGAGCTTATAATAAAATTATTTTTTGTTATGCCTTTACAACCTGCCAGTATCAGAATCTTCAAAGCTGACCCTGTAAAGTGATTTCTGTCTGCGTATTTTTAATTTTAACATTTAGCTTTCGGGCCTAATCTACCAGAACTATCTTTAAAGTTTTTATCTTGTCACAGTTGTCTCTGACTCACTGTGTATGAAGGCACTGCTCAATGTGAAGCTGTCTTAAAACAGCATGCTTTCTTAAAGTACTATACAAATTTGTACTGAATAACAGTTATTCTGTTTACATTTACAGAGTGCTTGCAAAACAAATATATGCCATTCCTGACAGTTTTTATAAGCTAGTTTTGTTTCAAGAAGATGAAATGCTATGCTGTAGTAAAAAAATACAGCCTATTTTTAAGCACTTATGTGGAACACTGGATAAAACGTGCAATCAGGATTGTCAATAAACAATAGTTTATTCGCGAAGGGGACCCTATTTGTAGGGATGTTCCAAATGAAAGTTAACATCTAAATCCCTTTGTGCGAAAGGCCCTTCCAGAAGTCTGTTAGCGAAGTGTACATGCCATGTTGAGTTTTCGCGATGAATGCATTTTAAAGGAAACATGGCGGGGGAATTCGACATTTACATACTGTACAAATCAAAGTAGAATTATTCAAATAATTAAAAGGTTAAGTTACAAGTTAAAGGCTAGTTTAGATTTGAGAATGTTTGAAATATGAAATATTTAACAAGAAATATAAAAAATAAAATTAATATGCAACAACTGAATTCTGCATACATTGCAGCGTTGTCAAGGTAACATTGCTCTTCACCAAGGGAGATCCAAATGCATACATGAGACCATAAATCCCCTACACCCTTCAAAGGCCTCAATTCAAGGACTATGCCCTTCGAAGGGAGTAGGCCTTAGGGCTACTTCCGTTTGAAATGCTCACTTCCGTTTGGAAATCTCAATCGAGGCCCACACCACAAGACTTGCCCTGCCCAATTCGAATACTATCAGTACTAAATAGAAGTCAAAATTAGATTTATTATGTCCCATCTCTTTTAAGGTAACCTTACGATACTTTCCCATTAACAAAACTTTAAGCTATAGAGGGCATGATAGTAGGCGAATTGGAATGCGGTCTCCAGCTGCAGGCAGCTGTCTGTATGTTGAATTAGTCAGTCAGATATTGACAAGCTGTTGCTGCCATCTTGTGGTTACGTTTTGTTGTACTGTACTGCCACAATTTGCTTCCCCCAAGGACTTACCGAAGATAAACATGAATACATGATTATTGTGTTTTGGCGCCAATTACATTAAACTTGGGTGTTTTTCCAACGGGTCTACACGCGCTACGGGACAGAAGAAAATCTGCCTTGTGTTCGAATCGACGGAAAATCAAACAAGTTTGCAACGACATGACGGTGAGTACAATTTAATGATTTCACTTGTTTTTCTGTGTCACAGTGTTTGTTTAACAACTTAATATTTATTAGAAACGTCCCCTTGTGAAATGTTTGTAACAGGGTTCAATGACAAAATTACTGAGTAAATTAAACATGTTCGTGTTTATGTAGAGGACTAATGTTAAGGACTTACTGATGTAGGATCTGTCGTTTAACTGCATTCAGCTCCCGACATGCATCAAAAATGAAATAATTATGTCCATCATCAGTGTGCAGCTTTAAATCTGTTGAATATTTGCTACAAGAATGAAAGCACGTGATGAGAAAGTTTTATCTGTTACGTGTGTAGTGAACACTAGAGGGAGCCATGTTGACAGCGCGCTACTACATACTACAGCAAAAGCACTTCACAATATGCATTGCCTGTTAAAATTCGTCTAAAGTATTTCTTTGTGATTTAATGTAAAGAACATTCTGTAAAAACATAACCTTGATATATTTAATATTGCATGAGTCAGGGGGCCATGTCAAAGATAAAAAAAAATGAGTAAAATCAAACTTTGATGCTCCTAATTTTATTAGATTAAGAGATTTAGCATACAGGGTCACATATTTTAATTTTAAAAGTATGGTATAATAAGCATTGTATGGTATAATAGGCAATGTATAATTAACTACTTTAAAGGGGAAAATCCTTTTATTTCTGTAGCACATTTCTCAATATAACATTGTTTAAATTCATTTCAATTATTTGCTTTCTCATAAAATAAATTAAATAATGTGGTTATCAAATCAATGATAACTTCTAATTTTCCCAATTTTTTAGACGTTTAGGTGTTGAAAATTCTTGTTAAAGAAGTTAAACATTAATGTTTGGGTTATATCATATGATCTGTTATTTAGGATCTAATAATAATATTACATTTATACAAATATGTTTTTTTTGTATAAAAATGTTTTTAAAGCATGATTTAAACTTCTAACTTATGAACTCTTGCATTATGGATTAATGTAAAATGGTGTCTGTTGGTACAGTACCTAGTTTAACATAAGATTATAGCTTTGGAAGTAACTCCTGAAACTATTTACTAATTATTAAAGTTATAAATATGCCTTTAACCAGCATTTTCCCAGCTGTGTTAACAGATATTAATTGTTCTTCCACAAGCAATGTGTATGGTAGCTACATGTATTTCAACACAGGACAAATTACTGAATAATTACAACATTTAAGTAAAAAAACATTAAAAGAATAAAGTGGTTTCCATTTCTGTCTGAGAACGCTTAGGTCACTTGCACTTGCGAACCTGTTTCATTGTCGCCCGGTAACTGTAATGTGATCTGGTAATACTTCAGGTTTAAACAATCTCTAATTGCTAACTAATAGTCCTGATCCCATTATACTCTTAAAAAAGCACAGGTGTACTTCTGTAGAGATGGCTTCAGGGCCTTAGCAGGTCACAAAATTACCATCCTGAGTGCCTTTTAATGGAAGCAGATGTTAGAGGTAAAGTGTAATAGCAATTTCTTTAGGAAACAGTGCACTTGACAAAACGATCACAAATACTCTACAGCAAATATTGTCCTTTACATAAACCCTGTACCGGCAGAGCCTTCACTAATCATCATTAAACATTATTACAGATAAAAGCATGTTTCAGTGTTTTCTTGGTCATCTCCTAAGTAAACTAAGAAATCATTCTAAAATATCTTTGACATTAACACTGACAAAAATCTAAAGACTAACATATGTTAGCTTCAATAAAAGTGCAAATTTGTGTTTTGAGTTGAAGAATTCTGTAGGGACGTGGTCTTCTTCAATTAAACTAAAATAATGTTAATAAATACTAATACTAAAACATATGCCATTATACTATTATTATGTGTACTATTATAAATAAGACAAATGCTACAGATCAATATAATGACATGAATACAAATACATGTATTATATCATTTTTTTTAAATGCTATGGAGACATACTGTATACCAAACTGCAGAGATACAAATGTTTTCTAAAAAAAAATAGAAAGCCAGTTTTTCTTCTCCTCCTCTTGCACTGGTGAAGCTGTAAAGCTTTTCAAATCTTGGCTTGGACACATATTTGTAAGCCTGGCATTATTCATCCTAGACCGATGCCACCACTGTATAATGCCACGGTATCCCCCACCTCACTGGTACTTCACTGATAACACACACCACTATGGACCTTGGATTGTTGGTATTTTCTTTTTCTAGTTTCACAGGCTGAATACTGTCTAATCCAGTTCTTACAGTTCCCAAGCCAACAGCTTTATTCCACTATCCACTTTATTTAAAAAAATATGATTTGAAAAAAAATATATATATTTTTATTACAATAATGTATATTACAGCTGAGCAATAAGATTTGTTTTCTGCTGGTCTTAATGGGCAAGTAGTTCAGCAGTACACTGTAAAAAAAATAATATGCTGGATTTACTTTAAAATATAGTGCATAATTTTTCCATCCACTTTTTTTAAGTAAGTTTTATTTGAAATTTTAAGCAATTGCATAAGTTGCTTAAAATTCCATATAATACTTAAAAAAACAACAACGATGCACTATATTTTTTAAGTAAATCCAGCCTTTATTTTTTCAGTGTATTAATATTTATCAAATTTGTGACGGCTAAAGTAAATGTTTTCTATATAAAATAATACATAATGTAAATAACATTCTGTGAAAATATAACCTTGATATCTTTGTGATTGGCTGAGTAAGTCCATCTCAATCAAACTTCAATGCTCCTCATACAGTAATTAGATTATAAACCTTAGCCTATATTTCACAGACAGGGTAACATTTTCTTTACAAAACAAATAAAAAATAATGTATTAGTTTAACATTTTTTATAATAGTTGTAAGTTGTAATGAAATTTATAAAAACAAAATTGGGAGAAAGTGAGATATAGTGAACACAATAATTAATAATAATTTTAGCCGGTCTAATAGTTATGCTCCAAGAGTATCACAAATCAGTCTGTTTTAGCCAGCTAGACAACGTTAAACCTCACAGAAAACCTATAGGGTGGGTTACAGTTTTGTTATCGTACCCTAAACTTTTTCACACTGGCATCAGGCCCATCCTTACTTTTGAACCCTGTTTACTCTGTTCTATCACTTAGATATTAAGTACACAATAAATCTTAACGTTGCGTCTGAACTCAAATGCCAGAAACCACATTGTTTTTATCATTTAACTAAATGGCCAATAATACTCAACGTGCTTTGTTACCGTTTCAATGAGAGTCCGGCTGGAGTTCATGAGAGTATCACTCCATGTTTAGCTGTTGACAAGATCCTACTTTTAAAAAAGAAAAGAGGTAAAAAATAAGGTTCACATTGAATAATAAAATTGTTTATGCAAAAACTAAACAGTAGTTTAAATCTCTGAAATGGGGGATTGTTGCCAAGCCAAACTAACTAAACCTCCTGAGCTTTTACAATGGTCCGAATCTGAAACACAAAGGCCGCTGGGCTCCATCATATAAACAGTCACCAGACATCCTGCTCTCTTAAAGGTAAAAATAATGGTATACAACTGAGTTACTGATGAGAAATGATTAGATGTTATCGTACTGCATATATTGTATGACTTGGTTGATTTTGCACCTGAGATATGAGCTATAGTGTATACATCCACATTGTACATGATTAATTTATTATATTTTAAATGATTAATTATTATTAGATTATTAGCTTATGATTAGCTTATTATTAGCTTATTATACAAAACCCAGTTTATTCAATATTAAAAATAGTAAGGTTATTTTTCACATAATGTTTTCTACACTATGTAGTTAGTATTATCTCAAAAACAGTAAATCACAGAAAATTACTTTACAGTATCTTAGATTGAATACTGTATATCCGTACATCTGTAGTGTTATCTGCTAAGAATCTATGACTTGTTTATTAACCTCTGGGTGGAGAAAGCTAACTTCCTTAATAAATGTCACTACAACAATTTAGATTGTAAATATATTGAGGGCTTTCTTATGCGGCTGGAGCCAGAATGATATATTGTCATTGCTGAATGATGGCTTATATTGTGTGGTTTGGATTTATTTTATTGTCTCGTCAGATACGCAAAAGAAAATTGGGCAACACTTTACCATAAATTTAAAACATTTGTTAATGCAATATAATAATTAATGAACAAACGCTACTTTTAGAGCATTTATTTATATTTGTTCATTTCTACATGCACTGCTTTCTAAAAATGGCTGGGTTATTTTTGACCCACAATGGGTAAATATTCGACAGAACACACGTCTGGGTTAAAATTGACCAAATGCTGGGTTCTTTAAACCCAACTGCTGGGTTATTTTACTCATGGTTGCATAACAACAACCCAACTTTCAGTAATTTTTAACTAAAAAAGATTTCATATTCAAATCAAACATGACCAGAAGTATTATTATAATTTAATATTAACATAAAAAGTGCTGTTAAAATGTTCCTTGTTAGTTTGAGAAGAACTTCCTTAAGGCCACTTTACAATAAATTAACATCACAAAATAAAATCACAGAATACACACAAAATACATTTAAGAAGCATAAGAATGCAGAATGTATAAATAACAGATCAAGTAAAAGCCAGTCAAAATTGTCATGTTTTAAGAAGAGATTTAAAAGTGAGTTTGCTTCCAAAGATTAGGGGCATAAGACAAGATGGATCGATCCCCCAGCGAACGCAGTCGTGTTTTAGGCACAGCTCAAATACCACTCTGAGAAGATTGCAAATTGTGACTACGAGAGTAAAGTGTTAAAAGCTCAGACAGGTACTGAGGAGCCAGACCATGGAGTGCCTTGTATGTTAACATAAGAACTTTAAAGTCAATGCGAAATCTTACTGGGAGCTAATGCAATGATGCTAACACAATAGTTGACCTTGACAATATTCTTGCATTAAATTTTATTGCTACACATTTTTGAATCTTAAATAAGAAGGGAGTTGCAATAAACAATTGGCGAGAAAACAAATTAATTAATGAACAAATTAACTGATGTTAACAATTTAAACCTTTGTGTTACTGAATAATGCAAATATTGTAAATGCAATATAAATACCGTACAAGTATCTATACAGGGTACTTTCTTATTAGGAGTCAATAAATGTTTATGGGAACTGGAGAGAGACATTTTAACATTAATAGACAATGAACTGCGGTTGTTGCTCTTGGGCAATGTTCTCAATCACACTGACATTTCCCATCGTTGCTGTTCAGGTTTAAACCTCGTGGATCTGAAGTAGACCTATTAGGGCCAGAATCCATGTCTGAAACGCCTAATATCTTCTTCTCTCTGGAAACAAGCGCAGGGCGTTTCGTATGACCTCACATCACTTAAACTACATGATGTCACCGTTGGATATAAGACACACAATGCACCTCACTGTTTAGATGTTGCCCTTCCCATGAGCATCTTTATTATACACACTATTAATCGACTGAAGAACAGACAAGATAAAACCACAAATAATCAAATACACTGCGAAGGGCAGCTCGGCCGTGCATTCGTAATGCAATGTAGCTGATTGATTAAAAATGTCTTTTGTTCTCCGCTGTGGAATTGCTAACTATAGACTCATTAAACATCCCATGAGTGATTGTTAAACAGATTTCCTGATGATCTATTTATAGCTGCAGCGCCACATAAACCCGTTTTTCCCACAAGCCCTCTCTCACAGGCACATGGTCCCGCTATAAAAGTCTCCGAACACCCCCTGCACGCAGCTCCGCGGATGAAAACTCAGACGCTCACAGCCCTAATCACTAAAGTGACCATTCCCAGCAGCTGAAGGAGGAGGTCAGGAACAGGGCAGCTGGGCATGGGAAAAATGCAACAATTATATCATTTCCTGCTTTGCCTTCGTCTAAAAAATTGGAGAGCGTTTACTGCTGGGTGGAGCCATTGAGTTGAGAGACTGATGTGCGTGAGGTTTCTAACAGTGGTGTTGTGATCTTCTCCTGAACTGCATGAGGAACATTTTGCAAAATGTACAAATGCTACTAAAGTTAGATTTCATTAAAACATGTGATTGAACTTTTGCAGAAGTTGAATTACCTTGTGTAAACTCATAATAGTAATATTATTAAATGAATGGAATCAGTTATACAGTAGATCATTATAAAAGACACTAAAGTCTTAAAAGAATAAATCTATAGTGCATTATTTAAAAAACAGGCTCATACTGTACCTGGTTAATTTTTTAAGATATTTATTATAAGATAAATTGTATTTTTTCTTTATTGGTTAATAAATGAGTTATTAGTGAAGAATTTGTTTGGGGGTATGGAATTAACATAAATTAACAAACTAATAGGATTGCGTCTTCTATTAAACAGTACATTAAAATATTAAGTCTCATTACTTAATCATCATATAGTATAGTATAGTATAATAGTATAGTATTGTATACTTGACTATGTACAACTATGCTATATACATAATATATACATGCTGTATTATGTTTGTCCTGGATATGTTTGGTTCCAGCACACCTGTCTGTGATTTTCAAGTAAACATGAAGACTTTGCTTCAGGTGTGTTTCATTAGCGTTGGACCTGAACTCTGCTTGAAGGTGGATTTCAGGAGCACCCCTGGTTTAAACAATTAAAGACTTTAATGAAAAGAGCCTGTGGAATGTTTGGGTAATTATAAAAATAACTCTTGAAAAAGGAGTAATTGGTGTCAGGTGTTCCAGTAAAATCAGGTGTGGCTTGGCATGCCATAAACACAGACGCTGAATATGAATTATCTGCAAAACCAAAGCATTTTTAAGAAAACTTAAAGAAAAGCATTTTTGGAAATAAGTGACTTTTCTCCATTTACATACACTAATAGAGGACTAAAATATTTTTCTTAGAACAAATGAGAAAACAGTGCATTTTTTGTATATAGCACTAGATCTGCTTGATGTTACTTACTTAAACATCCCAAAAAATAACAGCATATTAACCTAAATAATTTTGGCTTGATTTGTTATATATAATACGTATCTCCTCAGATTTGATCAGTAGTCAAAAGAAGTGTTCAGCATATGAAATGTTCAACCACTCAATAAACAAGCTCACATATATTTAGCAGACAATTTTATCCAAAGCGACTTATAATTGGTAGAGCATTTAACTCTTTCCCCACCAGCATTTTTCATGATTTTTACAAAAGTTTAATGCCTTCCAGAAAATGTTCTTCTTAAAATATATAAACACACAATATATTAAATGAAAGAGCAGATCCTCTGCTTTAAAAAAAAAACCATTTCATCCTACATCCATTAGTTCTCTTTTTATTACTTCTGAAATATGGGTAGGTTTTTTCAAAAACACCAAATTTTGAGCAAAAACCTGTGGTAATTCCATTTTGGTGAAGGACTTCTGATAGAGATCAGACGCAGAGCGATCCTCAAAACTTACACTGATATAAAGCTGTTTGCCCTAGGGTGATACTTCCTGGTTTTATAAGTTGCGGAAGAGCGCCACCTGGTGAATAATAGCGGTATTACAGATTGCCGGAAATACTCGTCATTGGCAGTGAAGCGTTTTCTCTTAATTGACGTGTTGACTCGTCAATGGTGGAAAAGAGTTAAAAAAAACATTCTAAGGGGTTGCTTACACCACAACGTTTTCATCTGAAAACTTAAAAAGGTATTACTATATGTGGTTTCAGGGGTTTGTTTACATGACAACAGCATTTTGGAGTCCTGAAACTGCAGACATTTGAAAAGGGCCTTGTCATCTCTGTGTAAACTACGAAATTGCAAATCTTTGAAAACGGTGACATCATGCGCATGTGTTTAGTCTATAGGCATTGGCAAATGTACCTAAAACAATAATGTTGGGCTTAGGGATGTTAACAATTAATCGATCTTTGATTAATTGTCGATAAGAATTAAATCGATAAAAATTAACGATTGTCGACAAAGCAAGCACGTGTGTCCGGCGCCTGCGCAAAGCACATACACAGCTGGTGAAAAAATTAAACAAGCGCAAAGAAGTTAAACTAGCCATGATCACAACGATGCTTGATGCCAAACACTCACTTGGGCTTTATAACCTCATTCGAGATGAGGCTGGCTGCTAACGCAATGAAATGGCATCCGCAGTGGATCTGAGAGGTTCCGATGCCGAAAATCTAAACACAGTTAGGATACTGAAAGCAAAGACCCTCTTCAGGAAAGCCTGCAAGATTAGCATAGCAACGCTGCTAACGCTGCTTTACACAGGGAAGGAGACCAGAAGCCGTTTTTAATAAACAGATTAAAATGTAAAACTTACATTCTGGCAAGAAACTGTTAAATGTAAACTGTAACTGACTGTCGTTACACTCTGAACGCCCACAACATATATCATTGATCATCATCATTACTGGCTAAGGCGCTACACGCTAAACGGATTTTCTAATGGAAGGTTGAAGTCTTCATAATAAGCATCTTTGCTGAAAGTACGCCGCAGGTCTAAAGCTGAGGTGACGACAGGAAAAATGCCCTTTGTGTGCATCTTGGATATAATTACAACAAGTGATGTATCAACGACTCAGAAAGACAGGTGAACAACTAGAAAAATAACACTTGATGATAATGAAAACTTATTTTGTCATGGACGCACAGACTTTTATTCGACTGTGCGGAGTGCCCGTTATGAGGCGGAGTTTACTGTGTCTATTAGTCATTATATTTCATTATGAGATTTAATTGATGATTTTTATCAAAACACCAACTACATTGACTCATTTTACAATCCCACTTGCATGTTATTTAGACAAAATAAAAACTTTTAATTCACGTGAGGAAGCTGGCATTTTTACGCACACTTTTATGTCATTGGCTATATGTCACTGCTGTAATGGCTTATTGCACTATTACTGTTAACGATTATTTGATTGATTGATCGTTAATTTAAATGATCATCGAATATGGGAAATTGCATATTTTGACATCCCTTGGGCTAAAGGACTGTGTATGTGCTCCTCAAGATACTAAGTTTATTAACGCTTCTTTATAGTCCAGGGTCACTTGTAGTAAAAAACCTACCTCAGTGTCTGTCTAAACAAAACTGCTCAATGTTTTTGCCATCTGTATTGGATACATGGATATGTGGATGAATGGGTATGCTTTCAAATGAACGCCTTCCGACATCCCAACTCCGCTTCACGTCGTGTTGCATTACCACCTTGGGTGTGCATTATTTTCTTATTATTCAACGGCCTGTCGTTACGTCAATTATACCTTACATTTTCCAGTTGCATCCACGCCTTATTCTCGAAATGTATAGTTTGTCTAATGTGGTGTACACAAACTATGTAGTATAAAATGACCACGAGTACTACCAGAACGTGCAGTCGTCGTAGTGGTGTGGGGTGTGCTGTGTTTCCCTCATCTTTTTTAGTTTACTTCCGGGAGTTCCACAGAAATTTTCACGCATGTTATTCTGATAAATCGAAAAGCAGACAACAAGCCATCACTGGCCAACAAGTGATGGGATGTTATTACATTATTATTGGTTCATACCAGAGCAATCAGTGTGCTATGAAAAGAAAAACGAAAATGTTGAAAATGCTTAAATGTATAATTTTTGTCTTTGGTCCGGACCAAATGAACCGAACTACAGATGTGAAAGTACCCTAAATTATATTTTTTGTTTCATCATGTTAAATCCAGTTACTAAACAATATCACTAAGAAATCTTGTCTTTGTGTATGTGTTTGGTAGATAATGCTGTTTAAGTCTATTGTTGTTCAAAATTAAATTTCAGGCATCATTCAACAAAAATTGTGTAATTCCACATGGTTCATGGCCTTTTTATGCATTAGTATAGATACTTTTTCTCTTTGTCTTGTTCTGTATGGCTGTATTACCAAAAATACACTTACAGCTTTAATTTGCCTTTCATCAACATATATTTTACATCAGAAAATAAAACTAACTTGTACAAACCCTTTCCACCCTGATTCTCATGGAGCCCACACCCACTCTTTTTGGACTTTATCATTGCATCAATCAGTCTTTCCATCTCTCCTGTCAATTGTTCGTTCGCTTACTCACTCATGGATATTATTAATGTTACTGAATATAAGACATTTCACAAACCGCATAACCGCCCAGTTCACAAAGCACAGTCAGGGATCAGGTTAAGTTGTGCATTCTAAATGACTTCTTATAATGACAAGTCAATTCTGTACATCCAATGTTGGCTTAAAAGTCAGGCATCTCTGTGTCAAACCCAACGGACCGATTATCTGGCAGTTTGTAGAAGAATCAATTTACTCTCAGCAGGCCTGACTAATGTAGTGTGCCAGCAAAGTAAAGCTTTCAACTATAGGCCAAGATGAAAGGTGTTGCCGTAAAAGAAGCTTGAGGTAATGACAGACTGGTCTGCCTTTTACATCAATGTCAATTTTTTAACTCTTATAATTCACACACGCCCTCTTAATTTTTTTATATCAAACATTTTCATGTCATATGTTTGTTACCCATGAGTCAGAGACGCGTGGAGGGCAGAGACGCGGTGAGCTATTTGGATAAATGTGTTGTTTGAATACCGCTATGAAAGCATTTATTTGATTTGGCACAGACGAGGCGGAATTGCGTGCCCTCGGCGAGTGAGGTAAGAACTGTTGTGACAAGGTACTGATGCCAGATCCATTGTGCTCGCAAACCCAATTATTATTTCTGTTGCTATGAAATGTGGAACAGTCTAACAGCGGATCTAAAAAAACAAGGCATATATTTCCACTGGGAAAAGTTAGTTTTAAAAGCGATTGGTAGTTACTCATCATGGAAAACACATGAAGTAAATAAACAATGTAGAATCTTTTGTAAACATGTCACAGTTCAGTTTGAACCAAATCTAAACAACTATGCATTATGCGACTCTTTGTTCCTAATTTTCTTTTACTTAATAAGTGATGGCCACTGGGAGGGCTTTCTTTGGACTTTCTTCTGTCCCTCGTATACTGTATGTTTAATAAAAAACTGCATCCAGTGGGCAGAAAAGTTTTTGTTTTCGAACCGTGTACATTTCGAACAACCAGCTCCTCTTTCTTTTCTGTGGGTTGGTTTGAGAGAGGACAAGTGGGTTTTTTATCCCCTTTCTCCTTTGGCCTTCTTAGTCTTTTCAATGTCACACAAAAGCTGTGATAATCAAGGCTCAATTTCCCCCTCTTTTCCATGAGTTTGGTCTGAATTTATTACGATGCCAGAGACTTGCTCTTTGATGTCATTAAATCCATGAGGGAGTTCATTTTCTCTCAAAGCACTTTATCAAAGCACTTCAGATGCGTCCTCAAGCCTTCTTGCACAGAAACACTCTTAACAGAGGGCTGTTCACCATCGACACAGCGTGTCCTTCCTACAGGCCCTATCGGAGACTGCTGCAGAGACGCTGTGTCACTTTATAACCACAGAAGCGCAACGGTCAGGGGTCAGGTTTTTTAGTGTAATGCTACGTACACACCAAACACGGGCCATCGCGTTACTCACTCTAGATTACTCATGGGATTTAACTTTGTGTCATGCAAATTTTTCGCGCAAGTTGAAGATGCGTTTGAAGCAAATAGCGCGTGTTTTTGCAGCAAACGCGCCGCCCATGTCATGTCATTCGCATTGCCCCATACGAGGACGTGTCTGATAGCGTCTTTGTATTAGGGCTGTCACTTTTGTGAAAAAATCATTTTCGATTTTTAATATATAAGTGTTCATTGAATCGATTGTAAAATCGATTTTCCATATCTAAAAAGACGTTTCCATTTTCAACGCAAAATAACGGACAAACGTGAAGAGAGCGCTGGAAACGCACAAGTCAGCAATATTTCTTATTTTTTGTCATTAAGCTTCGTGCAGAATAACAAACAGCAACAGTAGTGCAACATTCTCGAAAAAAAATATGCAGAGTGGACTGATGCCATAACATAAATAAAAAACATTACTGCAGGCTTCAAACCGGCTGCATTTATGATTTAGGCAATTCAAAAATTATTTTAAATAATGATTCAATCCATTTCAAACAATTGTTCAAAAACGAAACTTTAAATAGACTTACTTGAAGTTGAGAACAGGCTGTGTGTTTTTTTATTAAACGTAACAGACACTTAGGCGGCACTAGGCAGGCATAATGAAATGCGCAAAAAGGCTAGGGCCATTACAAATTATTGGTCAGGAAAACAAGTTGATCATGAACATTTTCGGGGTCCAGAGCGTTTTTTATTCATGTCCATCTGTTGAGAAGACGCGCTCCGACCGCACTGATGTCCCAGGGAAACTCGGGTACTTCGTTGCCAGCTGCGCAAGGTGGCTCATGTAAGGTCTGTTTCGTTGCTCTCTCGTGTTGCGCAGGTTCATTGACGTTGTCCTCCATTTTCTTTGAAAAACACTAGATGCAGGGATTGAAAGCGTGAAACTATAGGTGCGTAAAATTGCTGGGTATTTTCTGTCTAGCTTTCGCAATGCCTACTGCACTTTCGGAATTCTTCATTTTATTTTTCTGCTTGTTTGTGAGTTTCATTACGTCTATATTTTTAATTGTTTAATTCTTTAAAAATTAATAGTGTACATATTTGGTAAAATCGATTACCTATTTTCGTTTTCGAAACTTTTTTCGTTGGTCCGATCGATTGTGCAATCGATTTTCGAACGAAAAGTGACAGCCCTACTTTGTATTGACTTTTTATGTAATCTACTCACGCAAATCGTTGAACTCGCGTCTGGTGTGAACCCACAGTTAGTTACGGTTCATTATTCATTTCGAATTTTACAGAAATTGCAGTTAAATGATAGTGTGGATTAATAATATAAATAACTTTTAAATTATACAATTACATAAAATGTGCACCTAAAAATTCTAGCTTGTTTTAATTCATGGTTTGGTAAAATATGAACAAACACAACCATTGGGTTTTTAAATGAGCTTATACTGTTTTCAAACCCCAAATGTTGGGTTGTTTGAACTAGGGATGTAACAATTAATCGTGTGTCCCATTAAAAATGCTTGTCGGAATTCGATTCTGAATCGCAAGGCTGCGATTATGTGTTTCATGCACAGCTTGTGCGTGTACTATGGCATTTGGTCAGTAAGTCCTTATCAATCTTAAATCATTATGAGTCGGAGTTGTTTATAACGTGCATTTAAAAAAGCAACATTTGTTAAACAAAATCATTCAAAATATTCTTTATTATCATGAAAATACCTGAAACAATTTGAAGAACAGCGATATAAATATTCCTGTAGACATTTCCTGAAATAGCGTTAGTAATGCTACTTCTTCTGTGGCACAAAGGGCGTTTCTGCATGAGAGCGCCCCCTGGCTTTTGGATGTGCCGGGATTTCACCGTAATTCTTTAAAATTCATTCATTAAGAAAACGCGCATTTGCACGGTTAATCGTTACACCCCTAGTTTAAACCCATGATTGGTAGGGCTGTGTATTAGCAAGGGCCTCACGATACGATACATATCACGATACATTGGGGCATGCTACGATACAATACGTTGCGCGTTGCGGTACATAGCAATCATTTTTGTTTATTTTATCGAAAATGTAAAAAAAATGGAGCAATTTTTTTTTACTTTTTTTAAGCCAAAGTGCTTCCACACGGCGGCTTTAAAAGCTGCATGCGTTTGTAAATTGACTCCTATTTTCTCACAATCTAACTTTTGAGACAACTGGACAGGGACAACTACAGCGGTGGAGGTCGTTTGACGCACAAAGGGATTATATAAAAAAATTTGACAATAGAGATTGAAATATCGATACACTATCATGGAAAATTTATCACAATGGTTAGCTGTATCGATATTTTTGCGCAGCCCGAATGATTGGGTTAGGTATGAAAATGTTCTAGGTTAAACCTATGGTTGGGTTTTTTCGTATTTTACCTGGGTTGTTTTAACCCATGGTTGGGTCAAATATAAACATTTTCACAGTGGTCATAGAGCATAGATTCCCTGTCTAGTAGGGCTGTGCCGATTAATTGTGCAAATGCGCGTTTTCTCAATGAATGAATTTGAATGAATTACGGTGAAATGCCGCCTCATCCAAAAGCCAGAGGGCGCTCTCGTGTAGAAACGCCATTTGTGCCACAGAAGAAGTCGCATTACAAACGCTATTCCAGGAAATGTCTAAAGGTATATTTATATCGCTGTTCTTCAGATTGTTTCAGGTATTTTCATGATAATAAAAATATTTTGAATGATTGTGTTTGACGAGTGTTGATTTGTTAAATTCACATTATAAACGACTCAAACTCATAGTGATTTTAGATTGATACGGACTTCCTACTCATCACAGAGCCGTAGTACACGCACCAGCTGTGCATGAAACACAGAATCGGAGCCTTGCGATTCAGAATCGATTTTAGGCAGGTCTTTTTAATGGGGAACACGATGTATCGTCACAGCCCTACTGTCTAGTTCTTTAGCATTACCAGCTCAGATGTTGTCACCAGTGTGGTGCAAAACTTTGAGGGTCATCTTACGGTTTGTTATTCAAATACAAGGTTAAATGAATTAATGTTAACTTTAAAAACCGGAGCCGAGATCTACGGCATGTCATTTGCAATCATTTTACCTCTCAAGGCCGAAAGATTAAGCACAATTCATTATGAATATTCATCTGCTTAATTTATTCAGATTCTTTCCTGAGTGCGCATCTGAACGGGGACACAATGAGAGGCAGATTCAAATCACTATCTTGTCACAATGTCATTTCATATTTGAAAAGAGGAAGAGATGGTCATTTAACTCACAAATAAAGTGCCGACTAATTAAATCAGACAAGGACAACGAGTTGTGACACTTAAACTCGGATAAAACAGAGAAACTACGAACATCTGAGAAAGGTTCGTGATAAGCCCATATTCGACTGAATGGTCAATTCAGCCCTTCAAATGAGGTCTCCTTAGGTTATCTTGGATAAATTACTTTGCTCTGCTGACACAAACAATACAGACTCGCCATAACGGTCATATGTGCCATTGTTAGCGCTGGAGCGCAAGCTTTCTCAGGCTGCGCTGCGTGACTTGAAACCAGTCTGCAGTCATTGCAGTTAGTCAGTTAAATAGACAAGTAAAATCGCCAAAGTTTGTGTTGTGAGGCCAAGGCACTGAGTGAGTTTTCTTTATATGTGTATTTATATTCCTACTTAAAACAAATTTGCGTCCTCCCATGTGGCATGGCTTCTAAGACCCAGAAGATGAAATGCATCTGTACTCTAAATAAGGCTCCTTGAGGGCGCGATGATTCTCTGCATGGAGCAAAAACACAGTGGCTTACATCCAAACACTAACACAAGACAGTTATGCAGTATTCCCCTTTTACACACACTAAATAGTACGCTAGAAATAAAGAGCCGGCTTAACATCAACACTCTTACTGAAGTTATTGTTCTGCTTAGGGTACTTGTTTGTTTCAGTAAAGATTGGCATTACAAACAAACAAGAATATCGAAGAAATCCCCCAAAACAAATGTACAGCAATGATGAAATGTATTGTGATTAATAAGACGTCCACATACCCTACAGCCACCAAGTGGCATTACTTAGTTCAGCATGCGACTGTTCATCTTGACACGTTTTCATTGTCTCGTGGGGCGTTGGTTTAAATGCTGTTAGCCAGCTGTTGACTAATAGTGTTGCAAGCGCACTATATATTCTCACTAATAATTGCACTGGGGAACCTCAAAATCCACTGATGAAAAGGTCTTATCATTTTGTATGCGTCTTCTCTAGAGTTTTAAAGGTTTCAATAATGTCTTGCACTGTGCTCGATAGTGTTGGGCGATATGCCCCATTTTAAGACCGTCCTATCGTCTGCCTATGAGATCGGCAATACACGATAGTATCGGGGTGGGACAGTAGTTTACTCTTTTTTTTTTTATTATTTATGACAAGTCACTTGATTAATGGACAAAAAAGAAGCAAGGGCAACACTGTCATGACCACAACCTTCTTAAAACTAATGCCATTAATCCGAGTTGCGCGAACGAGGCAGAACTGTGTCTCATTCACGCCGCGAGACCTCCAGGTGCGCGTCAACAAGTCTTTACATTGACTAAACATTGAAATCACTCGCGCTTGACGCCTCTACCGTGGCTGGTCTAAACGCAGCATAATGCTACGTACACACCAAATGGGGGGCATCGCGTTACTCTAGATTACTCGCGGGATTTAACTTCGTGTCATGCAAAATTTTTCGCTGGAGTTAAATATTTTCAACTTGGGCAAAGACACGTTTGAGGCGGAAAAAAAAACGCGTCGCCCATATCGCGTCATTCACATTGCCCCACACGAGGACGCGTCTGATCTCGTCTTTGCATTGACTTTATATGTGATCTACGCAAATCGTTGAACTCGCATCTGGTGTGAACCCACAGTCAAGTCCAATTGTGTTCGAGAAGGAATTTATGTGCGTTACAAGCTCTCTAACGCAAAGTGAAACCCACAAACCCTTTCTTGCGAGAAAAAGCATGCAATGCGCATGTTAATGTGAAACTATGATGATAATAATAATAACCAACGGCAACTATCGTCATGAAAGCCTGTTATTGCCAATATGTCTGAGGATTGTCGACACAAACCCTATCAAACATTCATGCTGACAACAGGTTTTTTCGTTGCAAAAGGGCTATGATACATACTATCCATTAATTTGCTTATTTTTATGTATTTTATAACATTTTTATGCAAAGTGATTTGCAGTGGGCTCAAGCTATATATGTGTACCCTGTGGATCAAACCTGTGGACCTTTGTGCTGCTACCAACTGAGCTAATGTTTAATTGCTGTGCACGATTACTTAATGTTAACAATTGAAAAAAAATGTTTTTTTTTAGGAAAAGATTCCTACAATTTGTCTTTGGGATACAGGAATAAGATATAGATGTAAAGAGTGACAGATTTCTATCTTCACTCCTAATAAGCATCAAATGGACATTAAAAGAATGATTTTTGTAATGCATTGGTACACTTCCTGTAACTTTCTATAGCTCATTGGGGTTTCACTAGAGGCTGTAATGACCCATGGGGATATAAAAATCATATTGTTATGGCACTCAGAAATCTGCCAAAATCTTCAAGATGTCGCTCAAGTGGTTTTTATTTCAGCCTCCTCTTCTCCTTTCTCTGCTGGAAGCACCGCGATCAGAGGAAACCCAAACACATCGATCCAAACCAAAACAAAATGGTTATTGTAAGGCTCTGTATTGAAAATCGGGTTTACATGGTGGAGTGTTGTCTATAAAAGTCATAAAAACAAAGGGGGGATGTGGCTCCCACAGCGTTTGGACATTAGCGCAGGAAATGGAACAAGGTCAGAAAATTAAAAGTGCAATTTTCCGGTTCTCATTTTCTTAATTCATTGCAGCTTAAGTTGTTCACCAATAAGGCCGGTCGGAAGGAAGGAAAGGGGTTTTGGCTTCGGCCAGTGGTCTCTTAGCAATAGCACAAATCCGCTCAAACCAACGAGCCGGTGTCCTTGTGGCATCCTCTTTTATTTGAAGAATGAAAGCTTCAAGTTGTAGATGAACACACAATGGACGATGTTAGTTTAGAGCTGCTACTGCTGAGACACTGACAATAAACAGCAAGTGTTGAGTTACAATGAACTCAAAGGATGAATGTGACATTCAGGGTCTTATTTGCGCAGTGCTAAACTTTCTCATAATGACTGTGTTAACCATGCCTTGTGTACTTCTATATTACGTAAAAACAATAAAATATGCAAAATAAACATCAGCAATGCAAATAGTATGTATTATAATATGTATATGTAATTATTTTATTTTTTATTTTAACATTTTCTTAATTTTTGTAATATAGAATAAAAATAGTTAACATTTTTAGCTTTAAAAAAGTAAACATTTAATACAGTTCTAAAACGAATAAAAAAGATGAAAAGCGTACAACTGTTACTTCAGTGACATAATTCCCACATTCAGTACTGAGCAAAAGTCTTAGGCCACCATCACCAGCTTTGTTATTTTAGCAAATGTCCATTCATATTTATTTTTCATTCTTATTAAGATACATACAGAAAATACAGGAAATATGTACACAAAATTAAAAACAAAACAATTTTCAGAACTAAATGTCTTCTTCAGGCATCAGTCAGTATTTAGTGTGACCTCTCTTGGCACATCTTGAGCTTTTTTGAGGAGACTGAAGTTCTGAAGTCATTCGATTAGAATTAGAAATTAGGATTTTATTTCATTTAGGTTTAAGAGATCCTGCAGCTGCCTGCTATTGCTCAAGTGGAAGGGAAGTTTACCTTAAATACTTGACACTTAAGCTTATACTTTTATACTGTTTTAATACTACATACACATTTCCTGTATTTTCTGGTTGTATTCTAATAAAGAGACTGAGAAAGAATTATTTATGATCACTACACAATTGCAAAAACAACAAATCCAATGGTAGCATGGTCCAAGACTTTTGCACAGTACTGTATATACACAAAAAAGTAAGTGTACATTGTCTTCAATTACATACGCCTTTCAAGGATTTGGAAAAAATACAGTGAGTAATATTTAGTAGTATCAAATTCACTGAAACAAAGTGAACAGTACTATCACCCTATAAACATTTAGGTCATGTTTACCCAGGAAAGCCACTGAGGTTTACAACTTGTACGCTTAGTCAGAGCATGAAATCTTTCCACTTTTCTGTAGACTCACTCTCTTTGAGTCACCATTGAATCCTGTTTGTAAGTATGCTTATATATAGTTTAAGAATATATATATATATATATATATATATATATATATATATATATATACATACATACATACATACATACATACATACATACATACATACATACATACATATACATATACATATATATGCAATAGGCACAGATTGTGTTCCAGGTTCAGACATATGATAGAAAAATACCTCTAATTTGTAGTTCAAACGGAAGAAATTTGCAGATGTGTGGCTCATGTTAATGCAATGCCTGTCAGTTCTCGGTAAGCATCAATTTCTGCAAGTTGTCTACAACTCTTCAGTTTCATTTCTGCTTTTTTTTCCAGAATCAGTTTCAAACTCAGCTGATGTGAGATAAGTTCGCATATTACGGTAAACCACCCCAACGCTCAGATATATTGGAATCTTTACATCTAACAACCCACGACATCATTGAACTGTAATATAACTCTCTGATACCCGTTTGATTAATGGCCCCCCTTCCATCTGATGCTTGTATATATGTAGTAGTTTCTTCCTGTGCTAGTCAACTAAATTAAGAAAGGGCTCTTATCAGCAGCTATCAAGATTTCCACTCTTAAAAGACCCCCCAACTTTTCTAACGTGTTACACATGGCACATATGTTTACTATTACAGCCATTTTCCTAAGCCACACACTTCTGTGCTCCTGCAAATGAGAGGTTCACAGCCCAGCTTCGCCACCACTCGCCTCTGATTCCCATTGGCAAAAAAGCTGGATGGGATGCAGCGCTCCAGTCTTTAAATTGTGATTTTATTTCCTCCCCATCTGAAATACATTGGAGGTAATGGAACTTGCGTAGATCAAGTGATACGTTCCCTTTAGAAACGAGCGATGGTGCTTTGATGTGATAGATTGCGCTCGTCTTTGATTGCATGTTGATGAAACTCTCATCAAGGCAATTTTTATGAATTTGTGGCAACCGTTTCCTTTATTTTTATAAGGTGCTCGTTAAAATCTGAAGATAGGAGTGCGATATTTAACACTCTTACCTGCAGCAATTATTTTTTATATGGTACAGAAAATTTATAGGAGACAATAAAATATTTCCTGCACAAAACAAAATTATAAACCACAAAAGTTGAAACTTTTTGTTGCTTACAGCTTGGAGATGATGGGTCCTTTTGGCACCCGCCTTTCTGGCAGTGTCTTTGCACACAAGTATCCGAGCTATCCTGTGCCAGCTCTTAAACACAATCCTCCAATGCTACTCTGGGTTTGGCACGAGCCTGGAATTGGGGACCAGAGCTAAATAACTCCAGACTCTCCAAGCATTTGAAGGGCAACATTCTTAATGTACAGAGTAAGAATCTGGGGCCTGTGTTTCCCAACCAGACTGATAAGGCTATTAAAGACGTTTTTGGGGCACTGTTACTGTTGTGAAATATGATGTGGCCAGTAAGCGGGAGAAAAAGCAATCCTTTTGTTATTAGGAGGGCAGAAGGATTTCGAGAAGCCTCTGGCTCTTTTGTAATCGCGTCCAGACTCTGTTCGATTATTACATGTGAGATATCGCATCACCGAAATCCCTAAGTGGCTTATGGTCTTATAGGTGACATTTAAGCAATGTTGGCCTGTTTGCTATGTTAATTTATGGACTGCACACCAACAGTTATTTATTGTGATGGTACAGAATTAAAAAGCATATTGCATTGCCTTAATAACTATTAAAATCCTACATACATATTTTACCTGAAATGAAGTACTATTTTCTTACTGTATTTAATATTACTATACTGTTTAATGTGGGAGTACAGTAATGTAGCTTAAATAGTATGACATCACTCCAATCCAACTGTGATGTTATATAAAAACCTATGGTGGATTGTTTTAACCCAAATATTGGGTTTTTTCATCCTATAGTTGGGTAACAACCCAGCATAGGTTTATTTATAACCCAGTGGTTAGGTTTGTCCCAACCAACATTTTTAGATTGATGGGTGTGTGTCAACACTCTTCTTACATCAAAAATACATTGTATTGGTTTTACTTCAATGAACAGAAGGTATATAAAAAAGGATGCCCCCAAAACTCTACTGTGTCCAAAACTACTTTATCCTGGCCCTCACAGATGGCTAAATTCACTTAAAAGGGAACTAGGGAGTGTTAAATAAGCAACACATTCATATATAAAATGCTATAAGATGTCCTTCTTCTAAGCAAAATCCTGCTGTAAACTAAACCAAACTGATTTGAAAGTGTACGACTTTATTTAGAGGCAAAAATGAGTTATTTTTGAAAAGACTCAGTGGCAAAAATCCCCTTTTATAACAGACGTTCAATTCAGTGCCTGCCGTGCATGTGATCTGGCCCCTGCCGCACAATACTGTCCCTTAGGGCATGTAAATAGTCATTATTCAGTCATGTTCAAAATGATAGACAACACAGCGATGCACTGGGGTGAAAAGTCATGACTTCCTCAACCCCGTCCCAGCAAGACACCATGTAAGTCACATGACATGAAAAGGTTGACTTAGGTTTAAGTGGCATGTCTTGTCAGCATATTAATCAATTAAACAGGCTGAATTCAACTCATTCAAGTCACTTAAATCTATTCTTAATTTAAGCTTTGTTTAAATGTGGTCTGTACATTTTAAACTGGGATACGGCATGTTAAACTCACAGAGTCAACTACAGTCAACTACAGTACAGTATAAGTAAGCTATTGGCATAATCGCTTAACTAATGTGGTCAATGGAAGACAAAGAGGTTTTTGGAAACAAGTAAAAAGTTATAATTATAACTATAAATATACTATAAATAAAATGTTTTGCCTTTTGAAATAATAAAAGATACATAAGGTTTTAACTGACTTGTTATGACGGACAATTTCTTTCAGGTATTCCTGACATGCAGTATCACATCAAGAAACGAGGCACAATTTTTGTGGTGCGCACCTCTCAGCACCCTGCCCAGATGGCGGACGTTCGGATGTGGGGGAGCCACCAATAAATAAATTTCCACATTTAAACTACGGAAGAGGGAAAGAGTGTCGATCAAAGAGCCCAGATCTCTGAGACAGGTACCAATTTACTCTCGGGATCAAATATTTACCATGAAGCTATTCCTGCCTTTGTGTGCCTTTCATACTGCAGACAGTTTACGGCAAAGCCGTCTTTGATCACGCTGATAAGTCATGGTGTATGCCAACACACGCGTGCACATTGTAACGGGCTACGCCGCACACACACGCTAACGCACACACGCTAACGCATGCTAAAATGCACTCAGCGCCACATGTGTAGTCAATTAGCAGCAGAGTGTTTATGGGGAATCCAGATGAGTTTCAAACAGGGCACGCTGCTCGGCCGACTTTGATGGCTTACAGCTTTAACCTGCTCTCATCACGCTGTAGAGTAGAAATGGATGGAAATGCTGTTGAAACGTTTTCTTTGGTTTGAGGGTCTTTAGAGAAGGCGTGGGCTGAGCGGGCTAGAAATGCTGCATGCCAGCTCCTGCAGTCGTGTATTTTCGACATGGTGCTTGATGTGAAAAGAGTTACTTTATTCAGTCTATGACTGGAGGATTTCTCAATCACCTTTAGTTTGGTGTTTCAATCTCTGTTAAGTAAAAAATTCACCTGTCCAGATTGTTTCAAACCGAGCATCACAAACAGTACTATATGCTTTAGTGACTGTTTCAATATCTGCCACAGTTTTTTTTTCACAACGCTTTAAAAGTTATTAACACACTGTTTTCATCTCCTTTTCTTGGTTGCGGTCAAATCCATGGACAATATCCATATCCAGACAGACATTCCTAAATTTATAGTTTTTCGAAAAATCCAGATAATTTACTCACCACAATGTCATCCAAAATGTTGATGTCTTTCTTTGTTCAGTCGAGAAGAAATTATGTTTTTTGAGGAAACATTGCAGGATTTTTCTCATTTTAATGGACTTTAATAGACACCAACAATTAATACTTAACTCAACACGCAACAGTTTTTTTTCAACGGAGTTTCAAAGGACTACAAACAATCCCAAACGAGGCACAAGGGTCCCATCCAGCAAAACGATTGTCATTTTTGACAATAAAAATAACAAATATCCACTTTTAAAGCACAATTTCTCGTTTAGATCCGGCCGGAATGCGCTAGCGTGACCCGACGCAAAACGTCATCACTTCAAGAGGTCACAGAGGACGAACGCAAAACTCCGCCTCCGTGTTTACAAGTGGGGTGAAAGAGGACCGTTCCTACGTTGTTGTATGTCAACTGATACTAATTCATGTCTTTGGGTCAGTTTATTGTTTACAATGGTCCGCAAATATGCGTTTTATATATGTAACACGTGACCTCCCTACGTCACTACGCATTTACGTTAGGTCGCGCTGGACCGGATCTAGACGAAAAGTTGTGCTTTAAAAGTGTATATTTGTTATTTTTCTTGTCAAAAATGACAATCGTTTTGCTAGATAAGACCCTTATGCCTCGTTTGGGATTGTTTATAGTCCTTTGAAACTTCGTTGAAAAAAACTGTTAAGTGTAAACTTAAAGTGGTTCCCCTATGATTACAACCCAATAAACTACTTTTAGTGCCATTTTGTAGTGTAGTAGTTGCACACATTCAGATCTTTTGACTGTGTTTCAAGAACAGTCCGCTTAGACAGGAAGATCCACCTGACTGACATATAATGTGATCAATCACACTTCATTTTGTATGTGTCAGTTTTGTATGTGCTGTTTAGAGGCGGGGCTACCAAAGACAGTAACCACAATGGCCTGCTTGCCTTTTATCTTAGGCCATGACTGGCAAAGTAGAGACAGTCAAACTACAACCAATATAATTTTTTCATGTTAAATTCCACAATTGCTCATCTCGTGCTGTGGCGACAGACAAGCAAACCGTACTTTTCATGTCTAAATGTCAGCATATTTCAGTCAAACACATACTGTAGTAAAATCTATTCACCCCAACACAAGAATAGAACTACACATTAATACGATAGGCACATATTTTATGCATTGTGTGTATTTGATGCCCAGGAGATCTCATTTGGTGGCCTTTTCCACTGATCCAGACTGCTCTGTTGGTTATCAGAGACTGTTCACATTCTTCAGATCATTCCCACCAAAATACACTTTGAAGTAAGGAGACATAGAGACTGAGCTTAGAGACAATGTTCTGAACCTGAATGGAATAATATTAAATTGGTTTACTAAAAATATATATTGTAAAGCTCAGATAGGCAATGACAAGATGTTAGGATCACATGTAAAGGTTATTTTTTAAAGAGCACAATTCACAATTTACAATCAAACGCAATTTCCCAAACATACTCCGCACACGATGGTCGAAAATCCACTTGGCACTAGCTGGCGGCACGTAGGGTGTATGATGCGCTCGATCCCACGGAGCAAAGGCTGGAAGAAACGTAAGCCTATTGGCCCGGTATGCACTCGGAGGGCAGTCATGGCACAGCTCCACAGATTCAAACACGCAGGGTAAATATTAGCTTCTCTTTGGTAGGCCGACTTCACAGAGGTCAGTCGTCTGGGATTCCCTTGGCATCTGCCACTTTTTGTTGTTACAGTTGGCATTTCTGGCACAGGAAAGGTGGTGGGGCTAGAAAACGGTCACCTGGAGAAAAGAAAGAGAGACTTAGGACCGGAGCGGAAACATTGGAGCTGGCAATCGTACAACTGTTCCATTTGAAATTTAAGCCCCTCGTACATGGCCCGTAAAATTGAAGGAAATGGAGAAGAATGCGTTTTGTCACTAGGTCACCTCTTTCTTGTTTGTTGAAGCCTTTTATGTGGAAAAGTGTCGTGAGGGTTCAAAAGTATAAATGAGTCATTCTTTCAACTATAAAGCCAGCGTAATCCACCGCTTATCAAGAGATTTTATTCGCATCACACTACACATATCAGAAAAAAATGGTCATAAATGGCTTTCACGAGGGATGTACCATTAAAAAAAGTACAGCTTTGGACCTTCACATTAATGGTACATATACGGACCTTTTTAAAGGGTACTGCCCCAGTGACAGCTGGGGTACATACAGTACTGTATTATAACCAATTTTTCTAATAGTGTAAAATGAATTCATAATCAATTATTCTTCCCAATTGTATATGGTATCAACACACAAATCACAAAAGAAAGTAAATCTCTCTCCACCATCATTAGCCATTCATCTTTCATCATTTGATGGTGTGCTGTATCAGCCTGTAGATGGTGCTGTGATCCACAGATCTCCCTCTCATCCTTCTATCATCTCTCTACAATGAGTCCATTGTTTTCATATCCTGTCTTACCTCCTTTACCCAAGATCCCCCACCGTTCACTTCTGTGACTTCTCTCTCTCTCTCCTGTTCCCCCCCTCTCTCTCTTTCTGTTTGACTTTGACTTGATTTGTCCCTCTCTCAGCCCTTGCTACATTTTGACATTCTCTTTCTCCGAATCCACCCGGCCGTAAGGGCAGTCCCCGATTATGCCATCGACCTGCAATCGCGGGCACTCGAGGAGATGGAAGATGGCGTAAAACTGAAGTGCAGAGGAGGCGGGAGGGGAGGAGGCACATATATACAAACACATAATTCCCAAAGCACTCTTGGGGATTGACGTGGGCCAAGAAATCTCTCTTCCCTGGAACACCTAATCCTTGGGTCAGGGCCAAGGACCACAATCTCTGACACCGGCCACCAGAGACACTTTAGGGTTTTTTAGGCGTGTTCTGTTCTCTCTGTCCACTCACCACAGCCAGAGCATGAAGCATGGGAGAAAGATTCGGCAACCCAAAGAAAATAAATGATGTGGGGAAATACAATTCTGTAGCTTTTCATAGGTGCTCGCAGCCGTTTTTCAGTGACACAGAGAGAAAATCATAGTGTACGGTTTTATGCTTGCTCTATGTATGTGTGTGTGTGTGTTTGAAAAGGAAAAACTTTACAGAGAGAGAATGTGAAACAACAGTATGGAACAAGCGTTTTGGGGAACTTGAGTGCTGATTTAGGGAACTTGATTGTTTTGTGCAATTTATAGGCTTCTTGGCTTCCAATGAAGTGAGTTTGACTTGGTCACAAGGTTGCAGAAGTCTTAAGGTTATATATGAAAATGGGAACCTATAGGCTTGTCAAACGGTAAATGCAAACGATTGCACAGTTTAGGCCAAACACACAAGGTTCTCTGTTGTAAATATAGACTACAACCTCCACAAATCATATCTGCAACCAAAACATTTATTGGACAAACACTACATGTATAACAAATCCCCTATGCATGTTTTTTGCTGGCTTTTATGCTTTCAGCTCACGTCTGCTTAAATAACAAATACAGTGAGTGAGATGTTGCAGGTACCTTGTTCTCTGAGAATTTAACACTGTTGAAGATGCAAGTTTTGTGGGACTGGTTGGCATGCATCATGTAAATCTTCGACAGCTGTTGCATCCTGAATGGCATTGTGTGTTTACACAGGGGTAAACGACACACTTCCCATGCTTTTAAGAATGTAAACGTTGGACATGGCCAATTAGAAGTAAAAAAAGCAGGAAATGTCAGGTGTGCACCGTTTGCCCTCATAGTGGCCCCATTTTTTTTGAGTGGAATGTGTGTCTGGGAAAGTACTGCGTGCATTTCTTCCATTTTAAAATTTTGTTATCCATAGTTTAAAGGTGCAGTGTGTAATTTTTAGAAGGATCTCTTGACATAAATGCAAAATAATATACAAAACTATATTAACTGGGGTGTATAAAGACCTTTTTATAATGAACCGTTATGTTTTTATTACCTTAGAATGAGACGTTTTTATCTACATACACAGAGGGTCCCCTTACGTGGAAGTCTCCGACGATGACATGTTTTTCCGGTGGCGGCTACCATAGCTTCTCTATGCATTTCAAAGCAAGGGGTGAGCAGTGGACTGAGCCGTTGGTTGCACTTCGCAACCTCACCACTAGATACTGCTAAAATGTACACACTGCGCCTTTAATGTGTAGAGTAAGAAAATAGTGGAGAGGTAAAATGCAGAGTACTGTGAGTTGAATTAACCAAACTGTTTGTTATAGTTGAGGCGGGGCCATTATTTTTGCAGTTTAAAATGATGCCGCTTGTGGCATAGAAATTACACACGTCACTTTTAGGAGTAAGCATAGGTTGATGATAAGAATGAAATGAATAATAAAACTGGCTGAAATAATTGTCATAAAAATGGTAAATAGCTGAAAGAGTTAATTCGAGGTACATACTGGTACCAAAGAGCAGTGGCGGCCGATGACTTCTTTTTTCGAGGGCGCTCGATGCGAAGTTCGTCACAACATGTATGTAGCTCGTCATGTGTGTGGTTCATAAGTTCAAAATATGTGTTTTGTGCGTCAAGTGAACCTAGGTGGATCACGTGCCTGCTGCAGACGCGTCTAAAGGGTTTATGATAAAAATAACGCTCGCGTTTGCCAGATGCTCGCATAATCTCATGCGTAATCAGTTTACTGATAAGGGAGTGTATTGCATGTATTTCGTGAATGTGAGCATCTCTGTTATCATAAATGGTTTTGAAGCGCGTGCAGCAGGCACTTATTTTGACAAAACACGTGATGCACATGGTTCACATGACGCAAGAAACACATATTATGAAAACACAAGCAACACACGACACTCCGAACACATATTTTGAATTTGCGCCCCTCGGAAGAGCAGTCACCAGCCGCCACTGCCAAAGAGTGCATGAGTAGGCTACCACAAAGGTTCATATTGGAACGAAATGTATAAATATCTGTCCTTTATAATGGGTACCGCCCTGACCATTTATTTCTTGGAACAGTGAAGAATACAAAATGTTAAGATTTGGAATTTTGTCTAAAACATGATTCTCTACAATACAAATCAGCTTGAACATGTTGAAACCATAAAAGCTTTTGCACTGTAAGTATTAGCTGAAAAATGTCAATGTTTTGTCACGAGGCCAACAAAACTAACAATGTTGTTTTAGTTGATTCAGTCAGCAATATATTGACCTCTTAGACGGTGACCCAAGGATTTAGTTTTGACTTCCCACATGTTTTTTTGGCATTTAAAAATGCACATTTGAGGGCACTTTGTGGTATACACCGTGACTCCACCGTGCCCTGTTTAACAACACATCACATTAAGAGAGACCTAAAAAATTTCCAGCACAAAGTTCATCTACATGGTAAACTTCACCATGAATAAAACTGAATGTGAAAATCAGTGCTTGTGGCTATTGGTTTCTGCAGTCAAATACATGAGCGATTTGCTATGACATGTTTTCTTCACGATTTGATTGATATTTGCATTATTAAATTTTAATTGTCTGTTCATGCATACTTGCATAAGTTACAGAACGAGATTCCCTTGTTATGTTCATATTAAAAGTCATTTGCATAGATTACAATGTCACTTAGCAAATTATGTGCAGTCAGATGAACAAATGCCTTGTCCTGACCGGGCTGGCATAGTTTGGTTTTGCTGCCTTGTAAAGTGTCTATATGGCATGCTTTTTGGGTCTGTGTATCTTTGATTCATGTTTAATTTGTTAATGAACTTCTCCTACACTGAAAAAAATGATTCATTGAATTTAATACATTTTTTTAAGGTAAGTGGTTGCAATCAATTTATTTAAGCTACATTTAAACAAAAAAGATTAGTAAAGTAAAATCAAATATAACACTTTTGTTTAAATGTAGCTTAAATAGATTGATTGCAACCACTTAGCTTAAAAAAAATTGATGAAATTCAATGAATCTTTTTTTTCAGTGTATGATCAATAAAATGTTTAATTTATCACCTGCTTTTTTATACGTTATTAGCGCAACATTACATTTGTGAATAAGGTGCATCTATAATATTAAAGGAAGTCACACATGATCCTGTAGCTCACTTGGCAGGGCATTGTGTTAGCATTACCAAGGTAATGCATGGGTTCGATCCCAGGATCACACATACTGATTTAATGTATATTGTAGTTCAGGGGTCTCCAACCTTTTTGTCAGCGAATGCTACCACAATGGATGAAACAATCTGGAGGGCTACTTTTTTATATAGTCTACTCAAAAGTCTACTTTTATTATTAAACACACATCAGAGAAGCCAAGCTAATATAAAAGATATGTAATAAATTAATATTTAAATTAAGGCTTTTAATTGAATGTGCTTTGGCAGGCAATTCACAAACTCTGCGCTGGCACAATGTTAGAGACCACTGCTGTAGCTTGAAGGCACTGTAAGTCATTCTGGATAAAAGTGTCTGCATATGCATAAACGTAAATGTAAATGTAGTGAATAAAAGTTTAACACTAAAATAACGCACAAAAAAGTAGTGCAATAGTTGTGTGATTTCACGCCGAGTATTATTATGCTGTTATATTTTAATTTCTGCTCCCCCGGGTTGTTTAGGCCTGTTAATGGTCGTCTTGTCAAAGGCCAAAGGAAAAGTTCATTTTAGTTCATAATGCACACGGGCTGTTTCCTCAAAGCGAGGCTGGGGTCACGAGAGGTCATGCTGAAGGCCATGAATGTTTTGATAAAGGAAATGGCATGAGAGGATTGAACCACTACTGTTGCTGAGCTATTTGGGTAATAAAGCCCATTGGCTGTGAGAACAGAATTTGGTCATTGTAAGATAGACTGGCTTAAACTGTGATTTACCAACTATCACATGGCAACAGAACTCAGACGCACACACACGCACAAACATACACACACACACACACTGTACAGGCAGAAACACACATTCCCATGCTGGGAGCTGTGTGGAGAGATGTCAGGTGGAGTTAGATCAGGGCTCTCTCAGTAGACCTGACGTCTGGCTAAGGTAATCTGCCACAGACCTGATTGCTCACTTCAGCTGCTCAGTGCTGACCAAACGCTTTCTATTACAGCGACAAATACCTCTCCCCCCAGGGAGGCACGGGTGTCTGGGGCCCTATTCACTCCTAGCATAGTCTCTGGTCCATCTAAATCTCATTGTATTTAACTTTTAGGTACAGGGTCTGCTTGTAACACATACTAGCATATTATTTCTATAATTATTTTTAAATGTTTAAAAATATTTATACAGTAAGTGTTGTTTAGGATTAGGATCAATATCATCTATTTTTAATAAAAGTCATAATTTACTTAGGAAACAATACACTCAAAAGAGTAACTTGAATAAAATTTCTAGAAACCGTTTAATTTGTAGGTGTATGTCAAAATATTGGAAATGAGTTATGTGAAGAAAATTGAATTGTGCCAAAATACTCATTTCTTTTATTAAAAAGGTTTTTAAAATTTATGAATAAGCTGGTTGATAAAATTCCAATATAGTGTGCGAACACTAGGCAAAGGGTGATTACAGCATATTAAAGGTGTAGTCCATTTACTTAAAAAAAAATCCAGATAATTTACTCACCACCATGTCATCCAAAATGTTGATGTCTTTCTTTGATCAGTTGAGAAGAAATTATGTTTTTTGAGGAAAACATTCCAGGATTTTTCTCATTTTAATCGAGTTTAATGGACCCCAACACCTAACAGTTTTAATGCAGTTTAAAATTGCAGTTTCAAAGGACTCTAAATGATCGCAAACAAGGCATAAGGGTCTTATCTAGCGAAACAATTGTCATTTTTGACAAGAAAAGAAAAAATATGCACTTTTAAATCACAACTTCTCGTCTATCTCTGGTCCTGTGACGCGCCAGCGCGACTTCGTGTAATTGCGCAATGCTGTGGAAAGGTCACATGTTACATATATGAAATGCACATTTGCAGACCATTATAAACAATAAACTGACACAAAGACATTAATTAGTATCATTCAATATACAACAACGTCGGAACGGTCCTCTTTCTCCACACTTGTAAACACTGGGGCTTAGTTTCGCATACGTCATCCGTGACCTCTTGACGTTATGACGTATTACTGGGTTCGCGCTGGCGCGTCACATGACCGGAGATAGACGAAAAATTGTGGTTTAAAAGTGCATTTTTTATTTTTCTCGTCAAAAATTACAATCTTTTCGCTAAAAAAGACCCTTTTGGGATCGTTTAGAGTCCTTTGAAACTCTGTTGAAACTGCAATTTTAAACTGCATTAAAACTTTTGTGTTGGGGTCCATCAAAGTCCATTAAAATGAGAAAAATCTTGAAATGTTTTCCTCAAACAACCTAATTTCTTCTCGACTGAACAAAGAAAGACAACATTTTGGATGACATGGTGGTGAGTAAATTATCTGGATTTTTTTAAAAGAAAATTAATCCTTTAAAAATACTAAAATAAAGCTTGATACTGTATTGTTTTTTTTTTATCGGAGCATAATTCCCAAAGTTATTTTCCAGGGTTTTATCAGTTTATTGTTATTCTGAAGTTTGTAAATACAAATAAATAAAGAATAGTTAAGTGATCCTAAACTTTTAAATTATAGTACTGTATAGTCACAGAAACAGCCAGACACTGGCAGCCTAGTTTTTATCCTTCATTTATCTGGATATCCCGTAAAAATCTCTTTTACTACCTTTTCCACTAAGGGAGAAGTTTATCATTCTTAAAATTGGACTTGTACTATGTATTAGGTTTCACTTTTGGATACTTTTCACAGTGGTCCTAAATTTTCTCTGTGTGAGCTCTCTCCTCTACAGTACCTATCTCTAATAAAAACATCAACGAGGATTGTCTCCTCAATTTAGATATCATCACTCCCTTATGAAATTTCAAAGACGTTATAAAAAATGTATAAACCTCCTTAGAGCTGTAAGAAAGCCTGTCCTATTAATAAGGGCTATAAAAGTAATGCTTGAATTTTGTTGTTAAGATTTGCTAAACTTGATGTGGATGTAGACACCTTGATGTGAAGAGAATGCGACAGAACTCCACACAATTTAATCAAAACTTGCCATTAGCATGGGAGCGAGGTGCGTTTTTAATGCCGTAATTTTACAGGACAGATGCCATAGTGTGTGTGCTAAAAGAGGGATAATTCTGAATTTTAAAAGAGGCTAGTGTACGCTTCGGGCTGCATTTGAATTTATGCAGATTGCTGTCAAAGCGATATTACTCATATCTGAATGTGTTTTGTAAGCGGCCTATTCACGTCATGTGTGTGCATGTCTTGTTAGGTAGCAGTGCAACCTGAAAGGTTAGCGCATAGCTTTAGCAACGTATTACACGAGGCTACTGGGCTTGTATCTTTTAACATGGTGTGAAGGCATCAAGCAGAATCTGGTGAGTCATTGACCCGTAAGAATTCTGATATTATGGGGGAGGTTAGATTTATGGTAATGCTTTACAGATCCATTAGCATTCGGGGAGATATCAGTATTAATGACAGGAAGAACTAAAATATATCTGTGGGCTTATATCTTGTAACACTGCATTTTGTACTGTAATACTTAAAGCAGAATTTCCACCCACATGTTCCTCAGCAGTCTATAATGTAGCCGGTTTAACACGCAGACTAATTATCTAACAAAATGTGGAACTAAATCAAATTTGTTTTGTCGACTGTTTATAGACAACTTTTCATTGGGGCTGGTAAAGACCCTGTACAGTTAAAGGCAGGTCATCTGTTCCTATGACTTCAGAGGACTGGGAATATAGTGCATGAGTCTAGTGTACCACTTGTATGACATCACTTTTTCATGATGCCTTTTACAGTTTTGAAGCGTTACAGTCCAGCAGTGTTGCCAACTTTGTGACTCCGTCACTAAAAAACACCCAAGAACAAATCTGCTGTGTCTAGCTGTGTAGCCTGTACAGGTTTTCAAGGACTTATCACTTATTGATAAAAGTTCAAATATGATGTGATGACATTGTGGATATGCTAATTAGCACATGACATCATCTTGTGACCTTTAGCAACTCTCAAAGCAGGCTTGTTTAGCAAACAGGCTTATTTAGCAAAATGGAATGATATAAATTATGGTAGTTATTTAAAAAAAAGAAAACTATTAGAAACTATTACTATTGTTCCCTTAACTATTAATTATTAAGGGAACAAATCGGACTTTTTTATGTTTAGGTGCTATAATGGTGCATTCACACCAGACACAGAAGAGGCGGCAAGCGCGGGTTACATGTTAAGTCGGTAAGCGCAAATTTCCGCGTGATCCACGCGAGTTGAAAAATCTGAACTCTAGCGGATTTTCGTGCCGCGTTAACCAATCAGCTACACGAGACACCTTCGTACTTTTACAGGAATTAAAAGGATCTTGTGTGGAAGAAAGTGAGTGGAGGGGTTGAATAAACTGGTAAGTTTACTCAATTTGAGCTATACAAGCCCCTCACATGACGCGAATTTACGCGTGAATGTCTCGAACAAGCGTGCCGCACAAGCCCTGAAAAGTGAAGCCAAAACGTCTCGATCGCCCCCCAGTGACTGGTCCCAGTATAGTCCATAAACCCCGCCTCCACATGTTATTTAATGGGACTTGAGACCAACTAAACAATTTAATTACACTTCAAATCTTTTTTCCGAAGCTGTTTTCTGTCAATTACTGCAGTTTTTATCATGCTGATATAAATACAAGTGTTTGTTTTTAAAATAAGTTTGTTTTTAGTTAGTTATTTAATGCTGTAAAAACGGTGGTGTCACGCCAAGGTTGACAGCTGTGATATGCGCAATCTGCGAGGGCGGGGCCTTGCTTTGCGGCTTTACTTCCTTCTCACTACTGCGCAGGACTGGTCCCGAAATCGCTACTGCGCAGACTCAAGACCCAAGATGTCAGCGCCGTACCGGGACACTGACGGCTTCACTTTTCACCTATGGAAGAGAGTGAACGGGCGTCGTCCATCTTTTTTTACAGTCTATGGTCTCGAATAACTAGAATTTTACGCACAAATTAAGCGAGTAAACTCAAAATGTTCAAGCATCCAACTATGCGCGAATGCGTGTTTTTTGTCACCTCTTCCACGTCTGGTGTGAATGCACAGTAATTGGCATTGGCATTGGCATTGGCAAACAACAACCCAGTAACTTAGTTTTGGTAAACCATTCTCTAGAAGCATGTGAAAAAATAGGTCATTGAAATTTGGCTCCCCTTGTGATGTCAGAGGGGAATAATACCACTCCTTAATCTGCACTATCCAACCACAGCACTGCTATTTAGTGCAGAGATCCGCTTATTTGCATTTAAAAGGGCACACCCAAAATGGCACATTTTTGCTCAAACCTACAAAGTGGCAATTTTAACTTGCTATAATAAATAATCTATATGGTATTTTGAGGTAGAACTTCACATACGTACTCTGGGGACATCGAAGATTTATTTTACATCTTTAAAAAAGTCTTGTGAAATGTCCTCTTTAATTAAACTAAACTCTCGGAAAAAAGGTACAAGAAGGAACAAAAGTTATCACTATGGTGGCACCTTTTTAAAAAGTACACTTTTGTACCAAAAAGGTGCATATTGGTATCTCTAAGGTATACATTGGTACCTTAGAGGTACATACTGGTACCTCACAGGTGCATATCTGTACCCAAATGGTACATATTAGGACCTTTTTAAAAGGTACGGTCCCAGTGATAACTTTGTACTTTTTTCTGAGAGTGTTTCATATATAATCGTATCATTTAGCATCTTTACAGTAGCCACCCATTGCTTAGACTTTGTAAAAATGTACCCAAAACATTTGATCAGAAGTGTAGCTGAAACTACAGAACACATGAATAAAAATGTGCTAGACATAAATTTTACACTTGAAATTCAGATTACATTATTTTCACTTTTGATGAAAATCTGCCTCAAGCAGAGTGGTTTGAGGGACAACTTAAATCTGGTGCCATTTATATGTGCATGATTTCCATTGGCATAAATTATCATACATTATGAAACATCTAAAAAACTGCCAGTTGCCTCTAATTGGTAGTTGACAACATTAAAATAAACAAAGAATGTGTCACATGGACTCCAATAATGCTTTAGGACAGTTTACACAGTACATGTCGTCCTCTGCAGTAATATAGGGAAGAAGAAAAAAAAAACAAATTAGACAACTTTAAGGGGATGGGCAACTCGTGACTAGACAAACACAAATCAAGGGAGAACATTTGTTTCTCATTCCCGTGAGGCCGGTGTCTCTCGGTCCCTAATCAGACAGGTTTCGACAAACTCGAACGTTCCTTTGTTGATAATGTTGGGTAATTAACGCAAATGACTGCTAGTGGAGTCTTTGCCTAGCAGATCTTACAGGACTGGCCCCTGGTGTGATTGTAATCATTCTTAATAGTGAAATGAAGGGCTGTGCTTGTTCATGTGTTTTTCATCAGTGCATGATGAGCTACCTTTAAGGCCCAAGATTGCATGCAGTAATTTGGCATAATAAGGCTGTAACTTTGTGGTAAAGGTTTGCGAGAGCAGTGACTTTGCTTTGACGGAACCACAGTCTACCTCAGCAGAGGGCCGTTGTGGTTGTGTAATCAAGTCTTCTGAACGTTGACAATATTTTTTTCCAGTGTAGTCTACAAAAACATGAAATGACTTAGTTGACAAGTTAAAGAGACATCTGAAGGTTTTTGTGTATATACAGTATCATTTTTTGGTGATGTTTATTGCACATTTTTAGGGGCCAACAAGTGCAGTCTTGGCTTACTTGTGTTTTCTTTTAGGCAAAATATGATAAGACCAAAACAAATCACGTTTAGACCTCAGTGGTAATTATGTGTTATGGCATATAAATGATCTGTAGAATGTGGGACTCGCTCAAACTAAAAGTGATTTCAGCCAGAGTTTTAGACGTGTTATTTTAAGACATTTTGAATAAAATGTATACCAGTGGCGGCCAGTGACTTCTTTTTTTCGAGGGTGCTCGATGCGAAGTTCGTCACAACATGTATGTAGCCCGTCATGTGTGTTGCTTGTGTTTTCAAAATATGTGTTTTGCGCGTCGAGTGATCCTATGTGCATCACGTGTCTTGTCAAAATAAGTGCCTGCTGCATGCGCGTCTAAAGAGTTTATGATAAAAGAGACGCACACGTTTGCCAGATACTTGCATAATCTCATGCGTAAATATACTGTTAAGGGAATGTCTTGCGTGTATTTTGTAAACGTTAGCGTCTCTTTTATCATAAACGGTTTTGACGCGTCTGCAGCAGGCACTTATTTTGACAAGACACGTGATGCACATCAGTGTTGTTTTTGTCAACGATGACGATATGATTTCGTTTTCGCACCTTTTTTTATGACGATAACGCCACGATGACTAGCTAAAAATGGCTCTAAGGTGACGAAAACATGACGAGCCGCTTTCGAGTTTTCGTTGACGAGACCAGACAGAACAACATTATTATAAGTTTGACGTTTACAATGCATGTCATTTCTGCCTGTTTTGCATGAAATCTGTCTGTTTTTAGCTAAAAAGTATCAGCAAAGCTGCCGCTTCCTATCCTTGTTTTGGGTACGCCCACCACCTGGCTGCCGCCATGCCGCGCACCAGATTTCACACAACAACAGCACACCTGCGGCGAGTTTGAAGGACTGTGGTGGTGACGCCAATAAACAGAAACTACGAGATGATTTATGGACATACTTTCAGTATAATCCATCATAAAGAAAAACGGAATGCATATTGGGAGACGACGGTAAATGTGGCCACAAACTAGGTGGGAAGAATACCACCAACCTCAAGCGGCACCTGAAGGCTCATCACGCTGATATTTTTTTAAAGGTAAATAACAAGTCACGCTGTTAAAGGAATAGTCAATTTTCTTAAAAGAAAAATCCAGGTAATTTACTCACCACCAAGGTCATCCAAATTGTTGATGTCTTTCTTTGTTCAGTCGAGAAGAAATTATGTTTTTTGAGGAAAACATTGCAGGATTTTTCTCATTTTAATGGACTTTAATAGAGCCCAACACTTAATACTTAACTCAACACTTAACAGTTTTTTTCAACAGAGTTTCAAAGAAATCTAAATGATCCCAAACGAGGCATGAGGGTCTTATCTAGCGAAACGATTGTCATTTTTGACAATAAAAATAAAAAAATATGCAGTTTTAAACCACAACTTTTTGTCTAGGTCCAGTCCAGCGTGACCTCACGTAATTGCGTAATGCTGAGGGAAGGTCACATGTTACATGAAACGCACATTTGCGGACCATTTTAAACAATAAACTGACACAAAGACATAAATTAGTATCATTTGACATACAACAACGTAGGAATGGTCCTCTTTCTCCACACCTGTAAACACTGGGGCGGAGTTTCGTGTTCGTCCTCTGTGACCTCTTGACGTCATGACGTATTGCATGAGGTCGCTTTCAGGACCGGACCTAGACGAGAAATTGTATATTTTTTATTTTTCTTGTCAAAAATGCTAATTGTTTCGCTAGATAAGACCCTTATGCCTCGTTGGGGATCGTTTAGAGTTCTTTGAAACTTCGTTGAAAAAAACTGTTAAGTGTTGAGTTAAGTATTAAGTGTTGGGCTCTATTAAAGTCCATTAAAATGAGAAAAATCCTGCAATGTTTTCCTCAAAAAACATAATTTCTTCTCGACTGAACAAAGAAAGATGATGTCTCGATATGGTGGTGAGTAAATTATCTGGATTTTTCTTTTAAGAAAATGGACTATTCCTTTAACATATCATATACATTATTTACTCGACAATCGGCTTGTGACACATTTCATGGTAAGCTTAAGGTTTTATATGTATCTACTTGTCAAACCTAAGCCCATAACCTAAATTAAATTTTTTTTTTTTTTACTAAAATTGGCTTAAACTTGACTAAAACCTTCTTGCGTTTTCATCGACTAAAACTATCAAGTTTATAAGTGACTATAATGTGACTAAAACTAAAAAGCATTTTCGTCCAAAAGACTAAAAGGGCTGCCAAAAACATCACTGATTCACATAGGATCACTCGACGCGCAAAACACATATTTTGAAAACACGAGCAACACACATAATACTTATTTTGAATTTGCACCCCTCGGATGAGCAGTCACGAGTCGTCACTGATGTATACTTTACTGTATTTACATCCCTTGGTGTCTTTTTGACCTTTTATTTGAAAGTTGAACATGTATGGCACTTTTAAATATATCAACTGTATTCTTTGCACGTTTGTTTTCTCAGGTTTTGTTCGTTTACATGACACTTTACTTTTATTTCCCTCTTTGACTACGGGTTTTTGCACAACATTCTTACCAGATATTTAAAAATAATCTAACCTCTGATTAGAGTCACCTCTTCCCTTTTAATTTCCCCACGAAACTGTGAGAGAGGGAACTAAGGTTGAGCCAAGAGCAGCCTGTCGCAATCCAGCCGGCTGAAGGACGTACCTGGCAGAGTTTGAGTGCAGAGATCTGGGTAGTGAATCATGCTGATAGTGCAATTGGGTTTTCGTGGAGGCTGAACTGTAACTGGAATGCTGCCTTTTGAATTTCTCAATACAGAAACACACAAGTAGCAGTTTCACCTCTATCTGTTTCTCCTTTTACCTCATTTGAGGACAGCGGTGAAGAAAGTACAAGGATTGCAAAAGAAGATCTGGAGGGAGGGTTAGGGAGTGTTGCTTAAGAAACTGTCTTTGAGAGACGTGATACCTGTGGTTAGGATAACATCACTGTAAGTTTTGTAAAGTGGGAAAAGGGAATATATTTTACCTATTAGAAAAAGTATTTATCAGTTTAATTTTTTAGCAAACAAATTTAGAGATCATTCTGCTGTGAGATTTGACTTGGTCCAAGCATTTGTTGTTTAAGGTTTATATTAGTTTATAACACAATGGAAGGAAATCAAAGCGTCGCTGTTACTTGTTTTGTTCATTTTATTTATTTGAATGCACCATCTGCGGTAATCTCACAGGTCTGTAACTTATCCCAACACGTGACTCCACATTCTCGTTGTGCCACACTCCAGCTGGCGAACTTCTTTTTACTGGTTTGGATGAAAATACGGGCCACCGTGCTGCAAGTCAGCTATTCTGTTTTATCTTTGCATGTGAAAGAGGATGTGTGTAATCAAATTTTAAATGAAATTTTGCATGTACATTTTCAAGTGCGAAAAGTCCGGCTCTTTGACACGCGGCGTCTTTGAGGCGGTAGCTGACTTTTCCCCCTTTTTCTCTGAAATGCTCAGTGCAGTGTTTTGAGTGACAGTAAAGGGAGAGGTGATCACTGAGACAGGAAGTCTGTTTGATTGGTGGTTCAAAACTCAAACGACAGACTTTCAAGCCTTCTCCTAAAATGCTAAATTCACACAATTATCTGTATTTTTACATTTTTGCAGGTTGAAATTAGGTTTTAAAGGATTAGTCCATTTTCTTTAAAAAAGCCAGATAATTTACTCACCACCATGTCATCCAAAATGTTGATGCCTTTCTTTGTTCAGTCGAGAAGAAATTATGTTTTTTGAGGAAAACATTTCAGGATTTTTCTCATTTTAATGGACTTTAATGGACCACAACACTTAACAGTTTTAATGCAGTTTAAAATTGCAGTTTTAACGTAGCTTTAAATGACTCTAAATGATCTCAAACGAGGCATAAGGGTCTTATCTAGCGAAATGATTGCCATTTTTGACAAGAAAAATAAAAAATATGCACTTTTAAACCACAACTTCTCGCCTATCTCCGGTCCTGTGACGTGCCAGTGCGACCTCACTTAATTGTGTAATGCCGTGAAAAGGTCACGTGTTACATATATGAAACGCACATTTGCGGACCATTTAAAACAATAAACTGACACAAAGACATTAATTAGTATCTTTCAACATACAACAACGTCGGAACGGTCCTCTTTCTTCACACTTGTAAACACTGGGGCGTAGTTTCGCATTCGTCATCCGTGACCTCTTGAGGTCGCACAGGCGCGTCACATGACCGTAGATAAACGAGAAGTTGTGGTTTAAAAGTGTATATTTTTATTTTTATTGTCAAAAATGACAATCGTTTCGCTAGATATAAGACCCTTATGCCTCGTTCGGGATCAGTTAGAGTCCTTTGAAACCCTGTTGAAACTGCAAGTTTAAACTGCAATAAATCTGTTGCGTGTTGGGGTCCATTAAAGTCCATTAAAATGAGAAAAATCCTGGAATGTTTTCCTCAAAAAAACATAATTTCTTCTCGACTGGACAAAGAAAGACATCAACATTTTGGATAACATGGTGGATTTTTTTTTAAGAAAATTGACTAATCCTTTAACTGATGCAAGAGTGCATCACTGTTGTGTGTAGATAGTAAGTTTGTGTAAAGCTTTGTTTTACTCTCGATCGAATTATGATTTTCCATAAGGGGTATTGCTCAACATGAGCAGGTGGAGGTCTAGCTAGCGGCATTCTGCCACGTTGACCCCCAGTAGGGATTAACATTGCACCTGCTTTACAGGAAATGGATGGAAAAGGGATTTAAAATGGGAATGGGGAGTGAGGGAAGCACCTGTGAACGTGGGTGACTCCGGAAGCAAAGGGAAACCCTTAGGATTAGACTCCATCTGCTCCTGGTTAAATTCAGCCCTTGCTGGAACAGCTACTTACTTTACAATTGACTTCTAGCTTTGTGCAAAAGAGTTTTAGGAAGGTTTACGTCACGATGCCTTCACACCACAGTTCTGGTATTTAAAAGATCAATCTGGGAAGTTTTTGAAAATATACATACATAGATACAGGTCATTGAAAGTGCTTGAATCTCTTTTATGCAAGAAGTTTTTTTTTCTGAAAACAAAAATCCCTGTGTAGTGTAAGATAATATTATAAAATTTCTAGCCTTTTAAGCGCACGTGCTAAACTGTTCGCTTTAAATGCTTATATCTTCTGTATGTGAATGTTGATACATACCAGAATCCTTTTTTGCATAGTTTTGTTTGACACATGAAAACGTCTCGGGTTATATATGTAACTGTTGTTCCCTGAGAAGGGAACGAGGCGCTGCGTCTCCCTCGCCATACTTCCTGCATCCCTGTAACGCCGTCTTTGGCAATATTTCAAATAGTGATATACTTCCTGGCTCCCCTTCACCCTGTCTTTGTCGTTAGGCCTCACCATTGGTTGAATTTTATAGACACATTCAGACGCACTTACCCCTGGTGGCGTCCCCAAAGTGTCACCACAGTGACACAGCAAGAGTTCCCTCGAAAGGGAACTGTAACAATGTATTTTAAAAGGTAGCACGATGTAACCTTGCTCCCACTTGAAATGTGTCCCCACATTTAGTCCTTGAATTTGAGGGTTTTGGACCTGGAAAGTCCTTGAAAGGTCCTTGAATTTGAAGTTAACTAAGGTGTGGGAACCTTTTTTAGTATTGAATAATACCTCCAGATTCCATAATTCTTATAAGGCTTTGGATTGGAATTTTCAAACAAAAATTATAAATCTCAGCAGGGGAATGTTGTCCTCTGTCCATATTTGGAGAATAGCCTGTTACTAACTCACTCTCAAGTGCTGTCTGACAGCTCAACCACGCCGTTACTCTTCAGTTGGATCCGAGTCTCACGGCCCACGAGTCCCAGCGCGGCATTGTGGGTGTCGTCCCATTCTACAAACATCATCCAATTCGCCACTTTATAAATTCCACATAATCTCCTAACAGCACACAGATTTGGAAATAGTTTATTCGTCATCTCCTAAAATGATGCATTGCTGGATGATACGTAAAACTCTTACAAAACAACCCTGGGTTCACTCCAATTCAGAGATCATAGATGTGTCTTGCGGTTTTTTATAGTCTTATGTAATAAAAGTCTGAAGTTGATAAAGGTAAAACGCATTTTTGGCCGTGGCCTTTCTTTCACAGATACAATCTGGGTGTGAGCCATTGCCGTTGCTCAGTGGGTTGTCTGTCTTTAGCCAAAGCGGTTGTAAAACCAAAGGAGTGTGCTATCAAATGAGCCTGACAGGAGCCTGATAAAAAACAATTTTTGCCAGGGAGAATAACAGAGCGTTGGCTAAGCTCACATGACTAATGTAGGCCTTGCATCTTACGCTCCAGGATTTTAGAGTTCTCGCTGCTACCCTTGGCAGATTCATCAGTCGTGTTCACATAGGCAAAGGACCTCCAAAAGAGCACCAGCAATGTCTGCCAAACTGCTCACAGCTCAGTTTAAGGAAAACAGTCCAAAACTTCTCTGAAACTCATTGCTACCCACTGGGCTGTTACTCAGGACCTAAAGTTATGTCAACTTTGGGGAGGTTTTTGAGGAAGAAAAGTCGCAGCAAATCCTACTGGCCAGCATTTCCTCTATCTGCATATATTTTCTGACTTTAGTTTGGGGCTTTTCTGTTAGACCTCTGATTTCTGTAAACAAAGAGAGGAGGGATTACTTTAGTCCTGATAATATGAGATGGAATTTAGCCTGAGTTTGCTATATTAACCGAATTACTATATTAGCATAACAAACAGAAGTATTTGCTGGTCATCTGAGAATTCATTTTCAAGGTTGGATTGGGTTATGAAAATGTGTGTATAACCATCATAAAGGCCTTAGTCAAAAAATTTACAGGATATTCTTTCGTAATAAGTAAATGAAGATGTTTGTTTTCTAGAACAATCGAACAGATTCAGTCGCTCAGGCTCCCTATTTGACACACGGCATGGATTATGTAGCCTCTCTTTTTCTAACCATTTCACCAGTTGCAGCGTGAGCTTTTAAGATTTGCAAGTATTCCCTCCAGAATTCATTAATCATTTAATTCTGGTATCGGCGCCTCTCCTGTACGAACATCTTGCTTTAGGTACTTTTATTCCTTGTAATAAAACATTAATGTGGTATCCTCTATATATTCAAGTTCAGGCATCAATATTTCCTTCTTTAAATACTTAATGCACAGCCTACTTCGTATCTTTCAACTTTTAAACACGAAGAGCGCAAAAGTCGAGGCTCAGATGTCTCGCTCGCTAAAACACTTTTAAGCTAAAGATCAGATCTTGACTATAATCACATGTATAATCGTGAATCTGCTGCAGAAACAGACCCATCACCTGCAGAGTCAAGCGATCTGCTGGTTTCGGAGAAATTGGTCAGGGTGTTTGCGGATGTGGCCTCTGGCGTTGAACATGACTGAATCTTCAAGGTTCGCTCTGAAGATTCACAAACACCATTCAGAAACTCAAATGCCCCTATGGTATCTCACCCTTAGCGAGCTCTTTATCCATTTACAGCTGTCAGAAAAATCTTACAGTAACTCTGGGCTTATTGATTTTCGTCACAGTGTGAAAATAAATAGGTCCCATTTTTTATTCAGAATTTACCTATGTGGTTTGGCTAGGACCTCACTGATATGTTTAGAGAGCATTCATTGCAGTTATTTTACCATAGGCAAACCATTGTTAAAATCACTGTAATACATGACCTCAGTATACAGAATGAAGATTAAATGTGACCCTGTTTGAAAATCCATGCTAAAGTCTTATAATCTATATCAATCATTGAGTTCTCTTTAATTTCAATCTTTGACATGGTTTTACTCAATATTTAACATATAAAGGTTATATTTTCCACAGAATGTTCTTTAAGTTGTGTAGGATGATTTAATGTTATTAAAAGGTGTAGGCAACCAGTTGTTATTGCAGAAATAAGCACTGACAGCGTGATCAGGACCCAACGCGAATCGATTTCACAATATCAGCCTGCTGCTTGCACATTATCCCGCTTATTACATGCCGATTTATCTCATAAATAAAGTAAGGAACATTAAATATTGATTTTTAATATCTGATTTGCTAATTTTTAACAATGGGAAAACCCATTTACTTTAGTTTTTAAGATAATACAAGACAATTATATGTCATGAACAAGTTATTTTGTTTAATCGTTTGTAAATATATTGCCATCTATGCTATTAAAAGACATATTTATATAGAATTTTTAGGTAATATTTAATTGTACCTGTCAAAATGATTTGCAGCATCCATGTTACCGTGCATTATTAGTTTCAGGCAGTTGTTATCGCGGAATAACATTCCTTGGACTGGGCATAAATAAATTGTGAATACATTTTTTTGTTTATAATGTTAGGATTACCAAAAATGTAGGTGATATAGGCTATTTAAGGGTTGGCGATAAACTGGTAGATATGATGGTTACGCGCACACGTCACTTTCCTGTGTGCGTGGTCACGAAAACGTAACATTTGTACACGTATTAGGCAATGCATTTTTAAAACAAGTGATTTTAAGCCATTGAAACACAAACAACATTTCTATATGCGTGCACTGTTTCTGTGTAAGAGGAGCAAGTCGTGCATCCGCTGCTCATAGAGCTTGTGAGCATTTTTGCAGCTTTATTGGCCTTACTGTGCATTCAGACTGCCACCGGCGAGAGCGTCAAAGTGGCTGGAAGTCATTCATTTTCAATGAGAGCCGGCGGCGAGCAGCGGCACGTCATGTACAGCGTGAGCGTCGAGGAGAGTTGAAATCAGCTCAACTTTATGGTAATGAGATTTGCGTGGTTCGGCGGCAACCAATCAGAAGGTGGAAATGTCGGCGAGAACCAATCGGAAGGCGGAAACCTCCGCCTGAGAGGAGTTCAGAGAATGCATTCGAGCGTCAGAGCGTCCACTACACCTTTTCTTTAGCGTCGTTGGCAGGGCAGCCAGAGCTTTTATTGACGCTCTCGCCGGTGGCGGTCTGAATGCACAGTTAAAGCAACACTATGTAGTTTCCATGTAAAAATGACATAGAGCTCCCCCATGTGGTTGAAAAGCGCAACAGTGCCTGGTATCAGACACCCTTCTGCAGGCAGTGGGAGGGGCGTGGCTGTGTGCTCTACCCTCCACCGCCACTTTCAGAGTGTGCTTGTAGCAGCTAGGAGACTGCTCAGGTTGCAGCAACAGTACAATTTTGCTTTAAATACATATATATGCCAAAATTACCATCTTTGCACGACCATTAAGGTCTTAAGAGAAAGTAAACAGCAAGAAAAACGCATGTGTAACAGTATATTGGATCCGGATTTAAGGAGAAGTTAACTAATTTTGCTCCTGTCTGTCAATCATGTTTATCAAACAGCATTGATAGAAAATCTATTACTGCTCTTGACTAAATCACTTTTCTGCCTCTTATAAGAGGTTATTACGCCCACCTCTACGGCTATTTTAGATTGAATATACGAGTCATCCAATCAGATTTTTAAGCCGAAAATAATATTTCGAAAAGTCAAATTTAATCGAGTCACCGGCAGTCACATATAACATTTGTTTTACATTTGAAGTTACAGTATGTACAGTGCAACAAGTTAAAAATTAGCAAAACAATGCGTCTTAGTAATTGAGTAGTTTTCTGTTATATACACACCCACATTTGATCTTCTACAGTATATCATATCAGGATGTGTTTTGCTTAGAAATCATCCTTCTTGTTGTGAACCGCATAATTAACAAACCCAGAGAGCTTAATGCAAGTTATAATTGGCACTATAATTTATTAACAAATTACACCTTGTTTTCACATTATGGATATTTATGCCCTGCATGTACAGTAATTGCAGAAGACACATCACTATTTGCCCCTTGTTTGACTGGGTGGGAAAGTTACAGAGCGTGTAATTTATAGCTCAACTGCACATTACGTAACCACCACAAGCCACTTATCCAACAGGCCTCCCTCCAACACAGACAGGTAGAGTTTGCAGCTGACGCCTGCCTCCTGCCTCTCAGCCGCCTGCTGCCGGCAAGCGCTTTTCCTGCCTCATTGAAGCAAAGACATCCATTGTGGATGACATGTTACACCTGGCACGTGTCAGACTCTGGCAGGCGGCCGTGGCCAGTACACCTGAGGCCAGCACTCCTGGATCATTTTCTCTCTTTCTTTCTCTCTCTCTCTCTCTCTCTTACTCAGACTGTGTTTGATTTAATGTGACATCTTGAGGGAATACCCAGGACGCTGTTTTGTCTGCTTTATTTCCAGTCTCAGGTTTACTCCACGATTGTGTGTGTAGTTTTGCTGTGTTTGTAAGTAGAACAACGATTTTGAAACAGTGTAGACGAAACACACACACACACACACACACACACACACACACACACACACACACACACACACACACATATGTACAGTATATACTTATACAGTGAGTATGTTTTTATACATATATGTATATAATTAGTGCTTAACTAATTTATTGGCCCACCAGCCAACGCCATTGCGCAATGTGACGTCAAAACAACGTCTTTTGCACGTCTTTTTTTCACGTCTTTTTTTCACGTTCAATTTTGGTCCTCTGAAGGTGCAGACTTTGATGCCAGTATTGAACGTCCAGTATTGATGTTCATTGGACCTCTGTATAAGGGGCTAATTGTAGTCCAAATGTGGTCGTTGTGGACGTCTTTTCTAGATCAAATTTAAACTCCCAAAGTGACATTGAAACAATTTCTTTTACACATATAATTTTGATCCAGTGAAGGTCTTTTTTCCAATGTATACTATAGGATCTCTGTATAAGGGCTAACTGTAGTTCAAACGTGGTCGTGGTGGACGTCTTTTCTACTTCAAATTTAAATGCGGGGTGCATGATTTTTGAAAAACACTTTGGAAAGGGATTCAGGCCAAGTACCAAAACACACTTGTAGCCAATCAGCAGCCAACCGTCAACCCATCATTGCCTGGGTTGCGTATGTGTGGGGCGGGTCTATCAAAAGAAGGTCCAGATTCTATTGGGGTAGGGGCGTGCTTGTTTAGGCGATTTTAAATGTCAACATTGGCTTTCAGAGATCATGGACCGCGCCTTTAAACTCCCACTGCACAAAGTGATGTTGAAACAATGTCTTTTGCACATCTATTTTTGATCCCCTGAAGGTCTTTTTCCCAACGTATACTATAGGACCTCTGTATAAGGGCTAATTGTAGTCCAAACGTGGTCATTGTGGATGTCTTTTCTACATCAAATTTAAACAAATTTAAGACATTTAGATGTTTTTATACTGCTTTTATATTTCAGGAGGTGGCATACTGTTCAAATTCATTTTCCTATAGCTTCCTTTGTCACAGCAGCATATAAAATGCTTCATTTTTTTATTTTTTAAATTAAAAAGCCTTTATTTTTGATGGCTACATACAAAAGGTATACTCACATTCCAACGCGTTTCGGCCCATACCTTCCTCAGGGAGAGTCACACAAACAAATTTAGCAATAGGTGAATGCAGTTAACATTCATTAAGCCATGCGAGTAGTCATCAGTTGTCACGTGCCCAACATCTCCATTACAGCATTTAATGGCAGTTGTCTGCATATTGACATCTAAGTTTGGTCATGTTTAGACGTCTAAATAGCAGACATAGTTTGCACATCCTGTAGACGTCCAGAATTGGTCTTGGACCGACAGACACAATATAGACATAGTTTGCATGTCCATCAGACGTCTAATGTTTAGGTTTGTGTCACAGCTGCCCAAACTAACAGTGTTGGTGATTACCAAAATCATTTTATATAGTTCTATAATAGTTAATCTACAAGCATTTGTAAGCTCTTTAGTCACAGTAGTATTTCTAACCCTAAAATACGATAATTGTTGTTATCCATGAATTTACTGTTTTAAAAGAAAGGCAGAACAAACAGAAAAGGACTTTATTGTTATTTTATTCACATGCCCAATTACAATTATTTACTTGCAGTCCTTAATAAAAAAGTTTAATGGTGGAATGCAATGCTTATTCATTTTTGATTTCTGAGAGAAGTTAAATGTGCTGGCTCAGATTTGGGCATAATACGCAAATTCAATGTGACATCCTCACTGGTATTCAAAATGGTAAAACATCAAGAACTTTCTGAAAAGGATTAAAGCATTTCACGATGCTGGATGGTCTTTGACACATAAAAGTGTATATATCTTATATAGTATATAGTGCATATATATATATATCTCAAAACACTTGAAAGACAAAAGCCCCAGGCCCTCCCATTTTGGTACCCCCTTATGCATGTCTACAGGTCCTGATTATCTCTCCACTTTTCTGAACTTCCTTTTTGTGGCTCAGTCCATTGAATTGGCCGATGACTAATGACTTAGATCTTCAGATTGGCGAGAGTTCAGAGAGTCTGTGACACAGGAAGTGACTGTTTGAAAAAAAAGGCAGTTTGGCAAGAATTTTTTTGACAATATGCCATTAAAGGTACTTAATGGAAAAACATAGATATAAAATAAATATTAGATTAAAAAACATTTTTTATTATAATATATATATATATATCTATATCTATATATATATATATCTATATCTATCTATATATATATATATATATATATTTATAGATTTCCTTGTTTACCATTTTCTTGAAATGTTTCTTTATTTCCAGGTTTAACTTTTAAACTATAAGCACACAGTCAATAACAGCTAGATATCATATTGTGGCTTTGAGGCATTACAGAAATAATCCTTTCCTCTCCCACACATCATTGTCCACCAAATATAACCCTGCACTGAAAAATATTACTTTTAAAATTATACATTCTCCTTAAAAGAATCTGAGAAAAAAAATTACAAAATCAATTATCAAAAAAGTTTTAGTACAATTTTATTATGCAAACTGCATCGTTAAATGCAAGCCAAGTGTCTTCTGTAACCATATTTAACATTATTATTAGCACTAATTGATTTATACAGTAATACCTGTACAGTATTTTAAAATAAGATTGTTAGCAGATATATAAAGGAACATGGTTTTCATGCAAAGAGACGTCCATATGCTTCATTGCAGGTCTGCATAACCTCATTTGTAGCTTCTTGTCCTATTCCTCCATGAATAATTCAAGTATGCCGATAGCAAGTGTGATGTGCGTGTCTCTGTGCGTGTGTGTTGTGTGTGTTGAGGAAACGCTCTGTCTAAGGAGCCTTTGCCCCAACTTAGAGACCTCCAACTGTGCTGCCGAGCATCTCAGTATCGCTACAGATAAAAGTCGAGAGGCCAGTGTGTCTGTCTGTGTGTGTGTGTGTGTGTGATCTGACATTGAAGATACACTCTTGCCTTGAGCAAAGTACTGTTCTCAAACGCAAGCGAATCCTCACGAGAACGTCATATTCAAATAATGAATACAAACACAATTGCGCTTGGCAGATCGCATAAACAAAGTCAGAAAACAATCAATAATTGATCTCACAATTACATCTTGACTTATGACAATAAGAATAATCACGTCGGAGGGAGCGTGAGGGTGTTGGTTGGAGTTAAAGCCAAACGTGTTGAAAGGTGTTAGATGTTAGGTAGAGAGGTCAAATACACCAACTTGTTTTGACCTGAACACTTTCCTTGGGCTTTTGACCTTTTTAGATGAACCAGAGAGCTGCTCGGGCTCATTAGGGAGCACAAATCTAACAAAATCTGCCTCACAAATCAATAGCAGCAAAAAACGATCGGGCGGGCGCACGTAAAAGATTCTCATTATTGTGAAAAACACAGACCTTGGGCGCCAAAGTATGTAGAGCAGGCCAAATTATTCCTGAACGAAGACAGTAATGACTCGATTTGACAAACAAGTGCCAAGGGACAAAGTAACATTTGGATGCACATTCCACTGGACGTGTTTAGATTATTTTTGTTATTTAATATTTAAGAAAGAGTGCAGCACCTTTCTGTAATATGGAGCAGATGGACACAAATTGAGTCCTGCTATTGCCATCTGTGATGAGCAGGTGTCTGCCAATTGCGTTGAAAATCAGGCCAGAAACTACCTGGATGAAGACAAACACACAGCGGGAGCATCATTTCTATTCATTCTTGTTTTTCTCTGCATATTTCTCTCTTTGTCTAATATTTAAGCGATTAATTTCTCTCACTTAACATTTCTCTCCTGTAAAGTCTCTCTGTCTCTCTCACTGGACACTGTTTTAAAGGAGCTGGGGTCGTCTCAGAGTCCAGAAAGGGCAGCACAAGCGTGGCATTGTGGGCCAAAGGAGAGACGGCCATTGTTCCTGCCCGCTGCCTGCCACAGCTGTGCACGAATAAGGGCAGGGACAAACCACAACATATATCAATGTGGAGGCTGTGAGGGATGGTCCACGGGTGTCCACACTCAAAGAAGCCTAGTGTCTTTCAACTAAAAAATGCCAAAGGCCGCACAAATCACTCAAGGTGACGGTTTTATTGGTTTCATTCCACAGGGGAAACAAGAGAACCAGTTAAAAGAACAAACTCCTGAAGAACAGAAAATGCATTTGTGTGATTATAGATCATGTGCGTCTTATAAATGTCTCTCGATATAAATAGACTTAATATTTAAATAGTAATGGTTTTAAATTCACGTTCCAAAATACAATCCTAAATAGCGTGGAGAATAGTCTTGTGGTTTGTGTAGGTCTTAAAATACGTTGACAGAAAGACGGGCAGATTCATAGTATGTCAAGGGGACTGTAAGGTAATGATGCAGAGCTACGTGTACATGAATATAATATGAATAGAAACTTCTTTAACTATATCACTGCAATTACAATACACTGGTGCATTGAAAAAAGTCTGCATAAACATTTTTGTAAATGCACCAATTCTAGACTGCCTTTCACAGCTGTAAGACATTTCTTCCATAGTAACTTTTATCCTGTCTGCCACTGAACACTACAAAACTAATAACTCTTAAGTTTAAAAGTGTTAAGACAAAGATGGTCTCTGGATAAACCCTATTTTATGAACTAATTATAAACTAAACCTAAAGGTGATATTTATTCCTGAGGATTAAATTTTTTATTATTATCTATTTTAATGAACTGTTTAACACATATTTAGGAATTTGACTGTATTTCTTTCTACTTTGCAACTATTGCTCTTTGCTTCAGATTATGGTTTCCACAACAAACAATCACCATTTTATTATTGATATTTTTATTATATTTACCTATCTATCTATCTATCTATCTATCTATCTATCTATCTATCTATCTATCTATCTATCTATCTATCTATCTATCTATCTATCTATCTATCTATCTATCTATCTATCTATCTATCTATCTATCTATCTATCTATCTATCTATCTATCTATCTATCTATCTATCTATCTATCTATCTATCTAGGGGAGAGCGGGGCACAACCTAACGCTTTTTGAATTGGCTCAGTCATTTAAAAAAAAATATTTGAGTTTGATTAATTATATTTTTACACAAGCATCACACACATCTTGCTACAAATGAACATTTGAAGTTTGTTTCTAGTACTTACCATTCTTGGACAATTACACCAAACATAACAGAAGCAAAACGTTACAACTTACCCCATATTGGTGGGGTTAATTGTAACAGGCAGGGGGTTAGTTGTAACACTTGCTAAAAAATAAGTTTGCAGGCAATACTATTTTGTCTATATACTTGAAGTGGATATTGTTTATTTATCTTTCTATAATAGACAGGTATCCACACTGTATTCATTCATCCAGCCCTTTTTTAACCATAGTTCAATTATAAATGGATACAAATGTCTAAATATGTGAGAAAAAGCAGCACAATTATGACAAAGCATTTTTTATATGTGACCCAGTCTGTAATAACCATACTACACTTTCAAAATCAAATTCTGAGATAATGAGCATCAAAGTCTGATTTTAGCCATTCATTTCATTATGATTTCAATCTTTGACGTGACCTTATTCAATCAATATTAAAGATATGAAAAAAAATTGACAACATTTTTTATAAGACAGGCACATTTTTTGGTTGGCAGCCAGCAATCATTCGTGTGTAGCCTTTTTAAAACAACGGCAAGAATTACGCTAACGTTAGCGGTTTTCATATGGTAAGTGCTGAGGGGTTGGTTGTAACACAGCATTACAATTAACCCTGCTGGGTCAAAATATTATAGACACTGATTAATATGACATAGCATTGGATTTGGTATACACCCAACTTAGAAACTGAGAAAAAAACACATGATGAAAAAATTTACTTACATGCCACCAAAACACACGTTCATGAATAACTCTCTGTAAAAACATTATACATTTCCAATAAGTCGTGTGATATCGTCTTTTGGCAGCGTGAAAAAACACCGGAAAAACGATACGCTCAACCTTGTGCAAAAATGTAACAACTAACCCCGCGTTAGTTTTTGTCCCGCGCACCCATATATATATATATATATATATATATATATATATATATATATATATTTATATATGTGTGTGTGTGTGTTTGTGTGTGTGTGTGTGTGTGTGTATATATATATATATATATATATATATATATATATATATATATATATATGTATATACACACATATATACACATACACATTTATATATATGTGACCCTGGTCCACAAAGATAGTATATTTGTAGCAATAACCAAAAATATGTTGTACGGGTCAAAATTATCGATTTCATGCCAATTAAGTAGAGAGCATGTTCCATGATGAAGATATTTTGTAAATTTCTTTGCATATGTCTCGCTAAGGACTTCATTTGTGCAACTTTCTCAGCCAAATATTGTCCAATCCTAACAAACCATAAAGATTATATATGAATCTCAATTTAATCAAAAGAATTTACCTTTATGAGTGGTTTTATGATCCAGGTCACACACATATATGTGTGTTCATCAACTATATAATACATAATAAACTTTATCTTAATCACAAATAAGCATAACTGAATGTGGTAGCACAAACTTGGAAACTTGATTTTTCCTTCAAAACAGATTGCAATCTCAAATTAACATTGAAGTCCCTAAAGTAGCTTTTTTTAACCAGATGTATATAGTGATCCTACTGTGGTAGAACCTATTTGCACAATTTTTGCCAGAAAAACTAAAAGAACGAGTAAAGAGCAGCCCAGCTCCAGCATGCGTGCTACAGTTTAACATTAAAACAGCTCACACTCAACAGGCCTCTGCATCAAGGCTAGTCAATGAACTGAAAGGAAATTGGACATGGTATCTGCAGGATATTGGCAGCGGTTGGGCTTCCCATGATGGTGGTTGAAAACGAAGGATGCGGGGGCAAGTGGGTCGCAGCATGTTCACCCTAAGCATGCCCTTTAAGAGCTGTGAGTGCATTTATCGCTGCTGGAGTGCCCTAAGTCCACACTAAGCTTCTCTTCCATAACATTCGCATTTATGCCTCAGTCCCATCTTCTCTTCCTTTTTCTCATGCTTGTCTTTTGCTGCTGTTATTAGCTACCGGTCTGGACAAATATTGTGGTTGTGAAGTCAGAATAAATATCCATCTAACAAAAGCAAGATAGGGACAGGAAGAGGTTAGGAGCTGTGCTCTCGGACAAGAGAGGAATGCTGGGAGGAGCGTTCACATGCTAAGCTCACAAATAATTATTTGTCTTGAAGTAATCTAAGACTTCAGCTGTATAGTAAATGTAACATCATATGAAATCATATACTGGAAAGATCCACCAATGGCTAAATTTTTAATACTGTATATATCGGAATGAAATGTATTTAACCAGGAAGCCCATCTTCATTAATTCTCATTGCTGTCTAGAAGGGAACACTGAGATAATACAAAGAGATAATATTTTAATTTTACTTAAGTAGGTATGTTTAACCGAACACTTGAGTTTCTATGACCGTGTTTAACAAATCCAAGTGCATATTAGTATGGTGATGTTCAGAACAATGTGTCAGTGAGAGCTTAGCAGATGTTTTACCAGGGGAGTGAACACACTTTTGTTCAAGTTTATTGCACCTGACCATGACAACATACAGTATGAGACCATGTCTGAAATTACTAGATCAGTATTTTGGACATCTGAGAATACTACATATTTTAGCATCTTTTTCAACTTTACAAAATTTATTATATACCTGACTTAAGTGCTGTATGTTGTAGGCCAAGATTGGATGACTGTCACAATTCTAGCTTTGTATTCGAAACGTTTTTACGGACCTCACCTGCGTGTCGCCACGTGTCACTGCTGTGTTAAAAGCAGCCTTTGACGCTCATCTGGCCGTGTGTACTATAGCAAGCTTTGCATTATGGGAGTGGAATCTCATCAACAGGAAGTTGGATTGTCCACAAGGCCTCGTTCTGTCATTTAAACAGCCTTTTCGTTGTGATACGTCCCTCGGTCAATGCGAGGAAAAAAACAGCTGGACATAAAACCTCTGTGTGTGTGTGAGTTTGTGCGAGAGCGTTTTTTTACTCTCCGAGTACCACAGATAATGGTGCGATCCTCTTCTACCCCGGAGGATGCACTTTGGCTGGGGAACGGGGCCCGGGGACAGAGGGGAATCACAGACAGCGTTATGAATGTGCGTTTGATTTCATACGCCACAGGGGTCCGCGGCACAGTGGGCCACTTGTTGTGTGGCCGCCCAGATGTGCACCCGCCCGCTCGGATGAGGTCCTCCCTCAAAGACGCCCTGTTATCGCTGCTGTCTGTGGAGACAGTGAAGGGCCCTATCCTCACCTCGTCCCCCTGAGACGGACATACACACACTTGCACAGACACACACACACACACCTCAGAAATGAATCAGTCCTGTACCAGGCAGAGCTGCAGTTAGAAGGGAAGAGTCAATCCTTCCTGTGTTTAATTGTGTTAGAAGTGTGTGAAGAGTTCGACTGCCTATGTGTGGCCTGTCAATGTTACGTGTAAAGAGACAAGATATATGGCACACTCTGTGTGTATGGGGTTACTTTGTGCTTACCAAGTGATCAACAACATATATGTCTAGAAATGATCTTGGAAAGATTTTAACAAGTGTTACTGGTAAAAGCATTGCATTAGCAGTGCAAAAAGGGCATGGGTTCGATCCCATGGACAATTACCTGTAGATTGATCAAATGTATAGGTTGAGTCCACTGTAAGTTGCTTTGAATAAAATTATCTGCAAAATACATAAAACAGGAACAATAGAGGTAAAAAAGAAGTAGTGAGGGGGTGGAGCTACAACCAAATTAACATGATACACCTGACAGCGAAGCACAGAGACTTTAAATTACGGGATGGAAAAAGTCATTTATACCAGCGGGAGCGTTTTTTACATTCTCTCTTTTGCGAGGTATTGATGTGGAACTCCTGCGAGGAACAACATTGTACCTGCAGGTGTGACAAGATGCTTTTGTGTTTGCACCGATTCCTTTGTCACGTACCTTCCCAAAGGAAGGCTAAGTGGCCAGCTAAAGGGGCCGTCCCCCGCTGCTCATCATTCATAACACGATCAATACTCACAAAGGGAGGTTATTGATATGCCACATTTTCACCTAGCCTGACGTAAGCTCATAATGCAGCAACATGTAGGCCTCACTGCACACGTACACTCTTATGTTCCCTCTTCTGTTTGCACTATATACTGCATTTTATCGCATATAAAAAACGCATATAAAAAAACTGTAAACGCAGTTTGGACTTGCTTATCTTTTATAACTAAATAATTATAAGACATTCACGGTAGTTGCACCGCACATTTGCAAATACTTGCATACTGTCGCCTCATGGTCATCAAATGTGCATGAGGAGGACTTGACGCAAAATAACAACATTTGTTAAAGATCAGCTTGTGAATAATCTGTATGCGGGCTAATTTTAACACTCGGATCTAATGACATGTGCTACTGTGTGTTCAGTATGTGCCGCTATGAAGGTGATTAAACTCAGTATTAACAGTTGATAGAGTGATAACTTCATGAAATAGTATCAGAAATGTTTAGTGCCATGATTGGAGCTGTGTGTTAGATGTATACGTTATGCAATTTAAAGAGTAAAAATGAGGGCTAAGAGATTTAGGGCCAATCTCATTTCTCTGTCTTACTCCTTCCCCTTTGTCTTCGTCTTCCCCTTGCCCCTCGAAACCGAGTGAAGGGAAGGGGTAAGAAAGATCTTTCCTCTAAAAAAATAAGACACCACTCGATTACCGTTTGCGTCACCTTCCCTTGCCGCTAACTGCTGCTACGTAAACAGACAAGCGTTGACATAAACAAAGAATATGCCGTCGTCTCAGGTTGTGGTATCGATTGCCTGAGCTGAGCTCAACAAATAGCGCATAACTTAGCTACTAGCTAGCGGCTTAAATAGCGGTTCAAAACAAAAACATTACAATTAAAACAGCTTGAACATTTATATGTCAATTAAAATATCAGTTAAACTGCTGAAAATAACGTTACTTTCATTATTTTCATTTCATCATACTTTCAGTGCGACTTGATAGTTCGACGTTCAGCCATAAAAAATCTTGATGTCGGCTCTCCTTAGAAATTCCTACGTTAACGTTTACCCCTCTCTTTCAAGTGAGGTCCTTATCACACATCCTTTCAAGGGCTATGTATCTCTACACCTTGGCTCTAGCCCTTGATCAAACTGAGAATTGAGACGCCACTTCGTCTCACATGAACGCACAAAACCGAGTGGTAGGGGTAACGGGTAAGACAGAGAAATGAAACACACCCTTAGGCCCAATTCCATTTCTACCCCTTACCCCTACACTTTCCCCTTCCCCTTCATTTAGCGCATTCACGTGAAGGGCTAGGGATGTCCCAATTCTCTTTTAGTTGGAGGAGTAGATTTTGAGGACCCCACTTCAAACGAAGGGGTAAAAAATGTCCAATATGGCTGCTCATGCGAGTATAATTTAAAGGACAAGTTCGGTATTTTACACTTAAAGCCCTGTTTTCAGATTGTTTATGATGAAATAGAACGGTTTTGACTGAAATTTTGAAATATGCGGCTGCCCCGAGAATTTTCAGGTGTTTCACCTCCCACCTTTACAATGGGTTTAATGGTGCACTGGAACAATCCTTCCTAAAATGCATTAAACTTTCGTTTACAAAGACGTGAAACTCACCGAGTGGTCAGGGGTGTTCACTGGTATGCTCACACTGGTATGTTCACCATAAACAATCTGAAAACAGGGCTTTAAGTGTAAAATACCGAACTTGTCCTTTAATGCTGCACCCGAAACCGTCTACTTCCATACTATATAGTACGTGAAAAGCAGTAGGCGGGCGAGTAGTATGTCCGAATACATAGTATTCGAAAAACAGTATGCGAAAAGTACCCGGATGACCTACTACTTCCTGTTAGATTTTGCAGTGTGCATACGATGGACACTTCACTATCCCATGATGCCCCGGGAGAGGAGTTATCCAATGAAGAAGACGACGCATCGCGGCTGTTCGTGCTGGAATGACATGACGTGATGACGACGTATATCACGTGATGTAGCAACATGGCGGATGTAGTACGTCTGAATCTCATTCGTTCTACCAGGATTCATACTATACAGTACCTACTGTTTTAACGGCAAGTAAGTAGGTACTTCATCTCATTCAGTACCTACTGTACAGTATGCGGATTTGGACGCAGCCTAAGTTTTTTCTCACATTAATAAACTTTTTAATAATAAATAATCATTTGTTTTATGATACATTCAATCTTGTCTTCATATTTACGGTCATGTTTTAAAAGAAATGTAAAAAAAAAATCGCTGAACATATCCCGCTTTACTAATTGCACAATAGTACAGCAACATGTGAACAAATGTTTCCACCGGAGCGCGATCACGTCCCTGTTCCCCCGTCTAATTGTGTCCTCTCCAGAAGCGGCACACCGGGGAAAACTCCCGGTACTTCAGATTGACAGTCTGAAGTAAATAGACGGAGCAGAAAAGCATCTGAACTACTAACAGAAGGGTGTGTGGTGTGCTGCTTTTGGGCTTCCAAGGCCACTTTTTAGGCTGTAACTAAACCTAGTATGCTGCAGGTGAAGGCGGCAATTCAATAAACATTGCATCTACTTTGATGTAGGACGTATGATGTCATATTATGGTGTAGTAGTGGTGTCCCATTTTTAAGGGTAATATCTTTAACCCTTCCCCTTTTCACTCTATGTCAAGGGGCAATGGGAAGTGTTGAGGGGTAGGCATAGGGGTATAAAATAGAATTGGATTTGGGCCTAAATCTCCTACGACATCTTGCAGTGTTATATGCATGTTTGTGTAGGTTTATGTCTTGTAACATGTTGGTAGAGTACTGTATGTGTAAACTGTATATTTACAAAACTTTTTAAAAATGTTGTTGCTAGTATGGCATGCTACTGGACAATAAACATACACTCACGTCACAAATATTTTGTGTTGTGCTGGTTAGACCCTACTCCTAATTTACTCCTAATTCTTGCATTCTGAACACAACAAAAAGCAGGTAGCCTACTTCTGGTAAATAATCCCAAAACTATAAAATAGTTCAGGCAGTGGGAAAACCCTTAATAACATTTATTAAAAACTACTGTGCTGGCAAAATGGTCCCAAACTGTCACTGGGCCAGTGCCCTTTTTATAAAGGTCCTAATACAGTACATGTACCATTTAGGTACAGATGTGTATACATTTGGCACTAATATGTACCTTTGAGGTACTAACAGGGGCGTCATGCCCATTCTAACTGAGGGGGCACGTGCCCTCTCGATTTTTTTTGAGCCAAATGGATTTTGCATGCAACCTCAAAATCAAAGAAGCGTCCATTAATCTGTTACATGTCTTTTCATCTATATTTAATATGCAAAATATTATTAATTCTGTGCTGCATCCTTGTCACTTTTCATAGATTTTTGCCATTTTTATAGTGTTTTAATCATGTTACATTACTTTATTCTGGCGGCAGGCGCTGCAGTCAGCGCAGTTGCTAACGTCATCAGCGTCTGAGCACGCTCACGAGCTTTGCTGTTGCTGCTGCATTTTGCTATCTGAGGAATTAAAACGCGTAAGAAACGCTCACAACATTTTCAAACCCCAGTACTGTAATGTGCAGTTAATCTCCTCTGTGTAGAAAATGTATAGTTTAAAATGTGACCGTCTCAACGTTATATTAGTAGAGATTTCTAGATTCATCTTGGTAGATTCAACGCCAAAGTCCACGGGGGCGCAGAATCACACATGCTCACCTATGGGGTAAAATTTAATGCCAAAATCCGTTCCTCTAATAATTTTATTTTATTTAATTTTAAAATCATTATTGAACATTAAAATCAATGACGTGGCTATGTCATTTTCAGTGTTTATATACTTTATGGATTTAAAATTACATTAATTTCATAGGATAATGCAGTTGTTGTGCAAAATGCATTAATGACACGATTAAACAAGTCATTAAACAAAACTAAATAAACAAAACATTCCGTTTCAGATGTAAATATTATGCCAATATGTAATTATTCTCGATTGAATAGTATTTGATATGAAAGTTAGTCAACACTTTTATTTTGAAGGTTTTTGCATGAAGGGCGCTCAAATTGTTAGAAATGTAAGTGCCATGGAAAAGACTAAAAGCTCTATAATATTTTGTTTGAAGTCTGTGTATGCACAAATTTCTGTGAGCTGTGCACACTGTGTCCCCTTAAAAAAATTGGTGCATGACGCCCCTGGGTACTTATATGTACGCTTTGGTACCAATGTGCACGTCTGAGGTACTAACATGACCTCCTTACTGTAGCTACAAAGGTGTACTTTTTGATAGGACCATTTTTGTATATTTTTAATATTTGAGAGTGCATGAATGTTGTTCATCATAAGAGTAGCTTCATTTGAATTAGAAAATTCTATATTGATTGTATATGAAAATTCTATATGATTGGAGTTTGTTACAGTAAATCAACATCTAAAGTTATAATGAACTTAAGACAAATTTGTATGTTGGTCTGTATAAGTATTTCTTACCATGAATAAGTTTGAGTTTATGAATCTGATCGCATGGCACTTGTGGAAATGTATTGCGACTGCTCTTCCCGGGACGTATAGTGACCCAGATAAAGAGAATGCATTATTGACGCACAACGAGGGTCCTTTTTATTTGAGCGATCAATTCAGCTCTTTCAGACAGGGTCCATCTCTACAGTGCCACGGGACACCTGCTGAAGCATTAATATGTGACCAGTCAATATCTGTAGCCTTTCACACCACAGAGAGAGAAGCACAGCGTCACAGTCAACTTCTGTCAGCCCTGAATAAACACTGCACAGTGTGTAACTGTATGTACAGTGTCAGTCTTTGTGTTGATTGTAAAGCATGTGAACATGTGCAGTTTACATTACATTTCCGTTCATGCATTTGGCAGATACGTATATTGCATATTATCTGTATGAACTGCAACTTCTCTGGGAATCAAACAGTTCTTTACCAAGATACAGGAACACTTGGTTTATTAAATAAGTAATGTACATACATGGTACAGGTAAATAATTGCAAGAACGGGAAGGAAATTGTCACCCTGCAACCCTTTGATTGTTACCAAAATGCAATGATGTGGCACATGAAGGGTCACTCACTCTTCGGCCACTTTAGAATAGGGTAGCATTATGACTGTTTAATATTTCTTGAAAATAGATATCATGAAAATTGATACTTAAAGATAAAAGAATAAAGCTTAAAGGTACTTGTTTTGTCAAGGAACATAAGACTCATTTCACTTCTGTATTATATCAGAGTGATACAAATTGAAGTGGCCTATTGGTTTAAAAATAATACATAATAAAACATAAAATATAATCAAATATAGTTTACTCTGGTAATTTTTCTAGAAGGATGATTTCTATTAAAAAATAAACCACCTCTAAAATAGACTACCATAAACACTGCACATTATTGTTACGTAAAACACACTTTAAACCTTAAAAGATTTTCTAGTGTTATGTTTTGCTATTTCCAAACAACCCTGTCACTTAAAAAAGGCTTGGTGAAGTCGTTATCGGCTTACAAGATGGAAATAAAGAACATCCCTCAAGCTTTACATTTTTCAGAAAGGTTCTCTCATGGGACAACTTAAAGTGAAACAGCAAACTACACAAACACAGCAATGCAGGCTTACACATTCTCCTGTCTGAGTGAGACGACTGATGGGACATGCAGAGCGGTAGCAGATCTCAGATTATTGGAGGAACCTACGCTAGAGTTCAAGTTTACTCTGCATGCTAATGCTTCAGACTTTACATGACAAGGGTTTGAAATTATTTATTTTTTTTTGGCTACTAAATTTTTAAGTTACCGGCCCTTCAGATCTTCTACTAGCCAAAAAAGAAAGAAAATAAACATTTTATTATTATTTATTATAAAATCTGAGTTGCATTTATACAAACAAAATTCTGTCATCCTGCCATCTCCTCCCTTACTCTTTCACCTTTGTCCTTTTTACCAAAACTGTTTTAAAAACAAATAAACACAGTACAATAAACATCAAGTGATGCATCGAATAATTTCTATTATGTACTGTATATATTGTAGAATTTCGTATATGTACTATCTGTACTACAGTACATGAAGCAGACTAATTAAAGTGTTTTTCAAATTATTTTTTAATTCGTTTTTAACACTACCGTTTTTCAATATTTTACTATGTTTTTACCTTACCTTCGATGAATTAATACATACCTATCTTTTTTAATGGGTGCACTTTTAATCTTTGTACAGCGCTTCCTGAATGCGTCAGCATTCAGCCCAGCCCCACTCATTCCCATGGCCCCAAACAAAAGTTGTATTTTGTGCCACCATACTTACTCGTGTAACTACTCATGTAACAGTCTTTAAATAAGGAAAATATGGAAGTGTTTGGTGGCTTCTAAATTCATCCCTGTTTGGATCCTAAGGAATGAATGGCGCTAGGCTAAATGCTAACACATTCACAAGGCGCTGTACAAAGATTAAAAGTGCATGCATTAAAAAGAAGGTATGCACTAATTTGTCTAAGTTGAGGTAAAAACATAGTAAAATATTGAAAAACGGTGGTGTTTTCCTTTAAGTCTTGTTTTAAGCACGTCACCGGAAAATAAGTCATCAAGTGTCCAATTGTATAGTGAGCCAGTGCCCGAGCGTTGCGACGAGTGTACACGTTATAATGATTCCCGACCTAGAACTAAAAAAGTAAAGTAAGCCAGAGATGCGCAGATGCTCTGTCAAAATATAACCTTGATATCTTAAATATTGACTGAGAAAGACCATGTCAAAGATTGAAATCAATGTGAAATCTGTCGGAGCCAATGGTGTAGTGGGCAGCGCTCCGACATGTGGTGCTTTCGCACTTTCGCCGACCCGAGTTTGATTCCCGGCTCGTGGTCATTTGCCGATCCCATAACCCTCTCTCCTCCCTGTACTTTCCTGTCCTCTCATCACTGTTTAAATTAAGGCAAAAATGGCCCAAAAATATAACTTTAGAAATCAATGTGAAATCAATGAGTGATGCTCCTCTTCGATGCTCCAAATTTCATAATTAGATTACAAGCTTTAATGAATTTGACAGACAGGGTCACATTTTTGCATTACTGTACAGCTATTATCCACTCCTAAGTACATTTCCTCTTTTCAAACCATAAATAAATATACAGATGAGCCATATTACATCATTGGGATAGCATGTAGTGATGTATTGGTGAGATCAAAAAGAAGACACACTTTAAGAATTTCATTTATAACCATTAGCAGCAGCAGTGCCTAACCTAAGCGTGACCTTTGTCAATTAACTACTGTGCAGCGATTATAGCTGATTAGCCTGACAGTAAGCGTCTATAAGTCTCTGTAGTCATTAAATAGTGGCATGTCTCCCAAAAGCACGACACACACAGCACTTCAGGCTAGCAGTGACGGATGACACAGTTCAGGGCTTCAGGGGGGTTTCGTGCGACCTTCGAAATAGTGAAGGCGGCACTGTGGACGGTGTCTCTGTGTAAGTTAACAGAGCGAGTGATTCATACGCTTATTCCAAAAAGGCATTCTGTGAGCGCCACAACTCTAAGAGCACTTAGAGATAACAACCTGAGTGTTGTCAGAAGGCACCATTGTTGGGGATTTTGACTGAAATTAGCCAGGACCTTTTGGTCATGTGAACTGACCACAGTTGCCAAAAAGATCTATGTGTTCAGTGTTTGAAGGAGTATGAAATACAACGCATGATGTTCAACACGAGCATGCTTGAACCATGGCACAACAATTTAGAGGCTGTTTAAATAAAAACATGGCATGTCTTTTGTAATATTTCAAGGAAGTGCTCATTCTAAGATTTTAACATCAGTTTTAAACTTTAAAGGGACATTACACTTTTTTTCCCGAAAATATGCTGATTTTCCAGCTCCCCTAGAGTTAAACATTTGATACTTACCATTTTGGAATCCATTCAGCTGATCTCCGGGTCTGGCGCTAGCACTTTTAGCATAGCTTAGCACAATCTATTGAATCTGATTAGACCATTAGGTGTTGTAGTTCTCGAGACCAGTCTCAAGACCACTTTTTAAAGGTCATGGTCTCGTCTTGGAATCGATCGCTTTTTTACTCAGTCTCGTCTCGGTCTCAGACAAAGAGGACTCAGAATTTTATTTCAAGACCGGTCAAGACCACAACTGATGGCACATCACAAATTTATTTTTTATCATTAATTTTATGCAGTTTATTCAGGTTTGGCATATGATGTTGGCATTGTTTAAGCATTGTTTAAGTTTCTCCCCATGACAATATTCTAATTTTATTACTAAAAACACCTGCATTGTGTTAAGTGGATGGCAAGCCATGGAATAAATGGTTAAGTTGATTTCAGCTCTTTAGTGTTTGTTCACTTTTATTTGCTTATAGACAAAGATAAATTCTCATATATCTGCAATGCCTTTGATTATTTTATCAACTTCTCTGATGGCATACACACACACACACACACACGCACGCACGCACACACAGACACAGACAAGAAGTGCATAATCATATGCATATTCCACATTTTATCATAAATGCTTTAATACAGTGACTTGCACTAGTCTTGGTCTTGACTTGGTCTCGGCCTGTCTTGGTCTTGACTTGGTCTCGACCATTTAAAGTCTTGGTCTTGTCTCGGTCTCGGCCTGTCTTGGTCTTGGTCATGACTCGGTCTCGGTTTAGGTCGTCTTGTGACAACTTTTAATTTTCCGTCAGTCTTAGTACACAATGTAAATACAGAAGAGGCAAGTTTTAAAAAGAAAAAATATCAAAACTCTTTGGTTATTTTTTAGCGCGATGCTAATTTTCTAATCAGATTCAATGGATTGTGCTAAGCTATGCTAAAAGTGCTAGCGCTAGACCCGGAGATCAGCTGAATGGATTACAAAACAGCAGAATCAAATGCTTAACTCCAGAGGATCTGCAAAATGAACATATTTTCAAAAAAAGTGGAATGTCCCTTTAATGATAAACCACCACTATACAGAAAAGTTGTAGATGTTATACAGATACTTTATGGATTTATTGGCCAATTTTTGTGTGAATTTTTTTTATTTTTACTGTAATTTCACTGGGACTTTTCACTGTTTGTATCATAAAGCAGAGTTATGGGATTTATGCCTGGAGTAAATTCTTTCATTTACAAGTCTGTCCAGTGAAAACAGTTATTGCTCTTTCATAGCATAGGAGATTTGATAGAGTTTAAGTATCAACTTGTTTCTCATTTTTTTTCTCCTAGGAGAAGTCATTGAGATATTAAAAAGATCTCATCTGTGATTTTTCTTTCCTTGCATCAGGATTATGAACAGGTATGCCATCCGTTCTGAAACATGTGAAATCATCTCATGTGGCATTTAACATGCTTACAAAAACAAAATGGAATCAAAGAATTTGCAAAATTCCACCGCATCATTCAGCCCAACAAAGCGGTAAGCACAGCAGCAAAGTGTGCAGCCAAACTGATGAGTACAGTGAATAGGATTGCTCTGCTCTCGTCTCTCTTCTCCCAGAACCAAGCTGACAACCTCCGGCGATGCTTTCCATTCAAGCTTAGCGGGAACACGCATTTCAATATCACTGAGTGGGCCGGGACGCCCTTTGATGTCTACCTAGCCGGTACCTTGTGGGTAATCTAGCCCTTGGATTAAGCCATTTCTAAAACCTTTTTCCCCTCCTCTCTTCCACGGCCAAGATTGCCATCACTGCCTCCGTAATCTTTTGTAACAGAAGCTAATGCAGAAACACCTGCCACACAAGCTGGGCACATCTAGTCCTGTCGTCGTAAGCAGATTACACTCCGCAATGCCAGGTATTTGAGAAATATTCATGTCGCTAAGTGCTTAAATAATGAGTCATAAAGCGCTATAGGCTCCCCCCACCCACCCTCCCCTCTTCTGTAGTTGTTTTTGAGTTGATCTCATCCCCACAAATGAGTGAGCCTTGAGGGTATTGTTTGGGTTGAAATCCCTTGCCCATGCCAAGAAGTGAAACTGCAATGCCTTAGGGTCCTGGAGACTAACTGAAGAACCAGTCCTCTGACACGCTGTTGTTTTACTGGTAGTCTTGTGATATGATGCCTATTAAGGGCATAATGTTTTGATTACAACAACACTTTTTTTAAACATATTAATAGAATACTGTTAGAAATACTTACAAGAAGTGTTACAATTTAAGAACAAATCTTAATATCACGAAAATAAGTGATCTACGTCTTACACAAAAAAATAACACAATTTGTTAGTAGTATTGTGACTGTTTCTTTAGCTCAATTTGTGTTAACATCGCAAAAGTCCTGAGTTTGATTCCCAAGAAACACACATACTGATAAATAAATACATCATTTGAGTAAGTCACTGGGGATAAAAGTGTCTACTAAACGCTTACATGTAAATATAATTGTTACTAGTAATGTGAGATTTGCAATTACCAGCAAATGAAGGAATGCATGTGAACCATCATTCAGGGTTTCCACGGGTCCTTAAAATCCTTGAAAGTTTGTGAATCTGTGGGAAAAATTCAAGGGCCTGGGATTTTTTTTTTAAATATACATACATATATACAGGTCATTGAAAGTGCTTGAATCTATTTTATGCAAGAAGTTTTCTGGAAAAAAATCCATATTCCCTGTGTAGTGTAGGATAATATCATAAAATTTCTAGCTTTTAAGCACATGTGCTAAACTGTTCGCTTTAAATGCTTATATCTTCTGTATGCGAATGTTGATTTATACCAAAATGCTTTTTTGCATAGTTGTGTTTGACACATGAAAACTTCTTGGGTTACGTATGTAACTGTTGTTCCCTAAGAAGGGAACGAGACCCTGCGTCTCCCTTGCCATATTTCGTGCGTCCCTGTAATGCAGTCTTTGACAATATTTCAGATAGCGATATACTTCCTGGCTCCCGCGTCACCCTGTCTTTGTCATTAAGTCATTACGACCATTGGTTGAATTTGATATACACATTCAGACGCACTTACCCCTGGAGGCGTCCCCAAAGTATCACTGCAGTAACGCAGCGCGAGTTCCCTCGAAAGGGAACTGAACAATGTATCTTAAAAGGTTACACGATGTAACCTTGCTCTTATTTGAAATGTGTCCCAACAGTCCTTGAATTTAAGGGTATAGACCTTTCTCACAGTAACCGGAAATACGTAATCGTTGTGAAAGCGGAGTTCCTGTCAAGCGTCAACACACTAGAAAAACATAAACCCGGGCAAGTTTAAAATGGATCAAAGAGTCTACACAACTTTGTTAACGGATTTGCCAAATATTACATTTGCTGATGTGACATGACTAATAGAGGAAATCTTTTTCCATGAAGAATTTGTCCATAAATATCAAGGTAAGTAGAGAGCGAGTCTAACTGTTACTGAACTGTTAACTAAAACAACACATTATTAGCGTGTCCACTTACACATAATGTATGTATAGTAGATAATATAGACTACTTTGCTAAAACATTATTGTCTGCTTTGAATTAAGCATTATGGTACCAATTACCTTCAATTACTGCCTATGGTTGTCCAAGTGAACGTCTTGTGTGTAGCAACAATAACGTTAGTCGGATGCTATCATTATCAGTTAACATTTTTGTCTGGTAATGTCTGTGATCGTATGTTTCTGTGTCGGGGTGAACTCGTTCCAAGAAAAATGGGTAGAGACAGCATTTGGTTGCAAGCGGCGATCAGTGAGCCCTAAAATGTTGTCATCTTTAGTGAAGTGTCTGCTGCATACATAAGTGCTCCCCTTTCTTATGGTGAAGTTAGGTCCTTAATCTCGCCGGATAGCCTGAATCCACTTCTGTCTAACTTCACCATCAACAGGGAATTAATGGAACAGATACGGCTTTTTACATTGCCTTGACTGCGGAGGAAGTAGATTTCCGCGACGATTACGTATTTCCGGTCATAAATACGGAAGTTGTGAGAAAGGTCTATTGGACCTGGAAAGTCCTTGAAATGTTCTTGAATTTGAAGTTTACTAAGGTGTGGGAACCCTGCATTCATTGCCCTAATACTTTTTATATACTTGTTATGTTTTACGTAAGGTTTGTGATCAAAATGTTCAGTCGGCTGTCTGCGAAATTGAAACTTATTTGTTAAATATTATTGCTGGGCAAAGATTAATCGCATACAAAATAAAAGTAATTTTAATACATATTCATGTATGTATTTAGGAAACATTTACATGTGTATATATTTTTATTTATATTTTTATATATTCTATATGATATATAGATAAAAAAATAAATATAAATAAAAAATTGTGAAATTAATATATGAAGAGTTTGGTTCCAAAACGCGATAAACGCCATTTTTGAAAAAAATGAGTTACTGCCAAAATCAGTATTATATCAGGTCAGTAGTTAAAAGTAAATTCTTAATTTTACGCAAAATCCAATATCCGCCGTGTTATTCTGTCATCTTTTCTCCCTTTTTTCCCAAAATGCGATAAACGCCACTGCTCCTTTTTTACAGAACGCAATAAATCCATTTCTGATTTTACAGCCCACCAGTCACGCAATGTAAACAAACAATGGCGGACGCGCTGAGTCCACGGAGTCCTAGTTTTCCTCATCTACTTTGTACTTCGTGATCAACAAACAAAACAAAATAATACTTTAATTGCATCGCTAAACCTGTGATGGTTTTCTGTGATGGGAAAGAAACGTAAGCCATCAGCATCTAATATTTTCCCTGAGAGGCACTCGGGAGACGGGTGCTTGTTCTCCCGACAGCAAGCTTCTCATGCTAACACATTGACCCCAGAGGATCTTATGAAAAACTTTCCATAATTTTACTCAAAGTCAACGAAAATCGAGCAGGACCAAAAACATTTTACAGCTGATCTCTGTGAAAGACGTTAAGCGAGGACGTCAAGTAACCGCAATGACAGTGATCTTAATATGACAAAGTAAGTGTTTTGATTAATGACATTAATGTTTATATTTTTAATTAGTGTGTACAACTAGTCAACTAAATGAATATAACATGGCAAAGATGAATGCACATTTAAATAGGCTATTGATTCAATAGATTTATAGCATTTTGAATAAAAACTTGTCATGGATTTATTGCATTTTGTGGAAAAAATTATCCGTTTTTATAATAAATCTTTGAAAATCAACTTATGGATTTGAATTGTTTATGTTTTTATAACCTAAAGATGCTATGTGAAAGTTTGTAACAGAAAATAGTTGTTTTCATCTTGTCACTTTCTTGGTATAGAAAACACGTTTTTACCAAAATTTGTCAAAATGGATTTATTGCGTTTTGGAACCAAACTCTTCATATGTATGTGTGTGTGTAAAAATATGCATAATAATTACACACACATATTATGCAAAAAAATATCACTTTTATTTTGTATGCAATTAATCGCGATTAATCTTTGCCGAGCACTATTAAATCTTAAAACCAAAAGCCATCTGCAGTGTGCACAATAATCCCACAAATAGGATTGCGATTACAATTTTTTTCCCCTTCCAATATATTTATTTTACATTTCCAAAATAAGTCCAAATGCCCGTTCTTTAGGCGCTGTTTATTCAAATGACGCTACACTGTGTTATAACCGGAGCTTTGAGCTGTTGCCTAAATCTCCGAACATATCTCCACTGCAGATCTGACACAGGAGGAGACAGAACTCAAGCGAAAGCAAATCTGGAACAAAAGTGAAGCCATCTTTTCAAACAACAGCCTGTGGCTCCTTTCACTTGGCATCTTCACAATGCATCTGATCCTTTGCTTTGTTTAAAGCCAGAGCGCCTTTAAAAGTGGATTTATTTGTTTGAGGTTGTTTCTCTATTTATTTCTGTATTTACCAAGATCATCCAGTTCTGGGAGGAAAGGCGACGGTGGGTTTTGTCAAATCCTAGAAGGTTTCTTGGCATGGTCGCAAACACATCTTGGGGACTTACGGAGGACAAAGATGGTTAGTTAGTGACTTGTCTACTTGAGGGTTGTTGTGATCAAGCATACTTTTATAAAATTGAAAAGAAGCCCCCAGAAGGTCAGTGAGAAAACAGACCTGAAGTAAGGGATAGCAGTACTTATGTAAATGAATGGGTTTGTACACCCAGGGCCAGCAGTCACAGTTCTGACTCACTTGGTGCTCTTGGTGATCGCCAAGGAAAAAACTGCGGATTTTAGTGCCCGTCATTGACAAGCACATACCCTGTGCGTGTTTGTCAGCAGTAGTAGCCTGTGCTGTTTTTTTTTGCGAGAGTTGTTGACAGAGAACACAAACCATTTGATATTTGAGATGAAATAAACCTTACTGCGGAGTAAAAGAGATCTCATTTGTCTCTGTCAGCAATGTGACACAACACTCAGCACATGATAATTTCAAATCACATAATAATTGTCCAGTTTAAAAAATGCTATGCTATAATATATTTTATATAACTACATTTTAGCATTTTTTGTTGTGTTAGAACAACATGATGGTGAGTAAATTATGACAGAGTTTTCATTTTTAGGTAAACTATTCTTTAAATACGTTCTTCCTTAAAGTATTCCTCAAGCATGAGAAGAATTCATATCCAGTTTGAAAAGGCATAATGCATCGTAGTCTGTAAACAGTAGAGACAAACAGGAAACAATACCACAATCTCCTTAATTTCGCCTTCAAGATTTATAAAAACAACAAGGTAGATAAGAAGGGAATAAACAACTCTGTGAGTCATTAGATCAAATAGCTTTAATTACCTGATTACGGTGAGCAAGCTCTCTCTGGAACGCTGGCTGCGTAACTAAATTAGCGGAAGAGATAAGGTACAGTACCAGCCAGACCAGCTCCACCTTACCTAATCTCAATCACAGTTACCATCAACACTGCCGGTGACTCAGTCACTGTTGACTATATCTGGTGCAAATGCTGTTTTTCAGCTATTTCTGGATTGATTAAACGCCATTTAGATAAGGAGTACTGTTAAGAAATCTTCAAACATCCTTTGAAAACCAGGTTGTTTAATAGGAAAATGACTATTTTATACTTTCCCATGATAAAAAGGTCTAGATCTGTAATTTCCATTCGCTCAGCAGTGACTGATCAAGGCTTAATTGATTATGTTTTGAGAAACGAGGACAGAGATTTGTGTACAATCACATTGATCCATTTAAATAAAAACTGAACGTTACAGATTCGGATGCAATGTTAAGTAAATTCTTAAAATTCTTTAAAAAAATATCTGAGTCAGGAACAATGTGTTTAAAAAAGGTATGTTTTTTAAACAAAATTTCAGTATTAAATATCTTTTTAATATCCCCTTTCAAAAAATGTCAGGTGGTACAACCAATCATTGTCTTTTTGCCACACAGTCTCACAAAATTATGTACCTATTCACATAATTTTTTTATTCTTTTTCGTGATACTGTCACAAATTTCTGCGTTTTTCTCGTGATTATATCACGAATTTCTGTTTATGCGTCATTGTCACGTATTGGTTGTTTTTTCCTATTTTCAAACCATTGTCGCTTCGGTTTAGGGTTATATTTGGTGTTTGCATTAGGATGTTACTTTAAGTATTGGTTTATACAATTTTTTCGGATTTATTTTTTATATTTTTCAAATTTTAAAACATTGTCGCCTGGCGTTAGGGTTAGAGTTGGGTTTGGGTAAGGATGTTATTTTATGTAAATCTAACCCTAAAGCGGAGCGACAATGGTGAGAAAACAGGACAAAACAGTTGAGTAACAAACACATGACAATGACACACAAGCAGAAACCCGCGATACGACCACGAAAAAACTTGGAAATTCGTGACGTTATCACTAAAAAGAATCAAAAAATTATGTGACTATAGGTACGTAATTTCATGAGACTGGGCTGCCAAACAAGTTTTAATGTGCTCCCTCAAGCTGTTGTAAATTGTAAAGTTTAAAAGTGTAAAATTACTTGACCATAAAACTAACATTTAAGAACAATCATTTTTCAAAAAAGTATTAATGCATTTATTAAATTAAAATTATTAGGAAAATTATTATCTTATTAAAATTATTTAGCTTAATGTTTTTAATTTCTTAGGGGCATTCGTAGCAAGTTGCACCCTTTGACTTTCTGGTTGCATCACCTGACCTCTGCAATGAATTTACATTTAAAAGGACTTCTACTTACAGTAGATGCTGGTATAGACGGTTTCAGCAGTAACAACATAAATAAACAGCTTTCGTGGAACAAACGTAACTTCCAGTAAACTTCCTCAAACAATTAATAACAACAGAGTAATTTCAGAGTAGTTTATTTCTGAAAACAAGCTAAACAAACAACAAGTAGATTACCTTAGTTCAAATCATAGCTAAAACATTTTAAAAACTACACTGATCTAATGTTACTTTGAAAAAAGTGTGTACTATATAATGTATACAATATTAACTACAGATCGGCTACCAAACCTCCCTTACTGTGCATTTTTCTTTCTTAAGTAAAAGTACAAAAGTAATTTTTACTTAAGTAAAAAAAAAATTAGATGTTTAATGTACTTAAATATGAAATATAAACCAAAAACTTGAAATTTATGAAAACTGTCCGGAAGTCATTCATTTTCAATGAGAGCCGCCGACAAGCACTGGCAAGCAGCTGCACGGTGTGTCTAAGGACATTTGAAATCAGCTCAACTTTATGATAATGAGCTATGACGCGGTTTGGCGGCAACCAATTTAAGGGTGAAAACCTTTTTTCAGCATCCAATTGAAAGACGAAACCTCCGCTTGAGAGAATTTCAGAGAATGCATTTAAGTGTCGGAGTGTCCATTACACCTTTTTTAGCGTCGTTGGCAGGGCAGCCAAAGCGTTTTTTGACGCTACTGCTGGCGGCAGTGTGAAAATACAATTAGCGGTGATCCATGATCGCCATCCCCCTTCGTCTTTAGGAAACCAAAGCATTTGTTATTTTCGGTGAGGCGACAATGGGTGTGTGTCCAATGAAACTGTCTAAGCTTTTGCCTGTAATATCAAATTCATAAATATTCTTAAAAAATATGGATATGGATGATGTGATATCATGTTTACGGTTTATACTTGTTATCTTCTTAATAAAGGCCCATGACTGCAGTTGTACTCCATTGACATTTGAGCACATACAAATAGTTGGGTGAAAGTTTTTCAATTATCCTAACATCCCAACAGCTACTGATACTTGTAAAAAAAATGTTTTATAGGAAATGTTTCGAACATAAAATAATGCCAAAGTGTCTTATTTAAAATTTGTAATAATTGAAAAGTTTTTTAACAGATTTGACATTTAACAGGTTTGAGATACCAAAACAAAAAAATGTATTTGTTATCTAAAAAAAGAATAGAATAAAGTGACACATCATAATGTGTATTTTTTTGTACATAATGTCCCCGGATAGAAAAGAGCAAGTCATGACATTGACCCAAAAACAGAGGACAAATCAGGGTTTTATTACTCAGTTGAAAAGTTATGTGTTGCTTAATTATTATTTTTTTTTTCAAGTAATGAAATTAGAGAAGTCAAATTTGATGAAGGTGTGCTTTATCATTTTTTGTCATCCTGTTTCCATCCTTTGTAAGAGACTCTGTCCAACACCCTTTTGACCTCATAATAAAGCCACGTGAATACCCAGAGTTACACACACACATTCAATATTTTCTTGCTCACTTTTGTTTTCCAACTGTGATTTTATGCGCAGCCATCCTGTGTTATTCTTTGACAGATAAAGTCTTCTTGGAGATACGTTAGCTTTTTGGTGCCTGTAATGATGTTTGTTTGACTGTTGGGTGTTGTCTGAATGATCTCATGGCTCGCAGTCTGTTTTTCATTTGTGCTGAATCTGAATTAAACACACTGTATATCATCCATTTGATCATCTTGTGAAATTTTAACCTGGATTCAAGAAGTGATATGCCTATTCAAATTGGCTATGCAAGTTATTATTAAGTTGACAAGTATTGCTAAGATAAATAGTTTGCTTACAAAAGTACTATAGCAAAAGTTCTTATGTTGCATTTTTTCACCTAGGACATGACTCACCCCTGCCAGCATTTTCAGTCACAACTGTAAAAAGAGCAAAGGTCACATTCAAGAGTCTAGTCTTATGTTCACATCCACATGCACTGTGACCTCATGCTGCACTGTCAATATTCAATTCCCAAATACTGTACATCCCTTTTGAGGGCAGGATTTGCATCAATGATTTTGCCCCATGTCAGCGTCTCACAGCTGACAGCAAAGACTGGTGAGAAGTTGACATCAGCCCTATGGATTTACTCCTGACAGAGGTCAGACCCTGGTGTGACAGTCAGATTCACAGGCTGGTGACAGCTTCCCTGTGGACCACATCACTAGAGATTGATTTTGAACTTGTGTCCGGATGGCAGTCATTTCACCGCCTGAACTTGCTGCGTGTTGATTATCATTACTATAGTTTTGTTTTTGGTTAGCTACGTGGAAGCTTTTTGACTTAAAAATACATATATTTATATACATATACGAGAGAGAGAGAGAGAGAGAGAGAGAGAGAGAGAGAGAGAGAGAGAGAGAGAGAGAGAGGATGGGTTGTAAATTGCACACTCAGTCCCAGGTGCCATAAAACACACGAGTAGCGGCCCATGCAGCTGCTAAAAGAATATTATGAAAAAATGCACTCACTTATTTGATGACCTCATGTATTTTTGAGCATCCCTTACCTTTAAAAGCTGAACATTCTATCCCCCAGTCAACATTATACATAGATAACAAGCAAACTCCCGAAAGTGTCCTCAGGTTCAAGGTAAAAGGCCCATGTGTGCAATGCAATGTAAGCAAAAGAGTGAAGTTCTGCTCTGAGATAGGAAAGGCCCAGGCAATTAGGCTGTTTCATGTCACTGGACTGTGTCTGTTTCCCCCTCTGGACGCTTTTGAGTAGCGCTTAAGACACCTAAAAGCTGCGCAGTATGGAGCAGAGTGCGGATAATGTCATTTAGATTGAGAAACCGTGGATGGGAGTCGTTTTGGATCAGATAATGGCCTCTGTAAATAAGCATTATTTCACATCAGCATAAGTCAAACTCTACTTATGACCTGATGTCTGTTTGAAAGCATATATAGGACAACGTGCATCATGAGCTACAAGACAAACTTTAAAATCCTTTAATCAAAACGCTGGATTCATTTTTTGAAAGATTCAGTTGGAGTTAAACAACAAGCAAACAATGTTTCAGCTTTACACACACGCATCTGGAGAAATTCCTGTGCCTACCCACCCACCTTTAACTGTCTCGTGGGACATGTGTACAGAAGATGAGTGGGGAGGAGACTGTCTCTATCTCCTCAGCAGGGTGACACAAGTCCTTAAGAATTCTCAGGGAACACAGCCAACCAGAAGAGTATGTCTGTCTGTCTTCCTGTCTATCACTGCTTGAGCTTGAGCTAGTTTCTACCCTGAAAACATTGCTTATTATTATATAAGTGCAAGAGAGGCATGTTCAAAACAATAAAATAAGGAAAGTGTTGTGCTGAACCTGACTATTCTCCTGTTTTAGCATGTACCGGTTTATCCCGGTCATTCTGTTCTTCTCCAAACTGATAAGATGTTAAAGGTTGCATTCCTCCAGATAGAGAATCATTTTGACCAGAACGGCAAAATGTGCTATAAATCATGTCTGGAATGAGAGACTTAAATAAATAAAAAAGTCTACACAGGCTTATTGAAATTTTGTGCGCCTACATTTCTGCATAATCTGAAATACAAATGCTGCGTATTTCAGTTGGAGTGTCCACTAGAGGCACTAAAGACGCTCTTTTTTTCTCTGTTAAATGAACCTGCATCAAAACAGAGAAAAAAGAGTGTCTCTAGTCTAGATTATTCTTTCGTTTGTGCTTGTGTGACTGTGGCAAATAAACGTTTGATGTCGTTACTGTCGGTATTGATTTTATTCGGAGGTATGTCAAGAACTTGTTGTTTACTGGAAACGACTTACAAAAGTGACAGTAATGAATGATCAAAATACATCTATATATTTAATTCGACTGTGTTTTTTATTCAAATTAAACCACAAGGACAGCGTAATGGGGTGTTCACACCAAATGCGAATTCAACGATTTGCGTGGGTAGATTACATACAAAGTCACTGCAAAGACACGAATAGATGCAAACTTGTGCGGTGCTATGTGAATGATGCGAAAATGCGCTATTCAGCTGAAACGCATCTTTGACTTTCTTACTTAGTATTTTTGTTTTGTTTATCTAGAAATATCTAGAAATTCTTAAATCAATATGTATTTTCTTGATGAGCAAAATGGCCTAAGAAAATAAGTAGCAATTTAAGTGAATTTGTACCCAGCCGCTAAGGTGACATTGGAGTAAAAAAAATCTAAAGTTTAGTATCATGTGCTCACGTGAAACTTTTGCATGCTCACGCGAAACCTTCATATGCATATTTTTTTTTTAAAGTTTAGTTTCGCGTGCGCACATAAATACTTTCACTTTCACATGCACAAACGACAGTTTTATGTGCACATGCGAAGCTAAACGCGATAGTTTCACGTGCACACGCGAAACTAAACTTTATTTAATTTTTTCTCCATGTCTGCTTAGGGGATCCGTAAATTTGTTCTGAAAACAAGCGAAAAATATATGCCAATGAGGTGAGAAAATGTTTCTTGAATTAAGTTTTTAAGAAAAAAAGGAAACTTATTTTTAAGATTTTTTCCTACCTCATTGGCAGATATTTTTGCTTGTTTTGAGCAAAAATTCACTTAAATTAAATTAAAAACTTCTTTTGTCAAAAACGAAATTGTTTTTCTTAGGTCATTTTGCTCATCAAGAAAATACATCTAAATTTAAGAATTTTAGATACCGTATTTAATTGTACTGAAAACAAGACAAAAATACTAAGTAAGAAAGTCATGTTTTGCAGTGAAATTATTCAACTTAAAGGGACTGTAAGTAGGATTTTAAGTATTTTATTAATCAAAATCAATGTCTTTATTCATAAATATGTCCTCGTTGGTGTCAAATGACCTCTGCCAGTGATCTGACTTTTCTTTGTAAGCTTAGAATTTCTCCTCTTTACTTACATTGAACGGGTAAGTCCAAGGAGGCATATATCGTTCCGCCGTATTGATAAACTATAATAGCAGAGAGGGACAAAAAGCACTTGCCTCAATGCGTTTCCACAACGCGTTTTCATTCAGAACATGTGAACCAGCTGCAACGGACAAGGAGATCAGCGATTACATAACGGCTACCGTAGTTGCAACACGCATTTGGAAAGGGGAGGCACTAGAAAGCACTGTTTGTTTGAATGCAAAATACGATTCCACCACTAGATGGGGTAAATCCTACTTATTGCCCCTTTAAGCGAAAATTTGCACGACACAAAGTTAAATCCCACAATTAATTTAGAGCGAAGAATGCGATGCTTCGCGTTTGGTGTGTACGCAGCATAAGTTGCTTAGGCATGCCGCACATTTGCGTGCATATGACCACAAATAAGAATCACACGGCACAAATCTATGTAACAAAGACAACCAAGCTTAAATTTTTTGTTTGTGTCTACTTCGTAACTTTTAAAAATCCTGCATCAAATCAAACTAAAACCACACACCTCTTATGGACATTTCATCAAAAGATGCAGCGATATGTACCTGCAACAATGTATTTTATGTATTGTATGTTATGCAGAAATGTAGGCAGAGGTACATTTAAATAAGTGCAACTTGGGTACGTAGATTCAACTATTCTTCAATCAGCATTTTATTAATAATAATTTGACCAAAAAGTCCAGTAATTTGAAAATTCTGCTTTCCCTTAGTTTTACAATTTATAATAGCACTGTTAAATATATATCAGTTTAACACATACTGTATATTAATATGATTTAGTACTGTTTAAGTAATAATAATGTAACATGAATACTATAATGTAAAGTGTGACCTTTTTATGTCTTCTAAATCCATGATATATGACAACTGGCCGTGAGATATGAAGATCATGTTCCTTACGGAGTGGGAAAAGTGTTGTAAGGACATTTAACGCCCCCTGCACTTAAAAAGAAATACAAGCCGACAGCAACATTCCGCTCGTAAACATTAACGAAAGCCGGACATTTGTCTTGTGAAGGCTAGGTCGTAGACATTTTCACAGAAATATAATATCTGTTATCACAGTTTGTCCCACGTTACTGTGGCGGAAGGTTGTGGCACAGGTGATTTTTCTTTCTTGTGTGAGATAAAACAGGACTCTTGAAAAGATATCTTAAGTCTTAAGTGAGACTATGAATCCTTATCTGATCTTCCAAGTTCATGAAAAATGGGATCATATCAAGACCAACAAGTACAGAAAGACTGGCCAAGATTGGGAACGCGTATCTGCCTTTATGGCATTGGTTTGCTTTGTGTCAGTTATATTAGGTATTTATCTCTATGTAGAAGTAATTGTAGCCAGTTATTGTAGACTGACCCTGAAGGTTTTAAATGAAGAGATATGTGGGAAAATAATGTGGCTATTAATACCAATGACATGTGGAGACCTTACAAAGTCTCACAAATTATAAATGTGGGAACGTGGCTTTATCAAAGTTATTTCATCAAATTGACCACTTTCAACCTTACAGATAGCGGCACATGTTTGCGTGTTTATGTAAAGGTTAAAAAGTGAGGTCACTTAAGTGTTACGAGTCTAAATGGCAGAGCTGAAAGAGTGCAAAAAGCCTATTAGTACAGGGAATACTTTTATCTATCATATTGCAAAAAGGACAACAATGCTAAACAGACAGACACATCTGTCTCCAGCTTATCTGCGTATTATGACTGACTTAACCAACATGACTAATGCACACATCACCGGTGCCTGTTAAAGCCTTTCGGACTTAACCATGCATATTAAAGTCGGTCTTTTATAGGTTTCTTATCCCAGCCATTTACTGTAAGCTTTATGGATTGACAGGTCATAGATTGGTGGTCTACACTGGTTATTTGTTTTTGCAAATTGCTCACAATTTTATAATAATTTTTTTCTTATATATGTATGTATGTATTTATGTATGTATGTATGTATGTAGCAACTCTGTTGTTATAATAACCCTTTTTAATTGTTTTTATAGGGTTCATGTTCCTGACAACACACCAAAAGGTCAAACAGACAAACAGTTTAGGGAAGATTTATGAACCTGCACAACTTTTAGGGCTGTTTTTAGAAAATGCCTCTCGGATATTGTTATTGAAGAAGCAAACGCCTGCCGTAGCTGATCCAAAGGATGAAAACAACCTGAAACGAAAAGATTAGTCTGTGTCTGATCTTCTCTCATTTGAATCGTTATTTCAACTATCTTCATTTTTCCATGCCAGTGGTGAAACAAACGTTCCCGTTAAACATTCCAGAGTTCATCCATATTTAATCACTCCCACCTTCATTAACATACGACTCCCTTTAATGAAGAAAGTGTTACATTTATTCACACCAAATGGCAATTCTGCCTTTGATGATCTCAACAATTAGAGAACATCAAAGCCTAGGTTGTGCAAACTTGAATTCTCATTTGCATAATTAAACCAACCTGTAGACAGAAAGAGGCCCTTAAATACAAGCAGTGCCGTGAACATTAGAAATGGAAAGTGAAATTATGTTTATGCTGCTTATGAAATAATTATGTACCTTGTACTCAATTAAGAATGTGTTAATTAACTTGTAGTTTAAACAGAACTAAAGGAATTTGTTTAGCTGCTCTGTGTTGACTCTGTGTCTCAAAATAGCGAAATAAATCTTTCATCTTTAAAAGCGTATATTTAACAGCATGTTAAAGGAAAACACCACCGTTTTTCAATATTTTACTATTTTCTTACCTCAACTTAGATGAATTAATACATACCTATCTTTTTTTTCAATGCGTGCACTTTTAATCTTTGTACAGTGCCTCGTGAATGTGTTAGCATTTAGCCTAGCCCCATTCATTCCTATGGCTCCAAACAGGGATGAATTTAGAAGCCACCAAACACTTCCATGTTTTCCCTACATAAAGACCAGTAAGTATGGTAACACAAATTAAAACTTTTTTGTTCGGAGCCATAGGAATGAATGGGGCTAGGCTAAAGTTAACACATTTAATGATAACACACCTCCAACCCACAATAATGTCTATTTAACCCTTAACTGTAATTCATAGTTGTGCATATGTTCTTTTTTCGTAGCTGCGTCGTAGGTTATGTGTAGACTGTGTGTAGCCTGACATACACCTTGCCAAAATTTTAACAACGCGTCTGTTCTACATGAACCGCAAGCGTTGTGAGTGGTCCCTACGATCCCTCCCATTAGGGAAAAAACTGTGTCGCATTTCTTAACAAGCATTTCCGCTTGCGACGGTAAGAAAAAAGATGGGCCAAGTTGAGGAGTAATTTAACTCAAACAACAACAAAAGTCGCTGTCTACTTACCTCCATCACTGCTGGTCTTCTTAAATCATACACAACAAGCTGCTTCTTCTTCCTTTGCATGTGTAATTGCACATCGACACAGAAGTATATATGAAAACTGACGCGTAGCCTGCGGCGTCAGGGCTATGCTGTGTAGGACCTACGCACAACCATAATGAGCCCTTTAAAGGGACACTCCACTTTTTTTGAAAATATGCTCATTTTCCAGCTCCCCTAGAGTTAAACAATTAAATTTTACCGTTTTGGAATCCTTTCAGCCGATCTCCGGGTCTGGCGGTACCACTTTTAGCATAGCTCAGCATAATCCATTGAATCTAAGTAGACCATTAGCATTGTGCTCAAAAATGACCAAAGAGTTTTGATATTTTTCCTATTTAAAACTTGACTCTTCTACTTGTACTAAGATCGACAGAAAATTAAAAGTTGCGGTTTTCTAGGCCGAGGTAACTTTCAATACCAGGGGACTATTTTTGGTACTGCGTAATATCAGATAATCAGATTCAATGGATTATGCTAAGCTATCCTAAACGTGGTACCACCAGATTCGGAGATCGGCTAAATGGATTCCAAAACTGTAAAAATCAGATGTTTAACTTTAGGGTAGCTGGAAAATTAGCCTATTTTCAAAAAAAGTGGAGTGTCACTTTATATTTAAAGTAACAAAATTAGCTAAATGTATTTTTTTTCTGCATCAACTGAAATATTTATTTCTGTGTAAATGTGCCTTATATTTTGTGCTTTTACCACATTTTCTAGAGATTATAGTGTTTATCTGCCATTAGCATGATTTCTTTATTGAATCTAAAACATCATCTTGACGTTGCATGCAAATAAACAGGGCTGTCAGAGGATGCTATATTTTTCTTAGCAGATTCCCCTAGAGACGTCAAAACGCAGCAAGAAGGAAAGTTCAGGAACTTTTTGTGTTTGGCCTTTGCGCTCCATCCATCCCCTGTACAAAATCAAACCGGCGTTCTTGTGACCTGTCCTCTACTCTCCACTGTCGACTCTGTTAACATAAGCCAAACTAATGAGGCAGCGCTCCTTATCTGCCTCCCTCCTCTTTTGACATGAGCGTCCTGCACACGGTTCTCTCGCAGTCGCCGTTCCTCTGTGCGAATCGGGGAGTTGAACCCCTCTGGCCTTCGCTCTTCGTGGGAAAAATGTGCCCCCCTCCCACCTCCCCGATGGACCTTAGGCCTTGTCATCTTTAAACCTTCAAACAACACCCGAGCCACTCTCCCCCTTCCCACGGTTAAAATAAATTGTCCTTAATGCAGAACCGTCTGTCTGAGGCTTGCATGTTAGGCCTTCCTGTCCTGAGGATTTTGGTCTCCCCCAGAGACTTAGAAAGGCTGTCTGTTTGTGTTTGTGAGAAAAAACAAGAGAGAACGAGGGACAGGAAAAAAGAGCAAATGAGAAGAAGGTGTTGTTCATAGACTCTGGTGGTTCCTGCCCACTCCCGAATGAAGCCGGCGCCCACACGCTTTTTCTCAAGCCCCCACGAGCACTGATGGTTGGGGTGATAGCAGGGGAGACTGGGGACCGGTGTGGGGTGTGCGTGTCATAATGACAGTGAGGTGGCGTTTAATGGCTGGCCAGAGTATCCTTGTGGGCGATTGCTGTTCCCATGCCCCGCTGCATTCCTCCCTCAGATCCCAGACGCGTTCTTTTGCTGCTATTTATTTTTCCTTCCCCCTACGTGGAGGCCAGGATGTACATCGAGTGCATTACCACTGACCTGAGTGGGAGGGGAAACAGTGGAGCACTCCTGAACGCATGTACACAACAATATACACACACACACACTACAACACTGCCATTAGCCCCGCCCCCAAGGGGTTATGCTCTCTTTTTAACAAAGCAGTGACACTGCGTACAGTGCGCTCTGGGTAATCATGAAGCGATTTCATCCATCTCACACTGAGGTCTATGTAATTTTCTCTTCATTAGCCTTGCATCATATAATCTTGCATAATTCAAATAGCTTTTACAATGATTCATTTTGTGTGTGGTATAAAATTCAGATAGCCTATATAAATAACAGGAATAAAAGTCACGTGTTTGGAAAAACATATCAGTTCAAGTACCTGATGACGGAAATGATTGTTTATGACTTTAACTGGAAGTTATTCTGGCTTGTTTATCACTTGACTTTGGAGGTCAGCTTTATACAACCTTCATTGCGTTTCCCAGCAGAGAAGGTTTATTTGCGTAGTGTCTCTGAATTGTGATCGCTTGCAGCACAAAGGCCTGTAACTTCTTGGTCATGCTCAGGGGGACACCAGGAGCGCAGCTCTGATATGCGTCTGCACATTAATATCACAATGACCAGAGGCTCAGTAACATTACAGTAAGGGAGGGCAGCAGGGTCTGTGATGATAGGGAGCTTCAGGTCTTTGGCTTTAGGATAATGAGATCCTAAGTTCATATCTTTTTAGCTTCAATGCTGATGATGAATGGTTTTTCTACATGTGAGCATGCTGTTGTTGGAGTTGCATTGAGCTGCAACATAAATCTGAAAACATAAAATATGAGAACAGAAATGGCCTGTATGTGTAATAGTCTTAAATGTCTTAACAGTTACACTATGAACATATTCTAATAAACCACGTTGACACTCAAGACTGCCTAGTACCACAACTGTGGGGATATCATTAAATCGATGGTCTATACGGTCTGATGTATTTGTTAACATCATTAATGTGACTGGATATTAAACTTCCTGCTGCAAATGTAAATTTGTATTCAATGTATTTTATTACATTTGTGGTGGGACAGAAATTAAAGGGAGATTGTGTCAAAAGGTTAACAAAATTACAAATTCCCACATAATTTAAGACATGGTTGCACAGCTTCTTGTATGAGATCTTGTTTTATTTTTATTGAAGGGTGCGGGTCTGGTCTTTACTTTGTCTCATCCTGTCTTGGCTCACACTTGACACACTCTTGTTTGGTCTTGACTATGTCTCGGTTTAGATGTTCTTGAAAACAAAATCTGATGCATATAAAATTCAATTCAGTTTTATTTGTACTGTACAGTCCTTTTTTCAAACATTGTGTGTATGTTCGTGTGTGTAAAGTACTTTTCACACAGAGATTACAGAAAATACATGGAAAATGCGTCCGGGATTTGTACAGGATTGTTTGATTGTTCATTCTCACTGCCAATGATTTTCTGGAATCTGTGCATGCATTCACACACATACCGTAAAAATTTCGTAAAAACACGTGACATATTTAAAGTCCTGCAATTGGTATTTTTCCCACAGCGTCTGAAGTTTGATAATTATCCGTGATTTCTCTTGCGAGATGCAACGTGCATGCATGTTTGTTTATGATAAGATCATAAGAAGAGTGTGATGCGCTGTTCTGTCATGTTGGTGAATGATCTCAGCTTCAGCGCGGATATTGACGAGCTCCATGATCTCTGCTTCAATCCAGTTTGCCGACATTTCTGGTCGTGAATATTGATCTGTGTTTAAATCCCTGTCTCAAAAAGCTGAACCATAACTTTTGATTGCAATGTCACACGCGTCCTCGCTGCATTCACACAGAGTGCATTCCGTGTATGTTACGGCAATGTTACTAGGTCCTCTTTCCAGGAACGATCCCAAAACATTTACGGGGCGTTTTTGTGTTCGCACAGAAGCCTCTCTGCCAATTTTACGGATTTTTTTGGGACTAAAGTGCTGTGTGAATGAGGTTTAACAGTAACTGTATTGTTGTGCTTAGAATCAGCCTGATATTTATTTGGCATTCCCTTCATCCTGTTTGTTCATCATATTTGTGTTAAATGATTGAGAACTTCATTTCTTAAAGGAATAGTCAATTTTCTTAAAAAATACAGATAATTTACTCACCACCATGTCATTCAAAATGTTGTCTTTCTTTGTTCAGTCAAGAAGAAATTATGTTTTTTGAGGAAAACATTCCAGTATTTTTCTCATTTTAATGGACTCCAAAACTTAACAGTTTTAATGCAGTTCAAAATTGCAGTTTCAAAGGACTCCAAACAATCTCAAACGAGGCATAAGGGTCTTATCTAGCAAAACGGTTGTCATTTTTGGCAAGAAAAATAAAAAATATGCACTTTTAAACCACAACTTCTCGTCTTCCTCCGGTCCTGTGACGAGCCAGTGCAACCTCGCGTAATACGTCATCACGTCAAGAGGTCACGAATGATGTATACGCAACTACGCCCCAGTTTTTACAAGTGTGGAGAAAGAGGACCGTTCCGACGTTGTTGTATGTGGAATGATACTAATTAATGTCTCTGTGTTGTTTAAAAATGGTCCGCTAATGTGCGTTTCATATAATGTACACGTGACCTTTCGACTTCATTACTCAATTACGTGAGGTTGCGCTGGCGCGTCACAGGACCGGAGGAAGATGAGAAGTTGTGGTTTAAAAGTGCTTATTTTCAAATTTCTTGCCAAAAATGACAATCGTTTCGCTAGATAAGACCCTTATGCCTCGTTTGTGATCGTTTAGAATCCTTTGAAACTCCAATTTTAAACTGCATTAAAACTGTTAAGTGTTGGGGTCCATTAAAGTCCATTAAAATGAGAAAAATCGTGGAATGTTTTCCTCAAAAATCTTAATTTTTTCTCGACTGAACAAAGAAAGACATCAACATTTGGATGACATTGTGGTGAGTAATTTATCTGCATTTTTTTTAAGAAAATGGACTAATCCTTTAAGTCTTTCTCTTTTTGAATCATCTGATCGGAAAGTCAAAGATGCTCTAAAACATTTAAAAGGAAACAGACCTAAATCCTCAGCTCATGAGATCTTCCTGAGGCTCTTCTTCCTGGGAAAACATGGGGCAAGCCAAACACCCCGAACTTTCTCAAAGCCCCCACAATCTGCAGATCTGACAGGCCCACTTCCTGTCGGGGGAACTTCCCACCTCTCCCTGCTGGAGAAGAACAGGATGCAAAGACCCCCTAGGTGATCCAAAACGTGGAGATGACATCGCACTGGGGGCCTCATACAGAGCTATCATAACACTCTACAGATTCACACGTTACTGCCCTTCCATCCCGCTCCGGACTTTCTCACAGAATTTGCGATGCGATGTGGGTTTGTGTACAGCTGCCGCCTTTTTACCCTTAGGAAAGGATTGTTCTTGCCTGTCTAATATTTCAAGTGAAGATGCTGGAGACCCGGGCTACAGCTATGGGGTTATTTATCCTCTTGCTTGTGTCTCCCAGTTTTTAAAAGACCAATTATCGTGATTTACTCAAACCTGACACGCGGTGAACTGCGTTCTCACGTCAGACGCAGGAAGACCGACGCCACTTTCCCGGACACGTCCCTATTTAAAAATGCATAAATATTTGTTCACTTAAGGATCACGTTGACAAATGCTTTAAAAACAAGTCATTTAGTGACTCGCAATAAATCTATATTTAGCTACCACTACACAGCTGAAACTGAAGTCATTGACCCCCAAGTCAGAAGGGAGAGAAAAGAGGTTTTAAAGCGAGTGAAAATGTATTTTGCGCCGGAGCACATCTGGGATTGGTTACCCTCACGGAGGTAGGTATTAAAATGGGAAACACGCTGGATTTTCCCTGAGCGTACGCCTTAGTGACTCTAAACAAAGCAGAACATTTACACTTCCGTTTTACATGCGGATTAGAGAAAGAAACATGACCTTGTGAGTCCACCTGGTCTGATTCCTCTATCACAACAACATCTCACCAATGAACCAATATTGACCTAATCGTCGTGAGAAACCATCAGCGTGGTCTTTTATAGATCGGCACATCGAGTTAGAAGTTCACTGGATGCTTTGCTGTCGGTGACTTCGAATTATCCCATGCTTCAGTTGGAGATCACGTCTCTCTATCTAAGTGCTCTGAGCATTATGTTCTTTTTCCAGTTCCTTGACATCTCAAGATGACCGTGCACACATCAGTGATATACAAATGAGGGCCGGCTAATTCGTTACAGGAAGCTTTCTCTGCAGGGTAAAATAAAAAATGGCTCATTTGGAAAAGACAGTGAACACATCATGAGAAAAAGCGCCTCTCGTGACACCCGTGTCATCAGCAATCCAACAAATGTTGATAAATTGAGTATAATTAGCATGTGTCAAATGCTTTCTGTGTTATCAGAAATGACAGGCCAGCCAGTTAAGCGTACACATTCAAAAGTCCCAGAGTGCTTTTTTAAGAAGAAATATTGATGATTTCTCTCTGGCAGTGTGTCCTTTAACTGTTCTGTACGCTATCGTGGATGACAGATTATGCTGAATTTGTCAGTTTTAGAAGATAAGGAATACAGGCTAATCACGCTAACCATCCTAACTATTCATCTTCTGCAATGTTTTCCCCAATGACACATTAAGAAATAAGAAAAAGTAATTGGCACTTCCAGTGAATACAGTACACTTCTCAAGCATTTTAGTTGGAATTTAATGTTATTTTTTGTGTGCATGTAAGTACTCGGATATGTCTGATGATAAACTGATAAAAATGCTACAATTTTGGGCACTATTGCTGACTTTTTGTATACATTTACACATTTGGCAGATGCTTTTAGCCAAAGCAACTTACAGTGCATTCATGGTATGCATTTTTATCAGTACCCCTACGAATCAAGCCAACAGCCTTTTGCATTGCTAAGGCAATGCTCTACCAATTGAGCTACAGAGAAATAAAGACTTATACAGTAGAGCTTTGTGAGAACCATAAAGGATAAAAAAACAGGACAATTTAGTTCGCCATGCTTTAACAGATATTGACATTTTCTTTTACTAGAATGAGATCAGCTGTATGATGGGGGGATTAGGGCAGGCCTGAGGTTAAGATGACATAGAGCTTTTAGGATATTTGATAACCAGGATTGAGTTGAGTGATGGATACAGTAGGTGGTCCACTTACGATACAGTTACAGTAGACTAAATCTTTTACACTCATAAAAATAAAGCTGCTACATGATGCCATAAAAGAACCATGAAGAACTTTTAACATATAAAGAACCTTTCTTTTCCATTAAAAAAAGAAAAATCCAGATAATTTACTCACCACCATGTCATCCAAAATGTTGATGTCTTTCTATGTTCAGTCAAGAAGAAATAATGTTTTTTGAGGAAAACATTGCAGGATTTTTCTCATTTTAATGGACTTTAATAGAGCCCAACATTTAATACTTAACACTTAACAGTTTTTTTCAATGGAGTTTCAAAGGACTCTAAACGATCCCAAACGAGGCATAAGGGTCTTATCTAGCAAAACGATTGTCATTTTTGACAAGAAAAATAAAAAATATGCACTTTTAAACCGCAACTTCTCGTCTAGGTCCGGTCCTCTGTTACCTAACGTAAATGCCTAGTGACGTAGAGAGGTCACGTGTTACATATATGAAACGCACATTTGCGGACCATTGTAAACAATAAACTGACACAAAGACATTAATTAGTATCATTCCACATACAACAACGTCGGAACGGTCCTCCTTCTCAACACTTGTAAACACTGGGGCGTTCGCGTTCGTCCACTGTGACCTCTTGACGTATTGCGTGGGGTCACGCTGGCGCATCACGACCGGACCCAGACGAGAAGCCGTGCTCCAAAAGTGCATATTTTTTATTTTTCTTGTCAAAAACGACAATCGTTTCACTAGATAAGACCCTTATACCTCATTTGGGATCGTTTATAGTCCTTTGAAAAAAACTGTTAAGTGTTGAGTATTAAATGTTGGGCTCTATTAAAGTCAATTAAAATGAGAAAAATCCTGCAATGTTTTCCTCAAAAAACATAATTTCTTCTTGACTGAACAAAGAAAGACATCAACATTTTGGATGACATGGTGGTGAGTAAATTATCTGGATTTTTTTTAAGAAAATTGACTATTCCTTTAAATGTAATTTATAGTGAAAGTTCTTTAGACTGTAATGGTTCTTCTATGGCATGGGTGTGAAACCACCTTTATATATAAATGAGTGTTATCTCTTAATTTATCATTTAAATAAGAGAAGAAATCTTCAGTAAATTAAAAGTCATGCCATAACATGGTTTAAATTGCTACATGTATTGATAGGTGTAACAGTTCTGTGTGCGGTGTGAAACTCCTGTCTGAAGAATGCAGTTCCCAGTAAGTGTATGAGCAAACTGTGATTATAGTCAAGCCTGATATGGCCCTTGTATCAACACCTTCCACAAGTCAGGGGCTCTCAGCAGCCATTAGGGACCACATACAAAGAGCTCTCAGCTGAAATCAAAACTGTATGTACTAAAGAATGAACTGCACTTCCTCTAATTCATTTCCCACCTGCGGAGGTCGATGGTCCAGCGTGATCTCTAAAGGAGAACTCAGAACATTAAAATAACTCTCCAAAGGACCAAAGAACCAATAATGAATAAACCAGCCTTGCTAAACAACCTGATGGCTTCCTTCTAGAGAGGACCAGAGAGAGAACAGCTGGCTTATAACATTTAAAAAGACCCTTAACCCCTGATGATAGTATTTTTTTCTCATGAGAAAAAACTTACAATGTGTATGTTTTGAGGGGGGCAGACAGTACAAACTGAAATGAGAATGCAGATTCAATTAATTAGTGTTTATGATTAATTTGATTCAGTTTAAATTCCAACAATAAGAAAGACCTGTAAGAAAACCTACTTATAGAAATATATCCTGTGACAGCTTCCTCATCTCAAAACAAGCTCATTTCAATTTAAAGGATTGAGAATAGGGCTGGATGATATGACCAAAATTTCTATGGCCGGTGTACTTCTAAATTTCGGTCGATAGGGTATAAATCTGATAACAGTATGAATGCTAAAAAGGCCTTGGGATACCCACAACAAATTTCTGTACCTATAAACTTCTTTACAAATGAATTTGTCAAGTATATAAAGCCTCCCCCTATAAAACAATATTATAAAAATGGTTTAGATAAGTTAAAGGAACAGTATGTAGGATTGTAGCCAAAACTGGTACTGCAATCACAAAACTTGTGGCTAAAACTGGTACTGCAATCAGACAACTGGTGGCCAATACACAACATGACAACATAAACATCAGTTGAGGGCTGCAACTACACTTTTTAAATGACAATATCCTGGCCGGACCACTGTTGTCAGTGATATAAGTATTTGAAATCAAAATTATTTTTTAATGTCTAGTGACATATCAGGGCCATTCTATAATTAATTGATATAAATTTATTACATACTGTTCCTTTAATGTTCATTTTTAATTTGTACTTAGCCTTCATACAAAATTAAATGAAAACTCACTGTCAAATAAACATAAGACTTTAAGGCTCACCTTTAAAATTAAGGTGCGTCTGTCAGTGATATATGCAGGGGTCTTAAACTAATGGATTTCTTTAGTCACAGTATTGACTTTCATAGTTCCATAGTTCCAGCAATTTGCTATTATAGTAATATGAACATTAATAGTATAATAAAAATATTAATAAATAGCCTAAATGAAAGTGATCCTAAAGCTTTTAAATGGTAGTAGGCTGTTTAATGTTACATAGATAGTTGGACAGAAAATTAATATTAAAGCTCAATTTTTATTGGCATAGCAAACTACATAATGATATATTAGATACTACATTATATACATATTATACTCATAACAAGATGAGTGCTGCATACATACTTTTATCTTTTGCATGTTTCTCATCTTTCCCCGTTTTCTAACCTGGGCACCTGGTGGCTAAACAATTTGATTTGACGCGAGACACAGATAAACTATTTAAATCAGATCAGGCATTCCGTTTTCCTTGCCATCCCGGAAAGTGAAGTTCATGGTTGCTTAGCTACGAAAGACGCCACGGGAGCGCATTTTGTAAGGTAGAACCTTGACCCTGCGTTTTTAGACACAACATGAACAGCCGGGGGACGCTGTTATGTATATCAAAATATCAGAAATGTGTTTAGAAACCATATCATCATTGAAAGAAATACTGTGATATTTATTGATACTGAATTATTGTAGAGTTTGGTTCCAAAATGCGATAAACGGCATTTAAAAAAATAGTTACTGCCAAAATTAGTAATGTCAGTATTAAAAAGTCAATTCTTTATTTTACGCAAAATCCAATATCCGCTGTGTTATTCTGTCATCTTTTCTCCCTTTTTTCCCCAAAACGCAATAAACGCCAGTCCTCCTTCTCTGCAGAATGCAATAAATCTGCTCAACAAATCACAGCACACCATTCCACGCATTGTAAACAACAATGGAGGCACGTTAAATACACACGGAAACCTAGTTTTCTTCATCTACTTTGTACTTCGTGATCAGCAAACAAACAAATACAATATAATACTTTTGATGGCATTGATAAACCTGTGGTGGTTTTTGTATAAGCCATCAAAATCAAATTATTACGCGAGAGGCACTCGGGAGACGGAAACATGTCGGCTGTTGCTTGTTCTCCCGACAGCATCAAGCATTTGTCATGCTAACACATTGACCCCAGGGGATCTTATGAAAAACTTTCCATTATTTTACTCGAAGTCAATGAAAATCGAGCAGGAACAAATCAGCTGATCGCTGTCAAAAAAGTTCAGCGACGACGTCCCAAGTATAACAGCAGCAATGACAGTATTCTTAATATGACAAAGTAAGTGTTTTGATTAATGCCATTAATGTTTATTTTTTTAGTTTTATCTGTCAACTAAATGAATATAAATGGCAAAAATGAACGCACATTTATATATTGAATAGATTTATTGCATTTTGAAAAAAATCATCCGTGTTTATTTATTTATTTATTTTTTTTATTTATTGAAATTTTACAGTTTACAAGAAAACAATATAACAAATAACATAATAACATATAACAATCAAACTATAAAATAATCCACTACCCCCACCCAAAAAAAAAAAAAAAAAACCACCTGGGTAACGACATTATTTGATCACACACAGCTTAGAAGGTATGGACAGATTAGGTACATATTGCCTTCAAACTTCCTCAATTTCACAGTTCTCCAAAAATACAAGAAAGGGATTCCAGATCTCTTTCGGCTGATTTCTTTTTCATAGTGTATGTTAACTTTTCAAGAATAAGGCATGCTGATAGTTCTTTCAGCCAGCGACCAATAGAAGGGCTCTTAACATCTTTCCAACAGAGAGAGATCAAGCGTTTTTATAATAAAGCTTTGAAAAAGGAAGTTATGGATTAGAATTTTTAATGTTATTATAACCTAAAGACAGGGCCGGAGTGGGGCCACTTTTCAGCCCGGGAGTTTCAGGCCCAACACTGGCCCACTTTTTCCATAGTGTTATTCCAAATTAGCACTTTTTTCAAATTGGATAAATAAAGCAACAGTTCAGCTCTTATAGTTTTTATTAATATCATGGTTCAACAAATAAGGTAAAAGTTAAATAATATTTCACTTAAGATGAGAAGTTAACAAAAATATTCCTCTACACTCTAAAAAAGGCTGGGTTATTTTTAACCCATAATGGGTAAATATTGGACAGAACACATGCTGGGTTAAAAATAACCCAACGTTGGGTTGTTGTTATGCAACCATGGATTATAATAATCCAACAGTTGGGTTAAAACAACCCAGCATTGGGTCAATTTTAACCCAGCAGCGTGTTCTGTCCAATATTTACACATTATGGGTCAAAAATAACCCAGCCCTTTATAGAGTCTATTCCACAAGGAAAGGTCGCAAAGGTTGATAAATTATTAGCATTGCTAATGCTATGAGGGCTATGATTAATCAGGTGCAAATAGAAATATAACACCCAGTCCTAATTAAAAAAGAAAACAGTTTGACAAAAAATATTGAATCCAATATTGGGTAAATATATAGCATAAAAAGTGATTTATAAGCTTTTTTAGGCTGGTCATTTTTGACTGGGAACACAAAAGGTGTTACAGGGTTCTGAACACAACCTGAGGGTTAAATAACTTTAATTCATATTGTTTTCTCATGACCTCCTCGTTTTCAGCGGGGAACTGGCTTATCTGCTGCTCAGAAGCTGCTTGCATAATATTTGCAAAGTCTATGAATCGCATGTATACACAAATATATACATGCTAATATTTTAACTAAAAAAATGTTGGCTTGTAAATAGGTTGAAAACGCTATTAGCCGAATAATTACGTTGCTAATGCTAACAATTACTAGGCTTATTTCTCTTTAAGTTACCTGTTGTCACTTTTGTTTGTCCTCTTGAAAATAAATCTGCAAGTTTGGCACATTTGGCAGCATCCATGGCTTTTCTCTTCAACCTGTTTTTTTACGCCCTCCTCCCCTCAGACGCGTATAGTTACGGTAGGGCCGGCCCAGCCTACCGGAGAAAAGTTTTGGAAAAGACGTGCTATGGACCGAACCAACTCTATGGGAGGGGAAAACTCCTTCACATGGTACAACCCATGCAGAGGCTGTGCGCTGCAATGTCAATGCGAAACGCGTGAAGTGTCATTTAAAAGAAGATAGACTCACTAACGTGACAAATGAAAAAAAAAAAAAAAAACTCGACCGGCCCAAAAGTGAAGCGGCCCACCGGGAATTCTCCCGGTTCTCCCGATTACCCACTCCGGGCCTGCCTAAAGATGCTATGTGAAAGTTTGTAACAGAAAATAGTGGTTTTCATCTTGTCACTTTCTTGGTATAAAAAACACACGTTTTTACCAAAATTAGTCAAAATGGATTTATTGCGTTTTGGAACCAAACTCTTCAAATAATGTTAAGATAAAATAATGTTTACCAGTATTTCTTCAATTGTAATCAGCTGGTGGTCTTTTTTTTAATTACAGTGAATTTTGTTTGTTGGTAAAATTTCAAATATATGTTGACACACATGATAATGAGAATCTACTATAAAACTACTGCAGATTTACTTTAAATGTCAGGTTAAATAATGGTTTGAGTTCATTAAATAAAATCAATGCTGTTAGATATTAAACATAATTAGTTACTTTTTATGATTATGTGCATGAGAGCATTTTTGTTTAAAAAAACGCCGGGCAAGATGAAGGCCGTTAACAATGCATTAAACCAAACACAGTAGGCTGTGCTTCAGCAAATAAAAAAGCTTTGGTTGTGTTCTCCACGAAAAACAATGCTATCAGATCTTAGCAGTCAAGACAATAGCCAAACCACATCAACACTGAAAACACACAGACGTACAGTATTTATGTGACCTCTAATACACCTTACAACAGCAAACAGCCACACATTAAGCCAGCGGTCCGAGGATTTAGCCCAGGCTTACAAGACCTCTTCACTCCTGACATTTTTTTATCTCACCACATGGACGCTCAACTTGGAAAAACTACTTAGACAAGGTAGAGGATTTAGGGGAGCAGCTTTATTTCCATTAATCAGTCTTAAAAAAGCAATCTCCGGACAGATGTTTTTTGCCTCCTCTTTTTTTTATTTCTGACGGGCAGCTGCAAAGCCGTTTTAGGACAGGATTGAGAGCAGGACGCCACCTGTGTCAGCAGTTCCAGAGCATGGGGCTCTTGTCCACTGTAACATCTGAACTAATCCGGCCAGATACAAGCAGCGTTCAGTATGCTGATACACATGTAGTGTGTAGTAGATTGCAATCTGTGAGTCACGGCCAGACGTGTTGTGCTGAAATTGAACAGCCAGCCACCGCAATCATAAATGAAGACCTTTTATTTTAATGTTTGATAAAATAGACTGGAGTCTATTGTGACCTCTGACTGATCAAGCATATCTCAGTGTTATCTCAGCAAGACCTTCTGGTGTTTTAGATCATCAGCAGCTTTCTGATTTTTCTTACATCAGCGATGAGATGTCTATTAGGAATAATCAGTCTTTATCATCTGATTGGCAATGAACACTCCATACTACTGCCAAACTGCATGCTAGAAGGCTTGCATTTTCCAATGTGCACTTTTGGCCCTGTGAACACACTTTTCACACTCTCACTTGTGTATTTAATGTGTGTACTTACAATGGATTTACATGAATGACAGGAAAATGAGCTGTAATTTTACTGGACCAACAGATGTTATTTTCGCTGAACCAGAAATTATGTATTGTGTTAAAATAGCATTCTAAAGTGACCTCTGCATTTAACCATTTCTAACCATTAGGTCATTACTGCCCCAAAGAGATCAGGGCAGAGTGCACTGCCAGAAATTTTGCAGATTTCCACAATTGGGGAATTTGCAGGGGTCAGCACAACTGGAGCTTTTTATTCTAAATACACAATAAAATGTTGTCATGCTTTTTGCATAATTTAGAGCTTGATTACAAATGACACACAATAAATAAATATAATCTGCTCCTGTAATGCTCAGTGATAGGGAATTGCATTTGCAGCACAAAACGTCATAAGTTCAAACCTAGGAAACACACATACTGACAAAAAATTGTTAAAGGTCACTCGTGATCGCATTTTTTGAACTTTAGTTAGTGTGTAATGTTGCTGTTAGAGCATTTGTAATACCTGTAAAATGATAAAGCTCAAAGTTCAATGCCAGGCGATATATTTGCTTCAACAGAATTCGCTTTTCAAAGCCTACAGCGAACAGCCGGTTTGGACTACATCCCTCTACTTCCGGCTTTAATGACGTCAATATAAGAGCTTTTGATAAACTCCGCCCACAGGAATACGTCAGTCGCCAGCTAAGCTAAGCTTTATAAAAAACTATGTATAAAAGTTATAAAAAACTATGTATCAATTTATATGATTCATTTTTAATTATACTATATAAAAGATTCATTTTTATTATTAATTTTCATATTTTAAAATAGACAGTCTGGGTTTGGGACAAGAATGAAACCATAATATGAAGCAGTGGCGGTCAGTGAATTCTTTTTACGAATTCTTTTAAGTTCGTCGCAACAGGTATGTAGCCCGTCGTGTGTGGTTCATAATTTTAAAATATGTGTTCGAAGCGTCAAGTGAACCATGTGCACAGAGCCGGCGCCAGACCATAACTAACAGGGGGGCACGTGGCTTCCAACGGGGGGCACGCAATTAGCAACAATAACTTGGCTAAAACAACAAATACAGTGCACTCATACAACTAGTACAGACGGTCAGCTCATTTCCTGTATAAAGTACAGAAGATCACAAACTATGCGCAAAAGTTAAACTATTTTGAACTTTGACCGCGTCGCTCGCGCTTTGCTCGACGCAACAACAAGCCGCCCTTGTGCGGCGCAAGCCATTGAAATGAATGGGTTTCATAGCGCACACCGCGTCCTAAAAGCCGCTTTACCATAATCACGTCGCAATTCTGTTAACGGTCCATAGCCACACTTCACATTTAAGCTTTAGTAAATTAAAACAACACTAACTTACCTTTAGAAAAGCTGAAGGCGTGTACGAACATTAAACTTCCTTAAAACAGTGTCCTGTCAATTTGAAAATTCCACCTCGACCTCTAATCTCCGAGTTTGAGCCGGTTTGAGCCATTCGGTGTTTGCAAGAAGTCAGATGAAGCAGGCGGTGCTGGTTCGTTCTAAATGTTCTAATATCCATATTCTACACGATCCATAAACTGCCGCGAAAAAACACGTTGCTAGTATCAAGTCACAAATAAAGACGTAAAGACGCATGAGACGCTGCAATACAACCAGAGAAACAATCAGAGAAACTGGTCTATGTTAATTAAAGAAAACATATTTCAACTATATTTTCCTCATTTGATTACATTAAAAGTCATGAAACATTCAATGTTTCATTTATTTTAATTATTCTTGATATATTAAATATATTAATATTAAATATATTAAATTAATAAAAACTGTGTAGGGGGGCACAACAACCGGCCCTGCATGTGCATCACATGTCTTATCAAAATAAGTGCCTGCTGCAGTGCAGACACATCTAAAGGGTTTATGATAAAAGAAACGCTCGCGTTTGCCAGATACTCGCATAATCTCATGCCTAATCAGAGTTTACTGTTAAGTGAGTGTCTTGCGTGTATTTTGTGAACAGGAGCGTCTCTTTTATCATAAACGGTTTTGACGCGTGTGCAGCAGGCCCTTATTTTGACGAAACACGTGATGCACATGGTTCACATGACGCAACAAACACATATTTTGAAAACACGAGCAACACACATGACACTTCCAACACATATTTTGAATTTGCGCCCCTCGGAAGAGCAGTCACCAGCCTCCACTGATATGAAGCCATGGCATGAAAGTTTAAATGTTTCAAACAAGTTAAAATCTGTAGTCAACCTCTGTGACCTTCTAAAGTGACCTTCCTTGAATAAACAGCATAATAATAAAAGTATGTTTTCCAATGCTGTTTTGTGCCAAAATGCATCTTGATATCATAATGAGCACACTAGAAGCAAAATGATTTTGCTTATGTTATTTAAAACAGGACAGCCACAACCAATCAGCTACCATTCTATTAAAGTTTCAGTTCAGATTTCACCGCAGGTCCTTTACGGCTGGAATAAAGACAAAGTTGATGGTAATGACAAGCAGTCAGTGAGATTTGTGGAGAGAAACATGCCTGTCTGACTGTCTTTGTGCCACTGCATGCAGCAGGGGGAAACCCTGCAAATCTATCAAAAACAGGAGTCACCATGGACATAAGCCAAGTGGGCCGAGCTCCCCAAAATCTTATTAATGTTGAGAGCTAGCCTAATCTAGGCTTTGGCACCATAACAATACAGTATACATGTATTTAAACCATAGTATTTATGTTGCTTTTTTCATCTTGGGTCATGAAAATCTACGTAGGGTCCCCCAACTCTTTGTGTCTATATTCTGATTCATGATTTTACATTTCTTTTGGTGTGGAAGGATGTGTTAGTACATGTTAACAATATGCAAAGTTACAAAGTCTATGATCAGGCGAGTTATCTTCTCTCTTGTAGGCAACAGTTTACTTCCTCAGCCAGTTGGCGTGGACACGATGAACATTATCATAATTCAGCCCGCTTCTGACTTATAGCTTGTAGAAGACTATGTTTTTATATTTAAAGAATTTACTACTGGCTATTCAAATCAAGATTAAAACACGAGTTTTGAGCATCAGTTAGCGTCATTAGTTGTTTGTTGTCGCTACGATTACAAATGCAGACATTTTTGTTTTAATTATCCTTACCAGTGCGGCCCGTGACTGCTCATCAGAAGGATGCAAATTCAAAATAAGTGTTCGGAGTGTCATGTGTTTTGCTCGTGTTTTCAAAATATGTGTTTGTTGCGTCATGTGAACCATGTGCATCACATGTTTTGTCTAAATAAGTGCCTGCTGCACATGCGTCAAAACCGTTTCACAAAATACATGCAAGACACTCCCTTAACAGTAAACTCTGATTACGCATGAGATTATGCGAGTACACTAAAAAAAAGATTCATTGAATTTAATCAATTTTTTTAAGGTAAGTGGTTGCAATCAATTCACCTAAGCTACATTTAAACAAAAGTTGTATATTTTATTTTACTTTACAAATCTTTTTTGTTTAAATGTAGCCTAAACAAATTGATTGCAACCACCTACCCCAAAAAAATGATTAGATTCAATTAATCATTTTTTTCAGTGTATCTGGCAAACGCAAGCGTCTCTTTTATAATAAACCCTTTGGGCGCGTCTGCGGCAGGCACTTATTTTGACAAGACACGTGGTGCACATAGGTTTACACGACGCGCCGAACACATATTTAGCAATTACAAATCACACACATGATGGGCTACATACATACATACGTATTGATAAGGTAGTAAAAGCTAAATTAATCCCTGTCAGTATTCCAAATATGGTAATGAGTGTCACATTTCCGCCATACGCTTGAGGAATTCAGTTAATTACAACGCATGGGATAGCTGGCCAATCGGAGCACACCGCACCTTTCAGAACAATGAGCTTTGTACAAAATTGACGCGTTTCAGGTCATGTGCAGTATGTGAAAATAATGTGTTTTTTGAACCATAAACCAAGCAAACACATTGCATTAAACCAAATATACAAAATAACTTAATTTTAAGCAACGTACTAGGTGCTCTTTAACCCTTGATCAAAGTCTTGCAGCAGTGGGTAAAAATGTATATACAGTAGACTAAGGCAATTTAAAAGCATTGTGCAAACCCGTTTCATAAAGCTCGCAGATCCTGAAAACCTCATCTCTGTCCAACCTCAGGATTTATATGACAAATCATTTTTGTATAACGTGCTGTTCTAAGTCTCCATAACATTTCAACTAAAGAGTAAACTTTTCTTTTGTCAGAAACATCATCTGACATCATCTGAAATCAAAGGACATCTTAATGAATCCAGAAACTCCTTAAAGTACAAAAATGGAGCATGCACGGAACCTCAAAACTATCAGGTAACCAACTCTAAGTTTCCTAAGAAATGCTTCACATTTGCTGTTTAAGTAAAATTGCTCTTTAATGAATCCACCACTAAACTGGAACGGTATTGATTACCTAAGCCTAAGAAAGTATACCCACTAAATTGGCAGTGTCTCACCATAAACTTAATATGATTATTGTGGCCTTATTATGATTTGGGTAGAAGCTCAAGCCCCTCTTCAACTGTAACCCAAAACAATCCGAACGAACGTGGTAAAAACTCCCTGGAAAAAAAAAACTGGACTGATTAATTGAGGTGAGAGGCGCATGTCTGTTTAAAAACATCAGTGACATTTTACTGCGATTGAATAATTGTAGGCTGTCATATGAGAAAACATTCAAAAGAAAACCACACTCTTTGGCAGCAGAGGCATCTCCTTAGTGAATTTTAAATTATATGTTGTCGATGGAAGTATTCGAGCTATAATTTGGTGTCTCTCTTTCATAAAAGTTTAAACTCATTTAATTTAACAGTGCTGGGGGAGACTGCGGATCACTTTCCGCTTCTTTTTCCTCAATAGTGATGATCGTTGTCTTTGTTTCAGAAATCTCAGAGATGTGACGCTATTATTCCATCAGTGCAAGTGCATTAACAGACGGCTAAAATGTTACATTTACTGGTTCAGCTGATGTGCTTTTTGAGTCACATTTATATCTTCCCCTCAATCTGTGTTTCAAGTAAACATGGTTTTCTTTGTTGTTAAGGCATGAAAGCCCCTTAATCCACAAAAATATATAGTCAAACATGGGTCATTTCGGCACTTAAACACAACGCTACAGAGCTGCACTTTAACTACACAAGCTACTAAATAAAGTATGCTTTCCCACATTTTTAACTGTATCATTTTCTTTCAACATCTGCCAAATAGATGTGTTATTTCAGATTTGTGGCATTTGAAGGCATTACATGGATTTATTGCTTGTTTTAACCTTTTTAGCGCCTTGGAAATTGTGACAACAAATATTTGTCCCCTTAGTATGGCCCAGTCGAAAGACATCTGTTCAGGGAAACACAATGGTCTCAACACGCTTGATCTCAGCCTGGCGTGACCGATCATTAGGCCTTTGAGAAAAGACCTGGAGGTTGGGATTTTAAAAGAGGCTTCTTTGGGGTTTACCAAGTTCATTCTTTTAGATAAAAATATACTTGATGTCGTATGGTTGCATATGTTTACTTTGTACCTGCATTATGTTTAAAGGGTAAAATGAAAATGAAAAACACTCAGATGCAGATGTAATCTGATTACAGTAAGCATCGTGCAGATAGTGGGGAAATAAATAAATAAATATATATACATAACTTAGCTTTTTAAAAGCATTTATCCATGGAATTACAATCATCTGAGCACATGTGTGCGCGTTGTTTGTGTTGTGCTGAGAGACACAAATGAGATGCACAGATGTTATAACATGTTGCTGTCAGATTATCAGCCTAGTTTAAACGCATATTTTGAGTATTTTACGATTTTTAAAATTACACTTTATCTAATGATTTTTATAGTGATTTATCTATATACTGCAGCGGTTCTCAAACTGAGGGCCCTGGGGGGGTGCCAGGGGGGCAGTCTTATGACATTTTATAAAATACATAAATTTATCATATATTCTGTGTAATAAAACCTCAGAAAAATCAGGCTGCTAACCAACAGCAATACATTTTATAATTCAATATGTTGTGTGTAATTCAAATTTTAAGTTATGGAATGTTTTATGTCATACATTTGGGGGGGGGGGGGGCATGAAGGGATGCACCGTACACAGGAGGGCTGCATGCTGAAAAAGTTTGAGAACCACTGTATATGGGTGGGGACAGAACTTGATTTTTGTACTAGAGGTATTCATAGGTCAACTTAGATCCGACTCGTCCAACCCGAGTCTAAAAGTTTCATGTGTGCCCTGGACACAGGTCGGGTATAATAATAGCGGCATTGGGTCTTGGTTAGGTTAAAATTAATGTGTTTTAGCTAAATGGACCCGAGAATTTTGAATGCACATTGTGGCGGTTACCTTTGTGTCATTGTCAGATATAAAAGGTAAATAAATGGAGCAGCGAGCTAAATTGGTTGCGAGGCCACCAGGGTTTCTTTCTGTCTGACTGGTGTGTGCAGACTAATTTTGTTGGGTTTGTCTTGGGTTGGTTCTTTATTAAAAAAAAAGATTTATTCATGTCGGATTTGGGTAAAGAGTGATTCGGGTCATTTCGGGTCAGGTATTTCATTGGACCCGAGAAGATCTCTATTATGTACTTACAGCCCATGAATATTTTTAAAAAGCCCCCAAATATTTTTGCTACAGTACTCTGTAAACAAAGCAGAATATGAAAACGATCATTTTTTTTTAATTATATATTTTACATTTTAAATGTAATTTATTTTTATAATTGAGAAAATGTTTAAACAGCAGTTCAAACTGGAAAGTCAGATAACATAAAACATTATAATGGCCTCGTTCCGAATTGCACGCTTTGACTTGCGGTCTTGTGGACTTGTGGAGCAGGTTCGGGTATAATTCTGCATTTACACCAGCCACGGTAGAGGCGTCAAGGGCAAGTGATTTCAATGTTAAGTCAATGTCAAGACGCCAATGAGGCATTTGGTGCGGTACGTGCGAATGGTGCTTTTTGTACATTTTGTGATTGACGCTCGAGTTGAACAATTTTAACTTTGGTGGATTTTCACGCCGTGTTAACCAATCAGTAGCCTGCTTGCTTCTGGGGTGGCAGCCCCGCCCGGAGTCACTCATTCAACATGCGTTCGGGCAAAGATTAATTCGGGTCATTTCGGGTTGGGTATTTCTTTGGACCCGGAAGGCCTCTATTTTATTCTTTAAGCCCATGAATAATTTTAAAAGCCCCCAAATAATTTTGAAACAATAATCTAAACAAAGCAGAATATGGAAATGATATATTTTACATTTTTAATTTATTTTATAATTGAAAAAATGTCTAAACAACAGCTCAAACTGGAAAGTCAGATGACATAAAGCATTATAATGGCCTAGTTCCGAATTGCAGGCTTTGACTTGCGGTCTTGTGGAGCGGGCTCGGGTCTAAAAGTTTCACGTGTGCTCCATACAATAATGACAGCATAGGGTTCGGGTAAAGAGTAATTCTGGTCATTTCGTGTTGGGTATTTTTTGGACCTGAGAAGACCTCTACTATAAGGTATACTTTAGGCCAATAATAATTTTAAAAAGCCCCTAAATATTTTTGTGACAATACAAAGCAGAATATGGAAATGATATATTATTAATTTTTAATTGTATTTATTTGCATAATTGAGAAAATTTCTAAACAGCAGTTCAAACTGGAAAGTCAGATGACATAAAGCATTATAATGGCCTCGTTCCAAATTGCACGCTTTGACTTGGGGTCTTGTGGACTTTACTTGACTGTCTCTCACTCTCACAGATTATTACTATTAACAGCACATGTAGCAGAATGTAGAAAAGGACACAAGAGCTGAGAGTACAACCTGATACAGTAAATACCCAATATGCATCTATCTATCTATTCTTCTGTCTGTCTGTCTGTCTAACTGTATGTCTGTCTACAACTTTTTATCAAGCCATGTTATCTGCTTTCCATGAAGTACAAGCAACATGACATAAGAATGTATCAATTCTTAAAACACCACGCGCGTCGATATTTATCCTCACCCTTGAGCCTTACAACCGCTTCCATGATATTCACCAATGATCATACTGATAGAAAACTCACTTGTAAACAGCGGTCAAAGAATGCTAACCATCATAGTCAGCAATCACATTTGAGATCCTTAGACAGCCTTCCAAGTGAAATAAGCATGGAGGGTAAAATTAACTGAGCATTCATGTGCCAGACCTCAGCTTCAATCCTGGAATGCAGAAACTTCTTAAAGGGAACAAGATAGCAAGCTGTGTCTCCTACCAGTCACACCCTTACATGAAGGTCCTGTGACTTCATATTAGTGCAAAATATGATAAATGGAGACATCATTGCAAGACAAAGAAATTAAAATACTATTTTATACAGTAAAGCTTAAAAGAATAGAGCGGAGAAGGATATGGAATCCAGTAGTTGATACTCATTTTTATAATTTATTGGCCTCCTAAACATACAGTACAGTAATAAAATGTATTGATAAAGTAAAGAACCGGGTGGTGAATGGACTTATGTCGTGCTTTGAACTGTTAAGAATGTGAAAGTACAGAGGTTTGAACATTTTCCACAACAGCACAGTCTTCAAACCACCCAATCCTTACCACACTGCACTGGATCCTCTGGACATCCATTTGTCTCTTCAATCCACTGTATATCTGAGGTTTCTGTCCATGGGTACAATACCGCCACTAATTTGTAATACTCCTCTGGCTGTCAAACTATCTCTGCGCCACTCTTTTCAGGCTCAGGAATATGTTATAAGCCCTTTTTACACAGAGATTACGGAAAATCCGTGATTGTTTGATTTTGGATTCACACTGCCAAAATTCTTGGGTGTATTCACACACATACAGTACAATAATACATACCTATCTTTTTTCAATGCATGCACTTTCAATCTTTGTACAGCCCCGTATGAATGTGTTAGCATGTAGCCTAGCCCCATTCATTTCTTACGATCCAAACAGGGATGAATTTAGAAGCCACCAAACACTTCCATGTTTTCCCTATTTAAAGACTGTTACATGAGTAGTTACACGAGTAAGTATGGTGGCACAAAATACAACTTTTGTTTGGAGCCATAGGAATGAATGCGGCTAGGCTAAATGCTAACACATTCAAGCAATGCTGTACAAAGATTAAAAGTGCATGCATTGAAAAAAGATAGATATGTATTAATTCATTAAAGTTGAGGTAAGAACATAGTAACATATGGAAAAACGGTGGTGTATTTAAAGTCCTGCACTTGGTAGTTTTTTGAGGATTTCTTGAGACGTAAAGTAGATTGTGACGGGCTGTTTTGTTATATTGGTGAATGAACTCCACTTCAGCACGGAAAGTGACTAGGTCCCTGATGTCTTTTTTAATCCAGTTTGCAGACTTTGCTCATCATGAATGTTAATCTGCATTTAAATCCCCTGTGTCAAACAATTGAACGATAACCTTACGGCCCTTATGGCATTGTTTCCACCTTTTGTTTACGTGGGGAGCGTTTCGTAAATGTTACTGAAATATTACTTTTTCCTTTTTACAGGAGCGATCCTAGAACATTTACGGGACGTTTTTGTGTTCACACAAGTGCTGTGTGAATGGGGTTATAGTGTATCACTTTCTTGTATTAACACATTTTCTGAACATTATTATACGTCAAGAGATCAGAATTATGTCTTTAAATATCATACATATAAAACAATGTCACATAACATGATTTGATTGGAGCAGATTATATACACTTGTCAGATTGAAATATTGCATCATTCATAGACTTTGCCGTTTGTTTCTGATGATTAAGCACATGGAAATGTTTCAAGAGAAAAAATGATGGAAAGTAGTTAAGTTGTCATTACCACTTAATAACATGTTTATACACAGCTGTGGTTTTGAAATCCGTACCTCTTGACATAAAGCACAGTCGATTGTCTAAAATTTGGTCTACTGAGCACACTCAAGGTTTTGTACTTAGTCCCTCATCTCTGGCCTCCGCAGGTATTTGAGGGAAACTTCCCAAAAGCAGGACTTGAAAAATAAAACAGTACAGACCAAATCAGCCTCTTCTTCTCATCTTTTTTCTTCAACAGTTTTAAGGCTTCTCATCTGACATATAATTTGAGCTGTGGTCCTTTTGAAAGAGGCACCGTGGCTTGGCTGACATTTGACAAACCTGTGTGTAGTTGACAGCATTGGTCTGTGGTCTACCTTATTTGAAGCAAGCCTGCTTACGGCACACACACAAAAAAAGGTTTGAGTTACTGTTTTGAGAAACACGGCCACGTTAACTGCAGGGCTCGAGGAATAAAGATGGAGGTATGATCTCCACCTCCTGTGTGCTCTGCCCTTAAATGAAGGTTGCCTGAGGCTGCTTATTGGTAAAGTCCAAAATAAAGTCTCAGTGAGGAACAATGTTGTGACATTTCAATGTAATTTTAGTATTATTATTGGTATCGATATGTAAAGTCTGGTCCTAGTACACATTAGATACTTGCTTAGATGCTGACCAGTCCCTCCCTCACATGATTCAATGCATAATCAGCCAAAGTCCGCATATTTATGCGGCAGCTGTATGTTTTTAAATATGCCGCACTTTCGACGCATAAATTGCAGATTTTCGCACTCAAAATATGCGGGGCTTGCATGATTTCATAATCCCCGCATTTTCGTAGCAAAAAGTCACATATATCTTAGCAGAAAGCTGAAAAATTTTGCATTTACTTCACACAAGCGCAGCATCCCCTGTTGCCTTGGGAACGTTATGAAGTGACGTAATTATGCGACGTGAACATCAACGACAAGCTGCAAACAGTTTTTGCAAGTTCTTGCAGTTTTTGCAAATTGCTGCAATTTTTCCAAGTTCTCGCAATTTCATTGCATAAAATTTCATAAATATCCTGCATATTCCATTGCATTTTTTAGGCAAACAATCACAAAAAACTCTACGTTTTTCTGGAAGGACTGACTGACACTAAAACTTAGAATATTAATAAGCATTGATGCATATAGGCATATATAATGCACACATATATTTTGAAATATAAAAATGTTTAGGCCACTTAGCAACGACAGACACTCTGGAGTGCTAAACTGCTTTAAAGAGGCAGAAAGCGGTGCGGTCACGTTTTCCGTGTGGTTTTAGATGCGAAATGTGAAGTAAATGTGAAGCAATTGAGAAAATGTGCTTGGCCATTTCGGTGGGTGCTTCAGCCGAGTTCAGAGCACCCATGCGATCGGCGCCTTTATATGTGTTTATTGTATCACTTTCATCCATGAAACAACAAGTGAGAAATTTTTTAGGTGTTATAATGTTTCCAGTTGCGCTGAAAACGTGTTCTGATGATGTATGGGTAGCGCAGATTGATACTTTTTGGCAACATTGAGTGACTAAGAGAGATTGTCTCATTGTTCCGCCCCCAAGCCAGCAGGTCATCACTGATATCAGTTGCCTCCCCTTGCAAATAGCCACTAACTCGCACTAACTGGCTGTTTACGTTCACACAAACTTGAAGACATATTGTTGGGCGAGATTGTACTTTACATCTTAGATGAAATATAGAAGTTAAATTTGAAGTATAGATGCAAAACCCTCTAAGTGCATTTAGGTTTAGTAATTTCACTTTAATAGCAATAAAAAAGTTATTAGTCAGTAATTGAAATGCCTTATTTTGACAAAGGTCACTTTAGCCATTTTAGGGTTTCCCACAGTTTCAGCACTTTGCAGTTCAGGCGGCCCGCCTAAGCTGGAAAACCCTACCACTTTAACTAGGTTGTCCAAAAAAAAATAATAATTTCACTGCACAAAAGGCCGTCAAGTGCATCTGGGAGAATAGCGCGACATGCTTCACACTGCGACCAGGCACGTGTGCCACATGGCCAGAATGAGAAAGACGTGGTCCGGACCATCACTGTCTAACTAGCTGGACCATAACTAGCCAGTTGATAAAACATCTCGGAGAATAGCACGGACTCGCTTCACACCGCGAGCGTAGTTCTTGCAAATTTAAAGTATGTTAGCTGGTGATTTTGTTGTTTGAGCAACCTGCTAGCTAGGTTTCACGTGCCTGTTGATTAGATATAATTGTTGAGCCCTCTTTTTTATGTGTATTATTTACATAGTAGTTACACTCCTTTAAGATAATGTAATTAATAGTTGGAAATAATCAGTTTTTACAATTTTTGCGCTATCTATCATCATTCGCCAGACGTTCTACAACATCTGCTTCAGTTTGTGTTTATCAACCCTTTAGTTTCACTTCATCACGCAACTATTCCTGTTAGAGGTAAAAAAATTTAATTCATTAATAATCTAGTATGTGTTAATTTTCTGTCATAGTTTCTTCAAAATTAACTTTTATTTGAGTGTTTTAAATAAAACTATTTTAATTTTCATCATGACGCATACGCCTGCCCCTTTTATTGCCTTAAAGGCGGAGTGCACAATGTTTGAAAGCCAAATCACCTAAACAAACATGCCCCTACCACAATAGAATCTGGACCTTCTTTTGATAGACCCGCCCCACACGTACGCAACCCCGGCAAGGATGTCGATTAGTACACACGCCCCTTACTGCTGATTGGCTACAAGTGTGTTTTGGTAGTTGGCCCGACTCCCTTTTCCAAAGCGTTTTTTAAACATTGTGCACTCCGCCTTTAACGAACAAATTTTCTGTGGGAAACCCTGCATTTTATTGGTATTTAACAAATTTGATGCAAAACTCTCTAAGCACACATCAAAATCTCCACTTTTTAAAATAATCCACTTCTTTGGACATAGTAAACAATTGCAAAATCACTAAAGATGCAATTAGAAACATTGCAAATGATGAAAGTCAGAATTCAAAAGGTAAAAATTAAGGAACTGTACACACTAGGGAACCCAAGTTTGAATGTGATCCACGATCGTTTCACACGCCATCATTCATCCATTTCATCTTCTGTGCACTTTGAGGCCTTTTCTGAAAATCTATGTGGCGTTTCTGCGGATTCTGCAAACAAACCAGCCTCAATGGCCTGAGGTCGGGATTAAGCAGATTTAAAGCGAAAGTTTTGATGAACATATTATGTGTGCCAATTATCTTAAATTATCTTATTTTTGACTGAGGTGGTTTAGCTTTTCATATCACAATAGCTAAAAAAGTGAATATTCATACATTTTTAACTGTGTGTGTGTGCGTGCATGCGTGCATCTAAAACACTCGAATAGTAATTAAAGAGGTAAACTAAAAATGAAACACACTCATTCTCTGTTAATTTGCCGACACCAACAAAAATGGAAAACAGACAGCAAGTGGACCTTCCGACCCCCATATACACTGGAGCCAGTGAAGTGTGTCAAATCTAATTGGAATATATGAATGTTTCTTTTGTCTGTTGCCCTATCCAACTTGGCAGCAGAAAGAAAATCGTCTAGATTTTTTGATCACCGGAAAGAACCATGAACCTGTGTGTAAAGCATTTTTACTTTCATCAATTTTGCACCCATGTAACATGTTAATGCTTTTTGGACTGGAAATAAGGTCTGGGGAGTGACTTTTATTAGGTGTTGAATTTATGAGTGATAAAGGTTAAATATAGTTTATTAAATTATTTACTGTAGTAGATATGTTTTTAAGTAGATAAGTTTTATCTGTTACCTCTTTTTATTAGATTTTGTTTTGTTGTTCCACATACAGTGACTAATTTTGTCAATATAATGTAAAAAACATATGCAATTGTAAAATGTCTGTTTTTATCTTGGCCTCAAAGCGCTTTCAGATTAAATTAGTAAACCACAACAAACTCAGTCAAACATTTAAGTGGGGAAATCATAAAAAATGTGCAGCCACACATTTTCACGACTTCAAACCATCTACAGAATCAATGTTGCTGAGAAAAGCAGTTTTTATTTTCAGGTCACCACAATGCAGCTTATATTGTTAACTGTGCCTTCACTGTGTGTGTTTACTTTTACGCACCTAGTTTGCAGCAAAAGTGAATTCAATTTATTTAATGAAACCCAACATAATCCTGTCCTGTAGGCAGATAGGTTAAGCAATTGCCATCAATCAGTCCAAGGTCTATAGTGAATGCCCCCGGCACCCTGTCATTCTCTCACTAAGAGACAGGGGGAACGCGATAGATTCCTGGACCTGGGAACGACTGGAGTCTCGGAGAATAAACTAGCAGAGACTCTCAGCAGCTCCTCTAACAATAATAAAAAGCCCAGACTTTAAGGTGACATTCCCAATTTACGAGTATTTGTGTCTATAAAGTGTATTCCTTGGCTCCTGACTCCTTCAGGCTGTCTCGCGAAAAGAAAAACGTTGGAAAATGTTGTCCTTTTTAAAATCTCCTATCACCAGCTTGCTGTTGACATTTGAAACATTTATATTTTTGACTACAAAATAAAATATGAAGTTTGAAAATAATATACATTATAGTATAGTACAGTATACAGCAATGATTAGGAGATGCAGAGAGAGAGAAAAAGGGAGAGAACTTGTCAACTGGGTCACATTAAAAGATTTTTTAAAATCTTATCAGATTTTCAAAATATTAGAGACCACAAACATGGCAATTAAAAAATGACGATTTAACAGTTTTGTTCCTATAGTTTGTGGAGTGCCGTTTTGTGGTCATGACAGCACACCACATGCCACCAGATTCCCTTCACATACAACCTAAGGGTGCACTCACATTATCCACACCAAACCATACCCCAGTGCGATTGTCCCCCCTCCCTACTCCCCCAGATGCACACACTCACACTGTACTTTTATCAATCTGAGCCCGGGCGCTTTCGTCTTTAGGATTCGATTGTTTTGAACAAAGCAGGAAGTAAATCGCTCTCCTAACACTGGAACCCATCGTAATGTTAAATCTGTGTTTTTTATTCAAAGTCGTTTGGTGCCCGATGAAACACAGCCCTCTCACATGCCATCATGTTGCTTAGTTGATCTGATACGTGTGCAGCTCAGACATTCGCGTAACCCTGCTGCACACATCAGAAGGTTTTAGGGAAGGCAGATGAAGGTGAGTGGTCGCACAATTTATGTCTTTCCTTGTGAAACGCGCTCTGGCGCGATTAGCGATCACACTGCACCTTACGCGCCTGAGCCAAAGTGAACTGCGCTCAAGCCCACCTTTGCAAGTCGGCCAGGGCGCAATCAACCACACCGCACCCGGGCATGGTACAGAGTGATCACACTAGTCAAATGAACCAGGCTTTGGGTGTCAAACGTGCCCGGGCACGCTTTCGTCTTTAGGATGCGATTGTTTTGAACAAAGCAGGAAGTAAGGCGCTCTCTTAACACCCATCGTAATGTTAAGTCTGTGTTTTTTATTCTAAATCGTTTGGTGCGCGATGAAACACAGCCCAGACGCGTGCAGCTCAGACATTCACTTTACCCTGCTGCGTGCATCAGAAGGTTTTAGAGAAGGCAGATGAAGGTGAGTGCTCGCACAATTGACGTCTTTCCTTGTGAAATGTGCTCTGCCGCGATTAGCGATCACACTGCCAAGTGAACTGCGATCCAGCCCACCTCTGTAAGCCGGCGTAGAGCGATCACTCTAGTCAAACAAACCAGGCTTTGGGGGTGCCCGAGCGTGGTTTGGTTTGGGTAGTGTGAGTGCGCCCTAAAGCCAGATTTATAGTCGTGCGTTAGTTCTATAGGGCGATTTATAGTCGTGCGTAGGTTTTACGCCATAGCCTGTGCGTAGCTCTGCGTAGCCTGACGCGCACCTCGCAAAATTTTTAACAGCGCGTCAGTTTTACGCGGACCGCAAGCGCTGTGATTGGTCCACCAGAACCACTCCCGTCAGGTAAAAAAACTGCGTCATAGGTATTTCCGTTTGCGATGGTGAAAACAAAGAATGGCCAAGTTGAGGAGTGATTTAACTCAAACTGCAAAACAAAAGTCGCTGTTTATTTACATCCATCATTGCTGGTCTTCTCAAATTATACACAACAAGTTGCTGTTTCTTTTTTGTTTGTGGCTTAACTTGCAAAGTTTCTTCTTCTTTGGCGTTCGCCCTGCTACTGTGGTTACACGCGTGGTTACTGCCTACAAGCAGCCTGCGCACGTTTGCACGTCGACGCGGACGACGACGCAAAGTATAAATGAAAATTGACGCGGAACCTACGCCGTCTCGGCTACGCCGTAGGACCTACGCACGACTATAACGAGCCCTTATGCCGTAGCTCTGCATAGCCTGACGTGCACCACGCAAAAATTTTAACAGCGCGTCAGATCTACGTGGACCACAAGCGCTGTGATTGGTCCACTAGAACCCCTCCTGTCAAGTAAAAAAAACTGCGTCATAGGTATTTCCGTTTGCGACGGTGAAAACAAAGATGAGTGAGGTTGAGGAGTTTTAAAGGATTTAACTCAAACTGCAACAAAAGTCCCTGTTTATTTACTTCCATCATTGCTGGTCTTCTCAAAACATACACAACAAGTTGCTGTTTCTTTTTCGTTTGTGGGTTAACTTGCCAGGCTTCTTTTTCATTGACGGTCGCGCTGCTACTGTGGTTACACGCATGGATACTGCCAACCAGCGGTCTAGGCGTGTGTTTGCATGTCGACGCGGACGACGACGCAAAAGTATAAATGAAAACCGACGCGGAACCTACGCCGTCGCTGCTACGCCGTAGGACCTACGCACGACTATAACGAGCCCTTAGGTCTCGATTGAAATCTCACAGAAGTCACGCAATGTTTCTCGCAGTTATAAAGAAATGCCATTAATACTATGTGGACTGCATTTTACATCTCTAAAGTCCATCTCACTTTGGACTGTACCTGATGCACCATGACTGCAGTTGTGTGCTTTATGTGATGATTGGGTGTCGTTTGGATCCATGTGACAATTTACAGTGAGCAGATTAACTCTTAACACACCACACACCACAGAAAGATTGGATGAGATAATCGGTACAACCACAAAGACGATCAGGACCTTATCAGCCCAAGTTCATCCTGATTATCTTTTAGTGTCTGGCGGCCTTTAGTCAGAGTGTGTTTTTTTCTAATAGACATATGTAGACTGCTTTAGGATATAAACATAATATATAAAATATAAAACAGTGATGTTTCATGGGTTGATGGCTCGATACGCTTGTTGGTCTCTACTCTATACTGATACCTATTTGCATTAACGTTTGTAGTTTGCTTTTACTCAACAGAGCCTTTGGTGTTTTATTATGCTTAAATGTTAATTTCATATTTTGAGGTTATGAATAGTCAAATTATTACTCTATAGAAATATGGCACATTTATCATTAAGAGTCAGCGGGACAGGCAGTATATGAACATGCAAAATAGGCTAACAGCAGTAGGACACTAAAGCAGGCTTTATATTTTATTTGCTAAAATGCTTGATCCTTTGTTTCACACACTGCGAGATACTTCCTGTTTGCTGGCCTTTCTTCCTCCTCTCAAAAGACAAAAAAGTTATCCCGTGTTCATAAAAGACATGATTAATGTAGAGAGCAAATAAACGGAAATTTGACATCTACTGAAAAGGGGCCTCTTTGTAAAATGAAGCCATTGAGAACAATGAGCCATGCGGAGCCATTTTGGACCTGCCAAATAAAGTTCGACTTCTGTGGCGGCCACAGATGCTATGGCAACACGCTCTGACAGCGAGTTTATTTTCTCTAAGCTCTGGTGGAATATTAATAACTGAGGTACGCATCCTGCCAAGTAGATTTGGAAGGGGCATAATCGCAAACTGCGCGGGAAACACAAGTCGAATGTCAAATCAGTTCTCCGAGCTCCTGGTATTCCATCACGTATGCGCTGTAACTGTTTGCGTTCAACTCATGCCATTTTGGCTCGGTGAGAATGTGATATTTATTAGTGTTGCAATAGGTTATTTTCAACTTTTATAGCTCAGGGGGTTGTTTAAAACAACAATAGACTGAACTGGAAGATTTGGAAGAAGAATAGCGTTCCCTCACTTTTTCAAGAGGAATGTGTCGATTTGCTTTCTCCGACGATCGCATGTTGCCTAATATGTCTTAGTAACAGCACATTCACATTGTAAAACACACAGAGACACATCCAGCGTGTTATTACTAACTTTTGATTCCTACGGTTCGTTGTTTGTGCAAAATTCCCTATGGCCTGCGAGCTTGGCTGTTTTCTCAGGGTGGGAGTCAGGTAGCGCAGCCAGAGGATGCTGGATCTGGGCTCCTAAGTGTAGGGACTGCTATCTCACATGTGTTTGACACAGTGTCAGGCCACAAAACTCCCACCAAAGCACTCAGGCATCGGGGATGTTATGTTTTCCCCAGCCCTTAATCATTTTTGGCCCCGGACCCACTTCCTGTTCAGCAATGAAATGGTTTGGGAATGCCATTCCTCTGATACAAGAGAGGGAAAAAGAGAGAGAGAGATCTCCTGCACTCTGTGTGTGAGATAGTGACACTGACCTGTTTAAATAGTGATGGCCTGACTCTCACGTTTTTTAAATCCCTTATGTCAACATAACCAAACAAACATATTCACAGTAATACAATTTTAGAAACATGCTCTCTCTCTCTCTCTCAATCGCTCCTTTACTTGTTGAGCTGGAATGCATCAGGCGACAGGGGAGTGTAAAGGACACGAATTTCCCACATCAGACGCGACAGACTTTTCGGACCTCGGCCCCTAAAAATAGTTAATCTGCATTTGTACTCCCTTCATCTGCGATCGGAGGTCAGTTGGAGGCGCCACATCTCGTAAACGCAAACAAACGCGGTGTCGTAAACTTTTCGCATCTTTTTCCGACGCTCACTGCCTTGGCCTTCGTATCAAGCGTGTATATAATTCGTTACAATCGGTTCAATGCGCCATTGTGGATGCTCAAACCCAGCGAGCGACTCTGTATTTTATGGGTTTGATTTACATAACCCTCATCCAGACCACATCAAAGCCTCACGCAAAGAGTAAAGACCACGTCAAAAGGTTCCCTGCAGCAATGTGATGTCTTGAGAGGATTCAAAGCAAACACACGCTGCCCACAGAAGTCCTCCGTATGGAGCCTCTCTCTTTTTTCCGAACCCCACCCCACCTCCCTCACTTTTCCCCTCTCTTACAGGGGTGTTGAAGTGACTGCAGTGTATTTTTACACAATTCCAACCCCTCCGAAAAGAAGGCGCCTCAATTGGCTTGAACAATGTTTAAATAATCAAGGAGCCCATGCGTCTTTGAACTAATTTCACGAGGAGAGAGATCCAGATGTGGCGTCCCTTGCGTTCTTCTGGTTATGTATGCGGAGCGAGTGTGAAAGACCTCATCTCGCAGAACCGTTCGGTTTGATTTTGTCAGCGTTTGCGAAGGCATAATAAACAGAGCTAAAGCAGTAAAGATAAACCAAGATGTCAGCCAATGAGCAGCCGAATGCATGTGACATGTGCAAAGAAACAATTCGGGGCGATCCACCATCCAGCAGCGGTTTCTATTCGCAGGTAAAGCGTCTGCTCTGCATTCAGCCAATACACTCAAATTACAATTTATTTCTCCCCGTGGTGCCATGTGTTTGTAATTGCCCCAAATGATTCTGCCTAGAAATGTCTGCTCAACATTTTCTTAACTTCTCTTGGGTGTCGAGAGGAGACAAACGTGCATATGAAAATTCTAAGGAAAAACTTGCCTCGCAAGATTTCATCAAATGTTTCATTTGTATACGTTCATCGCAGGGATATCTCTAATCAGATTTGAAAGGCTTGATTTAAGGATGATGAAATGGAGAGGTTGTGCGGGGACCACGTTGCCTTTGGCAGGATGAAATTACTGAAATTTGGGAGGCAGTGCTTTTATTTGAGTGCCTGTAACAAAGATAATTTTACAAGGTTTCCGTTCATTAAGTGCTGCTCAGGTGCAGCGCAGACGGGAGGGTTTGCATGCTTGCACATGCATGCATACACACAGCGTGCAGATGTGTGGCACATTGGCACACTCTGTTTGCATGAAATAGAAGTCAATAAATGAGTTTTTTTAATTGAATTGAATCGAATTGAATTGAAAAGGGAGTGTTTCTGTAGCTTAGTTGGTAGAACATTGCATTAGCAGTGCAAAAGTCATGGGTTTGATTCTCAGAGAGCACACATGAAAATGTATAGCTTGAATACCCTGTAGGCCACTTTTTTACCGTAAAGGGGGTCGCACACCGGACGCGCAGCTCAGCGCCGCGTCTAGGACAACTATGTGAGTGGTGCAACAGGGATTTGAGCAATGTCCTGAGTCGTAGCTGGGTCCGCGCCACCTGTCGGCCCCGGTCTGCGTATACTCATAGAAAGCAATGTGTTCAATTTTTTTAGAATGGCGCGGTGCGACGCTGCGCGGCGCTGAGCTGCTGTCCGGTGTGCGACCTCCTTAAGTGTCTGACAAATGCATAAATGTAAATGAAGAATAGAATAGAATAGAATAGAATAGAATAGAATAGAATAGAATAGAATATCACATGTGTATACAAAAAATGTCACTTTTGTGACACAGGGCGTTTGGAAAACAGCTACCATGTTTAAATGGACACACACACACACACACACGCACATACACACACACACACATATGCACGCATACACACACACTCTCACACTGCTTTTTTCTCTGAACTGTGACACAGAGAATGTTGAACCTTAAAGGAAAATAAACGGGCCACTTCTCAGCTGCTTGGGCTCTTTCCCAAACTTTCACATGAGAAACAGAGGCAGGAATGCTGAGGAGCAGCTCTCTCTCTTACACAAGTACATCCTTCTCATGTGTCCCTGCCATAATATACCTTTAATCGAGCCTATTTTTAGACATTTCCTGCTTCTCCGTAGGGCAGGATGAGGGGGGCGACTGATGCGTGTGTGTGACTTACAGTCAGTCATTCAGGTCCGCAGGGAAATGGCTGTTGTTCTAGCCTGGGAAAAAATGCACCTATCTTGTAAAGATTTTTTAGGAGGAGTAAAAAAATGTTGGCGAGTCTTACGGTAAAAATCCCCAATGAGAACACAGATTTTACTCGCGCTGTTTCCCATGATGCATTTCAAGGTATGAAAGTAGGTTGTTGCTTTTGCTCACATTACAAAGTGTACAAAATTTGGGAAATTCTGAACATCAGAGATGACCGAATTGTATTATACATCCCAGAAGATTAAACATTTCTGGGTATATTGAACCCTTATGACTGATTTTGTGTATATTTTTATATGGGTCAAAACACATTACTAGGCCAAAATCACATGCCTGCTTTTCAAGTTGAAATATCAACGTGATCTCATGAGAATACGTGTGTATTTTTACGCAAAGTGTACCACACGTACATTTACTTATGTTTTCATACACACAAAAACGTATAATATCTATGTATTGAAGGGACTAATACGTTATTTACGTATAAACAGCTTTACATACGTACAGATTTGTACGTATTTATATTCATAAATATTCAATGAATAGTGGGCATTGGCGTTTCTTATTCATATTAATGACATGTTTTCAGTCATATTTTCTGACTTTTTTCAATTTACTCATTAGTTTAGTTTTTTTATGTTTACTCATTTACCAAATGAAATGTTCATAACTTTTAGAGAAGAACACAATATAAAACAAGACTACACTTCTGTAATAATTTAACCATTTTGTAATATTTAGTTTGTTCGCCATGAAACACAAAACGCGTTTTCTTATGCAGTCTTCTCCTATGCAACAATAATTACACCAAAACACAAAAAAATCACAAAAGATGTTAATTTTATTTATTCGCTGTAATCCACATCCTTAAAATTCATAAGATTACGAGGAGCATATCCAAATGCAGCCCTTTATCCAGTGATCTTGATTCCAGTTCTCTGCAGCGACCGTAAACGTCAAATCTCGCGTTCGTTATGAATTTGAATTGAACTATCGCTCCTCAAGAAGCTTACGACACATTGCTTTACGGCAGTGATATCAAACGCTTATTGGCTCTCGTGTGCTACGTTAAAAGATTTGCGACAATGATTGCTGTCTTTCAGTGTACTTTTGAATTTTGAACTGCTCACCCCCTTGACAGAGAGAAGCTGGATTTACGTTCTCGACGTTGATTAATAACTTTAATACTTCACTGTGTTCACTCCAGACTACGGCTGCAGTACAGCATCATTTTAACTAAATTTGGTACTGCTTTTAAAGTTTTGCAAAAAATACATTATTTGTGATTACACTTGTCTGTATGTTATGCTTTTTATTTCAAATAGTAACGTTACATGATTTTATTAAAGAACTTTTGGGTAGGACTGTATTAGTTTAAATACTATATTGTTATTAATGTTACCAAAAATTTCCTAGATATTTGTCTCCATTACGTTGCACAATATAAAAAGAATACATTATGTATTTTTACATTTTTGTATGAAAAGGGTTTGGGTTTAGGATAAGGTTTGGGACAGGGTGGTAACATTATCGATGAAATGGTTAAAGGGAAATTCTAAATTTGTAAATGTTTTACGTTTTTGTTGCTGTAAAAGCGTAATAATGCTACGATTAAATGTTGCAAATACGTCTATATTGTGCACTTCAGGGTGTTTTTGAAAGTTACGTATTATTACTACTGTATGTATTAAAGCAACACTAAAGAGTTTTTGCTCTTTGCTCCCCCTACAGGTTGGAAGCGGAATTGTCCATTACCACTGTCGTAAATAATTTAGCCTACTGCAGCAAGGCTAGCTCTGATTTGACTGTAGGTCTGCCGTAAAGCAAGTTTTTGTAATTTTCACTCGAACTACAGGACCGCGGCCCGACGGTTGGAAACTTCTTTATTGCGGTTTTGGCCGATAGAGGGCTGCAAAGCGAATGTGAAAGTGCAGTTCACCCTGTTTCAAGTGCACTGAAAAAATGATTCATTCAATTTACTCAATTTTTTTAAGGTGGGTGGTACAATCAATTTATTTAAGCTACATTTAAACAAAAGTTTTTTGTTTTGTTTGGCCTTTTTAATTTATTGGTGTTTAAATGTAGCTTAAATAAATTGATTGCAACCACTTACCTTAAAAAATTGAGTAAATTGAATGAATCTCTTTTTTTCAGTGTAGATGAACGACTGAAACTTTTTTGAAAACGTTATTTTAAGGTAAAACAGTAAGACCAGGCTGGAAATATACAGTATATTAAAATTAACATGCAAAATTAAATCTGGACCCTTAATACATCTAATAATACGATTTAGAGCCTCAAAGTTAGATTTCACTTATTGATTTCACTTTAATTTAACCAAAAAGACCTTGCTCAGTCAATATTAAAGATATTAAGGTTATATTTTCACAGAATGATCTTTGCATTATGTAGGACAATTTTATGTAGAAAACAATAAAGCACAAAATGAAGACACGGTCAACAAGGGACCTTATGCTGTGTATGTGTGTGAACTGGGCAGATATGAGGGTTTCCCACCAGACACATGCGGACTCTTCAAGTGCTAGTGTGTTAACTAACCTCCCAGATGTCAGGGTGCGCTCAGAGTGACATCAGGCAAAGCCAGAAAGCCAGCATGGTCGCCTATCCAGAGAGGCTGGCACATGTTGGCATTCCAGAGGTGGGCATTCCCTGTTAGAGAGAGAGAGAGAGAGAGAGAGAGAGAGAGAGAGACAGAGAGACTTGGCTACAATTTTGCTGGTAACATCCCATGAACATTATTTAGGCTGAGAGATTGAGAATGCCAAAGAAAAGGTAAAAGAAACAGTGAGTGAGAGAGAACGAAAGATGGCAAAGACAAAACCAAAAAAATAGAGAAAGCAAACAGGGCAAGAGAAAGAGAGGGCGTGTTATGGAGACAGAGGGCTAGAAAGAAAGCAAATGAAAGGATAAAGCAGAGAGAGAGAGAGAGAGAGAGAGAGAGAGAGAGAGGTGTGTCTTGAGAGACGTAAGAACTGAACTATGCTGCTCTTGGCAGCGGCGGGTCGGAGCGATGGAGCCGGAGGCGTCACGGCGCCACCTCAAAGAACGTTCCGGCGCAGCCACTCACTCGGGCGTTCACTCCCAGCACATGGCATTCATTTACGGGGGGGCTGCCGGCAAGCACGGGCTGCTGTCTCCCCTCACAAAGCCCAGCGGTGCCTGGGCAATTAGGAGGCCACAATTACCCGGGGTGGATCTCCTCCAGAACGTAGCCAGAAGTTACTGCGAGACCCTGCCAAAGGGCTCTGAGGGAAGTGACAGGGAGGAGAACGGCGAACCTCTCTGCGCACTTGATTTACGCGAGGAAAACTTTCGGGTTGTTGTTTGTGGAAATGGATTTCACTTGAGCCATTTAAGTCAAAGACACAAACACATTTGAGGCTCGACCTCTGGGTGATAGAGATAATTAAAAATGTCCATAATCCACATCCTCCGAACCATCTAGCAAATAAATGGTGTGACATCCTCCCCTATGAGATGCTTTAGAGGTCTCCGATGGGCGCATTTCCTCACCGTCCCATCAGTCATAATTTTTAATTCCAGAGATTCATCACTATGTTTGTTCCCAGTGCGAACATTTTTTTCAGATGATTTGTTTTTGGTGTGAGTCATAAATGCTATGAGGTCATGAAGATACGAACATGACAAGTGCAAAATCAGCAGGTTTGCTTTTATTTAGGAACCGCAACACTTTAATTCTATGTGTTTAAATTGGCAAAAATAAATTATAGCAAATATAAGCATTTAGAAAAGATGTTTGTCCAATCGAATAATGGTTCTTGGCTGTGATGTTACTAAAGCCTTTGTTGCCTTTATTTAAAGCCTTATACAGTACTGCATACTTTGTCTTTATTAGTAAAAAGAGGCCTTTTGTTTTGTTCCACCCAAATGTCCTATCACATGTAACAATAATGTAATATAGACGGTTTCAGCAGTAACAACATAAACAAGCGGCTTTCGCGGTCCGCATGTAACTTCCGGTAAACTCCGCTAAGAATAAATAACAACAAAGTTCTTTAAATGTAGTTTATTTATATATTAACAAGCAAAAAAACAACACATAGATTACATAGGAAACCAAAACATTTGTTATTTTCGACGAGGCATTTGTTCAAGAGATCAGTTTAGCAACTAGTGAGACCATTAAAAAAACGAAACCGGAAGTAAGGTTCGGATCCAGACGTGTATCACGTGCGTCCGATGAAACCGTCTATAGGGGTGCGTGGGAAAAAACTAATGCGGGGTTAGTTGTAACACAGACTGTTTACATTGTTGCACAAGGTTGAGCGTTTTATTTTTCTGGTATTTTTTTCACGCTGCCTAAAGATGATAAAGATGAAATATGTCTGCAGCGCTTAGCAACTTTTTTGGTGGGCTTGTAAATATTTTGACCCAGCGGGGGTTAATTGTAACGCTGTGTTACAACTAACCCCTCAGGACTTACGATATGAAAACCGCTAATGTTAGTGTAATTCTTGCTGTTGTTTTAAATAGGCTACACACGAATGATTGCTGGCTGCCAACAAAATAAATGTGCCTGTCTTTTAAAAAATTGTGTCTCAAATTTATTTTTGTTCATATCTTTAATATTGATTGAATAAGGTCACGTCAAAGATTAAAATTATAATAAAATGAATAGCTAAAATCAGACTTTGATGCACATTATCTCATAATTTGATATTTGAAAGTGTAGTATGGTTATTACAGACTGGGTCACATATAAAAAATATTTTGTCATAATTGTGCTGCTTTTTCACAGATATTTAGACATTTGTATCCATTTATAATATTGTTAGAAAAGGGCTGGATGAATGAATACAGTCTATTATAGACAGATATATAAACAATATCCACTTCAAGTATATAGACAAAATAGTATTGAAATATTTGCCTGCAAACTTAATTTTTAGCGAGTGTTACAACTAACCCCCTGCCTGTTACAGTTAACCCCACCTATGGGGTCACGTTTGGTGTAATTGTCCGAGAATGGTAAGTACTAGAAACAAACTTCAAATGTTCATTTGTAGCAGAGATTGTGTGTTGCTTGTGTAAAAATATAAGTAATCAAACTCAAATAGTTTTTGAATGATTGAGCCAAAACCAAAAAGCGTTAGGTTGTGCCCCACTCTCTCCTACTATAGTATTTACTGTAGTATATTGTAGTAAATAATATTAATAATTCTATAGTATAATATAGGTAAGTAAATATTTTTTACTTTAGTGTCATATTTACAATAGTAAAGTTTACAAAAGTCCTACTATTTGCTATAGTAAATAAAACATTAAATAGTAAAATAAAGTATTTTTCATGTTGGCTGTTTTAATAGGAAATACTCCACAGTACCACAGTACTCAACACAAAGTTCCTCATTATTATTTCACCTAAACTAAAGACATTGATGTAACAATATTAAGACAAATGATTATATGCAGTGTTGCTTATTTAATTACCACGTATGCACCACTGCTTTCAAACAGCATTACAGAGCCTCTATTAGTGTGTGTATAAACCTACATTAATGTCAAAGGAGCAATGAAGAACACAGTTTAATGAGACATGATCATAAAGCAAGGTCTTGAAGGTGGTTTCTAATCCCTTTGGCAGACTAGCTGACAAGCGACACACGCTCAAACAGTTGAAAGTGAAGTGTTAAAAAAGCCCACACATATGAGCTGGTAATCCTGCTGTTTCCATCCTGATTCCTGCCATATAATCCTTAAGAGCTTCAGCTGGAGACGAAGGAGGACACGTCTCAGAGGAGCATTTACCATAAAAAATTAAAAGAGGTTAAAAAGCAGGTTCCTCTTAAAAAAAAACCGAAATTTGCCTTCGTGTACGAACAATAATGCATTAAAAATGCGAGCGCTCCATTGTTGCTGAAGCCGAATCTAAATAATGTAGTACAATTGATTGGAAATTCAGTTTGTATAAACGTATTGTTATGGAAGCAATATACATGTAGTGCATGAGAACACATTTTTATTGTTTTTTTCTGGTAGATCATTTTTGCTTGCTACATGAGTAATATGTTTTAAACAAATTAACTCTGAATTTGTTATTCAGCGATCGAACGAGTCTCTCTTGACTCTCTAAGGTCAAAGCAGCAAGTCAGCAAAACTCACTTCTGCATAACTAATCTGATATATTTACAAACATTAGTTATTAGTAGAGAGCAATGCAAGGCTGCATGCTGGAGCTGGACATCATGAGATTTTGCCGGAGCCACCCAATGTTTGTAAATAAAGTTTAAGATATCTGATTTGATCTTTTTTTCACTCTGATCTTCTTACACTGTAAAAAATTAGCTGTAGTTATGCAGCTGTTTGCCAGTAACATACTGTAGATTTCAATGTATGTTATTATACTGGCAACAGTTTGTTCAAAGTTAAATGAACATTTAATATCTTTACATTATAAAACTATAAAATAACAGCCTCATGCAACGCATTCTGGGAACCAGAAATCCTCATCAACCTTTTTCTGTTTCTTTTCTTCCAATTTTGGTTCGCAGAATGCTTTGCATGAGGCTTTTATTTTAGTTTTATTCTGTAAAGATAAAGACTTGTTCATATTTAATGTTCATTTAACTTTGAACAAACTGTTGCCAGTAAATAACATAAATTGAAATCTACAGTAAGTTACTGGCAAACAGCTGCCAGTAATACTGTAATTTAATAAGTACCGTATTTTCCGGTCTGTAAGTCACACTTTTTCATAGTTTGGCGGGTCTTGGAACTTAGTCAGGTGCGACATATACATCAAAATTATTTCAAATGAACCAAGAGAAACCATTACCGTCTACAGCCAAGACATTCTGCTCTACGCTGCTCCTGTATTTATGTAATTCAATGGATTCAGTGTTGCATTATAACTTCGGGACCTATTTGAACTTGATTTGGACTTTTTGAACGTTTGTCATGTTAATTTAGCCTATTCAGCCTCTCAGGTATGTTCTGTATGCTATTGCGTGTAAATAACTGTTAAAGGTGCAGTGTGTAATTTTTAGAAGGATCCCTTGACAGAAATCCAAAATAATACACAAAACTATATTATCAGGGGTGTAAAAAAGACCTTTAATAATGAACCGTTATGTTTTTATTACCTTAGAATGAGACGTTTTTATCTACATACCGAGGGTCCCCTTACATGGAAGTCGCCATTTTGTGCCACCATGTTCCTACAGAAGCCCTTAACGGACAAACTTTTTTTACTAAGTTGTCTCCGAAGGTTACATGTTTGTCCGGTGGTGGCTATGGTAGCTTCTCTATGCGTGAACTGAGCCATTGGTTGCACTTCGCAACCTCACCACTAGAGGCCGCTAAAATTTACACACTGCAACTTTAATGTTACTTTAACATGTACGGACACCTATTCAGCCTGCTGTTCTGTGCTATTGTTTAGTTCAGTGGTTCTCAAACTGGGGGCCGCGAGATGGTACCAGGGGGGCCCCAGTTTTATGAGATTTTATAAAACACATTAATTTATCATGAATTGTGTGTAATTAAAACAAAAAAATATAAGGCTACTAACCAACAGTACTACTTTGAATCATTTTATATGTTTTGTTTCATAAAAATGTTACTTTTTAGCACAAATTTGTCATAAATTTTCTTTGGGGGGGGGCACAAAGAAATGCACTGGACACAAGGGGGGCCGCACACTGAAAAAGTTTGAGAACCACTGGTTTAGTTGAATAACTTGCCTTTCCAGAAGAAATGTCTGTTCTTCGGCTTGGATTTTGTGAAATAATTTTCTAAACAAATGCAACGTATAGCTCAGTGCGACTTATATATGTTTTTTCCTCTTCAAAACGCATTTTTGACTGATGCGACTTATAATTCGGAGCGACTTATAGTCTGGAAAATACGGTAAAAGCAAAAAGCAACTCTGAAATAGCAACTATGAAATGCATTGATAGCAGTGCGGAAGGTTGTGGGTTTAATCCCAGCCTACATATACAGATGAAGGTATGAATGTATACCTTAAATGCACTGTAAGTTGCTTTGGATAAAAGTATTTGCCAACTAATTTGAAAAAAAATATTTATTACATGTAGATACTGCTTTTGAATATACTGTGGTATTACATCATTTATTGTATTTTTCTTATCTAATGTTATTATTATTTTTGGTTAGCCATAGAATAACCTTATATTCAAAATGGCCTTAGGGAACCACTTATTTCGGCTTTATATGGCATGTTTCCCACCACAAACTTTTGTGCAACAGAAAGGTTCTGTAGAGGTTAAAGGTTCTTTATGGAACCATACAGTCTGACAAAGAACCTTTTATTTTCAAGAGTGTGCCTGTAAAGGGTCTATCTTATACACATTCCCTTCTAAACGTTGTTTTAGATTTATGATCAGATTCATTAAGTTTACAGATGCTGTTAAAAATGCAATATTTAAAATAAAGACAAAGAAGAAATGATGATGCACTACACTGTAAAAAATTTGCTGTAGTTTTGCAGCTGGTTGCCAGTAACTTACTGTAGAAGATAAAGTCTAAAAATGTTTCGTGTTCGTTTAACTTTGAACAAATTGTAGCCCGTAAATAACATAAATGTAAAATCTACGGTAAGTTACTGGCAGCTAGTTGCCAGTAATACTGTAATTTCTACAGAATTTTTTTACAGTGTAATAGAGCACTACAGCTTTATCTTTAAAGTGTAACTGATGACAGCAGTCACCAAAGATTCATCCACTCTATTAAAATAAGAGACAAGTACTCCAAAATCTTCATGGAATGCCTCCATCTGTCATTTTTTTACTGTACTTAAGCTTAAAGGAAATGTACAGATATAAAGTGCAGGACACAGCCGTGCAAATAAATACAATTTAAAGTACCTGTCAACCTGACAAAGTCCAGATAAAGGGAATATGGGAATTCAGATATGTACATCACTGAACAGTGACAAAGTTTCATCTTTATATGACAAGTAAAGTACCTCTGCTCTGTACCCTAAAACAGCTCACTCTCTTGTACATCTACGGCGGTTTTAATGAGATAATGATATTATAATCAGGATGTGAGATAGACAGAAACGGAGCTTCAGGGAATGAGAGGAGGAGAGTAAAGAACAGATAAAGGAATTGAGATGAAGGAGAGGAAATGTAACATGACGAACAAGTGTTCACGCAGACTGTGAGACGCCACGCTGCCTGCTCTGACAAATAACCCATCCGAACAGTGTTCACTTGTCTTGCGCTTGTTTTTTGTGGCCACTGACATTACAGCATGTGCTGGGAGGGGCTATGATGATGTCACGTGGGACTTTAAACAGGTGGAGGGTGTGCTAACTCTGGAAAACAGCCTGAATTAGCGTAATCTTCAACATTAGGACATGTGAGCTCTCGTGTGCATCTTGGGTTCCATCAAAAGTCTATGCATTATTTTAGCAAACGCTGTGCAAGAGTGTATGTAACTCAGTTGGAAGAACAGTGTGTTAGCAAGTGCAAAGGCTATGACTTCGATCCCAGGTAACACTTAACCTGATGCTTATCTGAGGAGTGAGCAGTATGTTCATCACCAAGGTGTACAGTAATGCTGGACAAATCCAACCATTACGATTGCTTTGGTCGTTTGTCCATTTCACCAAATACGACCAATAGATATTTATATATTTTGGGGTATAATTTTGCTATGATGACATGTACAGGGATTACATTTTCAATTTAAACCGCCATGATTGATTGTATTTTATTACTCATTACACTATTCAGGCATTCAGGAGACATAACGTAGCCATTTATTTATTATATGATATAAAGAGAAAAATGTACTTAAAATATACAAAGTGTACCAATGTCAAAGGATCAATTTATTTGAAGAAAAGATGCAAAAGTGATGACAATCCGCTGTAAATATCATATCCGGACGTAGACTGATTCAAAAACTGCCGTGATGCTACGTCATCTATGATTGTAAAAAGACATTGGCTTTCGTGTGTCTCATGACCATTCGCATCATTATGTCAGCTAAGAATGTGAAGCGCTATTGGGTTTGTGACGATTACGTCCTGCTGGTTTATATTTGAATGAGATCTGACTGTGCATTTTGATCACAGAGTTCATATAAAGTATTCGTATGGCTTCCATTCGCAAGGTTTGCAACGCGAATGGTTTGTAATACTTTTATACTGTTTTATGCAATAAATTCCTGACTGTACTTTTACTTATGTGTTGTGTTTTATATGGTTGAAAAGTGGTTGGGTTTAGGGTGAGGGTGGGGTTAGATGCCCCAAAATATCTTTAAAACCATAAATGTTTATGAAACCGTTTCTACATTTACAGATTCATAAAATTAAATGTCTAATCTGATGTATAAGGCAAAAAACTTAAAACGTAACAACAGGTTGTATTTATAAGCTACTGCTGCTAGGACACTAATGCCTTAATATGTCACTTTATGTCGGAATAAGGTGCTTGCACAAACTACTTATGAGGTCGTTATTTTTTGGAGGATGTTGAACATAAGCTGGCTTGTTTCAACTCAAAATGCTGGGTTAAGGCTGTGGTATATTTTATCCGCGTCTGGTTCATGCGTGCATGCGTCAGCGCAGCTTTCAAAGTATATTCATCGCGGCTACGGTATGCGCGGATGCCCGTGTTCGACATGTAGGCAATACAAATGATTTCTTTTACATATTATTGCTCTACCAGGCCGTCAGGGCAGCACTGATTTGGCGACATTTACAGTACTTTAAAACATTTAAGATAGGTGAAAAAAAGTAGCCGATCCACCATTGCATACACAGTTTGGAACAAACAACAAGAAAACAAAGAACACAAATAAAACATTAGGGGTGTCAACAATAATCGATTCAGCATCGATGCAGCAAAGTGCCATAATCGATTATGTCACTGTTTATTTTCTGGCCTCGAGTGGACAATAAAGTTGTGAAGTTTCAATTACTTCCGGGGGCATAACAACAACAATCAAGATGGCTTAGGCGGAAAGAGATGACCGTGATAGACGGGTAAACAAAAAGCGCATCCTTTTCCATGGAAAGTGGACATATGGGCACATTTCGGATTCTATGAAGTTAATGGGAAACTAGACAAGACTTACGCTGTGTGTAAAATTCTCATCTCAGGTATATAATTGTCCTACCCAGTCTCCTGAGGATGCGTATAAATAGCACGAAGTGTAAAACTCGTGCAATACATAAGCCAAATTCCACTTTGGCGTGCATATGATACGCAAGTCCTTCCCATTCACTTAAACGGTGCATTTTTTTGTCGTTTTATTTATTGGTTTCTCAGTTTTTTTTCTGTTTTTTAAACCATTTTCGCTTGGGTTTAGGGTTAGATTTTAGATTTGCTTAATGAGGTTATTTAATATACAGGCTTCTCCATGTTTTTGTCCATATTTAAGCCATGGTCGCTTGGAGTTGGGGTTAGAGTTGGGGTTTGGGTTAGGATGTCATTTTTATATAATAAAAAGTTGTTCTAACCCTAAACCCAAGCGAAAATGGTAAAAAAATAGCAAAAAATTTGAGAAACCAATAAATAAAACGACAAAAAAAGATGCACCGTTTAAGTGAATGGGAAGGACTTGCGTATCATATGCACACCAAAGTGGAATTTGGCGTATGTATTGCACATACTGGCGTATGAGTTTTACACTTCGTGCTATTTATACGCATTTTCAAGAGACTGGGCTGAATTGTCAATGTCTTAAAGCTTCTAAGCTTCCGTTTTTGTTGAGAAGAGTTGCACTTGACTTTACTACTTGACTGATTAAAAATTTGCCTTGTTGTGTACAGTAGAATTCTGATGCATCGCAATGCATCGTAGAATCGAATTGAATTGAATCGTTACCTGGTGAATCGTAATTGAATTGAATTGTGAGGGCAGTGCCAATGCACACCCCTATAAAACATTATGGTGACGAAAATGCTCTACAGTTTCTGTTCTTGGAAGAAGTACAAATTAAAGAAGAAAAGCAAATGCTGTGTGTGCAAATGCTGTCTATTTTCTTTGTATAATTGTTTGTAGTTTCATATTTGCTTTTGTACGCGTACTGTATGCGCATCATCCGCGCGGTCTCAAATTTTGGGCGACACACGGCCCTACTGATGATGAAAATGACATCATGCAGATGGCGCTCATATGTGGATGGCCCTAGTATACCTTTGGTTTTAAACAACCCACCATTTTAAAGAGTGAATTCTTACAAGTTAATAAATAGATTTATTGGATTTAAATTACATTTAGATGTAAATTCAAAAATATACTCTAAAAAGCTGGGTTATTTTCAACGCACCATTAGGTCAAAATGGGACAAACCCAGCCATTGAGTTAAAATAACTTCTAGAAAATGTTTATATTGACCCCTTTCAAAAATAACCCAGCATTTTTATAGTGTAGATTTTATTGATGTCACTTATAGTGAGTTTCATGGCTCACTGTTACTTTCAGGTCACATATAAGGATTCACTTAAAAGAAACAGTGTACAGTACTGAAACTGGGAAACTTTCTGTTCTTTACTCTATTGAAACTATTGAACTGGTACCACAAACTAATATGAAACCTACTACAGGGAAATTAGTGGCCTGTATAGACACAGTAGTCATCTTTTGATAACCAAATTAGCCAAAGAGGTGTCACATTTCCTCAATATTACTTTTAGCTTGTGGTGTTACTTTGAAACCCATGGAGGTTGAGGTTCTATATGTTTATCTGTTCAACTACACTTGTCCACATTAAACTTATTAAGTTCAACATCACCTGCATGGGTTGTTTAGCTTGGGTGAGTCCTAAATTTAGTACCACTGCTAAAAAAGTACCACTGCTTTTGCACATGATGGAGTGTAAATGCAGTCACAATATCAGATCATCTGTGACCCAAAAGCATTTGCATGCAGAGCTGCAGTCAATACTAAACTACTAAAACATTTGTAACAGCCTTTTTCGCACTGGGGATTTATTTATGGTTGAATTAAAGTAGTCACAGCTGCATAGTCATGAGTATAAAAAAGACTGTAGAATATTGGACTTATTTATTTTGATGTATTATAATAACAGTGACCGATAACTTGGAAAGTTGTCAATTCCATTTCATTCATTGATCCCTTTAATCTAACATTTCCTGTCTGGCCAGTAACATCTGACATCATTCCTTTTAGGTTTGTCTAGGTGGACATGACTGTTTTCTCAGAACAAAAAAAAAAACCTCTGTTTTTGTTTCTTGCTACAAATGAGCCCGATAAAGAGATTGGTGAGATGAAAACAAACATCAGCTGCCGCGGCAGAGCTGCTTCATCAAACGTTTTCAGAGACCACCAGCATTTCCCTCTTGGCTGGAATCCCCACTTACTCGATGTTTGTATGTGTCCAGTGGACCAGTTGTTTTTCTAAGCAACAAACTTGAGAGCATAAAAGGTAGAGCATGTTTTCATTAATTAGAAGAGCCAACAAGCTTTCACCTGATAAAAACATTTTGAGCCCCCCTTTCCAGGCACCTCAAGTGAACCACGGCAGCATTTAGCAAATCTGTCTCTTTGAGGTCTCCGTGAGCACAGCCAGCTGTACTGACAAGTCTTTTCGCCTATGAAAGTGACTGTTGACCTGGCCTGTGTCTTCTCTCAATACATCCTCCTCCCCTTTTGGCCTTGGGAAAGCTTTGGATATTGCTTGCCGTGCCGAAGTAAATAATCTGGAATTAAAAAATGGATTCCTTACTCCTTATCCCTAGCAACGAGGCTAGTGCCATCTGCTAGGCCGAAAGGGGCCGCAGTCAGTGGGAATTTGAGTTGTTGGGAGGGCTCTGTCACCTGTTCATCTGTGTTCTTTTGTCCAGGAGATAAAGATCCTCCTCAAATGGAAAGCATTGAATGGACATTATTCATTTACTGAGGCCCTGTATTATCATAAATGTTTTGTCTAATTATGCAGGCCTACTTTTATGCAGAGATCAAAAATATTATTATGTGTACTGTATAAGCAGAGTTTCTTTAATACAATATTTCATTATGCATAAGGCTGACATATGCAGAAGTTACTGGAGTATACAATACTAGTTTCAAATTTTTTGGCACGTACATAACTATACACAGTATGATATTTAGAGAAATGCTTTGTCCAAGTCGCTTCCCACAGTATAAAATAAAATTATGTACAAAATAATTTGAAATGCTTATTTATAAAAAATAAAAAATATAGAAAATTAAAATGATATATAATAATATATAATTTATATATGATATAAAATTATATATAATTATTATATAATGAATAAAGAGTTCAGATGCAAAACCCTGTGCCTCAAAAATGATTTTTGATCAGGATTTTATGTTTAGGTTCAGTCATTTCACAATCAAATAATTATTGGTTGATTGAAATGCCATATTTTTTTACAAATGTCACTTCAATCATTTTTATTGTTATTTAATAAATTATGAAAAAGTATTTTGTTGCAAAACCCTCTAAGTGTATGCAAACTTTTTTGCCTAAAAAAATCCACTTCTTTGGAAAAGACATATAAATAGGTTCAAAATTACTAAAATATCTTGAAACATTGCAAATGTAAAATGTAAAAATAAAAAACTGAAGCACACATTAGGGGGTCCTATAATGCATGCACTGTAAAAAAATTCAGTAGAAATTACAATGTTATTGCAGCTGGGTTGCCGGTAATTTACCGTAGATTTAAATTTATGTTATTTACTATCAAGAGTTTGTTCAAAGTTAAATACATTTTAAATATAAACAAGTCTTTGTCTTTACAGAGTGAAACTATAAAGTAGCAGCCTCGTGCAGGGCATTCTGGGAATCAGAAATCATCATCAACCTTTTTCTGTTTTTTGCTTCAGATTTTGTTTTCCAGAATGTTTTGCTTGATGCTGTTTTTTTAGTTTTACTTTTTACAACATTTGTAAATGTTTAATGTTCATTTAACTTTGAACAAAATTTTGCCAGTAAATAACATAAATTTAAATCTACGGTAAGTTACTGGCAGCTACAATTTCTACGGATTTTTTTACAGTGTGCGGCTGCCACATTCGGGTTGTATTATTAGTACTCACAAGGCACCCAAATTTGAATGTTGACCCAATCCCACCTCATCGTCCCTTCATCTTTCTCACTCTTTACTGTCCTTTCTGAATAAAATGCTTAAAAATTTGGTAAATATCCTAATATAAACCTCCTTTAGCAGGTAGAAAACTCGAAAATTGAAATCTGACAAAGGCGTGTTGTTATTCATCCAATTCATCATCTGTGACTTTGCTAAAGAAACTGGTATTTCTATATGACCTAAGGGTGGGATTAAGCGCATTTGAAGCAAAAGTATTTGATAAACATATAACACGTGCAAAGAGCATTCGGTCAATACCAGTATCTCATTTTTGACAGAGGTGGCGTTTAGTGGCTTTTGCATCTGAGATCCCCATATAAATGTAAATATTAAATTGTGCAACACCACTTTAATATCATAAACATTTTAATGCAACATGACTTATATTTAGAGCATCATTTGGCCATTACCAACAGAGAGAGTGAGGTTTTGCTGGAAAGCCACTATAGAAGTGCTACAGCATTGTACTCTTTTATTTGACAAATAAAACAAAACCCTGAAAATGTGCCATTAGATTACAAACAGGAAAATGTGAGTGAGACTCTTTGAAGGATTAATCATTAAACTCTTAGTGGTAAGATCTTAAGGTTGTAGAACAGGAAGGGGTCAGGAAGAGCCATTATCTTAGACAGCCTTAAGCCATGGCCGTCCTATTCACCTGGGGGTCCATTGACAGCTGTACAACCTCCTTTCTGCTCACTTTAGTACCTCTAATCCAATCGAAAAGACCATTTGAAACCTTACTCTGTAACGCCACAGATGCCACGAGTTTAAAGTTCCATAGACAGATTGTTTATATATTTTTGCATTATGTGAATCTACCTTGAATTTATTGGTATCACTTTACAATAAGGTGCATTTGCTAACAAATTGTAACAAATACAACTATATTGTAAAGTGTTACCAATTTATTTTTCAATGCATTAAACAACACATGCCTAACATGCTTGAATAACCTCTACACTCTCACACATAAAAAAGCAATCAGAAAAAATCCAAAAAAAGAGAAAATGATTTGCAATTCTTTTAATGTAGATCGCACATCTGCCTATTTTTCAGAATAAAGACATCTTCAAAGAAATCTTCATTAAACCTTAACCATCAAAGCATTGGGCCTTCCAAAAAGTTTTTTTTTAATCAATTGTTAACAGATATTTATACAAGTTCTATTTATAGCCCACAAGACAGATAAATAAATAGACTGTGAGTCGACTTCTAAATCTTAAAATGAAGTTTCTCCATTTCAAAAGCAGGTAGTTTAACCACAAGCACAATCTTTTCCCTTGAAGACAAAAACAAGAAATTGCACTCCCGTCTGTGATTTCCAAAATCAAAGGATTTGTTTAGGCATAGATGACATAGTGACAAGGGCCATATTGAACCCAGATGGACCAGTACAGCGAGTCAAGATGTGTTCATCACTAGAATCAGAGCTCTACCTCCCACCAGGAGGAAATGGAGGAATGCAGCGAGATTATCTTTGTTCAACTCAGGGGTTCTCCAGGGGAAACATGCTGAAGAGATATGTGATCAAATGAGTTTGTGGAAAATCTGGTTGAAGAAAAAGAGACAATATCATTCGAGAGGTCAGCGGTTAAATTATTGCTGCCACAACAGTCGCAATCCTCCGGGGATACACTGTCTGGGTGGATGCATTTCAGGTCGAAGAGTAAAATTAAGGACTTGCAGGACTTGTTATTTTTTGTGAAGAACGCTAAAAATTTAGCCGGGTCGTGCGGCAACGATGATATAAATTTATGCTAAGAAACAGGTATGATATGTTCGTTCTTGGAAAATCAAGCCCAGAATCCATGAGGTCAAAAATTCTGTGCCAGAATACAAGAGGGTTGATTAAATCTTTACCGCATGTACTTCTAAAAGCTGTAATCTCTTTGCTAAGTCCATCGTCGCTTTTGTGTTCTTGCTCTGTATGAGTTAAAATTTTGATGGGTTGACGGCAATTAGCGAAGCCCTGTAAATAGTTGGCAAGTATGCCACAGCCCTGTAAAATAAGATTAGTGGTCTGTGCCGTGTGAGAGAAGTCACTGTTTTTTGACTTTTATGACAGACATTAGGAACAATGCAAGTCAAGCAAATGACATTAAGGGCGCACTCACATTATCCAAACCAAACCGCGTCTGAGCGCGTTTGACCCCCAAAGCCTGGTTCATTTGAATAGTGTGATCGGTCCGTACCGTACCCATGTGCGGTTTGGTTAATCACACATTGGCCCGCTTGCAGAGGTGGGCTTGGGCGGCGTTCACTTAGGCTCAGGCGGAGAACGCACAGTGCGATTGCAAATCGCGTCATAGTGCGGTTCAAAAGGCGAGATGTCAATTGCACGACAATCATTAAAGTCTCTCTAAAGTCAATCGTGAAAATTGTTTCTAAACACATTATAAATGTTGGAAATGTATTGCTGAAACATTCCACAAAGACTGCAAACTGTGTAGTACTGAATTGCAGAGTTATATTGTTAAATCATTTTTAACCTTTTCTGTGTTCAAGATTTTATGGGCAGACAAACACACAAACACAATCGCGAGCATCCATTGAATTTGTAACTGTATTTAAAAGTTGAGAGAGACGGCAGCTCTCCTGCGAGTGGGTGTAGTTTCAGCGCTGACAAGCAGACATGGCCCCCCAGTTTGAGAGCAGAGAATGCTGCCTATTTTTCCAAGATTTTGATAACTTATTTTGTTTACTTGATGTTTTTTTCTATCATTCAAATTTGATTAAGTGGCTAAAAATAACATTTTTCAGTGGTGTGACAACTCAGAGCACATTAGATTTGACAGGGACTTTTCTGCCTTTGTTAAAACCTTCTGATGCAGCAGGGTTACGTGAACATCTAAATGCCGCAAGTGATAGATCGACTAAGCAATATAACAGGCATGGTGATAGGGCTGCGTGTCATCATGTTCCAAACTTAAAGGATTAGTCCAGTTTCTTAAAAGAGTCCAGATAATTTACTCACCATCATGTCATCCAAAATGTTGATGTCTTTTTTTTGTTCAGTCGAGAAGAAATTATGTTTTTTGAGGAAAACACTCCAGAATTTTTCTCAATTGAATGAACTTTAATGGCACCCAACACGTAACAGTTTTAATGCAGTTTAAAATTGCAGTTTCAACAGAGTCTCAAAGGACTCCAAACGATCCCAAACGAGGCACAAGGGTCTTGTCTAGCGGAACGGTTGTCATTTTTGACAAGAAAAATAGAGGGATATGCTCTTTTAAACCACAACTTGTCGTCTATCTCGGGTCATGTGACACGCCAGTGAGACCTCACGTAATACGTCATCACGTCAAGAGGTCACGGAAGATGTATCGAAACTATGCCCCAGTGTTTACAAGTGTGGAGAAAGAGGACCATTCCGACATTGTTGTATGTCGAACGATAATAATTAATGTCTTTGTGTCAGATTATTGTTAAAATGGTTCGCAAATGTGCGTTTCATATATGTAACACGTGACCTTCCCACAGCATTATGCAATTACGTGAGGTCGCACTGGCGTGTCACATGACCGGAGATAGACGAGAAGTTGTGGTTTAAAAGTGCATATTTTTATTTTTCTTGTCAAAAATGACAATCGTTTCCTTATGCTTCGTTTGGGATCGTTTAGAGTCCTTTGAAACTGCAATTTTAAACTGCATTAAAACTGTTACGTGTTGGTGTCCATTAAGGTCCATTAAAATGAGAAAAATTCTGGAATGTTTTCCTCAAAAACATAATTTCTTCTCGACTGAAAAAAAAAATTTTGGATGACATGGTGGTTGGTAAATTATCTGGATTTTTTTAAGAATCTAATCCTTTAACATAACGATGGGCTCCAGTGTTGAGAGGGAAAACTCACTTCCTGTTTTCTTCAAAACAATCGCATCCTAATGACGAAAGCGTGCTCCGGCAAAGATCAATAAAAGTACAGTGTAAGTGCATGCAAGTGGGGGAATTGGTAGGGAGGACAATGTGCTTTGGGCACGACTCGGTCTGGTTGAGTGTGCCCTAACTGTATAAAAAAACTGTAGAAAAAACGAGTGTCTCTGCTTTGGTCACATACAGTATGAATAAAATATTCCCATAGTTGCTTTTATCAAATATTGATCTTGACCTTTTTTCTTTTTTGTTCCTTTGACAACTATAGGATTGTCTGTTGTTATACAGTAGTGATCAAATTTTCTGTGACTATAACATGGATTTCCATGAGATCATGTTGATTCAGCACTATCAGAGGAATTTATTTTTGTGATCTGTTTGCAAATTACATTTAGCATTTTTACAATTTTTGAGTTACTTTTATTCATTTATTTTAATTTAGAATATTTATTTTTTATTTGCTGATATAATGTGTCACATGTATAATGAGTTATTGTGTGTGATTTCATTTATATTATGTTTTTGCAGTGGATAAAGGGTCAGAAGAAGTTGGAACGTCAATGCCTGCACCTGCTCACAGAGAACACACCGGTTCTTCACCAGAATCAGTGCTAGGAGCTGCCTGCATCTTTAAGGTTCTGCTGTACAGTTCTGCAGGCTCACATCAGTAAAAGTAAGTAACACGTTATAAGTCCTTATTCATGGCTCATTATAATGCTTGATTCTGATTGGTCAGACACGACATTTGCAGGTTTGTTATAAAATAACACATAATGTGTTAAGTAGTTTAACACAAAACAATGTGTTAAAATTAACACATCCTTTCTTAGAGTGTATACATTAACCCTTAATCAAGATATCACAAAAGTGTTTTCATTTGTTCCCATCTTTGAGGAATGTCACAATGCATGTGAACTGTTGCAAATAAACAAATTGGCAAAAAGAAAACAGAGCAAGGCTGAGAAGAAGCATTCACATTTAGTTTTTAATTTACAGGAAAAAAATAATCAGTTGATTATTTCTAATGCAGTGTGTTCAAGTGATAGCTTTTCAAACAGCACAACCGTCCAAGTACTGTATCTTCACCATTCAAAGTGATATTGTCCAAAGATGGTAGACCTGTTTTTAAAGATTTGGGAAAAGGTCTTCATACTTACATGTGCAAATCTGCCATACTTCAATAAAGGCCAGGCACAGGATAATGACTGAAGCTTCAGGCAAAAATATGTTGGACTTTGAACAAAGAGCGTGTTTATTTGGACTGGAAACAACTTGCCATTTTGACAAAGGGATTTTTTATTTATTTCTTCTGAAAACATAACAAGTAAAATCAAATTTAACATTCAAGTATGAGAGCTACCCGTGTATGTTTTGAGTTAGCGTTTCATTTGATTTTGTCAGTTCGAAACCCCAAATGCAATGGTGTGCTACAGTTATAATGCTACCTCTGTTCCTAGAACAGGGGGCAATGTGTAATTGTGCAAAGGAATGTATGACCAACTGCCATCCACAAAGACCTCCTTAATAGCGAACAGATCATCTCATATTTTTAGAATACCGTCCCAACAATGAGATTTCATCTACCCGCGCGTTGCCAAGCTTGAAATGTAAAGTTCTCTGTGTTCAACAAATAGAAAAAGCTGGCATTCCAAAGTCCATATGCATAAATACTACCCAACTAGTGAAGATCACTACCTAAAGCGCAGAATCGTATTGAAGTTTGGACAGTGTCCATTGAAAGCATTTCAAATCCTATTTGATTTTCTTTTCTTTAAAAAAAGGTTCAGATAAACCGCAGACGTGATCTCTTTCCACTTCTGATTTTGCTTTCGAGCCAAATATTAAATACATCAAAAAGTTTGTTGTGATGCCATGGAAGACTTGTAACCCCGAATTTCCAGATGTACCTCATCTGAGCTCTTCTTCAGCCTCAGGTGCAGGGCTTCTCGATTGCTCCTTAACTTAAAAAATACTTAATCTTAAATGTTGAACAGAGCTCAGAGTTTCTGAATAATATCAAGCTAATTTACTTGCAAATCAAATTTAATGGCAGATTACTTGAAGTAGTCGTAAAAGTGGGTAAACTGGGACACTTTCGGAATATTTATTGATATTTAGTTACTGAGCTGTAGGCTTCTAACAAAGCCAAACATAACATCACAACTGAATGCTACATTAAGCTCAACCGTTTAAACCAAGTTTGCTCAAATTACAGAACTGTAAAAATTAAAAATTTTATAATAAAAGAAACCAATGTTCAAAAAGAGTTGAATTCATTACAAATAATTTAAAAAGTTATTTACCAACTAATAGCTTAACTATCTTAACAATAGTTTGGCTGTTTGTGGTTGTCAACCGTAGAGTACTATCTTTAATGAATGCAGACGTTTCTGCGTTTCAAAACAGCTTAAACACAGCTCATCCAATCAGAGTTTAGCAGTCTTATAGCGGCTGGCTAGTTTTGAAAGCAAGGAGAAAAGATCCTACTCATCCTTCAAAGGAGCTCCCTTTAAAGCCACGCCTCCTTCACAACACATGAACATACCAGCCAAAGCAGCAATGCGTCATACTCATAAGACACATAAAGGAAAACACCACCGTTTTTCAATATTTTACTATGTTCTTACCTCAACTTAGACAAATTAATACATGCCTATCTTTTTTCAATGCGTGCACTTAATCTTTGTACAGCGCGTCATTAATGTGTTAGCATTTAGCCTAGCCCCATTCATTTCTTAGGATCCAAACAGGGATAAATTTAGAAGCCACCAAATACTTCCATGTTTTCGCTATTTAAAAACTGTTACATGAGTAGTTACATGAGTAAGTATGGTGGCACTAAATAAAACGTGGCATTTTTAAAGTGGATAAAAATGAGAACTATATTGTATAGTGAAAGAGCACTTAGTTAGACCTCAGGCGCAGTAATATTAACTTAAGTTTGCAAACGAAGTGCTCTTCTGCCACAAAAAATAGGGCTCATTTTTTATCCGCTAAAACAATCGGCACATTTTATTTTGTGCCACTATACTTCAGGGCTGCAACTAATCGATTAATCGGGCAATTATTTTTCTATTAATTGACTAATCGGATAAAATAAAAATATTTACTTAAAGGTGCAGTGTGTAAATTTTAGCGGCATCTAGTGGTGAGTTTTATTGGCAAATTTTTTGTTGGCGAATTGCAACCAACGGCTCAGTCCACTGCTCACCTCTTGCTTTTGAAACACATAGAGAAGCTACGGTAGCCGCCACCGGACAAATCGTTCGAGACAACTTTGTCAAAGTTTGTCCGTTAAGGGCTTCTGTAGAAAAATGGCGGCTTCCATGTAAGGGGACCCTCTTTGTATATAGATAAAATGTCTCATTAGGCAATAAACACATACTGGTTCATTATGAAAGGTCTTTATACACCCCTGGTAATTTAGTTTTGTATATTATTTTGCATTTCTGTCAAGATATCTTTATAAAAATTACACACTGCACCTTTAATTAGATGTTTTCACCTATTATAGCTAAATAAGGCACTAAATTAGGGTGTTCAAATGTAGAAGTGTACTAATAAAAGTACAAAAGCCACACACTACTACAGAGTTTTACTAATATAATATTTTGGATTTAGATATTTTAAGCCTTGAAAAAAAGTTTGTGCAGCTATAAAATAGTAAAACATCTTTAAATGTCAAAATATCAATTAACAAAATGAAGCTGGTTGGCTGGTCAGAAGATGGCCTAAATAAACGTGCAGCTCGCGTATGAAGTAAAATTGAGCTTACGCTGTATTACGAAACAGCACCTGACTTTTTGGGGCTGTTTACACTTGGTATTACGATTTGTTTTTTTTAATCGGATCACAAGTGGACGAGAGAGACACATCACGTTTACACTTGGTATTTAAATCCGTCTCTTTTGTCCACTTTTGTCCTGAATACTTTGAGGGGGTGGTCTGTGGAGACTGTGTTTATATTTATGCATTTGGCATACGTTTTTATCCAAAGTGGCTTACAGTGCATTACAAGCTATACATTTTTATCAGTACTTGTGTACTCTGGGTTTGAACCCATGACCTTTCGCTCTGCAAGCGCAATTCTCTACCACTCTACCAACCCGAGCGGGAGTAATGACGAGTTTATATGGACGCAAACTAATATTATGTTGGAGGCCGCTGCTTGGGTTGTTATTAAACATGCTGCACAGTGTTCTGTACATGTATATGTTAGAGCTTTCTTTGAATTTTCAGCATAATTGATGAAATAAGATTGCGCAACTTTTCACACGCAACTTCACACAGATCAGCTGCTTTAGTTTAGTATCAATGAAAGGCTAAAATTAGCGATATTCATCTGCCAGAAGTCAGAAAAGACCTAAAACATTGTGTTCAGTACCTCAGATTAGATAAATAAGCAGAGAGAAGGTGGTCACAGCTTGCGCACAGCTTGCATTGTATGAATAAAACGTGACTGCCTTTGAGCAGGCAGCTCCCGCTGTATGAAGAAACAGCACCTGACACGTGTGCATGTTGGCCGACGGTGGTTCGAGAGCATGTGACATTACAGACCAACTAATCAATAATTAAATTAGTTGACAACGAATGTTATAATCTATTTTTATTGATTTTATCCATTCGTTGTACTATACTTACTTGTGTAACTACTCATGTAACAGAAAGCATGGGAGTGTTTGGTGGCTTCTAAATTCATTCCTTTTTGGATCCTAAGGAATGAATGGGGCTAGGCTAAATGCTAACACATTCATGACGCGCTGTACAAAGATTAAGTGCACGCATTGAATAAAGATAGGTATGTATTTATTTATCTAAGTTGAGGTAAGAACATAGTAAAATATTGAAAAGCAGTGGTGTTTTCCGTTAAAATATATAAGTGTATAAATTACTTCATGTCTAACTTACCGGTGAGACAACATTACGAAGCACATAACAACAATATTGAACATAAACATATTTGCAGTTATTGTTAAAACTTTGTGGTTTTGCTAGCTTGTCATTTATGAATGATATTATTGAAAACACAATTATATATGCTGTCAGAAATAAGGGTACAAAAGTTGTCAGTGGGACAATACCCATCTTTGGTATCTTTGAGATACCAATATTTCTGAAGTACCAATATGTACCTTCAAGGTACTAATATGCACCCTTTAGGTACAAATGTGTACTTTTTAAAAGGTACTGCCCCAATGACATCTTTTGTATTTTATTGTTGAGAGTGTACAGCAAGTTTGTGTTTATATAGCTATAAGGTTGTCAGTGGTTAAAACATGGGACAAAAGGTGAAAACATAATTTAGAGTGTATTTAGCTATCATGCAATGGCATGAGTTATTTTAACACAATGAATTTTTTTTCCCACAAGAGCTTGGTTGGCTTTGATGATGATTTCAGTGAAATATTCACACGGTTGTATATGTATCTAACTGTGCATGGCCTCATGGACATGCTGATAGGTAGTAATGAATGCACAAGCAGGGTTTACAGAGTAAATACATACTGTAGGTTGACAGGTAAGTAGGTCATCCTAATATTTTATGCTCCTAATACTTCCTCAATGTCAACACTCCACTCCCAAACTTCCTCACCTGTATATGTATCTACATGTCACGTCAGGTCAACACGATTGATCTTAAAATCTTTAGTTTACTTTCCATTTTTTGTACACAGAGTGCAGACTTCATAAATGGAAAAAATATCCAAATTTAAACATAATCAAAATTTCAAAGCTGGTTCGATAATCTCTAAAATAACAATTGGCTATAGTAAGCTTGCTATAAGTACAGGTTGCAAATGAGCATGTGTGTCAGGTGACCATAAGGGCATTTTCTCATGTCAACCAAGGGCACAACAAACACCTCTTCTCTTGTTAATCATTCCTTTTTGGCCAGCGTCCCACCGTGACTAGGGCAGGGGGGAGGATAACAGCACCCCTGCAGGCCAGTGGACCAGCCTTCAAGACAGGACTTTCCACCCCAAGCGGTGCAGATAGGATGAAGAACCACATTGTGTGATTCTCACAATGAGCACTTTGTCACCACAATCTCCACTAATTTCATTTGCCTGCGAGGTAGAGCAGAAATTCCCCAAGAATTCCTGTGATGAAGAGATGCCCCCAGTCTTGTGGAAAAAATGTGTGTGGGTCCGTGCATACGTGCGTGTTTCTTCCTGTGTACTGCTCAACAACATGCCTGTCGAGTCGACCTTTTACTGAAAGAGCCGTTTAATATCACACAAGATCGACCCCAGACTCAACATTAGCATGAGAGGCCTAAACTGTAATCTGTAATGTTTTCTGTGCAATGGTTGATGCATATTCATCAATATACATACATCAAGTAGATATGATCAGTTTTCACAAATTGGCATAATAAAAAATAAAAATAAATCGCATACAAAATAAAAGTCTGTTTTTGCATAATATATGTGTGTGCACTGTGTGTAATTATTTTGTATATATAAATACACACACATGCATGTATGTACACGGAAAAAATTATTCATTGAATTTAATCAATTTTTTTAAGGTAAGTGGTTGCAATCAATTTATTTAAGCTACATTTAAACCAAAAAGATTAGTAATGTAAAATAAAATATAAAACTTTTGTTTAAATGTAGCTTAAATAAATTGATTGCAACAACTTACCTTAAAAAAATTGATTAAATTCAATGAATCATTTTTTTCAGTGTTAAGAAATTTTACACATATACACTGAAAAAAATGATCCATTGAATTTAATCAGTTTTTTAAAGGTAAGTGGTTGCAATCAATTTATTTAAGCTACATTAAAACAAAAAAGATTAGTAAAGTAAAATAAAATATAAAACTTTTGTTAAAATGTAGCTTAAATAAATTGATTGCAACAACTTACCTTAAAAAAATTGATTAAATTCGATGAATATTTTTTTTCAGTGTATATACCTTCACATATTAAGCAAAAACAAACTTTTATTTTGTATGCGATTAATCGCGATTAATCTTTTGACAGCCCTATTTGTATGTGATTAATCGCGATTAATCTTTTGACAGCCCTAATCAAAATATGAGAATATATCAAAAAATGTATTTGTTTTTAATATAATGATGTAACTAGGGGGCAAATACTGTATTTGATATAATTTATTAAATTATTGTTAATGCTTCAATGCTGATTCATTTTTAATAATTTGTAACATTTGTAAGGAGTAACATTTATTCACTATAATTTTATTCAATTTTGCCTCAGATTGTTTTTGTACAGAACAGCATTCACAGAAAAAAAGTGTTTCATTTCTATTCTTAATCTTTGGCATCTGATGCGAGTGCCGGGGTCTTTGAAGCTCTGCAATAACTTTAAAACCTCGATTATTTTCCTAAGAAATCTAACTTGGAATGATACATTATTTGTAACCTTTATCCAATATACAGTATATTGTAGCTGAAAAACCAAAAGTATGGATTTATGTTCTTGTGAAGCCCTTTTAAAACGGCATTTGAGCTAGGTCTACTAAATTGCTCCTATGAGGATTCCCTCATTCAGTACTATGTGTTTATTGAACTTGATTTAAAACTATGCCAGTTGAAATATTTGTTTCTGATCTTTCATCTTCAACATGTTTTACTACGGTTAAGTAAACTTAAAAAGAGCTGTGTTTTATTAAACGCTGACAGACTGCTTGAAATGTGATTGAATCAAATCCATTCGAAAATGGTTAAATAAATTTTAAACACAATTTTAGCTCCATCAATGGTAGGGTTTCAGGACGTTAAACAAACTCAGACAGAGTTGCCTGCATTTTAAACTGGTATTCTTGTTTGTAAATACTGTGACATATTCAGCATGCAGGACTAAAATCAAAGGCTTTCAAATGTTTGACGCTACTTAAATACCCACAGGCTTCATTTGAAAATTGATCTTTTTGAGTCACGCTCAAATCACCATTGAAATGACGACTGGCTTTCACACAACCAAACTTTGTTTTCAGAAAAGATTTGAATTTTAAGCGCATCTCACATGGAGCTACAGTGGGAGAAAATATTGTGTATAGAAAGAAGAAGAAAAACATCACCTACAATCCTAAACCGTTCATTTTTCTTTTCCTATGTAACCATAGAAACAGTGAAATATTGACTATCACAATGTGATTCCTTCATTGGATATTTATAATGTTTATTCAAAATATTGTCTTGAAGACCATATAAGGCAGCATGCCTCCCAAATTTTATTCCAATAAATGACTTTTTTATTAATTACTTTAATTTTACAAACAATTAGGGCATATGATTACAACAATGAATATATAAGTATCGATCAGCCTTTGGTTGAGCATATGAGTAATTACCAAAAATGCTTACAGTATACTATAGACAGCAACTCTATTAACAGGCATTAACCTCATAAGACCCGAAATTTGGTTTGTCTTTTTTTTTTTAGATTTCTACCAGCTATTTTGGGGGTTAGGAAGAACCAATAAATATAATAACCAAATATTTTTCTAAGAACATAAAGCAGTGTAATTGTCCATATTTGTGTACAACAGGTTCTAGTTACACAGAATTAAGTATTATGGTGCAAAACAACAAAAAAATGTGATGGACATCGAGGTCTTAGGATGTTAAATTGGCCAGACAAATAGCGCTCCTCCTATTAACTTCTCACTTAACATTTACAGTTGATAAATGTTTATGTAAGCTATGATGCTATTAAAGCTAACTAAGTCTTATCTGGGCGGTTTCCCTGACAGGGATTAGACTAGTCCGAGACTAAAATAAATGTAAGAGCTGTCCAAACTGAAAAAAAACTTGCACTGACATATCTTAAAATACATCAGTGCCATTTGTTTTGCCTCAAAATGCACACAATAATTTTTTTAGTAAGGCATGTTTGTTAAAGGTGCAGTGTGTAAATTTTAGCGGCGTCTAGTGGTGAGGTTGCGAATTGCAACCAACGGCTCAGTACACTGCTCACCCCTTGCTTTTAAAATGCATAGAGAAGCTATGGTAGCCACCACCGGACAAACATGCCATCGTCTGAGACAACTTAGTAAAAAAGTTTGTCCGTTAAGGGCTTCTGTAAAAACATGCCGGCACAAAATGGCGACTTCCACGTAAGGGGACCCTCTGTGTTTGTAGATAAACGCCTCATACTAAGGTAATAAAAACATAACGGTTCATTATAAAAAGGTCTTTATACACCACTGATAATATAGTTTTGTATATTATTTTGCATTTCTGTCAAATTAAAAATCTGTTAAAAATTACACACTGCACCTTTAAAACTAGTTATATTTCCTAATTAAACTCTATTATATTTCCGTTAGCATTTATAATCTTGTCTCATTGTCATTTATTAATATTGTATGTTTACATGAGCTTGTTTTTTTAAAAATAATTCTACTTAGGTACTACTTATTTAGTTTTGTAAATAAGTCAATTATTTGGAGATAAAATGCAGACACCCCAAATTTTAATAAATGACAGTTTATTCTTATGGTTTCCCACTTATAAAATGCAATGTGTGGTAGGCAGCTCACTGCAGTTTGGACCAGAGCCTGTTTCACAGTCTGCAGTGTGTGCAAAAGACAAACCTCTTTCTTACTAAAGTAACATATTGACAGTTCAGCTAAAGCTATTGACGGCGTCAGCAAAACCTGGGTTACACTCAGACCTGATGCTCCTTTAATGAATCTCAATAATAAAGGTCATTAGATGTTATTTAATTTCGCCAGTTCTTCTTCCACCTCATCATTGAACTCCCCGCTGCCATACCTCAACCACAAACTGTAAAAAATGTGTTTTTCTTCTGGAAGATGCTGGTCATAATTGAAGGTCTATCCTTTCTTCCCAGGTTTCCATGAGCAGAAGGTGGAATAGCTTACAGTTGTGGTCAGTCGTGTTACCTCACACCACATGGCTGAGAGGAGCATCGGGAGGATAAAACAGACGAGGGGTGCGGTTACACCCTAACCAGTGTGGGCCGCTGCCAGGGGCCGAACCCACAGGCTGAGTGAGTGCAAATATATAGTGAATGACAGAGAAAACAAACCGAAAGTAAGAGGGTGACGCAGTATTTAGTCAAAGCCTGCCTAATGAGTTGTGGCGGTCAAGTGTAAACAGCATTTACACTTTCGTTAAAAAAAGTGATTATACATCACAGACATTTAAACAAGCTTGTTTTGGAAGCGCAACAGAAGCTTAATAAAGTTTTGTGCTGAATTCACAAAAAAATCGTACCACTTTCGCACAAGTAGTGCTTTGGCCACAGACACTTTAGGGGACGTGGCCTTTAGCCTCCTTGTTAGAACACTCGACTTCCATGCTCCAATCACCGATTCGAGTCCCGCGTATAAAGGGCTCGCGTATGATTGGTTACACTTGAGTGTAAACAAAATAGTATACAATTACAATTAAATTACTAAATTGCACTATTAACAGGTGGACTCCTCCCCACACTTTAAGTTTTGTTTAATCTCCTATAGACCCCTTCACGGTTCACGTCACAGGCGGTTCCCACTGCGCATGTCGGGGTCAGAAAAGTCATTACAGCAGATTGAGTTGCGTATTATTCGATATCGTTAAAAATGCCTACTTACGTCGTAGGCTGTGAAAATCGCACCAGGTCTTCCGTTAAGTTTTCGCGATTCATGCAGAATCTCAAAAACAAAAAATACAACATCTGCGGCTGCAAGCAATTAATGCGCAGGCTGGGACAATGCAAATATCAAAGAGGCTTGTGTTTGTAGTGCTCACTTCATTTCAGGTAAGTCATCATTTTTCAGCCCTGTTATATTAAATTATAAAGCCTGGATGGTATGAACAGTTTGACCCCATGCTGCGCGCGCACCCGATAGTCTTTCAGTGTTTACAAACCTTGAAAGGGTCTATACTGTTGAGACAAACTATTAAGTGTTTACATTAACCCCCAGGGGTCCAAAAACGTGGCGCCGCGTTTTGACATGGTTTTTCCTTATCATAGCAGAATCAACTTAAAATACTCCATAATTAATAATCACACACTTACGTGTTTGACATCATTTGAAACTGTGAAGGGTCTTCTTTAATAGGTGTACATTCACAATAACAACAGATCTTTATGTTTTTGTCAAATAAAGAAAATAAACAGGGTGCGCATTCAGACATTTCTGTCTCCACCAGCTGTCTCTCAAAACACGTTACAAAAATCAATTAAATCTCCGCGAATACTCGTCACACAAACATGATACACATATCCAAAGAAAGCCTGAAATTATAATCAAAAACAAATATTGCCTGTTTATATAATCTGCATTGAAGTAAAGAGAGTACTGTTTTTTTTGGCTGACTTCCTATTTGACCCTATTTACTTGTTCGTTTGTGGTGAACAATTCATTTATGCAAAAAAAATTTGTGATCTAAAAAAATCTGTAAATGTACTTTCCCTCTGGAACGACGGTGCTTTTCTGATGACGTCGGTTTGACAGTCTGACGTCAGTTTCAGTTAATCACTCATCTTCAACTGTTGGCCATCCTGTCAGGTAGCCTACATTTCTAAATGAAACGTCTACTTTTCTCGATCCAATCAATTCGCTGTGGAAAAACAAGCCACGCCCTCCATTTTTATCATTCAGTTTCACTTTGAAATACATCACAATACAAACATAAACTCGGTCTAAACTTCTGGTTTACACAGATTTTAATTTGATCTAAGTACCGTAAGACACTTGAACAGTCATCGTGTACCTGAGTTTAAGCAATATGGAAACATTTACTTTGAGACATTTTGAGATGGTTCTCACTGCGGAACACAACATCCAGGGGGCGGGGTTGGATCTAGATCCAACTCCTCCCACTTTATATACTTTGTTCCGCCAAATGAACCAGTATATTTGCGTTGTTGCAGCCCGCAATAAGTTGCAACCTGTGGTCGCCAACGTTTGCTCTTATCAGTTTAAGTGTACGTTTGATTAATAATATAGTCAAGAAAGATTAATAATTTAGAAAGTATCACAGTTAGGTGTAACGGGAAGGACACGTTCCTGACTATGTGAAATCACTGAAGGGATTTATTTGTACATTATCCAACTTATTACAAAGCTATTCCTATACGAGAAAATATAAAAACAAATGTATTTGATATCTTTTATTAGCAAATAAAAAAAGTAAACCATCTATGAGGGAAACCTGTTTCCTATTGGCTGTAAGCAAAGACGCGTTAAAACGTCCATAAAAGATAAACATTCAATTTATTAATTTCTAAATAACATGCCATAGCCTATATATTTTAATAATTATGCATATTTATACTGTATTCATTCATAGGTCTTAAACTGCATGTGGTAAGATTACTCGTAGTAGGCTTACTCGAAATGTTTTACTCCAAAACATTATAGCAAAAAAATTACATTTCACCCTAAAGGCACTACTTTTATTGTAGTCATAAGTAAAGTTCGTTTTTATGTCAAAAGAATAACTTAATTACGTTACGAGTTAATGCGGAAATGGTAACGCAGCAACACGTGCATGACGTGTCTTGTGGTAAAACTTTCGTCCAATGGGATCTCTGGATCTGGATCCAGCTCCGCCCCTGGATCTGAATCCAACCCCGCCCCCTGGATGTCGTGTTCTGCAGTGAGGCGCTACTGGACATTTTACTGCTCTGTATGATTTGTCTCTACCAACATTGTTGAGTTCATACATTGAAATCATCTTTGTGATGTCCTACAGTGATATTTTTTGAGCCAATAAAAGTGTTTTGTGATTTTTTTCTGGGAATACAGCCTATTTGTGATACGTTTTCAAAAGCTATGGCCAGTTATGTTATATGTGACAAACAATTTTAGAGCATTCAGCATCGCCTATATCAGTGGTTTTCAAACTGGGGGCCGTGAGATGGTGCCAGGGGGGCCCCAGTTTTATGACATTTTATGAAATGCATTAATTTATCATGAATTCTGTGTAATAAAACCTAAGGCTACTAACCAAAAGCACTACTTTTTTGTATAATTTAATGTTGTTTTTTTATTAAAATGTTGAGTTTTAGAACAGTTTTTTTGTCACCAATTTTCTTTGGGGGGCCGTGAAGGAATGCACCATACACAAGGGGGGCCACACACTGAAAAAGTTTGGGAACCACTGGCCTATATAACTAACAATAAAGCCCCTTTGAGACCTCCAGTGATTTAATCTCTGTATATGTGAATGGCCCATCAGAGTGTATTTTAATATAACACTCAACATAACTCTCATAAGTGTTTATTTTAATGTATTTATATATCAACAGAATCAAGTTGCTGTTGGTTGATCATAATGCAAAAGTCAAACAATGCAAATTCAGTGAAGACAATACAGTTTAAATCATCCTGTTTTTCCTCCTAAAGTGCCTCATATCCAACGCTTTCCTTCTTTAATCAATTTCTTGCCAATATTCAGTTGGAAACGGAGAAAGGTCAAGTATGCATAGCATCTCAGTAGCTCATCATCTGGTCTGAGGTGCTCTTGTACGACTGCAGCTTGTTTTGGTTAGTACCTGTGTAAATCTGGGACCTCTGCCAGAGCCTCGTGTTCCAACATTTTCCTTTTAGGCCAGCAGCTCATAAAACTGTCAGTGCATTTGTAGTCCTGGTCACCTTTGCTACAGTTTAAGTCAGCAAATTTCCTTCACCTTCCCTCGCTTGCACTCTCATCAACCTTGTACATACATGACCTTAGACACAGCTCATATAGGGCACTTTGCCATAGCGCTTTAGAAAGGAAAAACCGGTGTTAATGATTGTAAATTACTTATAAATATGTGTATGCTCAGAGTAATTGTTTATTAGGAAGTAATATTAAGCTTAAACAATTGCAAAGGTAACCACTGCCAGCAGCCGTTGACTGAATCTCTTATAAGGATGTCAGCATAAGTTTTCCCTAAACAATAAAACAATCACTTTTAGTGTTGCAATGACTCCTCACTTTGAATTTATACTATCCACATACTCGTCTCAAGTGGGAATAATTTGACTTTTGTTTTAGAAAGCGTTTTAAACGCTTCCTCCGGTATTACTATAATGCATATAACTGGCCTGTTTTGAATTCCGATCGTTGCAAAATGATTTCCCACGAGTCACCGTCCTAAGTGGATGAAAAGGCAGTGTGAAGTAAATAACAAAACATGAGTTTTGTATAAACAATAACTGAGCATAAACAGAATCAGGTGTCAAATTCACTTTACAAAGATTTAAGGAATAAAGCAAGCATAAAGCATACAAAGGATACAGACTGCAATTTAGATTATTTTCCCTTGCCAGTTCAACTTCTGCTACTATATACAGTAGTTCATTAATATGCTAATTGTTTTGACCCCAAGATAGCCCATTAGAAAGATGTCAATGAGATGTCAATAGCACGTTATGTCTTACGATTGTCAACAAATGATATTCCCTGCTGTCCTGCAGTGTGCAAATTAAGATTTTACCAGCGGGTTAAGGCAAACAGTGAGCATCAATTTCATGCAAACATCAGCCAAGAAACAAATTTGTTATCTTAAATGTACAGGAAACATGCAGTTGTGCTTGGACCTTAAATTAGACATGAGCTACAGAATTCATAGAGATGTTATGCTGTAAACTTTTCCTTGAAACACAAAGAAAAAAAGCCCTTTTCCCGGGAAACGCACCATGAAGCAAGCAAGCAAGGGTTTTTGAGTCTGTGTAAAGGATGGAGAAACAGTTCTTGTCACAGTTCCAGATTCTGATAACACACAAGCATCTCTATTCAACGAACATTTCGGTGGAGTCATCTGTTTTAGTGAAGATTGACTTTCTCTGTGTGTGTGTCAGAAGAAAAAAGGGCATTTCAGTGTGATCGGAGCTGTAATGGGCTACCAAAACACATGTGTCTTTGTGTTAGCTGCCCAAATCACTTGATGGGACTGGAGGCTATTTTTTTGAGTGCACCAAAAATGTCACATACATTTTTACATGCTTTTGACATCGTGAAACGTCATAAAAAGTGCATTTCAAATGCTTCTGTTATCATTTTATGGGGAATAAAGCACACTGTCGTGTATTCATATGTGAATTTCTTCAGGGGTTTGTTTATTTTCAGTTGTTTAATGCATGTAAAATTAGGCCTGTTTGACTCCAGATTGTAGTTATAACTGTTAATATATAACTGTAAATAAGTACACAGTTATAGACCTACTTAGAAATATTTATGTTGTTATTTAGTATCCATGCAGTAATGGTATACAATTATTTATTTATGATATGAAGAGTTTGGTTCCAAAACGTGATAAACGGCATTTAAAAAAAAAGAGTTACCACCAAAATCATTATTGTATCAAGTCAGTATTAAAAAGTACATTTTTTATTTTACTTAAAATCCAATATCCGCCATGTTATTCTGTCATCTTTTCTCCCTTTTTTCCCAAAACGCAATAAACTCCAGTCTTCCTTCTTTGCAGAATGCAATAAATCCGCTTAACCAATCACAGCGGACCATTCCACTCATTGTAAACAACAATGGTGGCACGTTGAATACACACGGAAACCTAGTTTTCCTCATCTACTTTGTACTTCGTGATCAACAAACAAAAACAAAATCATACTTTTGTTGGCATTGATAAACCTGTGGTGGTTTTCTGTGGCGGGTAAGAAACATAAGCCATGAAATCTAATAATTTACGTGAGAGGCACTCGGGAGACGGAAAAATGCCGGTTGTTGCTTGTTCTCCCGACAGCATCAAGCTTCTGTCATGCTAACACATTGACCCCAGGGAATCTTATAAAAAACTTTCGATTATTTTACTCAAAGTTAACGAATATCTTGCAGTCCCAAAACATTTTACAGCTGATCGCTGTCAAAAAAGGTCAGCGACGACGTCCCAAGGATGACAGCAACAATGACAGTGTTCTTAATAATATGACAAAGTAAGTGTTTTGATTAATGCCATTAATGTGAATTTTTTTTAATCAGTTTATACCACTAGTCAACAAAATGAATATAACATGGCAAAGATGGATGCACATTTATATATTGATTCAATAGATTTATAGCATTTGGAGAAAAAAAACTTGTCATGGATTTATTGCATTTTGTGGGGAAAAAAATCGTTTTTATAATAAATCTTTGAAAATCAAATTACGGATTTGATTTTTTTATGTTTACCTAAATACCTAAAGATGTTATTTGAAAGTTTGTAACAGAAAAAAGTGGTTTTCATCCTGTCAATTTCTTGGTATAGAAACACTTTTTTTTTACCAAAATTAGTCAAAATGGATTTATTGCATTTTGGAACCAAACTCTTCATTTGTTCTTTTGTATTTATAATTTCTATTTTTTTATTTCCTGTACACTCTCAGAATTTTTTTTTCACGTTTTAAAAAGTCTACCTTTGAGGTACCGGTATGCACCATTTAGGTACAAATGTGTACTTTTAAAAAGGTACTGCTCCTTTGTACCTTCTTGTACTGTACCTTTTCTTATTTTTTAAGTGTAGGCCTATGTTGAAAATCTATTCAGTTTAATGTCCCTATAAGTTCTCCTCAGATCTAACACTTGAAAAAGCGACATAACCAGAGTCCAAACTAAACTTTTTGTCACACCTGCTAATGGTGGGCGGATTTAGACTATAGCTCTAAATATTTTACCGGCTGTGAAACTCTCATAACACATTTTTTCCTATGTGACAAATGAATTATTTAGCTGTTGTCGTAAGGACAAACAGTGCAGGTCATTGTGTTTCACTGCATACTTTAATAGCCAGTGCCTCAACGAAATGTCACCTCTCACAAAAACAATGAGACCATTTTTGAATGTGTCCTTTACATATTCATTTCATCAGGAATGTTTTGCAGCATGTAGTACTGAAGATTCAAGTTTGAATTTTTATGCTTTAGCTTATATAGTAGACTGTGCTTTAAAACACAGGTAATCTCAGGTAGTGCACAGTTTCTGTGCTTCATTTTCATTTTTGTACCACTCCACCTGACAGGATTGGTTGCCACTCACCTCTTCATCAAAGGTCACTGAGGCCGTGTCATGACCTCAGCATTTTCAAAACTGGATGGGCCCAATTGTTGAAGCCCATCAGAATCAAACTCACTAATCAACCCTGATGCAGCATCTTCATGACTCATTAGAGAGATTTTCAGGAATTCCCTTAATGAGTTTTAAGTCCTGTTGTGTGGCCACATGGCCGAAGAGCTGGATGAGGGTTGAATAGCCTGTGTGGAGAGGTGGCGTGATAGAGTAATGAAGGTGTGACTGAAGTGGAGAACAGGATCAAATAGATTGACTTTGACTTGAATTTAATAATTTCAGTTATATACATGAGAGGAGCGTAGTATGTAGTACAGTGTTGCAGTGAGGAGTTGATATACTGTATAGTTAAAGTCACAGCTCATGGAGAAACTGTGGTAAATGGCTGCAGGTAGTGTGTATACTGTACGTATGTGACCCTGTCTGTGAAAAAGTCTCATAATCTAATTATGAGATAAGATGCTTTCAAATTTGATTCACACATCCAGATACTACCCAGAACTACTGTAGACTTTAGCCTTGCCTAAATGCTGTATTACATGTTAGTTTTGTGGATGAATTTATTCTGTATGTTCACTGTATCCTGGTTGGGCGTTCAGTGTAGTCATAACCCATAGTATTTCCTCTTTTGGCAAACCACACCTGGGGAAACATAACCTGATGTCGTCAGTTTCTGTGTGCTTAGCACTGGTGCAATATCCTTTTGACAACATAAAAAACATGAAATCATAAGTTAGAGTCATATTAAATAAATTTAATACGGCTGAAATAAATAATTTTATATCCTAAGACAACTGCTATAGTGCTGTATAAAGAAGCGGTGGCGTCTGCAGTCATAGGGAGCCATGTGCATACCAAGAGGGATTGTGTTTTTGTTTTTTTACATAATTTTAAGAATACTAGAGATAATAAGAAAAAATGAAGCTGTGATTTTAATGGGATTGGTTAAAAAATTAAAACATTTTCATGTCAGTCTACAAAAGTCTTCAACCAGGGCAGAAAAGATAGATTTTTCCTATAAAGTCGCTAAAGTGATAGAAAGTTGCTAAATCTAGCGACAAAGTGACAAAGTTGCTCAGACTTTTTACACTGCTCGCTCGGACTCGGACTGTGCGAGTGTGCGTGTCTGTTTGTGAACTCTGCCTCTGGTTGGCTAACGATGGAAATTAAGCCAATCATCATCAGCTATGTGGTTGTCCCACCCCCTCTAACATACACACACCAATCAGCCACCAGCAGCCATATCACCCTGTAGCCCAAGACAGCTTGCCCACTGAAGCTAAGCAGGGCTGAGCCTGGTCAGTACTTGGATGGGAGACCACCTGGGAAAACCAAGTTGCTGCTGGTAGATGTGTTAGTGAGACCAGCCGGGGGTGCTCATCTTGTGGTCTGTCTGGGTCCTAACACCCCAGTATAGTGATGGGGACACTATACTGTCAAAAAAGCACCGTCCTTCGGATGAGACATTAAACCGAGGTCCTGACTCTCTGTGGTCATTAAAAGTCCCAGGATGTCCTTCGAAAAAGAGTAGGGGTGTGCCCTGGCATCCTGGCCAAACTTGCCCATTGGCCTACTAATCATCCCTCATACTAATTGGCTATATCACTCTGTCTCCTCTAATAAGCTGGTGTGTGGTGGGTGTTCTGGCGCAATATGGCTGCCGTCGCATCATCCAGGTGGATGCTGCACATTGGTGGTGGTTGAGGAGATTCCCCCATTCATATGTAAAGCGCTTTGAGTACTGAGAAAAGCGCTGAATAAAAATGAAACGAACGAACCAATCATCATCAGTTATGTTTCTCACAACACACACAAACATACACACACACACACACACACAAGAGAAAAACAGTGTTTGGCTGAGAGAGCGAGCATACGTGGGTGAAAATCACTACAGTGAGATCAATTTTTGATTACTCGTTACTGAAAAAAATAACGCAGTTACTAACGCCAATTACTTATAACGCCGTTATTCCCATCACTGCTGACAAACCACGTGATGCACATGGTTTACAAACACATATTTTGAAAACGCAAGCAACACACATGACACTCCAAACTCTTATTTTGAATTTGCATCCCTTGGAAGAGCAGTCACGAGCTGCCACTGTGATAGACTTCATGCAGCGCTGATTGCAATTTTTTGTAATGTTGTTTACAGGTTTTACTGGCCTCCGCTGTCCTTCCAGAAAACGCTTTGGCGCTTCTGACAAGCGCAAATGCAGCCTACAATACACGAGTAAAGACAAAACCAATCATAAAGCGATGTAGGTTAGAGAGGCGGGACTTAAGAAAGGTAAAGCCAATCATATTAGCGATGTGAGTTTTGGAGGCGGGACTCATCTGTTAACCGTTTGTGTACCACAAATATCGCTATTTAAGCTGTGCGCAAACAGAAACAGAAATATATATTATTTTTCAAAAATAAAAAGCACCCCAGAAAAAAAAGGGCACTTTCTCTCCAGGAATAAAAAGGGCAGGTGCTCAAGCCCCCTTTGATGTCTATGTGTGCACGTGCTTGGTGGCGCGGGTCTATCAAAAGAAGATTCAGATTCTATTGGGGTAGGGGTGTGTTTGTTTGGTGATTTCAAAAGTCAACATTGGATTTCAGAGATCGTGCACCCCACCTTTAATATATGTCTAATATTGCTCAAGAACTTTTTTCTCTCAAAAGATCAAAATAATATATACATTTTCTTCATGATATGATTCATTTTAAATATGCAGTATGTTCGCTTTAGGAATAACTATGGGGATTCGAGAATTTGTAAACCTCCCGGCTGGCTTTTTTCATCATACATTGTACACAGTGAAGCCTTGTGTTCACATTTAAACATACATACAAAAGAATGTTTGTACGTTTGTTTGTTTTCTCATTTGAGTTGTTTATTATCTAATCTCGGTTCTTTGCCTAAGAAATTCCCAGTTGGATCGTCTATCTTGTCGTTGGAGCCCAGTTTTAATCGCATCAAAAAGAAACGCAAATGCAAACTGAAGATATTTATGCGCTATTAGAGAAATATGTGTGCTATTTTAGCCATGCAAGAGGATGGGATTGTTTAACCTTTATTTGTACAGTATATTTAAATCTGTTTATATTCTGGTTTCCACACGTTGTGTACTTAATATCGTCAGAATGTAACAGTACACACAACAGATGCTAACACCAGGAATGTTTGTATCTTTAAATGCCAGCGCCAACGTAATCTCCCCTCTGGTGTATCTGCATGACCTTCCTGCACCGATTAGTACAGTAAACAAATTGTATGTGTTGCTCCTACACTGCGATGTGTAATTTCAAGTTCTTTGTCTGTAATAAAAACCATCCTTTGGTAAACCAGACCAGTTTGTCACTTCTGTCGTAATAATGGCATACAGTTGAGAGCGTTAGAGTGGCAGCACGCCCACTTTTTGTTTAGCGTGTTTATTTCCCACGACCTGCTCTTGACGCCCAAAATGAAAAAAGCCAACGATGGGACTGGCGCTTTGCGTCCACAATGTCGCTTGCGAGCATGTGTGTTTTATTACTCGGAGTTATTATTTCCGGTCGTGTTTAATCAGGCACTCCCTCTTTTTCCCTCTCTTGATATTATTGATTGTTTTTCAGCCTCGCAAGACATGTATCTCAAACAGGGATGAAAGTTCCTGCTGGCAAGATTAAAAGGATCCCTTGATTTGACGTGCTGGAGAAACACCTATGAAACAAAGAATTTATGATAACTGCTTCCTCTTTGTTACTTTCATCTCAGAAAAGAAAACAACAGTAATAGTTTCCCTTTCCGACCACTCGGTGACTATTCACCCGGGCTCCTGGGCTGATGTGGACTTTCCAGACACAAAAGACGCTCCTGGCATGCAGTCAAGGCACCTCCCTCCATGTTGAGTTTTCATAGCCATAATTGTTACTTAAAATATGCTTTCTCTGAGTGAAGGGAAATGGCTTGACTATTACTGTCAGTGTTTTCTTTTTGATGTGTTTCATCGCCGTAAATCAGGGGGTGGTTTCACATTCCATCCTTGTGTTTTTAGACAGGAAATGTAACAGACAAGAGACAAGAGTGGTGCTGTTTAAACATATTTATTTACCTTGTAGTATGCGCTCAATATTGCAGATCTGGAATTATTATGCATTCATGAAAATAGCTTTCCTTATCAACACAATTCCTACCCATATAAATAATATCCTAAGCTTACCCTTCAAACAGTACTCCTGCCTGTCTCAAACCGATGCATAAATCAAAACTGGGATTCGTCGCTATGGGCGTGTGTGCCGTGTATAACTACATTAGCCACCAGTGGTGACAGTGTCTCTCATGTGAGAACTTTTTTCCACTATAATGCATCGACCGTGAAACCCACCACCCCAGGGATCTGTCCCAAGCTAAACACATTTTGTCATAAGTGAAAGCCTCTACCTTTTCTGCAGATACATGGTGTAGTGTTTCTAAACTGCGGCTGAACGCTCTGTCAACATGGTCTGTTATAACAAGAGACTACGGTGGGAGGTTAGGGAGCTGTGTACTCAAGCAAGGCTCGGTTTCCCCTCGCTAAAGGCTCCGGCCGTGAGTGATGAGTACCCAGTTGGACATACCAGACGCTTCATCTTTGATTTGTTGTCCCAGCAACCTGGCACCTCCGAGCCAACCCACCAGACTCCGTTTTTGATTCCCACCGCCAAGAAAAACCATAATCATTCGACAAGCTGCTGTTCTCAACACCCCAAGTATACACCCACCTCACTGTGCCAGCATATCAAAAATCTAGAGACGTCCATTTATACTTCTTCTTTAGGAGAAATGAAAGACTTGTAGAAAAACGTCTGCACCAATTACACTATGAACAAGCACGAGCAAAAGACGCAATTGGAGAAAGATCACCTTACACTTCTTTAAAGGGTGTCATGTCCATCGAACATAAAGATCTGGGCAACTCGGACGTTTATTTTTATATAAAATTATGAGTATGACATGTTGTCATTCCATTGTGACATTTTCTTGACAATGTTCTGGTTATATTTTCATTTATTAACCACTTCCCTTTTTTTCAGAACAAAAAGAATGACAGAAAAAGCTGACAGTAATGTTTCCATTACAGAAAAGTCAAAGGTAGGTTCAAAGGAGAACAATGCATTTACAAAATCTCATCTTTGGATGATCTCATTTGTCTATTTTATTTAATTATATGTTAAAAATGTCTGAAACAATTTCGGCTGATTGTACGTTTTTATCACATGTGTGAACAGTTAACGCTACAATGTATTCAAAGTATTCAGCTGGACTTTCTGTCTCATATTTTTTCATATCAGTGCTAAGCACATCACTGTGAATTCGCACTTTCTTTGGGGTTCAAGTGATTTCAATACAACCTACTAATAAACTTTAGAGCACACCATGTCGAAGAAAATGACAAGGATGGCAATAAAGAAAAGTCTTGGCAGAACAAAAACCAAGAGCAACAGGAGGCCGGGAACACAACCCTGATATGACGCCCAAGACCAACTTAGATTCCTAGATAAACAATTTGGGTAAGGACATACAGTGTGCAGTAAGTTCTCTGAAAGACTGGCAAAGCCTTCATTATCTGACACAATTTTGAGTGTGTTTTGTTTAACAAATGTGTTTAAATTATATGTAAGTGTCTGGAAACACAATGTCAGAACTTTCACATTTTGTGACTAATTTAAGTTGTATATTACTTTTTAATGTCAAGTATCCTTTGTATTGATGCCAAAACTGAAGCTTGCTTTATAAGAAAAGAAACTTCATACTATATAGCATTAAAAACCTGTAACTAAAGCGTTCAATCACTTAGACATGTAGCATTATAGCAATATTTTACGCTTCTAGCTATCACAAGCTGTACCAGTCCATGGCGCCACATCACAGAGTGAAATTCATTACTGTAATATCACGAGCTGGGTCAACAGAAGATGACTCCCGCTTGAAAATGAGCATTACGTTTTTTGGTTTTTGAAACTGGCCAGGCGGTCCCAGACACAAACACGTTTGTAGCTGGGCCCGTTGACAGAAGTAGCCGTGGGTTCCAGCTGTGAGTTAACACAATAGCCTTAACACTTTGGCCGGATTTTGGATGGGTCCCTGGTGAACGGTAGTGCTTATAAAGGTAAGTAATATGACTCCAGAAAATCAGCCATAAAGGGCTCCCTTTTCCTCCCACAAACGTTCTCCTGGCTGTTGTCTGTTGCGGCTTTAATTTACTTTGGCTTGGTCTGTGGGGTTTTCAGTTTGAAAGGAATACCTGACCCAGCAGTAAGCCAGAAATACTGATATCATTGGGTTTTTACCAGTCATGTAGAGGTTGTGGAAAGGTTTTTCAGGTAGTTGCTGTGTTGGCTTATATCAAGAGAATGGTGCAATATAGCCTATACATTAAGTCCAATGAAAATTACTTATTGTAAAATTGTGAGGAAATCTGCCCCTGTTAAAGGGACATTCCACTTTTTTTTTAAATATGCTCATTTTCAGCTCCCCTCGAGTTAAAAATTTGATTCTTACCGTTTTGGAATCCATTCAGATGATCTCCAGGTCTGGCGCTAGCACTTTTAGCATAGCTTAGCAGAATCCATTGAATCTGATTAGCCCATTATCATCGCGCTAAAAAATAACCAACGTTTTAATATTTTTCCTATTTAAAACTTGACTATTCTGTAGTCACATTGTGTACTAAGAAAATTAAAAGTTGAGATTTTCTAGGCGGATATGGTTAGGACTATACTCTCATTCTGCCGTAATAATCAAGCCCTTCTAGACATATCTGTCTAGAAAATTGCAGCTTTTATTTTTCTGTTGGTGTTAGTACACAATGTAACTACAGAAGAGTCAAGTTTTAAATAGGAAAAATATCGAAACTCTTTGGTAATTTTTTAGCGCGATGCTAATGGGCTAATCAGATTCAATGGATTCTGCTAAGCTATGCTAAAAGTGCTAGCGCCAGATAGGGTGGCCATTCGCGCCAGTTCCGCCGGACACGTCCGTTCATTCTCCGGAAGTCGCGTTGCTCTACCGCATACGTCATCGAGGTTCTCACATTTCAGTTAAAATACATCAGAAAATTAAGATTTATTTATTTTAAGACATACAATCATTAGTTTCATTCTTACCTTGAAATGTAACAGTTGCTTTTCTGAAATTAAACCCGAAATATTAAACCTTGATGACGTATGCGGTCGACCAACGCGACTTCCGGAGAACAAACCCGAAAACATGTTCGAGACGTGTCCGGCGGAACCAGCACAAATGGCCACCCTAGCGCCAGACCCGGAGCTCAGCTGAATGGATTTCAAAACTGTAAGAATCAAATGTTTAACTATAGGGGAGCTGAAAAAGCAGTATATTTAAAAAAAAGTAGAATGTCTCTTTAAGGCATCAATTCTCATTTCTCTCTATTCCAATTGTACAGTGAAGGTAAGATGTTTTGGTAGCACTTTTTAAAAAAGTGCCGTGTTGTTTTGAACCCAGGGTTCGGTCACTATTGGAGAAAACGCACTGCTGGGTTAAAATGACCCAATGGCTGGGTGTTTTTTACCCAAATGCTGGGTTATGTCAACCACGAGTTGAAAAAACCCAGCTATTGGGTTCAAACAAACCAGCAGTTGGGTCATTTTAACCCAGCAGTCTGTTCTGTCCAATAGTGACCCAACCCTGGGTAAAAACAACCCAGCATTTGTTAGAGCGTAAAGTTCAACAAGTTAACAATTTAGTATTGAATAATTAAATACATTGTATATATTTATGTTTGTTTATAATAAATTTGCACAATTTTAAATGTTATAATCATTTAAGTATATGTTGAAATGTAAAATGCTGTGGAAATATTGGCGAATGTTATTTTGATACTGAATGAATTAAAGAAATGACTGAACTTCATGAACCATCCTATATGTTTTTTTTTTAAGTGTTATCTTTAGGAATTCTACACTGATGTCCAATATATCAAATAATGAAACAACTGCTCCATAAAAACATGCAGAAGAGCACACTGGAGGACAGAAGACATTTGAAGGGCTAGCTTAAGTGTGGACGGGAAGGCGGAGCTTCCAGGAAAATGGACATAAACCAAAGCAGCGCTGACAGCATTAACACGACCTGCCAGAGTATCCTAGTCTTGAGGTTTGTTTATAACTAAAATTGCACATAAGACACAAATACAAGCTGACGTGCATGCTCAGAAAGACATCCACTGATCAAACATCTTTGCAGTAATGTTAAAAATTGCTATATATTTGACAGTGAAACACTTCCCTTACTTAAATTCTGAAGAACGCTGTTTCTTTTGAAAGCTGAATGAAATCCACAATCCATCAGTCGACAGCACTCCATTTTTTCCCAGTCAAATGTCCAAATGCTACATATCTGTGGTTAAATTAAAAGACCACAATTTACAAAATTTGTTAAATTACTAACTGTTAAGTATTTGTCATCTTAAGTAGAAATGACAGACTGCAAGTGACTGGAGTTTTGATGAGGCAAAAAGTGTAATTGTAAGTGTAAGTGTATTTTTTTATTCTTGGGTCAACAGATGCCTTATGCTTCATGCCTAAGGCTTATGCTTCAAGTTATAGGCTCAGTAACCACTATTAAAATAAGACACCTTTGACTTTGCTGAGTCAGAATTAATTTGAACCATGAGAATCAAAATACAGGTATTTGATTAATAATGTATTTGCATAATTGTCATGTAATACAAATACGCTAATAAATAGCACTATACGGTTAGTTATGAAGCAGAATTTATGTGTATTTTGAATACAAAATGAGCAAAGAAAAAATATGGGGCTTTCTAGATGATGTTTGTAAACTTTCTATCAATATTTTTTATAGAGGGTAAGCACTGACATGACCTAGTATAGGAATTATTAAGAAATGAGTTGTTTGGGTAAATAAATAGATTAAACACAACATTTGAGCTATATCTTTTTCAGACTGCCGAAAGATTTTCGTGTTTATTTATAAGGAGTTTATTCAAGCTAAACACTAACCTTGCCCCTAAGTGGGTGTAAGTGCATTTCATTCTGTCTTCTGTGATGTCATGTGCATACATATTGGTATAAAAATACCAGTGGCGGCTCATGACTGTTCATCAGAGGGGCGCAAATTCAAAACATGTCATGTGTGTTGCTTGTGTTTTCAAAATATGTTTGTTGCGTCATGTGAACCATGTGCATCACATGTTTTGTCAAAATAAATGCCTGCTGTACACGCGTCAAAACCGTTTATGATAAAAGAGATGTTCACAAATACATGCAAGCCACTCCCTCAACACTAAACTCTGATTACGCATGAGATTATGTGAGTATCTGGCAAACGCAAGCTTCTCTTTTATCATAAACCCTTTAGACACGTCTGCAGCAGGCACTTATTTTGACAAGACATGTGATTCACATAGATTCACTCGCCGAACACATAATTTGAAATTACGAGCCACACACATGATGGGCTACATACATGTTGTGACGAACTTCGCATCGAGCGCCCTTGAAAAAAGAAGTCACCGGCCGCCACTGAAAAATACCGCAGAAAATGTGTCAAAATCTATGTAGGCCTACATAAATATATTTTAATGTAAAAATCTAAAGGTACATTTGTTGTAAAGTATGTGAAAGTATGTGTGAGTATTTAGCATCAGTATTAACCATCTTTGAATGTTTATTTTATTTTATTTTGTTTTTTTTTCTCTAGCCAATCATACAAGCACGAGATCGCCCCAGCGTCATGTTGAATGTAATGGAGGTCACATGATCGGTGTTGAAGCGCTCATTGCGAGATTGACTGAATCATTTTATGTAAAAGAAACACTAATAGCACTTCTTTCTGAAGAAATGTTAAAGGGGACATATCATAAAAATCTGATTTTTCCATGTTTAAGTGCTATAATTGGGTACACAGTGCTTCATCAACCTAGAAAATGTGAAAAAGATCAACCCGGTTACTTAGTTTTCATAAACCATTCTCTGCAAGCATGTGAAAAAATAGGTAATTGAAATTTGGCTCCCCTTATGATGTCAGAAGGGGATAATACTGCCCCTTAATCTGCACTATCCAACCAGGGCACTGCTATATAGTGCAGAGATCCACTCATTTGCATTTTAAAGGACACACCTAAAACGGCACATTTGTGCTCACATCTGCAAAATGGCAATTTTAACATGTTATAATAAAGTATCAAATATTTTGAGCTAGAACATCACATAAGTACTCTGGGGACAACAAATATTTATTTTACAGCTTAAAAAAGTCTTGTGATATGTCCCCTTTAAATAAAATTATGAACATCCACCCATATATCTTTAAACATGCACACGTGCACACTGAAAGCCATAAAGGATGTTTTGAAAGGTCTCTGATGAGAATTTATGATAAAAAAAAAATTCAAAATACAGGTATGGTTTGTTGTTTTGATTTTGCGGGTTTTTGTTGTTTACTCCTGGCTGACTTATATTACTGTAACATAGTTAGCGTAAGATCATATGTGTGATCATTAGTGTTGGGGGTAACGCATTACAAGTAACGCGCATTACGTAATAATATTACTTTTCTGAAGTAACGAGTAAAGTAACGCATTACACTGTAAAAAATTTGCTGTAATTCTGCAGCTGGTTGCCAGTAACTTACTGTAGAAGATAAAGACTGAAAATGTTTCCTGTTCATTTAACTTTGAACAAACTGTTGCCAGCAAACAACACAAATGTAAAATCTACAGTAAATTACTGGCAGCTAGTTGCCAGTAACACCCAATAATACTGCAATTTCTACAGACATTTTTTACAGTGTACTTTTTAAATGTACACATTAATATTTGAGTTACTTTTTCTAAAAAGTAATGCAAGTTACTTTTTTAGTTTAATTAATTTGATAAAAAATATGTACTAAATTAAACTAAACGTAGTCACATTATGCACTCTATGCATACACGCCTGTGTGGAACCAGTTTGAGACAGAAACTGAGATGGCAGCTGAGAGCTCAACATATTTGCAATGAAATATGCAATTTCTGAATGCAGAACTTTTCAGTAATAAAAAACACCTGCAAGGCCTGAAAGAGATCAAGTTTCAGCCAAGAAAAAGTAACGCAAAAGTAACGTAAGCATTACCTTCCATGAAAAGTAACTAAGTAACACAATTAGTTACTTTTTTGGGAATAACTTAATATTGTAAAGCATTACTTTTAAAAGTAACTTTCCCCAACACTGGTGATCATATATCAAAGCTAAACAAATGTAAACAAACTGATATCGGCAAGAGCGTGCATATGTCCGGTAACAATGTTATTAGGGTGATGGACATTCTCATTTTAATGAACATTCTATTTGTTGAACCAAAAAATTGTGCTATCTATGTTTACCAAGTACACTAACTTTTCACAGTAAACATAACATTTAGATGACCCACTAAATTCCAATCTATTTTATGACCTTTCAAGTTTATTAAGCAGAATATTCAGAAAAAAAATGCCACTGTTTATAAGCATTTACATACATCAGCTTATGATAACTTCATATAGGGCAATACTAACTTTACGTATAATAGGTTAAGCTTCTGTTCGCTCATAACAGTGGAGAATGTTATTTAATTCCTCTCCGTTAATGGTCTTTTAAGCGATGCTGTAAACTGAACATTATTAGCTTATCACTCCTAACCTCTTCCCATGCTTCTCTGAGCCAACGTCTGCAGTTCTGGTCAGTTTCAAGTGCATAACTACATTCTATCTTTCCTCTCGCTCTCACTCACTCCCTTCAGCAGTCCCTGATAACATGACATCCTGTTTAACTCCAACTCCGCTCCGTCTGAGCTAACCTGATGTTGTGATAGAAATAGTGTCTTGCTCTTCTGTCTGCCCGACAGCGCTGTGAAATGCTTATTCATTCCCGCTTTCGTCCTCCTACACACTCCCTCGCTTATCATCTCTGCTGTTAAATCTACCTGACAGGTCCCTCACAGGTAAACTTAATCCTCTCTACGGCCTCTCTCGCTCCATCTCTAGATTGTCAGATTTGGTCTGACTTACTCTGTCTCTGTAGTGGTTCAGACAACAGCGGGTGGGATCAAACATGCATCCTCCTCTTGTTGTGGCAGTTGGTGTACTTGACAAAAGAGCTGACATTTGATCAAGGCTGTATCTTTTCGGTTGTGTTGTTATCCTATTTACAGCGACAGAAGAGAACTCTTTGATATATTTACATAAATATGACAACTTTAAACATTAAAGAGACTGACATACATTGGATGTAGTTAAACATTTATGCATTTGGCAGATGCCTTCTCTCAAAGCGACTTACAGTACAGTGTATTCATTGCTCATGTGGATTGAACCCATGACCTTTGCGTCATTAACGCAATGCGCTTACAAATAAGCTATAGGAACATGTCGCAATATTATATGCTAAAAATGTACTTTTTGCATGCCGTGTCGCAATGCACCTTTAATGGCCTAAACACATTTCCGTCATAATAATGAGCCTCATGTTTCTTATTCAGCGCACACACTTTCAAATACAAGGAGGTGCTGACAGTAAATGTGCATACGAAATACTTCAAACACTTTCTTTTATACACACGCAGAGGGTACCACTGGGGAAAGGTGACCACACACACGCACACAGACTAAGTGTTTTGGGGGGAGGTGATGATGGCCGTGACAGCCGTGTGTACAGTAATCAGAGGTTGGTCACTTCCTGCACACTTCCCTCTTCAGCCCACCAGACTTCACCTCGCTGCTTCCCCTGAAGATTAGCTTTGCTGTTTCCTGACCGTCGATTAAGAGGGTTCAGCCTGGGGGCCGGAGCTCACTCACGATTTAAATTTCTTCTGTTGTCTTACCCTTGGGTCAGACATGGGCACTAGGCGTGTTATGTACTTTGATGATCTTGCGATCTCGGTCATAGCACTGCGATTTTAAATGGAAGTGCAGTCAATGAAAACCAAGCTTTTAAAATAGAATGAACATTGCTTTAGAAGTTTAGGGGACTGAAAAGTGTTTCTGAAAGTGTCTGTGTGAAATGTGTGCTAATAGTTACTACACTCCTGGTTGCTATATTGCATGCCTGCATGTCATTGAGGCAACATCCTGCCAAATCTTGAGATGATTAAAAGCTGTGTTCGGATCGATCACAGGTGGTCACGGTCTCAGCTGACCTTAGAAACATGCTACCCTTATAAATGCATGTTTGGAGGGACAAATGGCTTTCCATGTACATCTGGAGAGAGCAGATTTCCTGTATCATTCTTCTCTTGAGCTCAGGGACACCGAACCAGCGTTGTGTCCACAAACACACACACACGCTCCAACCTACAGTTCCTATCCTTTGTCAGACTTGTCAAGGCACTTGAGTATCCGGCTTTCTTTATCGGCAAACCTGAGGGCAGCTATGACAGGCCTGAGGAAACACCAGAGACCAGCTTGAGAGTAAATTTAGCCCTGACCTGACAGCCTGTCTCTTTGACTGCCTGACAGGAGCTAGACACATCATTCTGGGCACCATTGATTACGATTCCGAGCTCATTGTGGCTTCTGTGTCACTTGAAGTGATATTACTCGAATATTTCCTCTTTCAACTGTCTGTACTTTAACTGGTAGCAACATGAGCACAGGTTTTGCGAATGCACCAAATGCCAAATATTGAAATCGTATGCTGGTTCATCTAAAGAGAAATTGCTTTAATATATAAGTGAGAAATGAATGGCAATTTTCCATCCTATTCATATTGGTTTCTCTTGATGTTGTCAACAAGTTAGTGTGAGTTTTATTTAAAGACATATTTATACAGAAGCTTAAAGTGTGATTTAAGGACTTCTTTTTTCACTTTTGCAATGAACACAGGAGTTTTGATATGTGGTGTCATGTTGCAGAATATGAAATTGAAACCTTTTAACTTTTTTAGGATTAAGCATGTACTTTAATTTCGGCATATAGGTGGGAGTTCAAGAGCTGTTGTGCAAGAATATGCAGCACTCTGTAATAGGCGAAAATGTCAAAGTTTATATATTTTACTAATTCAATAGTTTTTTTAAGAAATTAATGATTTATCTCTAGCTCACGGGCGTTTCAATGCAATTAAAAGTATTAGATTCATTGTCATTAATTAATTTGCTCAACTTTATTATCCACCACTGCACATTTTCCAGTTAAAGGTTTCATTGCATTTCCCACGTAATCATGACCTTTGAAGCTTATTTTCATTGAATTTATCTTTGCTCATTTTGAAAATAACAAAGCACATGTGTCTGTAGCCTTTGGATGTTGCACTTTAGTTTTTTTGTACAGTATAAATACTTGTCAAGCTGTATGCACAAATAATATACCAGCTTTGAACATTCATTGCTGATTGTTTTAGCATTTTTCCGTTTTTAAAGACATGCAAACAAAACATTTCACACCATCAAATGTAAGATAAGCTAGCCTTAAAGGATTACTGCTTTTTCTTTAAAAAAAAAACATAATTTACTCACCCCTTGATGCCTTTGTTCAGTCGAGAAGAATAAGTTTTTTAAGAAAAACATTCCAGGATTTTTCTCAATTTAATAGACTTTATGGACCCCAACAGTTTACAGTTTCAATGCAGTTTAAAATTGCCATTTCAATGCAGCTTCAAATGGCTCTAAATGATGCTAAACGAGGCATAAGGGTCTTATCTGGCAAAACGATTGTCAATTTCGGCCAAAAAAAAGAAAAAACTGTATGTACTTTTAAACCCCAACTTCTCGTCTTGCACTAGCCGTGTGATGCGGCAGCTCGACCTCAGGTAATGCGTTATCACGTCAAAAGGTCGCAAATGACGTATGTGACCGTTCCGACATTGTTGTTGAATGATACTAATTAATGTTTTTGTGTCAGTTAATTCTTTAAAATGGTCCGCAAGTGTAACGCATGACCTTTTCGACGTACTTACGCAATTACGTGAGATTGCGCTGGCGCGTAACACGGCTGGTGCAAGACGAGAAGTTGTGGTTTAAAAGTGCATATTTTTTATTTTTATTTACATAGGATTGTCGTAAGGGGAAAAATCCGCCCAAGTTCAGCCCGATTATCTTTTGGTGTATACCTGGCTTATCTACGAGATGGGGAGATTTGATATAAAAAATATAAAATGTAGGGTATACAAAAATTGTATCAGTTTACCTTTATTCATATTTACCTATATATTTAAACATTGTACTGTCAGCAGAGTAGAGAGAAAATGTCACAGAGAAAAATAAATGAAATATGACACAATGACTTCTTTTTACGAGGGCGCACGATGCAAAGTTTGTCACAACATGTATGTAGCCCGTCATGTGTGTGGTTCGTCATTTCAGAATATGTGTTCGGCGCGTCGAGTGAACCTATGTGCATCACGTGTTTTGTCAAAACAAGTGCCTGCTGCAGACACGTCTAAAGGGTTTGTGATAAAAGAAACGCTCGCGTTTGCCAGATACTCATATAATAATCAGAGTTTACTGTTAAGGGAGTGTCTTGCGTGTATATTGTGAACGTGAGTGTCTCTTTTATAATAAACGGTTTTGACGCTTGTGCAGCAGGTCCTTATTTTGACGAAACATGTGATGCACATAGGTTCACTCGACGCGCCGAACAGATATTTTGAAAACCCGAGCAACACACATGACACTACGTACGAACACATATTTTGAATTTGTGTCCCTCGGAAGAGCGGTCACCAGCCGCAACTTATATGACGTCTGTCACAAATACATATTTGCAAAATATGAATGATGGAAACCTGTTGGCTTATGCGAAAAAATCAACTTTAACTGAATTCTTTCACCAACATCTTTTTAACAGAAGAATGTCCCGACAAAGACCGTCTTAGCATCTCTTCTCGAAAAACTGACCATGATATGCTGTCTCTCTTTTAAGGTGCACTCGTGGCAACACTGGTTCACAGGGCAGAATTTTTAAAAACATAGTTTAATGTCAACGTTGAAAAATGTATTAAATAGGTCATTTCACTAAGAATTCTGAACAATATGACATAAACAAAAACAATATAGGCCTACTTGCTATAGACTTGCTATAGTATACTACTGACAAATTAAGTAGGCTATTTTTTAACCAAACTACTTTAAAGGACAAGTTCGGTATTTTACACTTAAAGCCCTGTTTTCAGATTGTTTATGATGAAATAGAACGGTTTTGACTGAAATTTGGACATATGATGCTGGCCCGAGAATTTTCGGGTGTTTGTTGTATCAGCCCCCACCTCTACAATGGCTGCATAGGTGCACTGGAACAATCCTTCCTAAATGCATTGAACTTTCTTTTGCAAGGACGTGGGGCTCATCGAGTGGTCGGGGGTGTTCGCTGATATGCTCGCACAAAAATCGCTGCAAAAGACGTATTCCAACAGGTTTTATCGTAGTTTTTGCCAACTACTTTGACTTGTATTAGATGTGCTGTGAGGTACGGTATTACTCCGCGACAGGAACGTTGTTTATATTCTTGCAAAAGGCGGATTATCGCCACTACCTGGGCTGGAGTGTCTATATTCAAGCTCTCAACGGAAGAATGTACCGGTGTGAGGCATTTGGAAAAATAGATCAATAAGTTTACAACGAATGCTAAAACACCTGTTGGAGGGCGTCTTTTGCGGCGATTTTTGTGTGGGCATATCGGTGAAGGCCCCTGGCCACTCGGTGAGTTTCACGTCTTTGTGAACAAAACTTTGGTGCATTTTAGGAAGGATTGTTCCAGTGCACCTATGCAGCCATTGTGGGGGCTGATACAAAGGAAACCGAGGATTCTCGGGCCAGCATCGTGTGTCCAGGTTTCAGTCGGGGCCGTTTTGTTTCATCGTGAACAGTCTGAGAACAGGGCTTTGGGTGTAAAATACCGAACTTGTCCTTTAAACATCCGAGGGGACCCCCCCCCCTTTTTTTTGCTTCCAACGCCCATTTTTGGGTGGATAATCATGTCATCGCTGGTGTCATTGCTTTCATCATGGATGACTTTAATAGAGGCACCAAAACATATCCCCACCTAATCTGGTATGTCTGGCACGTCATTCACTGTTAAGTGAGCAAATAACAGAAATGTGCCACAAATTAAAGTATAATCCAGTAGTTCCTTTGCATTTAGACAGTGTTTACACATATTGGACAGTGACATCATAATATATTTGTACCCAGCAGAATTTTAGTAAAAAAATAACTGTTGTTCCGCTGAAAACATCTGCCAAGAGCGTAGGTGTGTTGCACCAGGGATTTACCGATACAGCTTATGTCAGGCATCCTGTCAGGCAGTGATTGTGCACGTGTGCACATGCATGTGAGTGTGTGTGTGTGTGTAAGCGCGCATCTGAATGTCACCACCTGGCACAAATCACGCGGGCCCCACAGTTTGATAGACCCACAACAGGTGTGTGGAGGCACTGCAAAACACCCTTGACTCCTGACAGGTGTTGAAGTTTGGGTTTCAGCCCAGACTGCCCTGCATTTGCTCGTGACACTCACATTAGTCACCGGCTCGCCCGCTGGACGTCTGATTCTAATAGACAGCTAGGTATACTAATCCCTCCCTGGGCTATAAATGTTAATAGCTTACTAGGTACGATAATCTCCAGCGGTGACATTTGGTCTACCTTAATTTGAAGATGTATTAGAGGAGGCGGGGGGCAGAGGGAAAAGGATGAAGGGATGGTTGGATAAATTGATGGCTGAGGACGGCTGGAATTACGGCAGTCATAGTGGGGCACAGGCGAGTCAAATGTATCATTAGGCTTAACCCGCTACATTATTCTCATGTGCATGCTGGGGGGTCCAAATCCAGATGAATGTGGGGGGTCCGAATCCGAAGCTTGTCTGGTAAAAACATAACTCACATTAAAATATGTTATTCTGATGATGCTGTACACAGTATAGCATTTACAGTTGCTTAATTGTCATTAATGTGAGACCTGACTGTTGTGGGAATATGACAGAAAGTTATGAAGTCAGTTTTAAATTAATGAATTCGGCAGATGTTTTTATCCAAAACAATGTACTCATGACAGGTATTTCCAAGCAGCTGTTTCTCTGATCATGTAGTAACTGACTCTTTTATCAATCCACTTAAAACTGACATTTAATTCTCATACATTTTTAAAAAAATAGTTTTGACGGAATGGTTGAACTACAAGCAAGTGTCAATACATAAAAATGTTGCAATTGTGCAGTCATGAAGTTTGATTTATTCATGGAAAGACACATGACATTTACAGGAAAGACACTAAACAGGAACATGGACAGGAAAAGATCTGTTACACCATATTACAGCGGTAATCAAAATGAAAGTGAATCACACAGGGGCTAAAGGTGCACCTTCTGCTTAGTGCAGACCTGAGGGGTGTCTTTTAAAGGGCCAGAAGGTCACAGTCCTACTGCATGCACTGTAGATTCAGACTGAAGGTGGTGTTATATTGAGGTCAATGGATAAAAAAATATTTAAAAAAATCGAAAAATCTGTGTCCGGTTGCATTAACTTCTAAGACTAGTTTTAAAAGTTTGTCGTGTATTTTTTCTTTCAAAACTTAGCATAACTATGTTGCGTAAAAAATTGGTCTAATTTAAATCCAAATAGTAAGACTGATTAGCCCTAACTAATTGCTATTTGGGCTATGTTTATGCAACCAGCCACTGAACCTGTCATAGTTAGCACTGCACTTGATGTTTGTATGTACTAACTTAAGACAAACCTTGTAAAGGTTGTTTCACAATAGATTGCCCCTTAACACAAAGTATTTTCCAAGACGTGTGTAGTCCTTGTCCAAAAGCACTAATCTTCCTTTATTTTGTAAGGTGATAGAGCGACCATATGCCCCTGCATATCACTCACTCAATTTTGGGTGAAACCAAGCCCTGACCTCCCCTCCCCAAAATAGTGTTATATTTCCAAGGTCTATTATTAATCTGTAGCTTTTCCCCCAGGATTAGGCCATAACACTCATGCACTCTTCGCTTGTCCACTTGGACTGGTATTATTGCAATAGATGCACTCAGATTAGTGATGTGTTTATGTTGACAGCCGCTGTAGCTGGATTAGGTCATGTTTGTGGGGTGGGGGTACAGTATGTGTGTCTATATGTACACCAAAGGGCTAGGGGTGAGGCCTCATGTTGTCTGACCAGCACCTACAGCTTACTACAGTAACTGACAGTAGGTTGGGCAAGACCCTCGTCCCATGCAGACATCTATTGTCCTGAGACAGAGCAGCTCAGACACGGGGTGTGTGGGGGATGCAGCTTGTTCGAGATAGAGTACATGCAGCATCATTTATTACATGACAGGTGTCATGTTTGGGAATCTTACAGTTGACTCAATATTGATAATACGCAATATGAAAAAGTTTCATGTAGCCTTCATCCAAAGATTTATCTTTTATTCAAACTGTTTTAGTGTATCAATAAACATTATTTTAACTTTTTAACGATTGTGTACACGGCAATGTTGCAAGACGTGTTTGCGTGTGTTGCGTTTGGGTGAGGGTGTGACTAGGAGCACACGCGGTTTCTGTATGGTCAACCTTTCCTCAGGTTTTTGTTGACTCAGACTTTCAGTTCTCTTTTATATTTCCAAGAATTTGTTAATTTTTCAATCTCTTTGCCTAGTCTTAACGTCACTCTTAGGAGGTAAGTGCCACATGAGGTGGCAGAACTTCCCTTTACCCCTTATTTACACCCTTACGCATTGTTCTGAAAGGCTTGTGTTATAATATCTAGTTCAGTAGTACTAAAAAAAGTTTCTGGCCTTTCAGTGTTATTTTCTCCTTCTACTTTTCCAAACTGAAAGATTAATAAGGGCAGTATTTGATGATGTCTTTTCAAACACTTTTGGTGATACAGCGTGAAGGCAAGATTTCATTTTCTGCTCTCATGTTGTCTGAAAGCAATAAACTCCCACAGACTGATGATGCAACAGGAAATGTCGAACAAATTGGTTCTCAGTAATGCTGTGAGAGTTTGATTTGTTCTCAAACGTTTTTGTCTCCTGAACAGTAATGTTATTCTGTTTGTATTAATTTCACATGCATGTGAGTTGAGTGTAGAAAGATTCACTATTACAAATTCAATAATATCATAAATAAAACGATAATAAAAATAAGCAGACCTTATTTCAGTGTTTCCAACACACACATGACTAAAAATAATAATCAAATCCTAACAATTTAACAAAAAACTAAACACAGTGAAAAGAGTTAGAAAAATTGTGTTATAAATGAGACAAAGGAATCATTTGGGAACCGATGAATGTGGGTGAAATGTAAGAATATGAGGTCACATTGGTTTTATTCTTCAGGTTTCTATCATTGTGAACGTCAGTTGAAGAATCAGGAATTGAATATATGCCGTTTTATCCTCGGAATGTATTAGTGAGAAATCTCGCGAGGGGAGCTGATTCTAGTCAAAGTGAATGAGTAATACAGAAGAACTTCTGCTGCCAATTTACACAACACCACACGCAGAACACAGAATGGTCCTTCTCGCGCTCCATTCTTTCGTTTACTTCCCCAGAAAATAGGTCATGGTGTCTCAGGAAAATAATAATAATAAAATAATCGACACAAATACATTTCTAGGTGAGGGTTTATTCTCTCGACTATGATCCAATTTCACGCCGCGCTCAGTAGCAGCACAAACACACATTCATTAGAGTAAAAGTGGAAAAGGAGTGAAAGCAGCGTTTAGTGTTTACCCTTGATATATTGCATTTCAGAAACTTAGGGAAAAAACTAAATAATAATAATAGTAATTATTATTACCCTATTATTATAGCTTTGTAGTGTTATTATTGTTTTGTAGTTTTAATATTATATTTTTATAATATAAGGATTCCAGGTAAACGCGCAATGCTCAACCAACGTCTAAATAGAAATAAATACATGATTATTATAAACGTATTCAGTGTATCCAATTAATGAGTACATTTAACAGCCTTGTCATTTTATTGGTCAATGGTTAATCCATACAAAAACAAATGTATGAGTGTAGGGAGGGTACATATCTTAACATACCAATCAGAGTGTTTATAATAAGGGGGCGTGCTAAAATAACGGAATGTCTATTCAAATGAAAAAAATTAATACTGAATAATGCTAAGGAAACAGTAATGATATTTACAAACATTTGACTTTATATTCAATTCTTATAAAAAACTATTTATTAAATAGCTCAGATTTCTTTAGGATTTTACTGGTAGCTGGCGATACCTCACTGTCACCTGCTGCAACGAATTTATGAAATATACAACATAAACATTTTATAAAACGACTGTGAACCGCAAATCTCTGTTTACAATATACAAACAGCATTTAATACAGTCACATAAATAGCACTTGTGCAAATAGGCAACATTTAGCTCCGCACAAAACAAGAAGTAACAATGAAATCAGATCTGAATGAGCTAGGGCGCGTGCGGAGAGCGCGCACGCACCACGCACAGGTGAGCTACCTGTCAGATTATTGAAGTAGCGCACGCGGCACCGGCAGCCTTTCATGCGTGTCTTCTTGCACAACCCCCGTTTGTACCATCATCGGTGGTCTTGTAAAGAGCTGTATTGCTTATTGTTCTGTTTTCTTTTACAGGACATCTCCGCTGCATCACCTTTCCAGTGTCCCACACCTGTACTGCAGAGCGAGCGACTGATGATGAGTCGGTGGACGGGACCTGATGCTGTTCATCTCCCTCACGCCAGTGTTTATCCATCTATCCCGCCGTGTAAAGATAGGTGGCGTGTGTGTCAGAGTCTCGAAGCGCAAAAGTAAAGAGAGAGCGTAGAAATGTCATCTGAAGAGGCGGAACACGTCAGTACGTCCTCAGGTTTGTTCCGTGTTGTGGCTCACAGAGATCAGTCCTAACCTGTCCATCAGGAATAACGGTCCCTCATTATAAAGCTGAGTCCTCACGGCGCTCCAAACATCTCTTTCTCTCTCTGGCGTTTTCCTCCCCTCTAGTCGGCTATTTGGGGAATTTTCGTATAGATTCGGGTAGGTGAGCCTGTTTCGTGTGTACTTCAGTCCTTGTGGATGATTTTTATACACCGTGTTTGACTTTTTACCCCCTCCCGAATATGAAATTGCAGTCAACTTGGCTTCAGCCGCTTACCGGCTCAGGTGAGAAAGGTGCGCGCGGCTCACGGACAGACGGTGACATACCGACAGCATCACACAGGGCTGATGATGATGATGTTGATGTAGTCGCTTGTTATATTTAACAGTGCAGGACAGGTTAAAAGACTCTCTTTCAAGACGTTGTTTTCCCTTTGTAGAACAACAAAATACTTTGTTTTAACATCTTTTTATCTTCTGATTTAAGAAGGGGATCAACTACTGTGTGATACTAAACGTTTTAAAATCGAATGTGTCACTATTTGTATTATATAATTTATTGCATTTAAATGTAAAATTAGCTAAAGAAAATTTTATGTCATCATCACGGTTGCTGTGAATCACCCACGAATTTTCCAAAATATTTACTTCGACCTAAACTGTGATGATAGGTTAATGTTTTTTTTTTCTTGTTTATTTCAATGTGATTATGTGCGTATAGGATTCGCATGACAGCTTCTCCAGCAAGGTCCTGACAACGCTGCACATTTTATCAATATAATATAGTTAAACTGAAACTTCTGTAGAATTAAAATATGACAGATTTTATTGTTAACAATTATTCGAAAAGTTTATAGAGTTTTGTGATCATTTGCTGTTTGATTACAAAACAAACTGAGAAATATTGATTTATACAAATTGTAAAAGGCAAACAGCTCTTAATCTAACTACGATTGTCTTTAATTTTAAAACTACACTAACGTGATTTTAATATCAATGCTTAAAAAATCGGACATTCAGGTAAAGTCAGACAGGAAAAAAATGAAGCAAAAAAATACATCAATCAGGCTTACAAAGAAAGTAGCTCACAAAAGATGCCTTTATCAACTTAAACCAGAAAGAAAAAGGCATTTAACTAATTGTTTATAAAGCATTTCTACTAAACGCACGCTGCAGAAAACTTATTTGTTTTTCTCTTCATTCAGTGAAATGTTCTTTAGACGGCACACACGCTTTATGGGAACTTGAAGGTGTCGGTGTGTCCGTCCCCCTTCATTCGCGCACTGACGCGCTGCTGTCCGATCACACACACACACTTCAAAAGATCAGAAGACGCGCAGGACGCTCACGGTCCCTCTAAACAAACCCTCCTGGATAACTTCATTCGGACTTCTCAGTTACTCTACCCCCCATAATATCGTCCGCTACTCTGATCGACGCACATCCTCCTATACTTTATTGAGAGTCCAATTGTTGCCGTGTGTGTGTTGGTGCTAGATCTTGGATGAAGGAGCGGAGCCCATGCGGACTGCTGCCATCTGACCCACTCTTATCAATGAAGCAGGAGATCATGGCGGAGGGTCCCCGGTGTAAGAGGAGAAAACAGGCCAACCCGAGGAGAAAGAACGGTAAGAAAGTGCGTTATGTCGAAAAACTGAACTCCGGCTTGTTCTCGCGTCTTTAAACGCACTTAGATTGAGTTAAGATTGTGCGTTGTCAATTGAAACCAAAACGTAAGAGTGAAAACTCGAGTGTAAAGTATACTGTTGTTGGATTATGGTTTAAGTATAATAACTTAATCTTTTTATTCTCTTGTGAATGTTTATGAGTAAATATTGTAAGAAAGCGGTTGTTGAATAGCGGTACTGCCATAGAGCGTCTATTATCTCACAGCACAAAACCGTTATGTGTGTGTGAGTGTGTGCGCGTCTTCTGCTGGACACAATAAGCATCTAAAACACCTTTGTATACTTAAGAAAGTTGTTTTAAGTATTGCAATTGAATTGTTATACTTAGTAGCAGGCTACTGTAAGTGTTTAGTTTGGGTGTAGTTCTGTGGACTTCTGTGTTTAGTGAAGTTGCTGTGCGGTTACAGGTTATGTTATGGGACACTACTCTCGGTTGGTTTCCTAATTTATAAATCCGCACAAGTGTTATGACTTATTAAGATTATTATAAAGGCAGAAGTGACGTGGATTAAAGTGAAAAATGTGTTGTGGGCTAGTGGCCGAAAAAGAATGGGAAACGAAAAGTCATGTAATGGCCTTAGGAGCATTATAAACACAAAGAAAAACAAACTCATCTTCAATACATTTTCGCTCTTACTCACACTCTCCCCTTCCCTTTGTCTTAATTAATATATTTTTAAATGCATACGTTAATTTTAAATGCATAATATTTGGATAGTGTTTAACTACAAATTATCCTGAGTAATTGTTTTATTAACTAGTATAAATGTAAATACGTCACTTGTTATTTTTTGAGAGTTGTGTATACATATATTAATAGTCTCCGTTATGTTTGACCTCAATTTGTTATTAAATGCGAGCTATTGATTATATAAAAATCAATGTAGTCTGTTGGTGGAGTATATGACTCTGAATCAAGTCGATGCGTTAAAAACTCGTTTTGAAATGGGGGCAAAAATTAAGCGATCAATGAGTAGTTCTCCTTAGTTTTTTTCACGTATGAGTTAAAAGGGTAAAACGTGATTTTTTTCAGTTGTTGTGTGAGAACATTTGCTCGCAATGAGGCCCGTACACCAAAACAAAATCATTGTCCAAATTAACTTTTTGACATCAGGACATTATCTCTTTAAAACATAAAAAATGCCTTTGAGAAATAGATATGTTGTAACAAAAATATTTTGTATAGCCTAACGTGTTTTGGGGGAAATGTCTTGACACGTGATTACACGGTTTCTTAATGTATGGAAATAACATAAATTTTAAACGCCAATAAATGATCTCAACCTCTGCACTTCAGTTTAATACTGAATAATCGTTTGGAAACAATTTTAACGCTGCATGCAAAATGTTTGCCTACAATTATTCTGCAGTATTTATTTCAAATCACCCCTTACAATTTATTATTAAATCCGACTACGTTTGTTTACATTCTCTCCGTTTAACGCAAATTTGTCCAATTAAAAACATACTGGATGTTAGAATGACACACTCGTTAAATAACACATTTTACAATTTATTTGCAAAGTTTGTAGCTCGGACCACTTCGCTGGTCCTTTGCTCCTGCAGACCACGGCCCCACCCCGCTGTTTCGAGGGCCCAATGGGAGGTCACATTAGGCCCTATGTGAAACTCGATCCGCTCTCTGGCTGCAGTTGTGTTGTGGTTGTCATTTACCCTCCCACACCCCCAACCTCCCCCTCTTTTTCACAGCACGTCACATCCAGCTGTGAGGGCCAGCTTGACAAAACTGTCAGAGGCGCAAGGCTATAAAGTTGCTGTGTTCTATAGGTAGTCGCGGTTCTGTTGTTGCGTGTTGCCTTCTGTCATGACACATCACCAATTATAAGGTTTTCATGAAGCTGCATTGTTTTTAAATTTCCCTCAGTGTTTTTGTGATTTCCACGCTAATGGAGCCAAATCTGTGATGTTTCATTGTTTCCCAGCTTTTAATATTCAAAATTTTCAGAAAAGAAAATTATATTTGTGATTCATTCTTTTTTGGCTGGTTTAGAAACTGATGCTAGGTCTCTTAATACAAATGATCAGAACCCTTTGTGAGAATGACGATTGAGTCATTGCAGTTACCAGATTAAATCACTTGTTTTTCTGAAAGGAACATTGTGCGATATTTGTTCAGATGGCATAAAGAGGCTAGCAGGTTCACCGAGACAAAGCACTAAGACAATGGAGTGTCATTGGGGCATCTGATTGGCATGGTCTTTTAATCGGCAGTACCAGGGTGTCTAGTGTACTGTCTTTGGCACGTATCATGCACAACCGGGTCATTGTTAATGCAGCTGCGATACCTTTCACCCTCCTATAACCACTTCCTACTAAATCAGCCTTAAAAAATGTTCATGTATAAATTCTCGTCATTACTTATTCACACATTTACAAATAGAAGTCTCTTTCTCTAAAACACACACACCAATCTCAAGTATCTCTCCAGCGGTACCATCATCATTGCTGACCTGAATGCCTTTTATATTTGTTATGCCATGTTTCAGCAACCCCTTTTGCCCCCCCCTTCTCTTTCTCTCCCTCACCTCCCTTCTCCCTCCTTTACTACACACCCCCTCAGTAAACACCCCCGAGGGCAGAACAAAGAAAAGGAGCTCCTCTCCTCCTTCTTAATCACAATTCAGCCCTTTCACTGCCGCCAGGCCACTCTCTCGCTTTCAGCATCCCAAAGCCATAGATGAAAAGAGAAAGAAAAGAGAAAGGGAGAGAGGGTGAGCGAATCAGGAGAGAAGAGGTGGAAATTATGATAGGCCAGGGGAGAGAGCTTGAGGTATAAAGGTACAGTGACATAACTTTGGTGGCTCTTTGCGATTGTTAAACTCCCCTGGTTACGCTGCCCACGCTGTCGACTGCCCCAACTGAGGGACGGGGGTCCTCACTAATAGCTAGATAATGTTACTGGATGCCAGTCTGAAACTATTAAGAGGCGAGTAACAGGAGAGAGAGAGAGAGAATAGGGAGGGACTATGCAAGACCAAAAGAGAGACAGTGATAAGCTTAGTAAGAATTTAGTGAGAGAAAACAAGTTAGAGTGTATACAGGAGAGAGCTGGGGCCGGTAGGCTGAATGGGAGTGCAACAGATTGTTTTATAGACACTGAAAATATATAACAAGTGCACGAGACTAGTTGGATTTAATTTTAAAGAGCTGCTACAAAGGTTAGGTGTTACATGTTTTTGTTTTCACTTTGAAGCCAGAGCACACATTTCTGTTTCACGCAGCACACAAAGTTGTAAAATACTGTAATTTTTTTATTTTGTTTTGTTAGTTATGTTTTGGTGTTGGGGGCTTGTCCCCCGTAAGTTGCCACACATCTGCCAGATTTAAGATAAGCTGTCGACCCAGATATAGAGATAAGAGAAACGAGGCGCTTGGTTTTTAGAGATCCACGGATTTGTATGGATGGTGGGACAGATGCCACTCTCAGGACCAACACTTTCTAGCAGTCCATCGCTTTCACGAAGTGAGACAAAACATCCAGTCAGGGGCCAAACGCCTGTGCCTTTTCACTGACAGACAAGACATCCATTATTGTGTTAGCCTTTCATTCGTTTTCCCCCTGTACCTCAATAGGTCAGGGATCACAAATGCAAATCCACAGGCATACCGAGAGAAAGAGGGAAAGAGAGAGAGTAAAACGTAAGAATACTCAAATGCACCATGTGATATGAATTCTTAATTTTATCTGTTTCGCTCCCTCCCCCCTCGACTTTTTTTTTGTTTGTAAGAAAAGGAGATTATCTGTACACCTTCATTCAAAGTCCCCTCCCCTTTCAACTGGGCCAAGCTGTGCAGGATTTAGGCCGATTTACTTCAGCAAACACCTATGGACACTGGGGAGGGGACGAACCCTGCTTGGAAAGAGGGGGTCCTTTGTTTGCTGGGGTGCAGAAGGCCTAATGCTTCACCGGGCGGCCGTATTATCGCATTAAGCTGTATGCCGGTGGCCCAGGGAGGCTGGTTAAAGCTAAAGCAGTCTGCTATCTACCAAAGACAAGGGAACATACATTAGCAAAGAGACGTGCCCCCATTGTGTGCCTCAAACTTCTTCTCTGGTCGTGAGAGATTAGATGGGGTCTAGGTAGAGACTCAGCTGTCTCGGGAGCATCCGCAAAAACTACAGTTTTGGTTAAAGTACATGCTTCTTCAAAAGAGCTCCTGCTGAACCTTTCTGAAGCTCATGGTATTTTGGACTATTTGCTGGTAGATGGTCGGATTGCTATATACTTTGTGGCAGGAAACTCTAACCGTGGCATAACTATAGTGTTTTTATTCCAAGTTAAGCTATATTAAGACCATCCCCCAGATTTTTCTTGTCTTTCTCCAAGCTAGTGCAGAGAGAGCTTTATCTGACTCTGTTCTCCTAACATCTGTCACCGCTATGAGGGACAGGAGAACACCACCGGGGGCTTTGTTAGTCCTGTGTCACTTGTGACTAACCGGAATGGGCAATTCACAGTAGTGAGTCTGTTCTCTTTTCTCCTGCTCTCCCACTCTCTACTAGATGATACAGCTTCAAATGCCACAGCTCTCGTTTTATACAGTCTAAAGCCATCTCTACGTTGGGTGTGGGCAGTTGGCCTAAGAGTGCCAAAACGCCCACGCTGGCCATCGTGATCAAGATAGCATGTAATGTTTCCGTAGTCTAAGGTCGTACTTTACAAGTTATCTGTTGTTTGTTCAAGGTGCTCGGCCATGGACGTTTATGTGTGTGGTTCAAGGTGACTGACAGGGTTTTTTGTATGTCTTCCCTCCAACTAACCATGTGCACATTTTCTTCATGAGTGAGTGCAGAGTAGCGCTGTGACATTTTATGGCGCCGAATTGCCGTTAGCCTAAACAGCGAGGATTTACCAAGGTCAATAATGAGGTATGTCACTGCAGGCACCAGAAACAACAGTACCGGTGATAATGAATGGAACTAAGGTTGAGCTCGGCTAGGGTGTGTGTGGCGGGGGGAGCACTGGGAATATAACTTGCTTAAAAAATAGATAAGCTCTTAGGATGGAATACAGCACTGTGTTGCTTTTGATAAAAGTTGTTTTGCAGGCATTTTAACCCTTGTTTTTGGAGTTAAATTTGGAGTCAGCCCTAAATATTTCCTGAAGTATAACTTATGTTTGATTACACATATGGATGTTCTCTCACAACACCCACATGAACGCCGTACACACTCACATGGACACATGTCCCGTTTGATTAGTGGAACACCTCCGGCAAGGTCACAGACACATGGAACAATCAATAACGGATCGGTGGATTAAGGTATCATGACATCTGTGGGCCCAGACCTCCCATGTATGGGTGAATGCCTCTTAAAGCCCACACTGTTGACAATGCTCCCGCCCTAATGCCAGATCTATATTACAGGCCAAAAGAGCCCATGTCTGTGGGCTGCGGCCTTGCTGCCAATCACCTGCGTTTGAAAGTTTCCTCTCGCCGAGCTGCAAGAAAACACAGGCCGCGTCTGCCAGCGCGTATCTTCCCTTCACTGTGATGAGGGTGGAGATGTTGGCCTGTGATACGGTGGTTAAGTAATTGGAATAGATTGCTCTCAGAGATTAGCTTGAGTGTAATGGCCTCTTTCATTCTGACCCACAGTCGCAGGCACTGCTCTGAGATCAGACTAAACATGCTTGTCTGTGTTGGAAAGGCCAATAGCTGTAATTACATCAGCCTTGTTATCTAAACACTTACTTATTCAGTCATGCATTTACTACGTAAAGCGAAAGTAAAATGACTGTGATTTTTTTATGACACACACACGTGAACTCCAAAGTGTGAACTGCGGTTCGTATTCCCAGTATAGGACTGGGAAAGAGGGACGGCAGGCGTTGTTTTAAGCAAATGTCAAACTGATACCACAGGTAATGAACGTGATTGATGAATAAGTCATGACAGATCAGACCTGCCGTGTCTTATCAGAGGTGAGGATTTGAAAGAAGTCATCAAGCTCAGCCTTTTCTGTTTTACTGCTTTTCCGAATGTCCAGCAGCAGGGCACTCGTCTGAAATTACAGGGCATAACTTTTTTTAAGGGTTGCAGGTCTAGCAATTAAAGTAATGAGGAGACGCTCAGCTCATAGAAGCCAAGGCCTGAGTGTTATGCTGACTCGCTGCCTTTCAAGTCGATAACTCCTGGCCCACAACCTCAGGCAAGGCATGCCTGCTCCTTATCAGGGAGGATGTCCTGTGCTTTACATTCCTGGGCTAAATGATCCTCTTCCTTAGTGTAAGCGCTGGCACTCCGGAGGATTGGATCTGATGGCTCAGTCAAAGCAGTCTGTGGTCACTACAAATGAGACCCCAGCACTCACTTCAACTGGTGTGGTTATTTTGACATGATAGAGAACCCAATACTGATAAAGACTCAAAGATATGTAAAAACACGTGATTTACCAAAATGTGATTAGTCTTATTTTAGACTTAGGTTAGGAGAAATATGTGGTGTGTTTGTACCTTTAAGTTGTCAATTACCAGAAAATGATGAGAGACTTTATAAATAGGTTTGTTATATTGCACGAGAAGCATTTGAATCCCTGAGGGTCTACTGTAACTGAATGATGTAAGGCTTTAATTGTATTCCAGTTGGTAGGCAGCAACAAGACTGCCATGTGTGCCACAGATCCAGATGGTACAACCGAACCCACCTTTTCAAGCTGGCAAAATCACAGGTCTTAATGCCATCAGCTTTCAAGTTTTACAATAGGCCAGGCCTCGTTATTACCGGCGGCTGCCTTTTTGCCGAGACTGCCATAAAGAAAGTGTTCCTCAGCAATTAAAGCTAATGAAATATTCATGTGTGGCACCTTCCTCAGCCATCCTCGCAAATGAGCAAGCTATGCCGCCACCCCCAAAGCCCCCCATCCAACCAACTCCAGCTTTATTATGGCGGTAGCCTGGCATGTCTGCAATTAGTGCACTGTCTAGCAGTGTTGGCTGGGTATGGCGGGTAGCGATAGGAGGAGAGGGGAGGGTAGTGTTAGGGATGTCGGAGAGGTCACGTGATGCTTTGGAAGGTACACAGGAAATGGAGAAGGGGAAGGACCAAGCAAGAGCCATTTGTAACATGAGGGTGGCACCGCCCGCTGGTTCACTTCACACACCAGCTTTTGTGCAAACATGCAAGGAAGCAAGGATACTTGTGTAGAGGTTGGAGGTGTGAGACAGTTAAAAATGTGTGCAGGAGTATTTATTGATTGGGTAACATTATTTTTTAATATAGCGTGATGCAATTATACAATGTCCTTTGTCTGGATGTGATGCATCTTGTGTCACACTGTATCAGAAAAGACACAACTCTCAATCCACTAGTTGATCTATTACACACACATAGAAAGTTTCTTTTTTTCTTTCTTTTCTCACACATAGCGACAGATGGACACAAATAGCCATAACAATGTAGTTTTGTTAAACCAAAACAAAAGAGGTAGAAAACAGTAACTGTTTGTACAACTAAACAAACTTTTACCTGGAACTCTCATCTTTGTTAGTTGTTATGGCAATCGGCAGAGGACACTGATTTAAATTCTTTTATCACAGCGAATGGTGGCAGTTGAATCCTTAATTCACATTTGCATTAACCAAAGACTTTGCCCATCTCCACATCAACCTGGAGAGGCCTTTGTCACTTTATGAGGTTTTCACTCTGCCAGTGACCCTTTTGCATGTCAATGAGGATCCGCACGGTCTCCTCCCTCATTCCCACGCAACAATGTCCTTACCATGGTGCACCTTTCCCCGGAGCCCTGTGAGAAGTCCCGTGCATCTTCCAAACAGGCCAGCCCTGCCGTGTTTACTGTGGGATTAGGGGGGTGAAGGGGGCGGCTGCGGGAGGGTCCGGGGGCAGCTGAGGAAGAGGTAGCCATGGGAAGGGCCCCCCAAAGGCATGGAATGCCGGTGAGGTCAGCAGGGGTTGGTGCGGGGGGAACCAAAGAAGCTCTCCGGGGATGGAGCAGGTGCTTTTGTGTAGTCCGTCAGGCATCAAAGACGTGACGAGGCTGAAAAGGTTAGTGCTGGCGCTGCAAAGCGAGACACCCCCCCAACGCACACACACTTTTCTTTGGCTTCGTACTTGTGAGAGTGGGTGCAGGAGTGAAAGTGAAGGCTGGCTCCCATGCTCTAGTGTTCAGAGGTCACTTTTTGTACCTGAATGGGCTCCAAAGGAAGAGAGGTCCATGGCAAATGCTCAAAGTAAAGTTTTCCGCTCCGTAACGGGCTGTTTGCAGGCCTGTCATCACATATGCATTTCATTTCGGCACATAGATGGTTCATTTGGACACATCGGGGGGCTATAAGTCCTTTCAGTGATTCTAAAACTATCATACCTTTGGACTGTTAATCGAGCATTAATATTTAACATTTATGCATTTGGCAGACACTTTTATCTAAAACGACTTTCAGTGCATTCAAGTTATAATTGATCAGTACATGCATTCTCCCAGAATCAAACCCACAACTTTTGTGCTGCTCTACCGATTGAGCTACAGGAACACAACTGAGCTACATGAGCACCTGTGATGAATGTAATGTAAAATGTATTATTCTAATTTAACAACAATGAGCTCAGTATGACTTTGTGAAAAAATAAAGCCAATAATGTTTTGTGACAAAAAGAAGCAAAATAACTTTTTCTTTATACTTTTGATCCCCGTCACTGCTCTAACATGGCTTTGGGTCAAAAAGCCCAGTCAGACATAATGCTAAGAAGTCTTTGCAGCCTAGCGACAAATTGTCTTGCCTTTCTGTGCACTTGACGTCCCAGCCTCACCCAATCAGTGCACCTCATGTCTTTTTTCTTTCTATTAGGATGGGCAAAGCAGGAGGAGGTGAGGTGAGGAAGCGGGGGAGGCGGCGGGTTTCAGTTGTTGCAGGTTGCGTCATGGGACCCGCGGTGTCCCCTTTTGTGCAGCACGTCAAATGTGGTTAACATGCGGCCATTTATCTGCAAAGCCCCCTGGGTGTACAATGGCCTGGCTGTGTGTGTGTGTGTATGTGAAGGGGGAGGAAATGGTAGAGCGGTGGGCTTAGCATCGGAGCATTCCTATTCTCTTTCCCTGTCGCTGTCCCCTCCCCTCCTCCCCTCATTTCTCCTCTTGGCTGCACACAACCCCTCAGTCATTGTTTCGTTCTTTTTTATTTTTCTCCCCCGGGGTGCTGTGTGGAGCGACTGGGTCAGGCGGCATCTGACAAGGTGCTTCAGAATGTTGTGGGCTCCTGTGAGACGAATTGTTCCCTACGAATGCTGTGTAAACCGTCAACCCTGCGGTAACCAGGGTGAGAAAAAGAAGGTGTGCTTTAATTCCCAACAGCACCTAGCATATTGTAGATAGCTTTTTGCCGAGTCAGAACCATAAGATGTTCCCTCCTCGCTTAGTCCTTCTTTGAGAACGCTTCATATCTGTAAAGTCTAAGACTGTGTATGTACTGGCTTTCAAGGTCCTTAAAAACAACATAACATTATCAAAGCCGACGAGACAGTTGTGGCTCTTTTGATTGCCTAGTTTGTTTTGCCTGAGCTAAGCCGTCTTTTCACTAGTTTTCTGCCAATAGAAGTGGCATGCATGCATTTCACAGGTAACAAGATTAGTCAGACCAATGATTGACTCATTTGCCAAGGGAGCTGCTGAAATAACCGCACAGGAGCTGAATGTGAAATTTGTTAATTTCATTTTTTCAGACTAGATACAGTCAAACAGATACTAATGGTGTCACTTCTCCCCTAGAGAGTGCAGATGCAAGGGTCAAGGGCCAGTCTAATGATACAAGTGATGTGTGTATAAAGGGGGTGTAAATGCATTTTTGCTATACATGATTCTCTTTGCAATGCTATGTGGTTGCTGACATATACTGTAGCCTTCCCAGCATGAAGAGAGAGTAGACAATTCGTCAATTCAGTATGGTGCATTACAGAAGAAACAAATTAGGTGTAACTGAATTGCAATTTGCTGAGATATTTGTTATTGAAAAGCAAGTTTATTTTAGGGAACGGCCGGACGAGTCACTACTTCAGACATTTTTGTTGTACATGTTGTTTTCCTTAGAATGGGCGGTTACTGTCCCTGGAGGCGAAGAGCTCGGAGAAGCCGCAGAGAGCACTACCATTTTCATTTTCCATGTTCTCCCTAAAAATACATCGCAGTACATCCCTGCATTTTTGCGGCGGATGCCGTAAACCGAGTCCCGTTGGAATTTTTTTTGCTTCTCTATCCCTTGTAACGCAAGGGCAGCTGATGTGTTAGGGACCAGCACATAATTTCCCATCTCATCTAATTCAAGAAAGAATAGTTTACATTAGCAGCGCCAACAAAAACCATCAGCCAAAAACATTCCAGGAACCCCCTAACTGACCGTGAATGTTATCTATAAATTTGTCCTCACAAGCTATTTACCCTTGTTGCCGCTCTTTACCTTCGTTTTCTTTTCTTTGGTCAACAGTTGAGCATACTGTTTTGCATCACATAAACAGTTCCCAAGCCAGTCCCGTACTTATTTCCCATGACCGGCTTTCTTTTTGTGATTTAAAGTCGACACACAGCAGAGTCTGAGGTGAGCTTTAATTTTTGTAGCTGTTTGGTTACAAATGTTTGCTGGAAAGCATCTTCTCTGGTCAAAAGATGTGGCTTTACGGTTTGAGATAGTTACTCACTCATAATGTTTCTCAACATAGGAAGTGGCATAAAACAGTCATACCACATGAGACAACTGCAGTTGAATGTTTGAGAGAAACAGCGCACTCCAGCTGTCCGTTGCTACTCGACTAACGGCGATCAGCAGAGAGCTGTTGACACACGGCCATCTGTAAACATTTAAAAAGATGAGTTTGCCTACAGACTCTCCTTTTTAATTAAAGGCCCGGGATGGCGCCCACCCTTTTCCACAGGTTATGTGATAACTGCACCTCTCTGTGAAGAATGAGAAGGTCTGCTGACGTCTTCTCCAAAACACTCGAGCGAGGGTGGAGATGGCCTAAATTAGGCTCTCTGACATGAGCCATAACAGTACGCGGGGAACTTCCTGTTGCATTGATTTGAACCGGTCCATTTCAAACTGATATTTACCAGTTAGATGTTTGTGACCTTTAAAATGACGCATCTTACAATGCATTCTAGTTGTCTTGTCTATGATCAACTAAAGACGGATGCATTTTTGATGAGGTTGTCAGAGGTGTGTGTGTGTGTTACATGAAGATCGAGTTGTTTATGGCTGTCAGTGTCTGGTTTTTGTCTGGCAACCAAGTACACAAGGAGAAGCAAACAAACAAATCTGCAAATAAACAATGGTGGAGTGAGACAGGAGATGGGAAGTCCTCCTAGGGACCATGTCAACCAGTTCACCTGAAACTAATGCCCCAGCAGACTCTCCTTTACGCAGTGCCCTAATGAGTATGAGGTTGGCGTGGGAAACAAGGCGACGAGGCACAAATAGGTGACCCACTAGGCCAGGGTGGGGGTCATACCTCTTGTTTAAGGGGGTCTTTTGTTTGCATGTCTAAGACATGGGAATTAGTGAGACCATAGTGATGTGGGTTATGCTTGAACAGCATGAAATGCAGCATATTACGTATGGATTAACAGTGTTATTATATACCCTATAAAGTGTGTTTTTAATAAAAGGATATTTTCTCTTAACAATGTATAGTGCATTAGACCTTTTTGGCTGTGTTATTAAGTGAATGGCTTCAGAAATAAAAAATAAAAAATGCCAGGACTTGCTATGGATATTCTGTGAGCATCATCACAGGTCATTTGTTGAGTCCGTATTAGTTTGTATTGACCACACCAATCAGATTCTATAATACGTGTCTGCTGAAAATCTAGGTTAAATGCAAATTGATTTAAGCAATACCAGACAGTAATTAACATGTTAGTTGTGTATGCGTGCACTAGACCAGAAGGTCATTCATTAAGATTTGGTAAGGTCCACAGTTACTATTCAAACCAATTGAAGGAAAACTAATTATTTTTCTAACCCTCCCTATACAGCAAGAGCGAAAACTGTCAGGAAATGTTTTTGATGTGTGATAAGAGAGAGGGGGGGTTCTTATGTTTTTGGTAACTGAGCCTGTCATATTCAGACCATGAGTGATATAAATTAAATGAGTTTGACAGTTATGTAACCTTGAATATGATGAACCCTAGGACTCAGGCATCCGATGTATACAGTCATATTTGTAAATAAAGAATAAACAAATAAATAATTGAACAATCATTTATATCTACAATAGATAAATGCTTTTATAAATACAACCCAAGCAATTCTATCTGGTATTGTTATCTTTTCATGTGCCTGCTCTTTGTGTTAAATCTGTATATAAACTAATAACTGTCTTCCTCTCTCTTTCTCTGTGTGCGTGTGTGTGTGCTGATGGTCATCTCATCCGTTCATCAACATAGGTAAGCATATCTTTATATACACATCAAACACATGCTGCAAGCACTTGCTCTTATTTCCTTATTTGTCTATTGGATAAAGAAGCTTTAAGAAGCACTCAAGAAACCTGTAGACTTCCTCTTTTCAAAACGCTCAAAGTGTTAAAAAAGTGTTATTATAAACACTTCCTCTGTTGCACAGTAACAAAGTCACAATTGCGATACGGTTCAACTAATTATTTGAGTCTTCTCTGATAAGCAAACTCTCATCATGTCCCTTAGTAATTCTTGAAGTCTGTAGTACACATACAGCTGTTCATAAGCGATGATTATCTGCGCTTGTGTGAAGCTGCGTTATCTATTATTAGATCTTAACTAGATACAAGTCCACCATGCTTCTAGTCTGGCAATGTGACAGTTGACTTAAGGACACCTTTTGTTAGTCATTTAGAATATATTTAATACAAACTGATGAGATATATGCAAAAGATATACAGGTTAATAACAAACGAGCTTTGGTAAAGGAAATGTTATTTGTAACTCTTTATCTTACAAGTGTAGTCACGGTTTTAGCAGTAACAACATAAACAAGCAGCTTTCGTGGAGCACACGTTTCTTCCGGTAAACTCAGCTAAGAATCAATAACAACGAAGTACTTTTAAAGTAGTTTATTTATATAACAAGCAAATAAACAGCACATAGATTACTTAGGAAACCAAAACATTTAATATTTTCGATGAGGTATCTGTTCAAGAGTTCAATTTGGCAACTAGTGTTGACAGAGACCGGAAGTAAAGTTCCCGCACGTGCGTCCGATGAAACCGTCTATATGTGTCCTTTTGTGTAGAAGTGATGTCACACTATGAAGGATCTTTAAAGCAACTAACAAAATAATTAATATTAAACTGTTCTGATGTAAGCCTGCGTGCTTTCTCAGATCCCTTAAAGCGAGGCAACAATATCTCTCTCCACCTGGGGAAATAAATAAATCCCGTTTCCCAACTGTGCAAAATCTGTTCTTTAATGTGGAGCACAGCTCCTAGGCTGCATTATGTGGGTGGGCCGATGTTCTTCCCACTAAAATTCTAGGATACGATTTTCTTTTTGCCTGGCTGAGAAATGCATTCCCTTGCCAAGATGGAAGAAGGCTTCACGAAAAGGTGTCCCCAAGGAAGCTGGTAATGATTTGCAAAAATATAACCCAGAACGAATATGGAAATATAAGAAAAATAGTTCATCTGAATTTACTTGGATATAGATTTTCCCCCCCGATTCAAACAGAATTTTGTTGTCTCCCACTGGACTCTATAAACATTTATTTTAGAAAACGTACTGTAGGTTTCTCACAAGTTTCGTGAGTTTAAAATGGAATTTAGTCTCAGAATTTAACGTGTGTCCTGTCGAAGATGCTTATCTTCACCTACTCTGTATTTATGGTGCATGTATTTGAGGTCCTGACAGTTCCACACCTTTACCACAGAAGCTGACAGAGGTGGCTATTTTGAAAAGTGACATGCGCTGATACAACTAAACTGAGCTACAGTGTGAAGAACTGGTGTGCATTTCTTCTTACATGGACTGTAGATATTGTAGATGCAAGTAATATTCAGTTGTTCACTTAAGGATCTGTTTTTGCTTAATATTTCATTTAGGTTTAACCACACAAAGAACAAAAAATGTGTTGAGTGTTAAACACACCTTGTGTGGAATTGTGGCTAAAGGAAAACCTGACCAATGCTTTTGTAAAGTAAAATGGAGAAATTCACATTGTGCATATGTGTGTGTGTGTGTGTGTCTGTGTGAGAGAGAGAGAGGTTGAGGTACAGAGAGCATTTTCAGATAAAAGCTGCAACTCGTTCTGCCTTTCGGCAACACTTCTATTTCGGATATGATAATATCCTTACACAGATCCCTATTTCTGCCGCCTTATCGAGGCTCTTATATGCGACTAGTGCTCTTAAAACTATTCTAAGCGAAATGGCTCGAGCATTTCGAGATCCCCCGTTTTAAGTGGCAAATTGTTAAGTAACAATAGAACCGACCATTTGCTAATTGAAGCCTATAGTCAAATTAACCGAGGACTGATTGGTAAAGAAAGAGAAGAGCCCTTGCTTTAGAGTGCACCTTGAGTGCCTACACCAGTGTCTCCATGATTTGGGATTGAAAGAGTGGCAGTGGCACAAGTCCCAGTCGGCGGTTACTAGGGATGGTCCGATACCATTTTTTCTTTCCGATACCGATACACAGGTTTAGGGATACCGAGTATTGATCTGATACCTGGGTGTGTATCTGTATATACAGCTGTATATATTAGCACTGTATGGAAGGATATCTTTATTTTATGGTGTGCTTCTGGCTTATTCCTTAATTAAACATAAACAAATACATACAGTGAACTAGAGTATTTTTATTATCTGAAATACATTTAACAGTAAAATTATTTATTTTTCTTAAAAATTATTTATTTTCTGCTGGCACAAATCTAATACTGTAAACTGAAAAGGTCTTTTAGTTTTAGGCAAGGCAAGTTTATTTATATAGCACATTTCATAAACAAAGGTCATTCAAAGTGCTTTACATGGAAACGAGAAAACTATATATAAGAAAAAAAAAAATATATATATATATATATATATTTTTTTTTTTTTAAATAAGAGATACAAAATAAAATCACAATAAAAGCAAAGATACGTGAAAAATTAAAGTAACATTTAAAAGAAAATAAATGTGATTTAAAAAAAATATATAACTGTATAAAACAGTGCAACAAATAAATCTAGGAATATAAAAATTATTATATATTAATAATATAACAAAATAATATCTTTAAAACTTAAAAGTCCAGAAACAATTTGGTTAAATTAAAGGCATTTCCGTTTTTAAATACAAAAGCACAAAAAAGGTTCTTTAAAAACACTAAGGGGTGGTTTCCCAGACAGGGATTAGCTTAAGCCAGTACTATTCCTTAGTTAAATTAGGATGTTTAAGTCATTTTTAAAAGCATAATTTATAAATAAACACTACTGGTGTGCATCTTGAGACATAACACTTGCACTGATATATTTTAAGGTTTTCGATCAAGCCAACACTAACATCTAAGTTAGTCTGGGACTAGACTTAAGCCCTGTCTGGAAAACCGCCCCTAAGTGTAGCCACAAAGTAGTGAATTATTTCAGAAGAAATGAGTTCTGTTTTGCAGCGTTAGTTATAGCGTTAGCTTGGTCTTGTTTAACTGTGGGTTCACACCATATGCGAGTTCAACAATTTGCACGAGTAAATTACATATAAAGTCAATGCAAAGACGCGATCAGATGCGTCATCGCGTGGGGCGATGCGAATGACACGATATGGGTGGCGCGTTTGCTGCGAAAACACGCGCTAGTCGCCTCAAACGCATCTTCACCCACGTTGTAAATATTCAACTCAAGCAAAAAATTTGCATGACACAAAGTTAAATCCCACGAGTAATCTAGAGCGAGTAACGCAATGCCCCGCTTTGGTGTGTACGTAGCATAAGCAAATGGTATTTGATTGGTACATGGGTTCAAGTACTCGCCGATGTCAGGATTTTTTGTGGTAGCGGCGGCATTTCCGATACTGCTATTGGAATCCGAACAGCCCTAGCATTTACCTAGGTTGGTTCCATTTTTAAACTGTTTATCCTCCTGCCAACTTCGCCGGTAAGGCGACCAGCATGATGTGTTGTTGGCCGGACTGGAATGTGAGGTGTAATCTGCCCGTAATAGATGGATTTTAAAATTAGCTTTAATCTCCAAGCCCCACCCCTTATTTCCTGAGTTACACAGTACTGTAACACTCCCTCAGCAGCAATTTCTTTAAGTAATAAGTATCTCTGAAGTTCGGACGAGGAGGGGCAGCCCGCTAGGCTAAAGGAGGAAAGATGCCAGCATGACTCAGGAATGAGATGTGGTGGGTTGCCATTTCAGTCCCACCTTCTATAGATGTCACCTCCCGCTCCTCCAGCTTATTCCGACATCTGGAGTTGATCAAGCGGTCACTTCCTAGTGCTTTTAACCACCCCTCACCCCCGCGACTTAAAGGGGGTCGACAGCTGTTAAAACACCTGAGCGCGCTTGCCAAAGACCCCTCTTTCCCCCACCTCCCCACGGAGGTGCACACATTACATGCTGGTGAGGAGAAAAAGAGCCACATGCTAACTCAGGTGGCCTGGCAACCTGACACCACCTGGGTTCCATGAGTCTAGACCAAAGTTCTGGCCTAATTTGAGTGTCTGCTGGGATTACAGCCCCGCAGCTCTCTCTACAGCAGGGATCTGAAGTCTACGGGCAGATTGTATCAGCAATTTAGGTCCTGTCGGCGGGTGATCTTTAAGGTTGTGAGACAAGCTGAGGTTCAGACAGCTGTAGCCCTTTTGATCTTCTAGTCTCCCACTGTAGCGGTCCAAAGATAGCTGTCACTCACACACACCTAAAAATAGCACTTACGAAAAACAAGACACCTTACGCTGTGGTGCGCGTTCACGACCAGCTAAATGACAGAAAACACTTTGGACACAAAGGGTGTTTTAGCGTAAGAACAAAACAATGGCTGAGTGCTGAGGTGATTTAAAAAGTGGTTCATGACCTAGCCTTTCTTTCTGCTGCGACTGAATGTAACAGAATCAGTGTTAGCCTCTAGCATCCCTTGAGAGAGGGCATTATGGCTGCTGTATTGTTGCCTAACCTCCTGCCAACTGTGCAGGGAACAAAAGGGCGAGCGTTTATTACCAGAGCCTGCTGTGTTAAAGGAAGCCCAGACCAGCCCTCCTTTCCTGGGGATGGCCTGCGTTTGGCTACACTTTTATCGAGCAAATGTAGCTCTCACTAATAACCAGGTAGAGATAGGTAGTTCTTAGAAATGATGTGTCATTTTGAGCTTGGCATGAGTTTACTGCTTAAAATGTGTAAATGATCACAGAGTTGGCACGCCATTATTGGCTCTCACTTTCACTTAATTACTTCCGCACAGTTCAGGCATATATCATATAAGTACATTCACATCCATTCTGTAGTTTAGTAAATGCAATATGGTATGTTTGTGTTTTTTTAGAGTATTGTTTTTAAACCACATACTATTTTATGTAATGTATATACAGTATATATACAGTACTGTGCAAAAGTCTTATTGTGGGTTTACACCAGATGCGAGTTCAACAATTTGCACAAATAGATTACATACAAAGTCAATGCAAAGACGCGATCAGACGCGTCATTCGCATCGCCCCACGCTATGGGCGGCACGTTTGCCGTGAAAACACGCGCTATTTGCCTTAAACGCGTCTTCGCGTCATTGAAAATATTCAACTTGAGCGAAAAATTTGCATAACATAAAGTTAAATCCCGCAAATAATCGTGATGTGATTGCACGCTTTGCATTTGGTGTAAACCCACAGTTAGGCTACCAAGCACCAAGCCATAATTAGATTTGTTGTTTATGCAATGTTATAGTGATCATATATAATTATTTCTCAGGTTCTTTATTAGAATACAACCAGAAAATACAGGAAACTTGTATGTAGTAATAAAATAAGTATAAAAGTATAAGCTGAAGTGTCAAGTATTTAAGGTAAACTCCCCTTCCACTCGAGCAATAGGCAGCTGCAGGATCTCTTAAAGCTAAATGAAATTAAATCCTAATTTCTAATTCTAATCGAAGACTTTAGTGTCCTCAAGCTCAAGATGTATTTAGTGCCAAGTGAGGTCACACTAAATACTGATCGATGCCTGAAGAAGACATTTAGTTTCGGAAATTGTTTTTATTTTGTGTACATATTTCCTGTATTTTTGTTTGTATTTTAATAAAATAGATTGAAAAATAAATATGTATGGACACTAAACCTTCTAAAACAACAAGTCTGGTGGTGGTGGCCTAAGACATTTGCACAGTACTGTACGTATTTTATGTAATAAATGACATAAAGTATAGTTTATACATTAGACATTGTACAGTATATACATTGTAACAATATAAATTACTAACTTTATGCGCTTTCTTCTCCCCGAATTGGTCCATTTGGCTTTCACATTAAAACCAGGTTCCGCATTCAGCACAGTCATATGATAGAACAGGAAGTGGCAAGGAAAACAACTGTGGTAATTATTTGTCGAAACATTGCTAATTCTGTGGCTTCTGCTTGTTACCATAGCTGCATATATTCTCTCATTGCCGAACAAATACAATTTTAGATTTACTGTAGTCGGCTTGTTGGAAAGTATGCGGTTGTTGTTCGTAACAACAAAGCACTTCGTTCCAAAAAACAACATGTTTATATGGATACAAAATGGCAGCTCAGCCAAGAGGTGAGCTCGCTTAGTTATCCCTCTCCATCCCTGGCCGCCAGAGTACATTTATGGCGCTCGCCCTTAAAATCATCTCCACCTGGATGTTGTAGGCTGGAGTCCAAACACAATAAGGAAATAAAATACGAGTGTGAAAAGCTAGCAAGAATGGCTCTCCTCCCGCTGGGACCTGCTGCACTCCACAATGCACTTCGATGACAGGAAAAGTTTATGGCGATTTGTTGAATCAAAAGGAGGAGAATGGGGAAAAAAAGCTATGAGCGTGAGCTGTCACATTCCACACCCATGACGGAGGCATGCGTATTTTCAACTAGCTTAGTCCAGCTGCTACATGCTAGCCTGAGAACCAATTGTCAGGGTTGGCCACCGGCCCGTAGGATCAAATCGGACTCGTTGTTAAGTGAGAATTATTTTTTAACTGAGATTGGTTGTAAATAGGAAAATCGTTTTAAATGGGTCTTTTAGCCAGCCACAAAAAGATCTCAAATCAAAGGTGCACTTTCTGATTCATGTTGTACTGTGCACAACTATGTTAAGCAACTTCACTTAGTTTCTCTTTTAATCTACATCCTTGTTACCATGGGATAGATTAGCCAGTTTGTCTTGCTCACTTAGCTTATTAAAGCTGTATTGGACTTTAGGGATTGCAAAGAGATCCGTTCTACTATGAGAAGACAGTATGTATGGTTGAGGCTGATATCATTGCAACCCAATGGTTGTTTAGTAGTCAGTTCAGGACATTCTTCAATGTTTCATCAAAATTAAACACACAGCTATAAATTTTAAAAAGGAGTGCGGCAATTCATCCCGCCAAGACCTTTTGGGTAATTCTGATGTAACAGTTTTAAGCTCACACAAGAGAAAAGGTGGATAATTTACAGCTGTCATGCCGCTTGCAAAATATGACTTGCCGATGAAGCAACAGACTTTAATAGTCCCATTAAATGTATGTGGGTGTGGAACAGGATAAAGATGTTGTTGGTTTTTTTCTTCTATGAGGGGGGGAGTAATGAAGACCAAATGACTACTCAGAAGTCATTTATTAGATTTTTTTTAACCTTCAGCCTACCGATTCACTTGGGTGGAAAGTTTTGCCCAAGGGGGTGCACGGCTGTCAGTTCCTCTTACCTCAGACAACCATCGCCATCGACGGTGTCGAATAGGAACAGTGGGACAAATTACCCGTGCTGTGCCCAGGGGGCAGGTGGCTTTTAGGGGTCGTTTTCTCAGGTCACATGTAAGAGACGTACATCTGTCACTGTGAAGGTAGCACTGGGGGACACGCGGCTCGCCGTTCCCTGATGTGTAAATTGATTCAAATTGACAGACGGTGGTACCTTTTGCTTCGTTACTCCATGTGCCCCCCTTAACCGGGGGAGAGGACCATAAAGCAGGGTTTGTTAGGGTAATCTAGGCCTTTGTCCACTTATCAACATGACATATTATCTGTGTGGAGCTAGATGAGGTATTACAAGGTTCAACTGAGGAGCAGTTTATTTGTGAATAATTCAACACTTTTATTAATCCAGCTTGAACGTTTTACACGTTATATTTTTAAACAGTGTAGACAGATATATGCATGTGGTGTTTGAAAACACAGGAAGGTCTTTGCGAGGTTAAAAAGGTATTGCAGATATGTGTAAATATAGTTAAAGGACATCTTTAGAATTTGCTTTACTGAAGGCCCAAAGACAGGTTTGAGCAAACCAGTATCAGAATTTATGGTTCACTGGTCTAAACAAACATCTTATCAGCTTGTTTATCTGTATCTCTGGTTCACCTTATCTAAAGCAAACATCTGAAGCCTCTAATTAGTTTGTTTTTTACACTTACTGATACATTTACTTTGAATGTTAGTGTTTATATCATGACAGCAATTCTCAGAACATCCAAACTTTTTTTGGTTTTTATGTTTATTAGTAATTTAGTTCACTTTTAAACATTTACTTAAAAAAACACTCAACCTTTTACCTTGATTGAAATTTTTTTATATTTTATATGAACTGTATATTTTATGTAAAATTATAGCATAGGCCAGATCACTTTTTAATGCCAGTTTAGAACTGACACACATATTCTGCGAGTCTTCAGTTGTGGTTGTTAACCACCATCAGATGACAATATACAGTGGTGATGTAAAGACTGACCCATTTAAATTACGTATAGCACAGTGTGCAGTCGTGGTTAGACATGGCTAGATGTCAAATTTGGATATAGGGAGGCTGCGGGTTATTACTGGATTGGAGGTGTGTGCCGAGTGGGAACCAATCAGGGCGATGTCTGATGAGCCAGCTAGAAAGTTTCACTACTGCAAAAGTTCGGCACAGGAAATGAACAAATAGGTTGAAAGGCACAATGAATGGTGCTAAAATTGCAATGTTTCGGTTAAAGGGGAAAAAAAGGAACCTGTGCATCATCGGTTGGCATGTTATATACGGTATGTTAAATATATATATTTTTGGAAGCGTTTGCATGCATGAAAAGGTATAAAAGAAAGCAAACTGCATTTTATGTGTGCTATACTGGATTGTTTCATCTTATGGCTTTCACGAATATGCATGAGGCTCTGGTGATATCTGTAGCGTCATTCATCATCGAATAATTGCATAAAATACTATTCAGTGAGAAAACCCCAGATGCCCCGCACATTTAATCTCAGATATTATATTGCTCCCTGGATATGCTCTTACTGGACTATCCACAGCAATGAAATAAGAAAAATTAATTGCTTTAAAATCGTTTCTTATTTACATTACAGCATCATTGAAACGGCAGCATATTAAACACACACACATGCACACACACACACAAAACTCCCCTCAGGTTACACTAATCAAAAGGAAAGCAGAGAAAATAACCTACCAGATGATATTATCATAGAAATGTCTATCCATTTATATTTCCCAACTTTTTAAACATGCTGAGATGTTAAGTCTGTACTCAGAAATGTAGATCTACCGATGAACTTGACCAGCGGGGCATGCTTCTGTGCCAGCATGCATAAATTACATCACATACAAACCAGTTAATATTTCACTAGGGAGAAAAATTCAATGCCCTGGACCAATGCAAGCCAATGGCAGAGATTACAATACATAGTAAGGTCTGAATTGTGTTAGATGTGAAACAAAGGGTTCCCTGCAGTCAGTCTCTCAGGGGTGAAAGGTCAACTCGGCAAATCTGACATACTGCACATTAAGATGTGTGGGCCAGGGAGCCTTGAGGTATTATTTGGCACCTGGCAAAGATCAAGTCATGTGTGTGCGTGTTTTTGTATGTATTTTAGGGGCACCTGAATATTTCTACTTAAATTATAAAGTAGCAGCATAGTAAAATGATAATTTACATCTGTCTGTGAAATCATTATTAAATGATGCAGGGAGAAAGCGAAGCGGGTATATTTTGGATTTGATCTAAAACATTAGGAATTAAACATGTTGCTTTCTTTTGTCAAATAGGTTTTGAACATTTCCAGTGAGCACTCCCACCTAGGTCAATAAATTATTCAGACTTTTTGGAAGTAGGCCTCGCATCCCCCGAGAGGCTAGCGGGCTGCAAAAGCCAGAATGGCTTTATCGTTTTGAACATTTACATGGGTATACTGTATGTTCTTAGACTGAGGCTCATCTTTTCTAAGGCAGCTTAGCAGGTTTAAATAATGACTTAATTTTAGAAACAGGAAATCGCTGAATTTTCTTGCAAATTATTGTCATTTAAAATGTGTAAAGGTATTAAATTAAATTCTATATAAAACAAACTCACACATATTTGTTGTTCTGTCCTGGTGAAGACTTCCCATAGACTTTTATTGATTTAATACTGATTCAATTATGTATTCTATGCTAACCCCCCTAAACCTTTAATCCAAACAAAGCACTTTTTATTAAAGCTATTCCCCATAATGTAGGTGATTTCAGAGAGAGAGAGAGAGAGAGGAAGAGAGAGAGAGAGAGAGAGAGAGAGAGAGAGAGAGAGAGAGAGAGAGAGAGAGAGCAGTTGATATCTTCACGTGTAAGAGTCTTATCAGAGACAACCAGCTACATGGCTTTCTTTTCCCCCCTCTTTTGGCAAACGACACCCTGTTGCAGCAACATTGCTGGCTCGATGATGTGAGGTGTTTTCCACCTTCTACGCAAATGTGTTTTGTTGACCTAAACTAACCCTACCGCAATACATGTACACTAATAGTAGTACAAATACAGTATGTTAACACATACAGTACACATACATGGTGTGAATCTAGCTGTGCCTCATTTTACAACACAGTATACTCAGTGGTGTAGTGGTGTCTGGAGAAGTGGTTATACTCTTAATTTATGCCCCCAGTAGAAGTGGGTATACCTCATTCCATCAAATAAAGAGGTGGGTATACTCCGTATACCTGCGTATACCCTGCACTACACCTCTGAGTATACTTGAATGAACGTAATGCGTGCCATTGGTTCACCAGTACAATAGCAATTCAGCAAGTCAATTTTCAGGGTTTAAAATCATGATAACTGGAATGGCCATCAGCTGTAGATTGCCTTCTTCATTTTGTCGTGAGGAAGTCGAGTTCAATCAAATGACACGGCCTCTCGGTCAAAAGTGTATTTCTGTGTGATCCATGGTAACGCAACATATCTGGTAAACAGACAGAGGTCCTTAGAGAAAAGAGCCCTGTGCATCACATGCTTTGTGATAATCTATCGCAAAGTTCATCTGAAGCTACAATGACTCAACCTCACCAGGTTGTTTATGCCGAGGAATCACAAGAAATAAATGTTGAAACATTATACAAATGATAAAAACTGGCCAAAACATATACCCATATATGCACATCTACAAAAATGTTCACTCTTCAAAGATAGGTTTTAGCTCGAGAATGATACGATCACTGTAAAAACTGTAGTCCTTTGCATGTGTAAAAGAGGTGCAGCTGCCATTTCGGTTAACGTCTGCTCAGTGCCCATCTCAAGGTGCTAAAGGCTGATTAAGTTCCTTCTATAAGTGCCTCTGGCTCAATTGCTGGGCCCCAGTGATCACACCTCTGAAAGTGGAACTTGCCACCCGTACCAGGTCACACCTTATCCCCCTCATGACTGATAAGAGCCGCACAAGGGCAGAAAATGCTCGTGCTAGCAAATATGTGACAAACAAAGCAGCAATAGTTGTCAGCCACTAAGTCACGGTGACATTCGCTGTACCAAAGAAAGTTGCGGTTTAATATGTGCAAACACGTTCTATTTATCAGTTTGTACTTGAGAAATGTTAAGCAAAAAAGGGAAGCTATTCAGATATTTTTGCTCATGAAGTTTTAATGTCTTAAACTGTTTTTTTTTTCAACGGCAATCAAAGAGTTAATCGTCTTATAAGAGGTCTGAAAGGAGCCGTCCATGGGAGAATGTGACCTGGAGTCCTTTCACCCTTGTTTAAATAACAGGTTTTGAGACTGTGGAGGTTTTTCTTGGCACCTGTTGAAGTCCAAACTCCCCAAAACAGAGAGTTTCACAGGCTTTTGTATTTTAAGAAAACATGTATTTTTGGCCACTGTCTAGTTCTGGTTTCCATGGAACTCTGGGAGAAGGTCAGAAATCAGTTTTCTTCTGAGGTGACCATGCAACGATCTAGCTATTATTGACTTATTTATCTAGCCATATTTAACTGAAAGGTTTGGGCTGGATTGCATTTTAAAGACACGGTTGTACAGCTAAAATCAACAAAAGCAGTGCCAGCGTTGAAAGTTTATGAACATAATAGGGATAATTATACAGTAGAGTTGTGGCGATTGAAAAAGAACAATAAACACTGGGGTGTGAAATGAGAAAGTCAATTTATCTTATATGCGAGCCACGTTTAGTGCTTTTAGTGTTTATTTGCCATAGTAACTTTAGGAGTTTAATTCCACTATATTTGGCTTAAATTGATGTCCAAAAGTAAAAATTTGGTATGTGTTGCAGTACATATATTTGCAATAATCTGATTAATGTTTTAAAGCACACTCGATTGTTTTAGGTAGTAACAAACCATACAGAAAGCTCCTCGTGATGGCCATTATAAAGAGGGATTCGGTCACAAATCAGGCTGCATTGAGCTGCCCACACATTTGTAGTGACTGTCTAGGGTACAGTAACTCTAACACCAATAATTCAGCATGTTTGTAAATGGCCTCGGCTTGCTTTATTAGCCCAACGCTTTGCCACTCCCTGCGTTAAATCATAGATGATTCCCTAACAAAGCAGCGAGGAGAGTTTTTACTCTGGCTGCTCATGAGTTAACGTGGGTCTTTCCTGTTCTGTGAAAGCCCTGCGGTCCTTAGCATTACGAATGATGTGGCTTCTGAGAGCCTTAACACAGTCGACAGAATGAATACGACTTCCGTTTTAGACGATAATACGATCCACGTGTGCTCCCTGGAGGTGTCATCAAGGGGAAAGACGAATCCTCCTCACCGAACAGAGGAAGTGATGGGAACAATGGCCCCCTCAATATTTACTGGTTCTCCACTCTAAGCCTCTCTTATAATCGCCTGAGCCAAAGAGATGTTTATGACTTCCCTCTGGACTATTTGTATGTATGCTTGCGCGCGCGCATGTGTGTGTGCGCCCAACAGAGAGAGGCTATAGCTTTAAGCTCTGCAGTACCTTTTGAATCCTGTAATCGGCATTTTAATTATCCACTTGAGCTAATTAGCACCTTGCTTTACCCCAGGTGTGTTACTGTAAACATCATCAAAGTATCTCACTTTCACACTCTTTGATGTGCTCCTAATCCAGCACCTCCTCCCAAAGCACCAGAGATTTCGTGTGCATGTTCTCCACTAATAGCGCAATATTTTATAAATAGTTAGAAATATATTTATGTATTATATTTGAATATTTAAACTAAATTTAGTTAAAGAACACCTAAAAATATTGATTAGATATTGCACCTGCAACTGCTTCTTTACTAATGTGCTAAGAAGCTATGAGAAAAGTTGTGTTTATTTTATTTGTGTGAATCAATATGACAATGCAACTCTCGGATCAGCACTATTGTCGCCATTCTGGTTTATTCATTTAACGCTCGCCTCTATTCTGACAATACAGAAGGGCTTAATATAGGTCCCTGGTGCACCCCATGGGTCACTGACCTTTGATGGGAGTTATGAGGAAAGGGCATGGAAAAGCTTTCAGAGGGGTCAGTGAAGAACCACATAAAGGCCAGAATTCATCTCTTGTGTGCTACCTGCTGGGCAAACTATTCAGGTGACCAAACTCCTCACACAAGTGTGTATGTGTGTTAGGATGCGTGCGTGGGAGGAGGTGCTGAACAGATGTGTTTTACTTCCTCATTAACATCAGAAAGAGTTGCTCTGATTGAAGGTCCTGGACCAAGGGGGCTCTATCTCATTGGTGGACTGTCCCCATTCACTCATACACACTGACCTCTTTAAAAGGCTCCCACCTACACTGCCAGCTGGCAATTGGCGAGGTTTTGCTGTGGTCTCTGCAGTCCACACCACAGATCCGTGCACATGAGCTCTCCGAGCACCTCAGTTGCACACACCCATAAACATATGTTGGCAGGCGCACACAGGCACGCACTCGCCACAAATGGACTTCACTTCCAGTGTAGTGTTTCTCCGGGGTGAAATGATTCATTTAAATCAGCTCTAAAAGTATCCTAAAAAATTAAATAAGCTCGGTGATACTGTGTGTTGTGCACGCAACCTAAATTCCTTCCTCAATCGAATCCCTGCTAACTGTTAGCTAGTTGATAATTCAGCACCCACAATTGTCAACAAAGCACTTAAGCGGCGAGTCAGCCCCAGATTCAGGTTTTCCCTATTTTTCAAGTCAAAGGACTAAGGCTTACTGTAATCTGCACTGGCAGCACCGTATGTTATTATCGTGTCCTAATTAATCTTACAGGAGGTGTAATTCAACCTCAGATTAGGCCCACACCTCACACAGATTAATTAATGTCTCGAATCAGCAACGGCTAAATTAATTTTGCCCCGATTAGGCGCATTCGAATTTGCATGTACTTAACGCACGTTCTTTATTTCATTAAGGTGTTGAGCGCAGACTAACACACATACAACTCAAACGGACGCGCACACAACTGGATGCAGGCAATAATCTGTGTTTTTCACTCATGTTTTGGCACACATAGCACACAACGCGCATGCACACGCACGCTTGTAGCGATAGCCAGGAGCTGTTTGCAGTAGAGTGTTATTGATGGGGTTGTGGGAGTGATGGAGTGAGAGAGAGAAAGAGAGAGAGAGAGTGGCTATAGAACAGCGCAGCAGATGCGCTGACAGTTGTTCACAGGCAACCTTGTGCATCTTTAATGCCACCCCAGCTGATCCTAGGCCTGCCAAACACAGGAGTGCACTGCTACCATCCAGTGTGTGTGTGTGTGTGTTTGACAACCATATTTGCCCGTAAAGCAGTACGTACAAGCGATAGAGGTCAACGTACAGTATTTGGAGAGACACACTGGGCTTGGCAATCGCATTCAGTTTAGCTAGATGTAAGTGTGATGGTGCTATAATGCACGGCCTGAGAGCAAGGTTGTTAAGGCTTGAATTAACCTCATTTACGCACTCATTGTCTCTCTCGCTCTCTCCACAAATCAAATGTATGACATATGTATCTATCTATCTATAATTGTAGCACTTACCACCCAGCCCAAAACCAAGCAACCTCATTTTCCCATCATCACATGGGTGCTGGTGAATTTTCGGATTTGTTAAAAACAAGGCCCATGGTTTCCCATACAGGCAGGCAGCACTTGAAAGTACAATTAGCGGTCACATATGCTGTGAACACTTGCCAAGAAACACTAAAGAATGGCCAATAAGAAGTTTTGAGATTAAGGATGGAAATCTAACCATGCATCGCAAAATTCTCAGAGGGGTTTAGACCGATAACGTCCGGATAGTTCTGCTTTGCGGTGCCAGTGAAAGAGTGTTTTTGTTGTTGCTTGTTTTCTTTTTTCATCTCAAATGAAGTGTACTATAAAATGGTGGAGGGTTGAAGAAGGATGTGTGGGAAGGTTGTGGGCAGGATGCATGGATAGATAGGGCCACTCCTTGCATGAATATTTCATTAGCAACCTGTCTCCTGGTCTGGAGCCTTCATTTAAAGCCCCCCTTTGAGGTCTTATTTTTTTCCTCCATCTGGACCTGTTAGCTTTCAGAAACCTAACAAGCACCTCTGGCAATGCCACTGAGGAGTCTTAGTGTAACCCAAGCTGTTTCCTTTTAGTCTCGCCTTTTTTCTGATAGTAAAGCGGTATAATGGAAAGATCATTGCTTTTTATCAAATAAGCCTTGATTTAAAAGTCCAAGAGGCTGAAGTCATATTTTTTAGCAGTGGAAGTGCTGTATCAGCCTAGGGGAAACTTGACAGCCTAGGGGGAAAATTGATATTGTACTGTATTTACATGATTACTCTGGCTTTTATATCTGTTACAGTAAAATACGTGGCAATTTGGTAGCTGTTTGTTAAATGATTTGCATTCCTACTACTAAAATAGAGTGAATTCTACCGCACTAAAACCACCGTTTGACACAAAACAGTGAAGGGCGGATGGGAAAAGAGGAAGGTGTCGAGTCGTCGGGAGAGGGAACCTGGTGTTGTTTTGCTCGTGAAACTGTTTGAACAGCTAGTGACCGACGGGCCAATCGCACGCTGAGAGCCACCGAGCATCTGCCGGCAGATTTGCATATTAATTGACCCATATTAACTTCCAAAAAAATTGATAGACTCTGAACTCAGCCAGCAGATTATTCTGCTCGGCACTTCTTAGCCCTCACCTGCCGGTTTTATGGCAGAGTATCGCGATACAAAAGGCAGCACGTGAAAAGAAAAGGCAACCTAAAATTGCAGGTTTTGTTGGCGTGTGTAATTTGTGTCGTCTCCTTTCAGCTCGTTCGCCCTGAGGCGGTTTGGGCTTTTTGTGGTTGTTGCTTTTTTCCCAGAATGCAACCTGACTGATAGTTTGCCTGAGATATAGAGGTTGACTTCTTTATCTTCTTCAGCGCAGCATATTGTGTTCTCCACTCCTCCTGTGTTTTCCCGTCCTCGGGGTAGCCCAGTAAGCCATTGTGTATCTCCAGCCCTACGAACTTAAACACACACACACACAGCACACAGGCACTCTGAGGCTGGTAGAGGCCCAGAACAGTTGTCGAGAGAGAGAGGGGTAACATGTGCATGGGGTGGGCACAGATGGTGGGTCTGCGTGGGGGAGGAAGGGGGAAAGGTGGGCCGTCTGGCGGCATGAGCGAGCCTCAGAGATCTCTCTCTTTCTCTCGCTCCCTCTCCTCCCCTTCGCTCCTTCTTGCCTGTTGCGTTGGGTCCTATAGTAGACAAATGAGAGTTTAATTCAATTAGGGCCAGGCTACTGTTGCCGCTTCACGGCAGGGCCCGTGGAGCACCGCCACCACTTTACAGATGGGTGCTCGCTAGATAAGTACACGCACACACATAGACGCTCTTACTCTCTGCTTTTACACTCACAAATATTGGCAAGTACTAAAATACTTAAATACAAGGAAAACAAAGCTCACCACAGTGCACACACATACACACACACCCTCTCCAGGTTTGCAGTCATGGTTCACGCATAGCTGAGTTTTCACTGAGAATCATGGACGCACAAAAGCGGCCCCTCTCTTCCTGGGCCCTTTGTTCCCCTAGCACCACTGTGACCTCTCCGGCTGCCCGGCCTTAAAACAAACACGGAGAGCCTCGTCTCCCATCACACACGCATTGTAAATAAGAGCACGTTTGCTGCATGCTAACAGAGCAAGAAAAATAGACCCAATCCAGACGCTATCTGTCAGGTTCAAGGCCTTCACAAGCTGCGACACATCAACAACCTTGTGTGGGAGTGACTGATTCATTGTTGAAACGCGTCTTGTCATGTTTTAACAGAAGTGAATTTTCAAACCTCATCAAATCAGATTGAGAGTTTGTGGTCCATGGTGTTAGCTCTATTTTTTATGTTAGTGTGTTTTCTTAACGTTGCAAAAACGGGCGTTCAGAGTACAAAATTAGCAATTAAAAAACAAATGATGTGTCATTTTTTACAATGTCCAACAGGTGAAAACCATTTAACTGTCAGATTATGCCTAGGAATCTTGATTTAGTTGTACTGAAGATCAGATTGCTGGCTCAGCATATACTTTACCTCTGTGCTGTTCCTGCAGCTCAAATGGTAGAGCACTGGTTGCAGTGCAAAGGTCACAGGTTCTATCCCTAAGAACTTGAGATCGCACAGGGATAAATGCATCTGCCAAATGCATGAAGTAAACGTTTCCTCTGAGTGATGCAGCAGGTGAAAGTTTGGCCCGGATGCTTTCCGTGCCTGATTTGATTTATATGGACCATTTCCAGACTATAGCCACTAGGCAGCGACCTCCTTTCAAACATTTAAAGCCTTACCTACTCGCCCCCTCCCCCATCACTCGCTCAGGTGATGCGCACCGCACAGGAGAGAGAGAGAGAGAACAGAGCAGTTATTTTCCACCGTCTGTTCAGTCGGGGTTTCATTACCGTGGCAGAGAGGCACCTGGAAAAGACCTGCGGCAGGCTGTCTGATTCCCGACATGGACACGGAATACACGCTCACCTTTCCGTTTTGGGTGCTAGGAACATATGGAAAGGGGAAGAAGCAAAGGAAGAAAAAGATGGATAGCAGCAGGAATACCTGTAAACAGGGAATGTTAAAAAGGTGTGAGGCACAGGATGTATCATTCAGACCAGATGGATGCGATCGTTCGGTTTGCAAATGAAGCCTTTCCTGTGTTAAAATATGAAGCGTTTGATATCAGTACATGCAGTGAAATGGCTCCAGTGGACGACGTGCAGGTGTGTCTGCAGTTTTCCCCCGAGCGCCTGGATCACACTCCGCATAGGAGATGAGAGGATTTTAAGAGATTGTGACAAGGCACACACATACCTGTCTAAACAACTAAACCGCTCAGGAGAACATGTGTGCATGTGCATGCGTAATTCAACTTCAGGCTATACAATGTGTGAATCTCAGTTAGTAGAGAGAAGAGTAGTTCATTCAGACTGGACAGACACAAGGTATTGTCTATTTTTAACTCATGTTTTATGATGAATCTGATATTGGTTTTGCTGTAAATGTATTTTGGCTACATGCTGACATTGAGTTTCAGTACCACCATGAAAAACATATCATGCCTTATTCTCAAAGGACAGCTATAACAGAATGATAGGTGGGGTTGCTCGAGAATACGAGACAGCATAGTGAGAGAGAAAGGGAGGGGAGAAAGGAAGAAGTCAGAGAGAGAGAGAGAAGTGAGGTGGGCTCTTTGTCTCTGGGGTGAGCACAATGGGCCGTTCACTGCAGGAATTATACGGCAGGACAGCTGCCGGAATGACACACTAAAATGGCAGCCAATAGTTTTGAAAAGAGGCGGGTCTATATGGGAAAAGTTCATTTGATTATTCGATCCAAAATATGTTTAAATGTTTAAAACCAACTTTAAATCAATCAGCTTTTATTTATTTTTTCAATTTTGTTTATTTTTTGGTACTATTACACAATGCGCACAAGCAAAACCTAAATGTGTGATCAGATGCTATTTGTTTTAAGGATGCCCATTATTAAACATATATTTACTATTTATTATGTTCACTATATCTTACATCTACACATAAACCTCACACTAACCTGTTGATATTAATCATTTTAATTTAACTCAATTTTGAAACAAACTGTTAAGATTGTAACTTGTACACACACACAACCCAATTCGGTCTCTTCCTTTCCCAGGATCATTTTAAACCTCAGCATTTTCTATTTCTATTTGTGTCGAGAGAGGGCAAGAATCTATGCAATTATAGGTAAATTAAAACCTACTTTTAAAACAAACCATGCTGACTTTCTCTATAATGTTAAAAGCATGCCGTCAAGTATTCAAGCTATGTGATTTGGAATGTGGATGGCTAGCATATGCCGTTGAAAAACTGTCTCGGCAGCCGGAACAGAAAAATGTGATGTAAAGAGTTTTGTGTTTCGTGTGGGCTCAAAGTCAAACTACTCAGCAGTTCACTATTATTAATATTCAGCCCTGACCTCTGTATTCATCCTCTTGATTCTTTTCCCAGTCAGCCCACTGCTTTCTTTTTCTTAAGAACACTCCCACCATTGAAAGTGTGAATGATTGGCTTCAGCTTTTTAGCTTTAAATTCAAGGCTGCGTTTCTTACGGTACCTGCGCGAGTATAGCAACACAGAGTAATACGTGCTTCCTATGGAGGAAAACAGGTTTGTGCGAAAGAGAACAATAAGAAGCAAGGGAAGGGAGTCTACAAGAAAGCAAGCGAAGGCCAGATAAAGTTGCTTTACGTCCAAGGTATACCCGGACCACACAATGAGCCTCTCATGTCTCGCTTTCAACCACTCCCCTTATGTCTTTCTTTTGCTCTTTCTTTCTCGCCTTCTCTTTTTCATTCAAGAAAAGGGGGGTCTTTACCCTCGGACTGAAGTCGGCCTTAAATAATCCCGCCGGTCACACCTCTTAGCTAGAAATCTTTTTGTCCCACGCCCCTCACCCCTGCCATACCACCTCTCCTCACTCTTTGGTATTCAGCCCGGGTCAGTGCATTTCGACCATCTCTTGTACCCAAGATGGTTCCCCTTTTAATTTGCACCTGTTGCGCAGTTGTTCCGGAGGAGCAAATGCAGCCTTATGGAGCAGACAAAGATCATATTATGATCAGATACGTGCGGCTAATCTTCATGTCCTCTGGCGAAAGCCGGAGAAGGGAAGCGCTCAGCCTTTTTTGCATGGGAACCTGCGAAACAAGACGTCATTGGCATTTCTTTAAGTGAATGGGCTCCTAGGGAGAGATTAGGGGTAGTTAAGGTGTGGAGGAGGGAACAGCGCGTTCCACAGCCCAGTCGAGCCCATTTGACGCCAACGAACTGGGAAATAGACCGCGGATGGAAGGGAAAGTTTGTTGTTTTTCAAAACTCTGTTCAGAAGGGGGAGAAAATCGTCCTGAAATCAGCAATTAGGTTTTTGAATCTGACCATTAGAGTAACTTCCCACTAGTTTTTACTGCTTTGGCAGCTTGCCTCAGAGATAAGGTGCTGGAGAGCATGCAGAGATTGCTCTATTAGGCAGGGAAAGAACTTCAAATGAACCTGAACAATAAACTGCTGTTCCCATGATGTAAGATTCATAGCTTAGTATAACCTTGCCACCTCTTACAATTTGTATGCATTTTTTAGTTCATCATGTGCTCTGTTATGGTTGTTTCTGGTCATCAAGATTGTGGAGATAATAAAATAGAAATGCAGTTTTTCGATTCTACTCAAGGTTTTAAATTGTCCTGGGACTGGTTATTACTTCTTTGATTTCTGTGTAGGCACAAAATTAAATAACCTTTAAAAATATACAGTTCCTCAAAAAGATATTATGCGACAACATGCCCCAATAACGACAAACATGTTCATACTAGTTTGACCTATAACCTTATAGATACTGAGATAATGGAGAAACCCAAATAATAACACATAGACTGTCCTCTGTCCTCAGTGCTAAGCTATGAAAATGTGGTGGATGCTGGGTCAGGATCCGATGAGGACGACAGACTGCTGGGTTCTGAGGGTGAAGGCAGTCCTGCTGGAGTGCCGAGCCTGGAGGCCTCACCACGGGTAGCCCATGCCCTCCTCTCCTGCCGAGGGGATGAAGAAAACGAAAGCCAGGATGGGGCCGGGGTCCACGTCTGGCGCCACGCAGACCTGAATGGATCAGGTAAGAGTTTGAGCCAAGAATACGAGAAATAGTTGTTTGAGGTTTTGTGGTACAGTAACATAGCCAAAGTTCAATTTCATAGAACTTCCAGTTTTTAGACCAGGAATTTGGATTAGTTTTCTGAAGGGAACATGATATTCAGCTAGTATTTAGCACTATAATGTAACAGGAAATAAAGTACAAATCTCTTAACCTCTCAACGCGCACTAATTCGTGGGTGGGATGACGTCAGTTTTTCCAACGCTGCTAACAAAATCTATAAAGCCTACTGTCTACAAACATTAATAATATTAACATTATTATACTTCGTTTAAAAGGTCTACGGGTTTAGCATCAGTGTATGGTCTCTGTTTTGAGATACAGATGCTCTAGAATCATGTATAGAATCAAATGTAGTATTTTGTGACAGAAGTCCATATGATATAATATAAACAGGACTTCTTACCTTTGTGTTGATATAACGATTGCGAGTCGAATCCAGTCTGTTTTTATAGAATAGAATTTACAATCTGAGGACTAATACATCGAAAAAACTTCCGCTAAACACATAAACCCGCGGTCAAACTTTGTTTCTAAAAGTAGGCGGGATTATAATACATAATATCCAAACAGCGCTGTCAAAAATCGTGACGTCCTTTGACTCGCTCGTTCCTTCCTTTAATGACTTCATGGAAAATAATGATAGACAGAATGTGTAGCCAATTATATAATGAATTCAATGATCTTTGTATGACGTTATATTTCCTGGTGTGGAAACTGCATTTTATACGCCAACATAAGGATAAATAATAAGAAGAACGAAAGTGTATGCATGTAAGCAAAAGACTTTTATTTTGGGGATGACTGGCACTTAGAAAAGGCACTAGTCTACAAAAACCCTTGCAAGAACCTTATTTTTGGGCCTATTGACCTCAAATGTGAAACATAACTTCTTTAGACTTGTGGCTTTGGGATCATTGCATTTCTAGGTTTCACACACATATTTATCAAGTTTTTTGTAATAAAAAAGATGTTATAAGTACTTCAGCCTCTCTAACTTTTTGAATTTTAAATTATTTTGAAACCTGGAAAATGAAGCTCTAAGTGTTTTCTCTCTAATAATACCATATGCTTATACTCTAAATGGTTTAGTAAAAACAAACATTTTAGTGAAAGTATGTCTTTTCATGGTTTGGGCTAGAGTGAGGGTTCTTTTCAAGAAGTTAATAGAATCGAACAGTCCTGGAAGAATTTTTTTCAGGACATTCTTTCACTCAAACCATAAATTAAACCTGCTTTTTTTAGACTATCATACCAAAGCTGCTTTATACAATAGGACAACACCTATCAGTTGTTTGGATTTTTTTAAAGGCAAATACTCATAGCTCACTACTATTTTTAGCATCAACTAGGTTACACCTAATCTTCAATGTCTCATCACTGTCTCCACACCTCTTTTTCTCTTTGACTCACTCACCCAAAGCCAAAAATGATCGAGTTCAGAGCGGAGACCCAAGCTAGTGAGGCTTTAAAGACAAATTCTCTTAATTAGGATCACGGAGCTATCATTTAACATGAGCCTGCCCTTCTGAAGACTCATTAGAAGTCTTAAATGAAATTTTTAGTATTATGATGGCCATTTACATACATAATAGGCCCACAATTCCCTGGGCCTGGCTGACAGTTACAAAGTGAAGGGAGAACTCATGCGAGTCGCCCGGTTTGAAAAAAGCTAGAAAAACCCCGACCCCCAGCAATCAGTCTCAGCTAATGACTAAACCATATGCGTCACTTAAATTCAAAGATTGTCACAGTCTCAGAACTAAACGGGGTCTTCAGGGATGTGTCATCCGCTTGAACAGTGTTTTGTTTAGTTGATGTTCACACCGTGATATGCTACATTAATAAACAACATCTGAGCTTTTTTAAAGGCCACACCCTTGGTATGATAGAAGTATTTTATCTTAGTGATTGAATCCAAAGGCATCAGTGCACTAGCTGGAAAACATATTGTGGTATATATGCTGATAAATGCAACATATCCAAAGAGGGAGCATGAATCATCTCATGTGGTTCTTCCGCTTTGTGTATTACGGTTACCTGAAAATGACTTGAATTTAAGTCTGCAGTTTATGCATTGCTAATATGTGCAGTTACAAAAATTTGCTCGGTCGACTCACCTGTTTTCAGAATGAATATTTAGCTGCTAGCCCGTTTGAAATGAATAATCAGCTTTACCACTGAATCTGTTTGTCTTTTAAATGGGACTTCACTAGCGTTTCAGTGGTTAAATTCACACCATTACCTAAGGGGACGTCAGTTACCACAAGCAGAACTGAGACACTAATGTAATTGCCATTTTGTCCCATGAGGAAATCTTAAACTCTTTGTCATTCACACACAGTACATTAGTTTAGAAAGTTAATTTTATAACGAAGCTATTTTAGTTTCCTGTGAACAAAACTCTCAGCCGCCACACATGATGTTTAGTCTTTCGTTTGACCTCAAAATATCCATATGCTAATATTGCTAATCGCTAACCCGGCCAGTGTACCTCAAAAGGAAAGCACAATGCAAAATTTTCACTGGCTCCGGGCCTTGCACTTTTATCTGTGTGGTGCAGGAGGAGACAAATTTCACCAGGAAAGGTTTCTAGCCGTTATTAAACTTTATTAAACGAAAGACGTCCAAGTCTAGTAGACATTTTGATTCTGATAAAACGGCCATTCAAAGTTTTGTTTAGAATGATTTCAACTCTCTGCTTTAAAAGACATGTCTTAAATGTGGTAAACAGTGAAAGAATTGACTTTCAGAAGCTCTCTCAGTTGTCATACTTAGATAATGAGGAAGGAAGTGAAAGGCAGTTTTGAAATTAAACAGCACTAATGCAGTCTATGTCGTGTGTGAGTCAGGAGAGACTTGAACCCTTGTTTTTTTTCCGTGCATCGAGGTGCAGTATATCCTCCTTTTAAGGGGGAAGCTTATGATACTTGTGACTGCCGGTACGAGGTCACATGAGGAGGAGGGGGAGTAACAAACACAATAGCTTCAGTATATGAGCAAACTCCTCTTAGACCCTCCTCTCCTCCCTTAAATACCTTGACATCATTTCTTAAACCACGGTAACAGGGGAGCAGCTCTCTTAAATTAATCGTGCTCTGGGCAGATGTCATTGTTTAAAAAAGTACCTCTTCTAGAGTTTTTTTTGTGTTGTGTTTTGTCTTAACTAATTTTGGCTCTTACAGTTGCACTTAAACCTAAATTAGTAATTTACTTTCTAAAAATGTTTGTCAAAAGAATAAAGGCATTTGTTTAAATGCAAATAATACAGTGCCCTATGTTAGGTAATAAAAGGTTAGCCACCATTAAAAAATGTCTGGTTTGCATTTACCAAATTGAATACATATTTTATCTGTTACAAAATTTATGAGCAAAATAAAATACGAGTGAAACTTTGACATGGGTAATTTTGACTTAAGTGACTTAAAATTGGACAGTCATAACTTTTATTTGTTTTAGATTTCACAAGCTTTCTGTTTGTTTTTAAGCTCAAATTAGATTTTTTAGATCTCAGATTTTTCACGTGTTCTCAGACTGAATATGCAGTACATTCGTTTCTATTGTGCATTATAAGGCAATAATCTAGGGTGCATTTTGAGTGTATTCTCTGTTTCCTGTCATTTCAACAGAAGAAAGAAAATCTGAGTACAACTCCATGAGCCCTGACATCTCTCTCCCTGGAATTGGAAATGGTACAGGTACGATTTTTTTCTATATCTTTGTGGCTTTCAAACTTTGTTTTTTATTGATCATATTTAGATAACACGATTACCAGTTTTAAGAGTTGCATAGTAGCCATGATGACTCTTGCAACGTTGTATTTTTCAAACAGATTTATCAAGAATGTTTTGAGAATAAGGTGTGTGAGGAATTTTAAGGTCACTTTGTTTGCCATGTGACCACACGTGCAAAGCACACATTTAGGCATGTGAGATAATGCTTCCTCATGTTTGCCCACAGTTGATGAAAAGTAAGCATTTTTAAGTTGAAAAGGAGTGCAAATCACATTTTGAAACCAACTTAAAGGGATAGTTCACCGAAAAAAAAAAAAATTATGTCATTATTGACTCACCCAAAAGTTGTTTCAAACCTGTATAAATTATTTGTTCTGCTGAAAAACAAGGGAAGATATTTGTAATTAGGCAGGAAGCAGGAGCACCATTGACTTCTATAGTAGGAAGACTAAATACTATGGAAGTCAATGGTGCCCCAAAATGATATGGTTACAAACATTGCTCAAGATATCTTTCTTTGTGTTCAGCAGAACAAAGAAATTTATACAATTGAGGGTGAGTAAATAATGACAGAAATTTAATTTATAGGTAAACTATCCCTTGGGGTTTAATACCAAATTTGATTAGATGTACCTTTAATAAATCTTTGATTGATTAAAAAGAGATGAAAATATATGATTTAGAATATCTTTGTCTATTCTCACTACTTTTTCCAATTTTTGGGATGCTTTCTGAAATAAGCTACTTTTTAAATAACTCTCATGACTTCTCCTTGATCCAATCAATGTCTTTTAGTACGTATCCATGCAACATCCAAAATCCTATTGTTTACGAAAATCACGTTTAAAACCTTGTTCTGCGCAATTACACATAACACATGATCCGAAATTAGATTACTTGGTCCGATTTTGTGTATTCGATGAGCAATACAAAGTGAGATCGGTTACCCCAGCACGCCTAATTGCCATATAATACAATTACCCATAATGCTGGAAATGTTTAAAGCATTTTCAAACATGCAAGAGGATGCTTAAAGAGTGCTTGATGACCAAGCTGGCTCCTATTAGTCTTTTGAAGTGGCCATTATGTTGTAACTTAAATAAATACTTCCACCTTTAAAGGGCTTCTAATGGTTTGGTCTCCACTACATCACACTTAATGTGGCCAGTGTCCTAATGCTCAGCTAGGTCTTTTTTAGTGACAAAGAGCTTAAACCAGTACATTCATTTATGCTCTTTCTTCCCACTTCCTGTGTGCAGTTAAGAGTATGGATGCCACTTCAGAGCTGGATAGCTTCTTTGCCAAGAGGAAATTAGATGACGGTGAGGGAAACGCAGCGAGTATTGCGGACTACCTGCAGGATACTGTTATCATTTACCCAGAGGACCCGGAGGAAAGCACACGATTGGGCACACCAGAGGCTAATGGACAAGATGAAAATGAAAATGGTAGGGATATTACTATTCGTAATTTTATTGCAATGGCTTAACGATACATCATTTTAAAGCACTATAGATAAAACAGGGTCCAAAATTAACACTCAAGAAGCCTAATTGTCCCATTGTCATCATTTTGACTTGTGTGTAAAGTACACTCAACTAAAGGATTATTAGGAACACCATAATAATACTGTGTTTGACCTTCTTTCGCCTTCAAAACTGCCTTAATTCTACATGGCATTGATTCAACAAGGTGCTGAAAGCATTCTTTAGAAATGTTGGCCCATATTGATAGGATAGCATCTTGCAGTTAATGGAGATTTGTGGGATGCACATCCAGGGCACGAAGCTCCCATTCCACCACATCCCAAATATGCTCTATTAGGTTGAGATCTGGTGACTGTGGGGTCCATTTTAGTACAGTGAACTCATTGTCATGTTCAAGAAACCAATTTGAAATGATTCGAGCTTTGTGACGTGGTGCATTATCCTGCTGGAAGTAGCCATCACAGGATGGATACATGGTGGTCATAAAGGGATGCACATGGTCAGAAACAATGCTCAGGTAGGCCGTGGCATTTAAACAATGCCCAATTGGCACTAAGGGGCCTAAAGTGTGCCAAGAAAACATCCCCCACACCATTACACCATTGCATTAATGAGAAATTGAACAGGCGTTCCTAATAATCCTTTAGGTGAGTGTGTAATTTACAAATATATGACCCAATCTGTAAAAACCCATATAAAGTTATTTTTGTGATTTACTGTATATAAAATCATCCTACATAATGTCTGTAATATTGACTAAGGGCACGCCAAAGATTGAAATCAATGAGTGAAATAAAGTTGATGCCCCAATCTCATAATTTGATTGAGGTCACTTTTAGGCTCTAACATAATTTTGCTAATAACATTTATTTAATTATTTAAAGACATTTTGATTACTGGTTACTACATCCTACTAACAAACATAGATTAACGTTATTAATAACTTGTATTTTTTGTTTTTTCACATAACTGATTATAGTGCTTCACCCATCATTCTCCCATACACTGACATGCCAACTCTTTGCTGCACATATTGTATGTTGGTGTTTTTCAAGCCCCTCCTTTCACTTTTCCCCAGATCTGGCACTGAGGACGCCAGATGCCTTTGCCCAACTGTTGACCTGCCCCTACTGTGACCGGGGCTACAAGCGTCTGACCTCTCTAAAGGAGCACATCAAGTACAGACATGAGAAAAACGACGAGAGCTTCCCCTGTCCCCTGTGCAGTGACACCTTCGCCTACCGCACCCAGCTTGAGCGCCATATGGCCACACACAAGCCCACTAGAGATCAGGTGAGACATGACCCTCCTCAATCAGTGCCCATGCTCATTATCTCCTCCTGATTTAATAATAACATTCAAGATTTTTGTCAAATTCAACTGGCCATACTGTATATCATACTATGGTACTAATAAATAAACATGCCACCAAACATGCAACTAAATCTTTCTGTAGGACAATCCATCTTTTATTCAGGGCTTGTGTACTTTAAAATTCTTTAGCTTTTATTGTATGTGCCCTAGCTTTGGCACGTTGCTTAACGTTGGCAAAATTCACAGGAACACAGAAAAGATAACTAAGGTTCTCGAGTGATTTAATGAACAGAATGTGTTTTAGCCACATACTAGCTACGTCCAGTATTGAACGAGTTTGTCTAGAGCCTCGCTAAAACTTGAATCCTTCACACCAAAGCCACAGCTGTGCACTGTCATAATCCCATGAGTGTCCGCCCACAGCAGGCATGGGCCGTTCTAGGACATTGAATTCTATGGGCCTGTTGACTTTTCGCATCAGCTGTTGGAGGAAAGTCAAGTCAAAAGATGCAGAGAAAGCTGATGTTAGTTCTGCCGGTTAGATGGGTCTCAACATGGCCATGACAGATTTCCTTAGAGAAAGAATCTCAATATAGCTTTTTCCTAAAAAAAAAAAGCTCTGTTTTTGATGTGGTGAACTGTGGTGAGTTCTGAGTTGTTTGATAGGATTATGACAGGATATCCTACTTTTAAGCATCCAACTTTGAACCTGGGCACATTGGAAAGGATCTAAGTTGAAAATCCTTGCCTTGCCCTCTCATCTTACTGTCTGATTGACACACACACATATGTGCACCTCTCCACACTGATTTAAACACAACCAGATGGTTTTTCTTCCGGTGATCTAAAGTATCCTAATCCTTAAATGACTTTAAGTGTTTGTTTATTTGCTCTCAAGGGGTGTTTTTCAGAAAGGCTTTGAACATTAAATCCTAGGTCCACCTTGCTAGTTTTAAGCCCTGGGTATGGTCTGTTTTTTATGTACGCGAATGTACGCGCATGGTGGAATGCACGGCCTTGCAAAGTATAGTTTGACTCGTACGCGCACACAGACGTTCAACGCATGTGCATTTCGAGAAAATTCTCTTTCAAATTTACTGCCTTTAGTTGTATGTTCCATGGTGTGTGTAGAGTATATATTGGCTTATAGTATAGTATAGTATAGTATAGTACAGCATAGTAAACCACAATACCTGTTTAATTGGACTATCTAAGTTTGACTGAAGTTTTGGAGAAAAAACTTCTGCATCGTACTATACATTTTGACTAATAAACGTGCACTTGTTGACTCCCACACGTTTTTCGCAGACCTTTTGTGTCTGTGTGTGGGGTGCAGGGTGATCGCTGTTGTTTTTGTTGTGCATCTGGGGCCCACATTTGAATTTCAAATGCAGAAAGAGCACCTACGTAACTTTGAATGGTGAATACAGATACAACCTACGCTGTTTTAACTAGACCTAGACACAGACGTGAAGTTTAAAGTATGCAGCTTAGTTAAAAAATAAAGTACTGAGAAGGAAAAAGTCACCGCCAATTGATTATATGGAATTAATTATGATACAGATTCAGCAACCTGGAAACTGGTTACAGATGGTGCATGCCTTACATTTTAGCATGTTTGATGTGTTTTAGTAACTAAATATAATAAATTACACTTTTGAAGTACTTATAAATTCTAGTTTGGCCTTCTACTTGTACCTTATACAATTTTCTTTTTCTTCCTTACAGCCTCAACTGCTAAATGAAGGGCCTGGCAACCGCAAGTTCAAATGCACAGAGTGTGGCAAAGCCTTCAAATACAAGCACCATTTGAAGGAGCACCTTCGCATCCACAGCGGTGAGCAGAGTGTTCCATTGAATTTTATGTTGGGAAACCCCTTACATAAGTTCCAGAAGATGAACAGCAATAAAATATATAATCTCATCTCATATGTCTCCAATTTACCTAATGGTAATTCAGTGCGGTTCGGCTAGTTGGGTGGAATATTTTAAACCATAATTGTATAATTATGCAAGAATTATTTTTTATTGTAAGATCCCTTCCTTCCGCAGTTCATCAAGTGGAATAGTACATAGTTAAATGACAATTCTGACTTCGTTTAATGCATAAAACTGTAATGGAACAAAACGTGTCAAACCAAATAGTTTTATTTATGCAAAAAGTATAAATAATACATGTGTTGTTTTGTTTTAAAGGTGAGAAGCCATATGAGTGCTCCAACTGTAAGAAGCGCTTCTCCCACTCAGGCTCCTACAGTTCCCACATAAGTAGCAAGAAGTGCATTGGTCTCATCTCTGTAAATGGACGGGTACGCCATGGAGTCAACACTAAGCCAGGCTCATCACCAAACTCTGTTGCATCCTCGCCAGGCAGCCCTGCCTTAGCACAGCTCCGTCACAAACTGGAGAACGGCAGGTCCATGAGCCTCCAAGACCCATCTGCCCACCCAGACATCAAGTCTGAGCCCATGGACTTCAATGAATACCGTCTTATGATTGCATCTCAACAAGACTATGGTGGGCCAGGAGCCTTTCTCAATGGGGGTGGACATGGAGGGAGTCCTCCAGGATTGCACAGTTCAACCCCGAACCCCCTGCAACACCTGGGTATTGGGTTAGATTCTCATTCGTTGGCCTATGCAGGGTTCAACAACAACATGAGTGAAGTTCAAAAGGTTCTTCAGATTGTGGACAACACAGTTTGCCGACAGAAGATGGATGGCAATCCAGAAGAGATCGCTAAGCTCAGAGCATACATGAAGGAATTAGGCTCCCAGATGGAGGAGCAGAAGCTGGCACTGGCTTCCCAACAACGCTTCCTTGGCGTTGGTCACAATAGTCCCACCAAGACCATCATTGACTACACACTGGAAAAGGTCAATGAAGCCAAAGCATGTCTCCAGAGTTTAACAGAGGATTCTAAGAGGCGGGCTGTGGATGTCAAGAAAGAAAGACCCAGCCATGGCATGGATCTTGGATCTGAAGACAAAAGCCATGGCATGGATCTTGGATCCGAAGACAAAACACAGGAAAGGGATGCTCAGTATGCACCATTTTCATGTCAGTATTGCAAAGAGACATTTTCTGGCCCTATTCCACTGCATCAGCATGAGCGCTATCTTTGCAAGATGAACGAGGAGATCAAAGCTGTCCTTAAACCTCATGATACCGTACCGACCGGCCGAAGGGGGCTTTTCAGCTCAGAGCAGCAGAGTGGCATAATATCCTCATCCCTTTCTGAGAGGAATGCCACCAGCCCGGTCAATCCCTACAAAGATCACATGTCAGTACTAAAAGCTTATTTTGCCATGAATACTGAGCCCAACTCAGATGAACTGAGGAAGATCTCTATGGCAGTGGGTCTGCCACAGGAGTTTGTGAAGGATTGGTTTGTGCAATGGAAAGCTCAATCTCACCATAGCTTATCTAGGAAAAGATCTCCCCCTCCTGAGCGAAACTGTGGAGACTTGGTCAGAGAGTCAACATTTGCCCGTTCACCTGTTTCCTTGGGCCAATATGGCGACTCAACAGCAGAGATCCAAGCCATCACCAATGGGGATTCAGGGCGGAAGCTGTCCAAACAGCATCAGTTTACAAACATCAGGCAGACCAATGACAAGCCACTAGACTCTATGGACCACTCGAGGGGTGAGACACCCTCACCTTTGAATCTTACATCATCATCATCATCCAAACACTCCCATAGCAGTTCATACACCCCTAACAGCCTCACCTCTGAGGATGCCCACGGGGAACCACTGGACTTGTCTTTGCCAAAACAAGTATCCAAGGCCGACCGGAGGCCCAAACCGAATGGTTTTTCTATTGACCACAGTAGCCACTCCTCCACACGTGAACAGGGAACAGAGCCTTTAAACTTGGCACACATCAAGAAGGAGTTTAACGGGCCCAACAGCAATGAAAATCAGCTGGATAAAAGCCCAAGCCCCATCTTTAGCATAAACCCCTTCGGTGGAGGGCATATGTACACTTCACTTCCGCCTCATGGAGCATTCCCTCCACCTACATTTATGTCTCCAGCTCAGGCCAGCATCCCAGGACTGAGGCCTTATCCAGGGTTGGACCCTATGAGCTTTCTACCACATATGGCATATACTTATGCAGCAGAGGCGGCCACCTTTGCTGAGATGCAGCAACGACGGAAATACCAGAGGAAATCAGGCTTCCAGGTAATCAGAATATTACGAAACCAGTAAATAACAAGTTTCCTTTGCATTTGTGTGTGCGTGCATGCAATAAAGCAAATATCCTTTTATAGTGAGTAATATGTATAATTTTCTGTAGTGAGTGTTCCTTTACCTAAGCATGATTCACAGTTTAAAAAACTAAATAGCTGAACAATAATTGATCATTTGCACTAAGAAGTCACATATAAAGTCTATCCCATATGTCACTCTTTTTGAGACATCTTTAGGCTATAAAGGCCCTACACAGGTTACAGAGATAAGCTCTGTCCAGACTTGGGATCAAATGTGCGACAGAGACTGTCTCATCCTAGGTGGCAGGTTAGGATTAGGATTTGCGGCAGGTTAGGATTGTGCAAAGTGTCTCAAATCTTTTCCTTTTTTTTGCAGGGGGAGCTACTGGACAGCGCAGGGGACTATATGTCAGGGCTAGAAGACCTGACCGACAGCGAGTCGCTGCTCGCCCGGAAGAAGATTAAGAAGACAGAAAGTGGTATGTACGCGTGTGACTTGTGCGACAAAACATTCCAGAAGACCAGTTCCCTCCTAAGACACAAATATGAGCACACAGGTATATCACATTTAGACAACTCTTTTTTTTTACCCTCGTCCACCCCACCCCCCAAGTAATCCCCTTTTACCACCTTGTGCTGTTGTCTTAGTTCTTTCATTTGTTTTCTGCTTTAAATTTTTCATGCCTACTTTTTTCTGTCCATTGCCATTTTTTTGTTGTACATTTCAAACCCATGACAAAGGTGTAACACTTTCCTTCTTTTTGACAGGCTCATAAAGGGGTATAGTTTAAATTTAGTGGGTGACACATATGATATTCAAATCCCGCTGAGGTGTATATAAATAATTAATACTTAATAAGCCCTTTTAAACATTAGATGCTCACACAATCTCTCATATAGGTGTTTCAGTCCATAAACAACAAATCTCACACACCATGTAAATTGAGCACCAGTTGATATGCAGGCACATTCTCAATCCCGTTTATTGGCATGCCAACGTGGCACGGTATGCCAGGTGTGTGAAAGCCTGATGTGTGCTTGGCATTTCTTTACCACAATGTGACCTCCCTTCCCGGGGGACTCCTCTCTTTCACACGTTTGCATCATCCTCACTTACATTCTTCACTTGGAATGCATAGAGAGGAATCTGCCATCTCGTCTATTTTTGAATTTGATGAGGGGAGGTGGGGAAGGGGACCATCTCAAGTATGGCTGCTATGGAAGGTGTTGCAGGCATGCCAGGGCTATTCATGGCCAAGAATATAGTACATCTGTTCATGTGCTTGGAGATGATGGCGAGTGTGGGGGTTTTTATGGCAAGTATGTAACTGGTGGAATTACTGAATGCCAAATGGCAGGTCCCACCTTCTTTACTGATTAGACTAGAATTTATCTCTCCGTCACTGTACAGTAGATGCTTCGATTGAGGTGCGCAGGAGGAGAGATGCGTCGGGTACGAGTTACACGAGGCATCACGAGGCAGCTGTCTTATCTAAGCATTTTTTAATCTAGAGGCATGATGTCATAACGCTCTGTCAGGGATGTTTACTGCCTCACTTTCACCTTGTGCTGCATGAAGCGATTATCACCTGATCCTCTTGGCTGCATTCAGAACAGTCATAGACGGCCTCAGAATAGCACCTCAGGACCGTGGCTTCCCCCTCACCTCTCTGCACTCTTTTTGGTAGCATCCAAAATAAACTGGGCGGGTGTGATTCTCCTCGACCATGAAGGGAGAATTCTTTTTTTTTACAATTTTCCCAAATATTACCAAATAAGACATGTTTTGGTCAGAATATATCATGAGGTAAACACAAATCAGGAGGGTTTTGTGTGATTACTTTAAAAAAGTGTGTCTCAGTAAATTGTAATTTACATGAGTTAATAAGATAAACTATAATTTTACATTTGACTGTAATTTAAGCAGTGTAATTTTTAAAATTGTACACTGATGTGTGTACACTCTTCTGACCTGTTGGCTCTTCTCTCTTTGTGTGTCTGCAGGAAAGCGGCCTCACCAATGCCAGATTTGTAAGAAGGCCTTCAAACACAAGCACCACCTCATCGAGCACTCACGCTTACACTCGGGCGAGAAACCCTACCAGTGCGACAAATGTGGCAAGCGCTTCTCCCACTCCGGTTCCTACTCGCAGCACATGAACCACCGATATTCCTACTGCAAACGGGAGGCGGAGGAGCGCGAAGCCGCCAAACAAGACAGCCATGACAACGGCGGACCCCTGGAGCCCACGGAGCTCCTTATGCGTCGAGCTTACCTTCAAGGACTAGGACCCTTGGGGTTTTCGGATCCAGAGGACCAGGCCGAGGACATTATGCGAGAGAATACCATCTTGAGAGATGGAACTGGGGGCGGGGCTAGACAGGCAGAGGAGGCGTATCCGGAAGTGACTGACAGGCAAGAGACAGGGTTGGTGGAGGAAGACGAAATGGAGGCGGAGGAGCAGAGATTTGACACTCCTGATGGGACAGCAAAGGATAAGAAAGAAAGAGAAATGACAGGAGGGACTGAGGACGAGAGTTCGGAAGAGGGGAAATTTGCGAGCAAAATAAATCCTGACGGCGAGAATGAGGATGCTGATTAACTACTGCATTTCGGATTTGTTGTTTTCTTATTCTCTCAAGCTTGTATTATGCCCTTCTTCCGCCCCTTTGGAGGGACTTTGAGCCAGATTCACACGTGTACCACACTGCCACGTCTTGGTTATCTGAGCGTGTGCCTGAAGCTTGCACTCTTCAATATTAAGAGTGGAACTCCAAACACAGGCATCAAAAACTAGGCTGGATCTTGAAGGAATCCATATTATGCAAAACTAAGTGAAAACGATTGTCAAAATATAAAAAATAGAAAGGTTTTCAAAATGTACAGTGTTTTCAGCCAGAAAGCTATGCGGTGCTGATTTCCATATAACTCCTGTGTTTCATTGTGGTTGTAGCACAAGCCTGGGAATTGCACTCTAAAAAAGTATTACAAAAACTGAAAAATAAAAAACACAAAAAAGAAAAAAAAACTTCTTGGGTTAAAAAAGATATTTGCCTATATATGTACTTATACTGCGCTTAAAGATGCAGTAGTGTGTCAGTGTTATATTTCGTCTATCACTAACTGTGATACCATTGGTTTTACCTTTCTTTACCTGACCAGCCACACAACGTTTGGGGTCTCACCATGGCTTTGTTAATGAAGCTACTTTAACTAAACGAAACCTATTATGATTCTTAAGCATACAAAGTCTTAACGTTGGCCAGGGGCGGATGGAAAGAAACTGTAATGATGACGGCTCATTGTATGAGACTGCGCCAGAACCCCTGTGTTTTTTCGTTTGAGAAAAGCCTTATATGCAAACCCTTTCACCTGTGTTTTCTGCAAGTGCCATCCTTGTACAGTATAATGCGAAGTCAACTATAGTGTTCTCTTTGCACCTGCTTTAGTATTAAATGAAATATTTCACTGTGTCATTTGAAATACCTACGTCAGTATTAGTATATCTAGACTGCAGTTGTTTAGTTTACATATTGTTTGTGCAATTTTCTGTATTTTTTTTAAGATCATCTGTCAGTATTACCTTGGTTTGTTTCGTTTTGTTTTGTTCAATACAAAATTTGTTTTTATTTTAAACTACCATTTTATTTATGTGACTCATTTTATATTTCCTAATTATATTTATTTCATACTGTAGTGTACAGTATTATAGTTCCTTGATATAGATATATTTTAGTAAATAAGGATCCTTACAAGTGGAGCAAATTTTACGTAAAGAGAGCATTTATTGTATCTGGAGCGATCGCTGTGAATTGCTCTTCATACTACACTTACCTGATGAAGGAGAATCTACAATTTGGGAACTTTTGATACAATATTGTGAAAACACTGTATTTTTGACTGAAAGGAAAAAATTCCACTTTATTCATCTTATTTGTTTTTCCTTTTCCCTTTTTTTTAGCTAAAGAAATAAAGGGGGGCTGTGGTTGTTGGGATTTTTGAAATGTCTGTTGAAGTATAATTTAATTTTTAATTTGTAATTTCTCTTGAAAATGAACTTGCTCAAATAAATGTAGCCCAATTTAATTTTGAAAGCCTATGTAATGTCACTTGAAATTTCACTGAAATTACTCACAAACTGACAAACACGCATTTATTATGATTTGGTTATTTCAAATACAGTACAATCATACACATATAAAATACTCAACAAAGACAATGTATAAATAATTGGCTTATTAGCATTTTTTTGTATAATATAAGCATGTATGTATATATGTGTGTGTGTTTCACACAGAAATATGTTGTTAGTGTCATCCATATTATAAATCACCTTACAGCTATCAAAGATCAGACTTTAATGTTCCCCAGTATCATTTTCTCAGCTATCATTTAATTAATTACTGGAACCTTTACCTTTTGATGTGAATTACACATAGCAATATAATCCACCTTATCAAAGTCTCTCACAGTATGATAGCCTTCTATTAGTCTCTTTGAAGTTGAATGATGTTGGGTTGCGCTAAATTAACATCAGCTGCAGGCTGCCAAACTGACTGTGAAGTCTCCACATGAAACTCTAAGGAGTTTCATTAACCATGACCTTGCTAATTTTCTCAACTCACATACTCATCTCAAGTTTAATTTTCAAGGAACCATTCACGACACTTTTCTACCCGCAGGGATGTACAGTCAATTTCATTTTAGAAGCTAACAGTACTGTATAAAGAAACTATATAAAAACAGCATAAGTTTATTCTTCTGCAGTACACATTTTTTCACTGCCCAGTTTTTGTAGATGGGTTTAACATAAACAAATAAATGCATGGTTGTATACATTATGCATGTACGCCTGGAATAAATATTTGGAACAATCTACTTTAGACTATAAAGATTGACAGTTTAATGCTAATTAAAATTGCACTGACATACTAGTGTAATTATTGATATGACATGAAGCTGGGGCAGTCATTCTGTTTATGCAGTCCTCCTCCATCCAGGTAAAGTATAATTTTGTAACTGCTGTTATACCAGACCCATACTTGACCATACACACTTACACTCACAGTGCATATAAGAGAAAATAAGAGGTCCTGTGTCTCATTGAGGCACTTCAAAATAGTAAAAGGATAAACGTTAAAATAAGGTTTAAACTCATTTATTTAAAATTGTGAGTAGGATCTGCTGAGCTTGTCATCCGTTGCCCTGAACACGCACGCACGCACGCACGCGCCCGCACAAAATTAAACTTAAATATAAAAGCAAAATATGAATCGAATTCCTAGTAAAGTAGACAATTACAAATACCAATATACAAAACATTTTTTGCATAAATTTGATAAGAAAACTATGTGATGATAACATTCATTGTATAGCTTTTAATAAATACATACATTAGAAGCAATAGAAGTCTTCTGAAAAAGACGCTTACATCTTTCACACATTTACAATGTCATACATCATTTAGATTTATGGAGATCCCGATTTGATTTATTATGATTTCACAGTAGTAAAAATTGTAATTAAACTAAAACTGTAATGTATATTTGATATATTTTTAGCGGGATGATGCAGTGTCACAACCCTATATGTGAATACTGACAAGATAAGCCAAGACGCGCAGCTATAACAATATACAAAGCGTGGAGACTGAGCTCGTTTCAATGCAGTGTTTGTGAAGCACATGCAGATCTGAAGAGCGTCCTCGCGCAGTGACGTCATGACGTAAAACAAGCCAGACTTTCAGGAAGAGGTAAGATTGAATACAACACGCGGGTATTTTACTGTGTTTGACTGTCGTTTACTGATTTAAAACTTTTAGTCGCTTTCAAAGGACGTTATTAACTAAAAGCTGCCTTGAATATATTCTTCTGTCTCACCTCTAAGCCGTCGTCTTCAAATGAAAAGTGCATTTGTTCTCGTTTCTGGAATGTAAATATGAAGATGTATGGAACATATTTTCTTTGTGTCGTGTAACTTACTGTACAGTGCAACTTTGAAAAGCTGTTTAAAATAAATATCAAACGTTTTGAAGGCATTGTGATCATCCAACATTAGTAAAATATGTCGTGGTTACTGTTACGTTACATCTGTTTAAACTGACTTTATAAATCCACTAAAAAAGTCACTTGCACCAGTTGTTTAAAGTAAACAAAAATGCCTGAATGAAGTAAGTTCAAAGTAAATGGCAGTTGGCAGATGACAGTTGTTATAATTTTTGCATCTTTGCAATGAAATTCATACATTTTTCAATGTAGCTTAAGTGTCAAAATATCTATGTCATATATATTTTTGGGAGGACACTGTAAGTTTGCTAAACTAAACACATGAAACTATCTTTAAAATATTTTTTTCACACTTTACTCTTAATGTTCCCACATGAAGTAGTGAATTGGTAAATTATAGTAAATACTGTAGTACAGTGCAGTAAAATTCCTAGATTCTATACTGGTTTTAAACCTTACCATAGTAAATATTAAAGTACACTATACTGCATCTTATCAATTCACTATAGTTATTACTATAGATCAGTGGTTCTCAAACTTTTTCCGCGTATGGCCCCCTTGTGTATGGTGCATTCCTTCGCGGCCCCCCAAAAATTTTTTTATAAAAAAACTATTCTAAAATTTAACATTTTAATTAAACAAAACATATTAAGTTATACAAAGTAGTGCTGTTGGTTAGTAGTCTTATTTTTTAGGTTTAATTACACAGAATTCATGATAAATGGATGTATTTTATAAAATGTCATAAAACTGGGGCCCCCCTGGCACCATCTCGCGGCCCCCCCTTGGGTGCCCCGGACCCCAGTTTGAGAACCACTCCTATAGATCACAAAGTGTAGTAATTACTATTATATACTACAGTTATTATAGTAAATACAAAAGTATTGTTCATGTTGATTGTACTCCAGAAACATCCTCATGAAAGTTACCTCATTTAGTTTGAGCTTTTTGCATTATAGAAAAAAATACCTTAAAATATAAACATTTTATAGTGCTACTGTATCAATAGTCTGAGCCATTAGGAGCATGCAAGTGATTTTTTTTAATAATCCTTATAAGGATATTGATTAACATCTGCTGATCTATGGCTATAGCTGCTGGTAAGTGAGATACTGTATCAAACAGAATGTTATCATCACAAAATAATTGTCACAGATATTGCCACAAAGTTTTTTTTAAACCACCAGAATTGTGCTGCATATCATCAATCATTACTCTAAAAACTACAATATGATGCAGAGTAGTTGCCGCAGCTGTTAATACAAATGCTTTCATGTGGAGCAGCTGTGTTTTGCTTGAAATGAGTCTAAGAGAGGAAGTGGAGAATGCAACCTTAAAATGTCAAAGTCGCATGGCTTAAATATGCATCATGGTGTTTGATAACTCTTGTATTGAGGAGCAAAGTGACGTGGACGATGTTGCTCACAAAGGTTATTGCTCTCACTCATTTTTGGGTTCTATTAGGATTGTGATGTTCACATCTAATGTTCCTGATGATTTTAGCATATTAATTGATATTATGTAGACTACAATATATGTTTTTATTTTTTTGCCATATATTTTGTAGGTCTGCATTGCTTATTTTGACGACTAAGTGAAATTTGATTGCACTGTATTGGAACACTGTAGTGTTATTATAAACCATAAATGAAGGACAAGCCGTGCTTACACTTTTAGCCGAAAGTGGAAATACACACACACATAGAAACATAATTAGAAATGTGGGTACTTTTGGTAAAATGAAATTGCTTCACGGTAACTTGGAACATTACATTTGCATATTCATTCCAGTAAATTGTTTAGATTAGGAGTGCAGTGATTTAAGTAATAAAAAAGTCTTATAAATAATGAATGATATATTGATAATGATATATTTCTTGTAGGTTCGTTCTTAAATGTTACCAAAAATAAATGCAGTGCATGCAGCATACTGTATATCTTTCAAAGTCAATCGTATTTCTTATCTGATCAGTCTGTATAGACACAATTTCCTCCATAAGACACTTTAAATAAGACCTTTTCAAATTGTGGTTGTGCTAGACCATTTTTTTTTTCTTTTAAAGATCCAAATGATTTGTAAAGGAACCAAGCGTTTTAAATATAGTCGACCGAGCTTTTGTTTAATTCAGATTGTTGTAGTCTGTCACCTAATTGTCATCCATAAATGATAAAGAATCAGGTTAAACTCTTCAATTCATGGCACACGATTAGCGTGCCTGTCGCTCGCTCGCTTCATCTCCCTCGGCCGAGTGTGCAGTGATTAGCATGTAAGCGCTAGCATGTAATTACAGCGCAGCTTCTTTTCCTTTAATGATTACTGTTAACACAAAGCCTCTGCTGAGGTGAATGAGGACACAGCTCACTCTATTAAAAGACAGAACAGACACTTGTATAGGCTGAAAATTTAATTCGTGGAAAATGTGAACTTCCTCTCGCTTTTCTAATGTGAGATCAAAGGCGTTTATGAATAACACTTTGTGCCCTCGGTGCGTGTGCTGAACCTTCTGATAGTGTCAGCGTCTATCTGAGCATTTGGAATTAAAAGGTTTCAGGAACAAATGACTATCATTTCACAAGGCTTAATAGTGTTTTAGTTGATTGGGATGCCACTCAGCTTGGCAGAAGCTGTCTGGAGGTTGAAGAATGTGTGGAGGCAACATTCATTAAACCAGTTTGTTAAACAATATCATCATAGAAAAGATTTTTTGACGCATTTATTTCATGCAGCTTGAGCTGAGGAAAATGTATTACCCATGTCAAATGACAATTCAATGAAAATGAAAGGAAGGTTGGATGGTTGAGCATTTTTGTTAATTAGCTTTTCTATTTTACTCATTCTGTATGATTTTGAACAACCTTCGGATGTGTAACGTCAAAGATTTAAGATATTAGTCAGGAGTATCTCAGTGGTATTTACTCATCTGACCCCAACTCTTGGTTTTAAAGGGATGGTTCGCTTTGGGGTGAGGATTTTGTCGTCATTTACTCGTTCTCATGGTGTTCTGGACCTGTTTGGGTTTCTTTTTTCTGATGAACACAAAAGAAGATATTTTGAGAAATGATGGTAAACACACAGCAGTAAGTGACCATAGACTTCCATAGTGGGAATAAAAAATATGATGGCATTTAATTGGTACCGTCAACTGTGTTCTTCAAAATATTTTCTTCATCATTTATCACAATACTTCCAAAATATTTTTTTCCTACTATGGAAGTCTTTGGTTACTTACTGCTGTGTGTTTAAGATCATTTCTCAAAATATCTTCTTTTGTGTTCATCAGAAAAAAGAAATTCATACAGGTTTAGAACAACATGAGTATGATTAAATGATGACAAAATTTTCATTTTAAAGTGAACTATTCCTTTAAGGGGATTTTTATATTTTTGCAATAAGATAACTTGTTTATACAATTGAGCAAAACAGAAAATAAACATGAACTATATGGTTTGGTATATTCAATGTAGATGTCCCATGAAGCCCACTGTCTGAACTTTACGTGGCTCAGTGGGGCTGGCCCACTTATTTATGATAACCCAGACAATATACCAAATAATTTGTTTTCCTCTCTGTGGGTTTCACAATTTAATGCGAACAAGCTTTTGGAAATGTCTGTTGCAGCTCTTGATTTGACCATTCATCACAAAACTCTTGTAGCACTCATCTGTCATCATGACTCAGAGAGAAAGTTAAAGCATAGGCTGTTTTTCAGGTTAACTATTCTAAATTGAGTTTTGATTTCATGTGAGTGGTAAAACGTATGCAAGTTGGCGTAGATTTGTTTTCATCGGGGGTGTTAAAGTCTCAACTGTATGTTTTTATTAATCATTCAGTAAATATTGGGGCTTGTTGAGCATGAGTTTTCTGTCTTGTCATGTAATATGTGATGAAAATTATGCCAGTGTAAAGAATAAATAAAATTCGCCAAAAATCTCTAATTACATCCCTCCATTTTTAAAAATGGTTTTAATTATTTTAGGTCTGTGCCCAAATGTATTATTCTTCATTTTTTTAAATAATAATTTTAATGTTAATATCATGGAATATCATGTCCCAAGAAAACAATATTTTGAAGAAAGAGATCTTCCAAAAAATAAAACTCGCCCATATGTACGTGACTTCCTTTATTCAGCTGAACACAAGCAAATCATTTTATTTTAAAATGCCATTAGTATTTGGTTATCTTCTCATAACTAGTTGCAATATGCATTCAACTTCTTTTTCGAGGGCGCATGATGCGAAGCTTATCACAACCTATATTTAGCCTGTCATGTGTGTGGCACGTCATGTCAAAATATGTGTTCGGTGCGTCATGTAAACTTACGTGCATCACGCGTCTTTTCAAATATAAAAGTGATAAAAGAGACGCCCACATTTGCCAGATACTGGCTTAATCTGATGTGTAATCAGAGTTTAGTGTTAAGTTAGTTTCTTGTGTTTGTGAACGTGTCTCTTTTATCATAAACCCTTTCGACGCGTGTGCAGCAGGCATGTATTTTGACGTGACGCATGAAGCACGTGGTTCGCATGGTGCAACAAACGCATATTTTGACATGACGAGCAACACACATGAAACTCCGAACACGTATTTTGATTTCGCGCCTCATGGAAGAGAAGTTACCAGCCGCCTCTGGGCAACTGCACGTTTCATCACGATACATGCAAGAACCATTGAGATTTGACGTTATTAACGTTAAAACCTTTTTTTCAATACAAAGAATCTTTTGTAAAGCAGAAAGCTTCTTCAGATGCTAATGGTTCTTTATGGAATAATTTAACCAAAATTGGTTCTTTTATGACATTGTGAAGCACCTTAAAGCATTACTCAGTTTTCTAAAAAATAAATAATAATAATTTTGATAACTTACTTACCTCCATGTCATTCAAATTGTTGATGTCTTCTTTATTTAGTCGAGAAGAAATTAAGTTTTTTAAGAAAAACGTTCCAGGGTTTGTTTCTCTATTTAATAAACTTTATTGGACCCCAACAGTTTACAGTTTTAATGCAGTTTAAAATTGCCGTTTCAAATTAGCTTCAAAGGGCTCTAAACGATATCAAGCAAAACGATTTTCGGCAAGGAAAATTTAAAATGATGCACTTTTAAATAGGGCTGTACGATTCATGCTAAAATGTGAATCAAGATTTTTCTCCATGGGAATTGAGATCCCGATTCTCTCACCCGATTCTCTCACCCGATTCTCTTTTTTTACAAAAACATTTATTATGCACTTAACTTAAAAAAAAAAGTGCTACCGGACTTTCAGTTATAATAACGTCTCTTTTTTAAAAGTCTCTTTTCTTTATTTAAGACCCCTTAAAATTTAGAGTTATATAAAATATATTAGCTGTTAAATAGCACCTGTGCTTTTTGTACTATCGATCTGCCCAACCTTAAAACTTTAAAAACACTAAACCTTTAAAAGACTAAACGATCAACATTTTGGGGCATCAGAGAGAAACGCAGACATGTTACAATGTTCCCCCCGTGCTTAAAACCCTTTCTAATGAGGAACTTGTGGCGGTGACACAGAGTCCGTTTCTCAATCTGAAGGCTGCAGCCTCTGGAGGTCGCATTTCTAAGCTGCACATCATAATTTCAGAATATTAACAATTAACGTTATAAAGTTGACTACTATTTTTAGTTAAATATAAATTGTTGTAGTATGTTTATGACTTGCGAATGTAATGCTCCGTTAACTTGAATGAACCAGGCTTGATGACGTATGCAGCCTGCATATGCGACCTCCGGATGCTGCAGCCTTCCGATTTAGAAACGTCCGGAGGTAAATCATTTCCTGGCCTTCTTTCGGAACCAAAGTTGTTGCATCATCACTTTCTCCGTCGCCACCAGGATATTCCACAATGACGCTCGTTTATCCTCTCTTTTTGTGAAAATTGCCGCTCCAAATCCACCAAGTAAACGACTGTGTTTAGGTGTTCCGCCTTGTTATACGTCACGCGATTGACAGCAGAACGCCGCACATGAGATGAGAGAGGAGAGACCCGATCGGGTCTGAGTGGTGCAGGAATAGGGTTTGGTTTTTCCCTGTATAAGTGTGTGTTAGCAAGTTTGACTGATATTATAGCATCTTGGATTGTAATGTAAATGGGTGATTCTCACGAAAACTTGGTTTTAAAAATGTCAAGCATGAAAATGTAAAAATTGCTTAAATTTACTTTTTTTCCCACCAGACATTGAAAAACAAAGTCTGGAGTAAATGGGAACATTAATTTAAAAACGTTTTCTTATCATTTAACACTTTTTGTAAAATAATTAAAAAAATTAGTGCTAAAAAATCTCATTACCGCAACAGTCAGAAAACATCAACACTGACATATTTTCAAAATGACATGACAAACCTGAAAGAACATAATTTGGAGATTCTGCACATGCATTTAAAATCAAAGTATTATGCTTCTATTAATTAAATTAACATTTAATAAGTATCTGTTGCGGTAATGATAATCAAAATGTCGTGTAAGCATAAAACATCCATTTATTTTTTTTCTTAATATTTTTGTGTTAATTTGATTAAATTACAACATAACGCATGTTCAAACACAGCTGGACACATTGCGGTAATGAGAATTTCAGCAGAAAATGAGATAAAATTTACAATTATAAATTCTTATGTTGAAATCACACATTGTGCAAGGTAGAACACAGTATTGTGTTAATTCTGATGCTTTTTAATGTTACTATATTACACATTTTAAAGCTAAAATCATTAGTGCCGTGGTGTTTCAATGGTTTCGTGAGAATCACCCAAATACTGAACACGTGAACACAGCATCTGAATACAGGGAAATACTGTATATGCAAGTGAATTGCCGTCATTTAAAATGAAGATTGCATTTATGTATGAATCGAGATCGTGATTCTTTTTCGATTAATCGTGCAGCCCTACTTTTAAATCACAATTCTCCCCCTGCACCAGCCGTGCGACGCACCAACTCGACCTCACGCAATGCCTCATCATGCAAAAAGGTCACAGATGATGTATGCGAAACTAACACCAGTGTTTACAAGTATGGAGAAAGAGGACCGTTCTGATGTTGTTGTATGTGGAATGATAATTAATGTCTTTGTGTCAGTTTATTCTTTAAAACGGTCCACAAATGTGCATTTCACTTATGTAATGCATGACCTTTCGACATGCTTACCCAATTACGTGAGGTCGAGCTGGAGCATCACACGGCTGGTGCAAGATAAGAAGTTGTGGTTTAAAAGTGCTTATTTATCTTTAAACTGCATTTAAACTGTAAATTGTTGGGGTCCAATAAAGTCTATTAAATTGAGAAAAATCCTGGAATGTTTTCCTCAAAAAAATTTTTGGAAGACATGGGGGTGAGTAAATTATCAGGATTTTTTTAAAGAAAGTGGAGTAATCCTTTAATTTTTAAGAGTGTATCTCAAAAAAATAAAAAAATGTTCTGCCAAAAATATTATTTTGCTTCAGAAGTCATTATTTCCCAACTGGAGTCATTCGGATTACTTTAATGGTGGATGTATGTGCTTGTTGGAGCTTGTTGACCCCCAGATATAAAGATAACATAGTGGGATTTGAATATAAAATTATTTGCTTGTGTTCAGCTGAAGAAATAAAGTTATATAAATCTGGCAAATTTGTTACTGAAGAAGGCTTATTAATACCTCAAAAACACATACAGTATTAATACGTCAAAGGTACATACTGGTTCCAAATACCTAACAGTACGTATTAGGACCTTTTTGAAGGGTTCTCCCCCTGCTGGGGTAGATATTCTGACCAATCTTTGACCAACTGTATTATTACTTCATAATGATCACTACATATACCTTTTTTTATTTTGTTCCTCACTGAACAAGCATTCTTTCAATGCCCCACTTTATTTTCTTGGTGTTTTCTCTTGGAAAAAGCCCTGGTTGAGTCTCATCCTCATGTTGTTTCCTTGTATCACTCGAGTCTAATTTTAAGTGATGAGCCGTGGCTTTGGTCTGCTGTGTGGGAGTATATAATCCAATATTTCATTCTGGCTGAATTAGCCCTCCAGAAAGACCACATCACTTTAAGGCGTCCTCCTGCCCTGTCTGAGTCCATTGCGGGTGATGACGCACACACACATACACACTCAAGACATCCACGGATGGCTAGAGGCTGTTAAAATGAGGTGTCGCGAGTTGGCTCACACGCTCCAATGCGCCATGTTTCTGGGTGCTTGTCACTGGGCAGTGCCATGCTATACGCCCCCCTGTACTGGCACTTATTGGTGCCATTGGTAGAGTCACTTTCACTGATGGGTTTAATCGTCAGGATTGGTACTGGCTCTGAATATGACGTCTTTATGCTCTGCCCCTGCGGATGGATCAGATGCATCCCTTTTTTCATACTCTGAGGCTGTGTCTCTCAAAAGCAGCCTCTTCCCCAGTATTCAGAGAGCCAAAGGAAATCCTGCATTTCATCTGGAATAATGCAGATTAGATAACAGCCTGTCTCCTCGGGGACCAAGTATGTTTTTCTGTGAAAGGGGAGGATGGAATATGTTCAGTTTACATTTATGGATAAATGTATAGGGGCTGGTACACTGACCTTGATTCATTTAAAATGAATCTGCGTTTTTGTATTCAAAATATTCTGTGTTTTAATACTTTTATTTTTTATATATTAATATCATACACAAACACTGTCAAAAAAAAAGGTCACAATATGTATCCCAGCTGTCACTAGGGCACATCCCTTTAAATGGTCTTAATATGTGCCATTGTAAATAATTGGTACCAATGTACCTCAGGTACTAATATGACGTATTTAGGTCCAAAGCTGTATTTTTGAATGGATACCGCCCCAGGAGACAGAGCGCAGCGCGTCATAACCTGAAAACCACGCCCACCGGTGGGAAAGCAATCCAACTGTCTCCATTGACTTTGTATTGCGAAAGGCCGCCTCCTTGTCATTTCTGGCTTATAACAAAAAACTGAATAATGCATAAAAGCTGCTGGGTGACAATATGTACAGCTAACAAGCCAAAGAACCCAGAAATACGTTTTTATAAGCTGTCGAGCCGTAAAACCCAGCCTTTAAGGAGAATAAAGTGGATCGCCGACTACGTTTCCCCCTAGTGGACGTAGTTTTACTAATAGTAGTACTATGAAAAGTTGCCTGTTTCCATTTTTGTGTCTTTAACATTTTTTGAAGTCGACAGCTTTTAAAAACGTATTTATGTTTTTTTGGCTTGTTAGATGTACACCTTGTCACACACCAGCTTTTAGGTATTATTCTGTTTTTATGTTTAATCTGTAAATAAGTTTTTATAAGCTGTCGACAACAAAAAACGAGCGTTTAAAGACATAAAAATGGATACAGGCAACTTTTCATAGTACTCATATTAGTAGAACTGCGATCACTTGTGGGAAACGTAGTCTGCGATCCACTTTATTCTCCTTAAAGGCTGGGTTTTACGGCTCGACAGCTTATAAAAACGTATTTCTGGGTTCTTTGGCTTGTTAGCTGTACATATTGTCACACAACAGCTTTTAGGCATTATTCAGCCCCCTGCTACAAGCCAGAAATGACAAGGAGGCGGCCTCTCGCTATACAAAGTCAATGGAGATGGTTGGATTGCTTTCCCCCCCGGTGGGCGTGGTTTTCAAATTTGCATAACTGCGCTCTGTCTCTATACATATATATATATATTTTTTTCTGACTGTCTATGTTGCATATAAAATATTTTTATACTGTCTTTACAGATATGTGATAGGTATGTGTCTTGTGTTTTTTAAAACCTAAACGGCTTACACTGTACACCTGCATACACCTGTAGCTTAGTTGGTAGCATTTAGTTAGGTCGTGGGTTTAAGCCCATGGTAACACTCATACTGATAAATTGTATAACTTGTCATGCATTGTAAGTTGCTTTGGATAACAGCATCTGCAAAATATGTACTCTATTGTGCAGAATGCCAAATTATTAGAAAAAAAGTCCAAGCTGCTACTACTGTCAAGCTAAATTTGATATTTGGTCACTCTCACGAACCTGAACATTCTTCAAACATGAGGGGAGTAATAAATAATAGCATCATTTTCATTATTGGGAGAACTTTCCTTTTAATTTCCCTGTTATACGTTTTTTTTTTGGTGGCCCATTGCTTGAGTTACGCTTCATGCACAGATGCTTTTTGAATGCGCTTGAACGATGACTCAGGATTCATGACATGATGTTGTCATGATGGTGCTGTTTTTGGTTGTGAGATCAGGCAGCACGGGGTTTCCCTTTCACTTGAACCGTGTTGGGCGGAACACATCTACGTTAACCCCTCACTTTCCTCTCCATGTTGAGGTTGAATGCTTTCACGCCTTACCTGTGTAACATTCAGGCTCTGAGTTAAAGGGTAAAGGTAAATCACTGTGCGAGAAAAAAATCCCACTCGGTGTATCCGAGCGTTTGGAAAACCCCAGCCTTTCAGGTTAGATGCTTAAACCTACATTGCTTCTCACATTTCCCTTTCCCTTTTGCGATGTTTTGGTTCATTTTCACATGTGTGCTCGGCAGTGTTCTCATCTATCGGTAGAGAATAGTTTGTTTGTATGGTTATGTTGAATCGACGGCTAAAAAAGTAAAAATTTGTTAATACGGAAGCCCAAGTAAACGGCTATTGCCTGTGAGTGTTAGCCTTACGTATTGCGTGTTTGATTTATTTGCCAAAATAACATTAAGATAAATTTCCTGCCAGTTTTCTGAAGTATTTAGTTTTTTGCTGCATAACTCATTTTGCACTTCAGTTATGACTTGACCCTCCGCTGTGACACGTTTATGATGACATTCTAGGTGACTTGGAAAGTACTGTACGTGGGTGAATTTTTATTAACACCCCTTCCAATATGTAATCATTGTTCATAAGTTATTAAAATGCTATTTCCATTATGAATATTGTTTATGGTCTTCATTTATGTGAGTCATTAAAAAGGTAATTTTCAAATTTCATTTTATGCTTGAACGTTTTCGTTCTTTTGAACAGTTTTCACATTTCTGCCTCTCTCGTTGCAGATATCAGCTTTGCTTCTGTCTGTTTGGCCCGTCCATGAGTGTGTTGTTGCTGGAGGCCTTTAATGGCGGCTCTCACAAACAGCTGCTTGATCTTCTTCAGGAAGGTGTTGAAGACTGTGTAAGCTTCACTTTGCCTGCAAAGAAATGGCACTGGAGGGCCAGAACATCAGCCCTGTACTTTATGCAGACAGTTCCAGCCAGTTCCTCCTACAGGTCAGAACACCTGTATCCTTGCATTTGGTTATCAGAACACCTGTATCCATGCATTTGGTTATATTAATAAAAGTTTATTTTATATATAATAACTTTTATTTTATTTAAAACATTTATTACTTAATAAATAAGAAAATAAGGTAACACTTTAGTATAGGGATCAATTCTCACTTTTAACTAGTGTCTTATTAGCTTACATATTAGCTCTTTATTAGTGCTTATAAAGGACATATTAATGCCTTGTTCTGCATGAACATATTTTACATCCCTTAACCCAATCCAATACCTAAACCTAACGTCTACAACAACTACCTTATTAGCTATTAGTTAGCAGTAAATTGGAAGTTTACTGAGGCAAAAGTCATAATTAATAATTAATAAGTGTTCCCCATACTAAAGTGTTACCGAAAATAAATATATAAATGAAGTTTTATCTATTCATGAATATAATAAATAAATAAATAAAATATTGTGGTATTACTTTAAAAAAAAGGTTGTATTTGTTAACAATTAGTAAATGCATTAACTAACATAAACTGTCAATGAACAATAGCTACAGCATTTATTAGTTTTGGTTCATGTTCATTTTAGCATTTAATGATACACTCTAAAAAATAGTGCTAAATAGCACTGAAAGCTCATAATCATATGGAACAATTTTTGTGCTATATAGCCCCTATAAAGCACCTATGATAAACCATCTGGGGGTGATATAGCACCAGATATGGTTCTATGTAGCACCAGATATGGTTCTATATAGCACAATATGGTTTTACACAGGTACTATTATTAAAATATGTTTAAAATGTTGACATTAGTTAATGCACCATTAACTAACTTAACTAACATGAATAACTTTATTGACATTAGCTAACATAAAAAAAAACTAATAAATGCTGAAGAACTATATTATTTGTGTGTTCATGTTAGTTAATGCATTTACTAATGTTTACTAATACAATCTTATTGTGAAGTGTTACCAATGTTGTTATATACATCTTATGTACATAGTTTTTAAACATGTATTTAAATTTGTATGTTTGTATATTTGTTTTGTTTTGTCTCTCAAACATGTAAAAGCTAGTTTTTAGTTCCAATTTCTTTTATGTTTAAAATAATATAATAGTTGTATGGTAAATTAACAATAAAATTATTATTATTATTATTATTATTATTATCAGTGTTGGGGTAACACATTACAAGTAACGTGCATTCTGTAATAATATTACTTTTTAAAGTAAGGTAGAGTAAAGTAACACATTACTTTTTAAATGTACTCATTAATATTTGAGTTACTTTTTCAAAAAAATAATGCAAGTTACTTTTTTTGTTTAATTAATTTGATTTAAAAAAATGATGTACTGAATTAAACGAAACGTAGTCACATTATGCACTCTATGCTTACACGCCTGTGTGGGAACAGTTTGAGTCAGAAACTGAGATGGCAGGCCAGAGCTCAACATTTTGTGATGAAATATGCAATTTCTGAATGTAGAACTTTTCAGTCATAAAAACACCTGCAAGGCCTGAAAGAGATCACGCCTCAGCCAAGAAAAAGTAGCGCAAAAGTAACTAAAAAGTAATGTAAGCATTACTTTCCATGAAAAGTAACTAGGTAACACAATTAGTTACTTTTTTGGGAATGACTTAATATTGTAATGCATTACTTTTAAAAGTAACTTTCCCCAACACGTATTATTATTATTATTATTTTTATTATTATTATTAGTATTAATTAAAACAATATTATAATATTACTGAAATGTAATATAATGAATAATATTAATCATGTAATTAATAAAATAAATAAGTCATGTTTCAATTCTACTTTACATTTATTGAACAAAGAGTGTGAATATTTACTCATTTGATGTAAATGCACCAATGTAATGTGAATGCAATATAATGAAAACAAACAGCAATTTCTGCCTTTTATAACATCACATAAGGTTTGTATCTAAACAAAAGTTGACATTTTTAGACAATTAGTCAAAAAACGTTTGACTAGTTTTGAAAGTGCACTGGTTAGGCAGCTGATGCAAGATAAACACCATCCGTTCATTTTATCAGCCTAGATTATCTTCTGCATATGATTATATTCAAATTTGAAAGGGCAATTCATGACAGACAGTTTATACACTAAATTATCTATATCACGTACAAAACCTCTATGAAGAGTCAGTTCGAATCGAGTTTCTATAAATGCAACAAAAAGACACAAACCCGTTTAGAGAATAGGATCCGATGGGGACTTTCTTGCTTCCTTTTAGGGACAGAGAAACCGCAGGTGGGTGGGGGAAGCCCTGAACATTCCTTCAGCTGCAATCTCATCTCTCTGCACTCGAAGTAAAGCAAAAGACAAAACAAGCACTTCATTCCTGAAGCCTTCAAATGTGCACTGTCATAACTGTTGCTTACGTGTCAATAGCCTTAAAATCTGATCAGCGTTGCCATGTCCTTGTATTTGAAGCGACTTGTTGTTTCAAAATATGTGTAGCCCTGGGTTGTGTTTTTTGGACTTGTATCCAGAATCCAGTTGTGTATATGGGTTTGCCATTGCTGAATCACAATGACCGTTTACTAAAATCAGTATTTAGATATCACTACCTAATGTTTGAGCTTTTGCATTACAGGATTAATGATCGCTGTAGTTTGTAGTGTGTTTCTCCTTTTCACAACTCCTTCCTATCACTTAATGATGCGTAAATTGTGCTTTAAATGACCGGATGTATAATTGCAATATTCAAGATTATTATTATTGTGATTGTGATGCAATTTTGCAAGTGTTTGATCAGATCAACGAAATCTATTTTTATTGATTCCGTGTAATCTCCATTCAGGCCTGGAAAAAAATTAAAAGGTACTAGGGCTACAGACAGTGTGCCAAGTGCAACGCTTGCTTTTCCAGTCCGATACCTTTGATCAGGAAACTCCTATGCAGTTAGAAACCTGACTAAGCAGAGAAATGCTTGCCCACCCACTGTTGCATCTTATCTTACAGGTTGCTCACAGACCCGTAATGTCTGGTTTGGTTACGGTTTTGTACTGGAAAAAGTCAGTGGGCGACAGTTACGGTCATGTCACGACGGAATGGAATCCTGCAATGGCTTGCCAGAAGCAAACTGTTGTGAGGGATGCATACACACCTAATCTAGGCTATATATTGTGTGCTAGTTTTTGAAGACAGCCAGTGGTGGAGTTATTAAAAGTTCTTGCACCATTTAAAAAAAAAGTTTTGGTAAGACTGAAAATCGCTTAATAAAGTGTATACGATCTGCTGTTACGCACACAGATTCAAATCTCCCTCCTCGCCCACCACATTAACCCGGCTGACCTAAAAAGATGCATGATCTCTGGCCTCACCTCCGGTTCAAAGGGAACCAACATAAGCCCTCCTGTTTTATTAGTATTGGATGCACTCCACTTGATAATTTCTACCAGAGACAGGAAAGCAAAGCTAAAAATAGAAACCTCCATCATATGGTTTGACTTCAGAGTTGCACTCGGTTAAGGATCAGGAGGTGACGTTTGGCGCGCACGGTCCCTGATGGAGATGCGGAACTGACTAATCCTAACACAGGGGCATGGGACGGTAGAAGCCACCCATTCACCCTGATTTGAATGGGGGTGTGATTGGTTTTTCGTATAGTTAAGATTAAGAATTGGTTAGGGGGAGCTGGTTGTAGATTAGCATAAAAGGGACTTTTCGACAGTGGTGGAGTCACGGTCGTGAAGCCGCGGGCTCCCCACATCAAAGAAGCTGGCGAACCGGCTGCAGGGTTAGAATGACAGGCAGTCGGGCTTCGGAGAGGAGGCTGGGTTCATTTAGGGAGACCAGAACTGAACTTCAAAGCCATCGTCCCATGGCTCTTAGCACATACAAGAGTGAAATCTTCGATGGTCCCCTACTTGGGTATATAACTAATCTTAAAGGAGCGTTCATTAAACTCAGTAATATTTCACTCTGCGAGGAGTGAGACACATGGATTTCTGTGTCCATGTGTGTTTTTTATTATTTTTACAAATCAGTTTTTGCATCGTGTTAAACATTTAAAATGCCAAAATATGACTATATTTCAACATATTACTATTTTTTTTAGATTAATGTACTGTAAGATTTAAATTCTTGTTTATTGACTCAGTGTTTAAAATGTAGAAACTTGAAAGACTTAAAGCTGTTAAAAAACAATATCAATTTAAACACTCTTCCTATTTATACATCAGTTTACCCACAATTTTTTATATGCTCCTAAACTAAATATGACTAAGATATGAAAATATATAATTTTATGAATAAGACTTAAAGGAATAGTCTACTCATTTTCAATATTAAAATATGTTATTACCTTAACTAAGAATTGTTGGTCACACTTTATTTTACGGCATCACTGTTACAGTGTAATTATACATTTAAGTACTAAGTAATAATCATTAACAACATGTACTTACTATAGGGTTGGGGTTAGGATTAGGGTTTGGTTTAGGGTTAGTTGCATGTAATTATGCATAATTAACTGTTATTAATAATTACATGTAACATGTGTAACAAAGACCCCGTAAAATAAAGTGTTACCGAATTGTTGATACATCCCTCTATCATCTGTGTGCATGCACGTAAGCGCTGGAGCGCGCTGCGACGCTTCGATAGCATTTAGCTTAGCCCCATTCATTCAATTGTACCATTTAGAGATAAAGTTAGAAGTGACCAAACACATCAACGTTTTTTCCTATTTAAGACGAGTAGTTATACGAGCAAGTTTGGTGGTACAAAATAAAACGTAGCGCTTTTCTAAGCGGATTTAAAAGAGGAACTATATTGTATGGCGTAATAGCACTTTTGGGAGTACTTCGACTCGGCGCAGTAACACCCTCCCTCTCCCATTATGAGAGTGAAAAGGGGAGCGGACTTTTCAGGCGAGTCGAAGTACTCCCAAAAGTGCTTTTACGCCATAAAATATAGTTCCTCTTTTAAATCCGCTTAGAAAAGCGCTACGTTTTATTTTGTATCACCAAACTTGCTCGTATAACTACTCGTCTTAAATAGGAAAAACGTTGATGTGTTTGGTCACTTCTAACTTTCTCTCTAAATAGTACCATTGAATGAATGGGGCTAACCTAAATGCTATTGAAGCGTCGCAGTGCGCCCCAGCGCTTACGTGCACGCACACAGATGATAGAGGGATGTATCAACAATTCTTAGTTAAGGTAATAACATATTTTAATATTGAAAATGAGTAGACTATTCCTTTAAAATAGGCATTTCACAGTCCAAAATGTAAAAAATATGTAAAAATAATATACCACATATATTAATATTAACACAATATGGTGTTTGTACACACTGACACAAATGCTTTCTGTTTATCAAGTATTTGATCAAATTTGTTAAAATATTTTTATATGTACAAAGCAGTTTAGCCAATTTAATAAATCATAGACAAATTTTAGCATAGCTTAATAAACTTTTTTTTTGTTTAGTTTACAGTTTTTCAAAATTTTACTTTGTTACAATGCAGCTGTGCAGAAAACAGACAGTAAATACTGTGCAAAAGTCTTAGGCCACCATGCTACCAATAGATTTGTTGTTTTTGCAATGTTATAGTGATCATATATAATTATTTCTCAGTCTCTTTATTAGAATACAACCAGAAAATACAGGAAATGTTTATGTAGTATTAAAAACAGTATAAAAGTATAAGCTAAAGTTTCAAGTATTTAGGGTAAGCTCCCTTTCCACTTGAGCAATAGCAGGAAACTGCAGGTTCTACCAGAAAGACTCAGGAGGTAATGTAACATTTGATAGCATTTATTTAACAATTTGTAAGCAAAAGGATGTAGCTATGATATAGTTCTTTGGCGTAGAACCCCGTCCATAACTCAGCCGAAGGGTTGTAGCTTTCCGCAGTTCCTGCCTGAGATGAAGGCAGGGGCGGAGCCTACCCCCGATGTATGGATTGGGCCAACCTGGTGGTGGGGAGGTGAACATCAGCGTCAGCATCTGCACACATCTGAAAATTGTTTTGTTTTTTATTTTGTGTACATATTTCCTGTATTTTCTGTTTGTATCTTAATAAAAAGAGTGAAAAATAAATATGGATGGACATTAAACTTTGCTAAAACAACAAAGCTGGTGATGGTGGCCTAAGACTTTTGCACAGTACTGTCTATATATAATATATAGTAGAATATAGTAGAATAATAATATCAACATATTATTTCAAATATTTTTATAACCAGATTTTTTGAATTTCTTTCTCTGCCGCAGAGTGTTATTCACCAGCTCTGTTCTCAATCTTGCTGAGCTTGTAGCCCTGCGTCCTGATCTCGCCCGTCTGAAAAAGGTTCTGTACTTCCATGAAAACCAGCTGGTCTATCCAGTCCGCAAAAGCCAAGAAAGAGACTTCCAGTACGGCTACAACCAGATCCTCTCATGGTAACAGCAGAGTTTCATCAACATTACAGAAGTATCTTTAAACGAAGAACATGCATATAATGTTTTACATATGTTAATACACAAAAAAGTACAGTTTCTGTTATGGGGTGCATTATAATGTACTCTGTTCCAAAATCTACAGAGCTGCCTTCATAGGCAGCTGCCTTCTATGACAGCATACTAACTGTTATGGGATTTCATAAGTGACTCATTTGGAAAGCTGCATAGCCAGCAAGTACACACCAGTATTGCTTTCAACACCATCTTTTTATGATTCACGATGTATAACTTTATACAAATATTCTGCCTGAGAAAACTAGTTACGAGTTCCTGTGAGATCAGGCTGGAGAGTCTTGATGTATTGTGCTGTTTATGCACTCTTGATGTAGTGTACATGTCAATGTAGTTTGCTGTTAGCGTGTAGGTAAGCTAGTGACACGATAGTCTAATAAGCACAACAACACACAGTACAGGCACATATTGGACACATTTTTTTTTTATTTAGAAAGCAGCAAAATGAAGAGGCCAACTTTTCAAACAGCCTTTGTTTGTAAGTACGCCTGTAATGCCTTAAATTGATGTCTTAATAGGCAGCTTACTAGGTTTTGGAGAAAGCTAGCGTGTCTGAGACAGAATAGTTTATCATGTTCGGTACTTGGCATGATGCGCTTGGTAATTATGGGATCGTATAATGGTGCTCTAATACTTAAGAACTCAATGTTTTAAACCCTAATGTCATAATCAATCTTGATGTTTGAAAGAAAGGGTTTTAAGCGCTCTAATTGGAGTACATTGTGATTGTTGTTTGTCAGAGTATCATGTCAATAATTTAAAGGCCCTTTGCTTGCTCAACTTTATTAACGTGGCAGAACAGTGACACAAAGAAAGAGCTCGGCTCTTCTAATTCACTCTCTAATTGAACGCAATGTCGTGATTGATTCTGGCAATTGGGGTTAATTAGTGCGACATTTAAAAACATGGTGTGTTTGTGTCTGCAGATTCTAATCTGCATCTATTAGATATTTAAATTGACTAGTTACTGTTTGTTTGTTTTTTAAAGCATATGTTGTTTTTATGAACAATAATTGTCAAGAATTCATTTAATAAAGGGGCATTATTGTGAAACGCCTGACATTTTGTGCCTGCAATTATTTGAAAGTGGCCAATTTAAGAACACATTTTTATTAAACTCTTACTTTTAGAGCTGAACAATTAATCAAAAAACTAATCGGGATTACAATTATGGGTGAAATAATAACATAATCACCAAAAGCCTCAATTACAGCTGTCCATTTGTGCTCATTTCTGTGTGTTTCGGCAGCGAGATTGGGCATCAAATACAGTGGTGAATCAGAGATTTTAAAATTGATAAGTTGATGTGTCCTTTATAATATAATATGTTTATAATAACGGTACTTCAAATGTATTGTAAGTACCTTTAAAGTGCACCTATGGTCTGATTCATGATTTTACATTTCCTTTGGTGTGTATTAGTACATGTTAACTAGGGCTGGGACAACGCGTCGACATAATCGACGACGTCGACGCAAAAAATACGTTGACGCAAAATATGCGCGTCGATTCGTCAGACCCAAAAAGGCGGCGCCGTAGAGTAGTAGCAACGTGAGTGGCTTCAGTCCACGCTGGTTTCACAAATTCACACAGCAAGGGTGAGCAGTGCCTGCGGCCGCGCGGCGCATGGTTTTTTCAGCGCCCATGTTAACAATCATGTACTCCGCCGCATGAGCAGCGCGAGCTCGTGGCTCTGTAGCAACAGTGCTGCAATCGTTTCTGCGTCGGTTCTGCTGCGCTGCTCACGCTCAATTAAAGTGAAAGTGCTTTGTTTATGGTTTAAATGCTCGTGGATTTACGCGAAAAAGTGTCATTTTACCATAAAATCATGAATTTGATGCCAAGTGTGTATTAAACAGTCATTTGAGCAATTTAACAGAAAGCAATGAAATATGTCACTGTTGCCAGAAGACTTCACTTTCATTCACTCTCTGTCCAGCAGTAACTAAGTCCTAATCTATCTTAACAAACTTAAGAGAAAGAGATTTAATAATATATGTGTTTCTTAAGTCTATAATTGTGTTTATATCTGTCATTAAATGGACTTGAACAGCACAAAAACAATGTGGATTAAACAAAAGTTATAAAAATTACACTAACCATCAAAAGGCACATTGAAGAGGTTTTGCTCATAAATGCATGTAAAATGAAGTAATTTGAACTTGAGATTTTTATACAATTACTAAACTGCACAGTATGAGCTGCAAACGCTTTATTGAATGCTACCTCTGACTAAGAATGCATTATTTTGCACTTGTATAGTCTTTTTATATTTTGAAATTTTAAGGGCAATAAACATATATTGAAATGTTTACATTCAGATATGTAAATCAACATGTATAAATTGCTATTAGTTAATTAATGGGGAGATAATCGAGAATCGAAGTCGAATCGGACTGATAAAATGAATCGTTAGATTAATCGATGCATCGAAAAAATAATCGCTAGATTAATCGTTTAAAGAATAATCGTTTATCCCAGCCCTAATGTTAACAATATGCAAAAGGTACATACCCCAAAGTAAGCGATGATGTGAGTTATCGTCTCCAACGTAAATCTCTTTTTAGGACTACAACAAACACACGGATTGTAGGCAACAGTTTACTTTCTGGGATTGGTGATTTAGACAAGACCGACGTTATCATAATTCCTCTCGCTTTGGACTCTGTTAGCATTGCATTGTAAATGAATCTTTCAAACATAGTAAGGAGCGTCACATTTCTGGCTGACGTCAGAGGCAGAGTCCTGCATGGGTCCATTTTTGGAGACCCGCTCCCAACCGATCCGCAAAGTTCAGCACCATAACCGACCCTCACCTGTGATAATATCAAAATTAAATCCGCACCCCCCCAGACCCATTAATATTTGTCCTGTTTCCCGACCCGTGTCCCGCCACATGCATAAATCACACACGCTAAAATCATTCCAATTAAAGTGCTTTATTTTTTATCTTGTACCTCTCAAAATCACAACAGCGTCATGAATGGGCTAATGAAACAGGCTAAAGTGTGCTTTGTTCAAGTAGCCTACCATCGGCACCTAAATGGAACCTAATAACTATACACAAATAGACCTATTAATAAAAAAAGACCAAGAAAAAATACAACCTACCTACACAACCCCTTTCTAAGAGAAGACGCCTATCAACGGCAAAATCTTTGCAACTCCTGCAACGCTCGCTCCAACTAGGCTACGAGAAGCAGCAACAAAGGTCACTGTCGCAGTGGTGGTGACGTGATGGGTCAAATGTCATATGTTGTGCGTGTAATGGTAATTTAGACAATACAAATACTGCACATATTTTCATTCGCGCTACTACCCGCCCGCACGGAGTTAATTATCCGCCCGCATTCCCGCCCTTAAATTTTAGGAAAGTCACAATCTACCTGTTTTAGACACTCTTATGCAGGTTTCGCGGGTACATAACCCGTTGCAGGACTGATCAGAGGTATTCAGGCCAATCACAACGTACAAATTAGCTGGGCAATCAGAGACACAGAGCTTTTCAAATCAATGAGTTTTGTACAAAATCCGTGGGTTTCAGGAAGAGAGTGAAATCTGGAGCTACAAAAATTTACAATATGTGAAAAACAATGTGTCTTTGGAACCATAAACCACGCAAACACATTATATTATACCAAATACACAAAATAACGTTGTTTTTAAGCGATAAAATAGGTGCCCTTTAAATAAAATGTATAATAGCAAATCGTTAACATCAGAAATAATAAAGTTTTCCCATTCTCTGCTTTTGTCCCCAGCCTGGTTGCAGATGTAGTGGTGTTCAACTCCTCGTTCAACATGGAGTCGTTCCTGTCATCCATCTCCACCTTCATGAAGACCATGCCTGACCATCGGCCCAAAGATCTGGACCGGCTCATCAGGCCCAAGTGCCACGTGCTCCACTTCCCAATTTGCTTTCCTGAAGTCACAAGGTTTGTCATACCTCAGTCTCAGACGTCATGCCCACATGCTGTTGCCTAAACGTCTGATTCATACAACACACCTAACTGGAAACACAAAGCTGTCCTCTGCAAGACGTGTGTGTCACGTTCTTTAATGATAATTCTTTAACCTAAAAACAACCCAAAACCATCAGATCGTAGCCGAACGCTGCCATGTGCACATCAATGACAATGCGTTATAAAAATCGTCTCATTTTTAAAAGTACGCAAAGTTCATGCAAGTCTTTAAAAGAGGTGCAAGAATTTAGTTTGAAGCAATTAGTGGAATGTTTTCATGTATTGTTATAAAATGTAGGAATGTTTGTGAATTATGATTGCACACCGGTCTGTTATTGTGAAGACATTTCCACGCTTCTAATAGAGACAGAGCGCAGCGCGTCACAACCTGAAAACCACGCCCACCGGGGGGGAAAGCAATCCAACAGTCTCCATTGACTTTGTATTGCAAAAGGCCGCCTCCTTGTCATTTTTGGCTTATAACAAAAAAATGAATAATGCCTAAAAGCTGCTGTGTGACAATATGTACAGCTAACAAGCCAAAGAACCCAGAAAAAAGTTTTTATAAGCTGTCGAGCCGTAAAACCCAGTCTTTAAGGAGAATAAAGTGGATCGCCGTCGACTACGTTTACCCCTATTGGACGCAGTTTTACTAATAGGAGTACTATGAAAAGTTGCCTGTTTCCATATCTGTGTCTAAACGCTCGTTTTTTGAAGTCGACAGCTTATAAAAACGTATTTATTTATTTTTTTGGCGTGTTAGGTGTACACCTTTTCACACAGCAGCTTTTAGGTATTATTCTGTTTTTAAGTTTAATCTGTAAATACGTTTTTATAAGCTGTCGACCCCAAAAAAACAAGCGTTTAAAGACACAAAAATGGATACAGGCAACTTTTCATAGTACTTCTATTAGTAAAACTGCGTCCAATAGGGGGAAACGTAGTCGGCGATCCACTTTATTCTCCTTACAGGCTGGGTTTTACGGCTCAACAGCTTATAAAAACTTATTTCTGGGTTATTTGGCTTGTTAGCTGTACATATTGTCACACAGCAGCTTTTAGGCATTATTCAGTTTTTTGTTATAAGCCAGAAATGACAAGGAAGCGGCTTCTCGCAATACAAAGTCAATGGAGACGGTTGGATTGAATTCCCCCCCGGTGGGCGTGGTTTTCAAATTTGCATAACTGCGCTCTGTCTCTATGACACGGCACAAATTAAAATGTGATTGGTTGCTTTACATGTCAGTCTATGGCCTTCAGCATGAAGATCTGGCTACGCGAGACTAGTCATTCCTCCCCGCAGCCTTCCAGGGATCACTGATTAATAAAAAAACACATGCGAGTTCACTCTTAATCTGCCCCCAAAAGCTGATCGCGTACGCAAATGTGGTTAATGGCGAGTGGGCAAAGTTGTGTAAGAAAGTGATTAGAATAGACAGCTTTAATATCCTGTGTGGATCACTTGACACGCTCCGACTGCAGATCCATGCATGCTCGGGAACACACACACACACACACAAAATACCCATCAGTCACACAGTCAACTGTAGTTTCTTAAAGTGTGTTTGATTGTGATGTGGATTGTGTAAATATTTGCATTTTATTTTTGTGTGACTGATGATGCACTTGAGAAGAAATTGGGTAATTTACTGAGGTTTTGGGGGTTTTATCTGCCCAGAGTATCAGGATATTAAACTGATAATCAAATATAGGTACAATTTACTAGATAGGTTATTAAAAACCATTATGTTTCCAAATTCCATTTCGCAAACCTGTTTGTTTGTGCAAAGGCGAACGGTTTGCTATCCTGATCTGTGGATCATGCCCTGTCCATTGTTTATGCAATACTTTATTGGTGATTTAGTCTTTTTTTCCTTTTAATTTGTTAGTAAACTTAACAATCCTATTGCTGATTGTTTAAAGGACAAACCAACTAAAACTAAATATTTAAAAGGAAGTACACTTGCAGACTTGCGTTCTGCTTGATATCCTTGTGCTCTCACCGGTTGATCCCCGAATTGATTTTTAGTTTTATTCGAGGTCTCTGAGCACATTCTTACCCCGTCCTCCTTCAGCTTTTAAATTTCATTGTGTTGACTCGCGTAGTCTAGATTGGCTTCAGAATTTGCCTCTCGAACTGTCGTCTTGGATCAGCAAGCATCCGGTGGTGCTTTTCTCATCGGCCGTTCCAAAGCAACGTCAAGAAAAAGCCGGCTAGATGCAGCTTCACGGACAGGGCCTGCTTTTTATTAGACTCTTAATGAACAGCAAGCAGGACCTGAAACGAGTGAAAGAATATTGTTAATTCATTTTGATGTAAGGCATTTTTTGGCTAGCTTGTGTGCGCTGGTTTAAAGATTAGAGAGACTGTAAGCATGTTTTGCATATCATGCACATCCTTTCTTAACTGGCCTTTGTCTTCAAAATGTTATCCGATATAATCACTATTGTATCAGAAATATGTGAAAGTCTTACTTGAAGCAAAGTTAGTTGCTAACATACTTTATTTGGAGATGCAAATATTATATATGCGACTAATTAGCATATCATGAAATAATTTGACTCTACGGTAATTGATTGACAGCTCTATTGAATATACAAATGTATACCATGTTTTGTTAAAGCTCAATATATTTATATGAATATGAATCACATGTGTTCCCGGTGTGTGTTAGCTCGGCACATAAGATTCATGTTGTATCATAGAGAGCAGCATTAAATCTTTCAGTTTAATATGTTTACAGTCCATTACTTTTGTGTCTTTTCTCCATGAAACAGACATGTTTGCCATTATCTTTCTAATGCATGATTTGGTTATATTAGTCAGTGGATTCTTGGTTGACAAAATCAAGATTTTGAAAGCCCATCCAGTCCGTTTGTATTTCCAAGGTTGTTTTTCATGTTTAAAGGTCACGTTAAAGTGTTCTTTGCCACAAAACAGCACTGTATTTTCAAGTAATAATACCTATATTTACAACAAAGCTGCACTATAAAAATTATTTGTTGCACTTAAATTTTTCAGCCTAATCAATTTGAACTTACAATTAATTTAAACTTTCTTACCTAGTGAGGAGTTGCTATAAATTCTAAAAATAAAGTTGAAATAACTTAAGCTAATTCAACTTTATTTGTATAATTTATAGCAATGTCTCGCAAGTCAAGAAAGTTGATTATACTTAAAAATTTAAGTGAGACAAGGAATTTTTTTACTGTGTGTACATTCAGTTGTGAGTTCACAAATGTAAAATCTACATCCAAATGATGAATGCCAAAAGTCATAAACCTCTATTTTGCGAGTTTGGGTTTGGTTTAGATGAGCGTGGATGGATGTCCCTGTGCCCGATCTGATGACAAATTTGCCCTGTGTGTAAAATGTGGGTTAAGATTATTAGTAATGTTGGTCCACACTCCTGTGTGTGCGTGCGCGGGTATCACGGGTAAGAGTTACGCTGTAAGTAAGCTGACACTGATGACGCAGGACTCTCGCCTACAGTGTTTCTCAGCTCATTTTCAGATGGTAATTTGCCCCTTCCAAAGCAAACTCACAGAGTGTAAGGAAACGATTATATGCATGGTCGGTCATCCGTCAACACGCCCTGGGTTCTTTTCGCAGCAACCAACTTTGTCCAAGCCTTTCAAGAATTTCAAAATATTCCCAGAGACAACAGAAGAGAAGCAGAGCATTCAAAAGGAAATATCTTGCAGGTGGACTCCTGTTTGCCTCTTGTTTGCGTGCTATTTGATCCAAATTTATTTTATAGTCTCTGTCATTTTCTGTTTAATGTTTTAAAATGTTTTCGACCATTTATTTTAATACCACTACGTAAGAATAGTAAAGGAGTCAGAGGAAAGGTTAAGTATAAGGAAACTCCCCTTAAAGTAATAAATCGTACGGTTAGCCCTCAGTCGCCATCACCATTTAGTGGGGAATTAGAAAGAGAAAACTAAACAAGGTACTGTAAAAGTAACCCCACAATCCAAACACATCTTTTGTAAGATCCCATTGTATATAGAGCAATTCAAAGAAATCTCCATTTTAAAGGCTATTTCTATTCCCCCACAGTGTCCTTTGGATCAACTTCATCAGACCTCACTTATTAATTGGCTTTTTGCGTATAGCTGTAATTCAATCCTGATTGACCCTAGCGAGCAGGAGCCCAGCTGAGCGAGGCCATACCACATCATCAATCACTAAAATCCACCATGCTGGTGGCCCCTATTAAGGGCCAGTCTTTGTATTAAAACACAACAGGCCGACAGGGTATGTTTGCATAGAGTCACATGACAATCAGGTGTCCTTTCAAGAGCTTCAGCCCCGCGGAGGCGCCACATCACAAAGACACTCCTGGAAGACTCGAATGTAATGTTGCTTTGATTTCCATTGTTCTCCTCTTTGGCAGAAGAGTGAATTTGGTTTCCATAGCACTTAACTGGCATCAGATGTTTGCAGAACGTCCCACACACTCGATCGGAGCCGCAAGATTGATGGCCAGCACTGTATTGATCCAAACTCTGTGATCAAAAACAATGACAGTTCCTCCTGTGACGGGGACCACAGTGCTATCGAGCTCATTGAGGGGAAAATCCATCACAGGAATCTCTCCCTAGACTTTCATTGTCAGGAGGGACAGGTTTTCATTAGCCCATTTAACTCGGCACAGATAACTGAAGCTACTTTTCAAAGTTGGTGGGGAAAAGAGGGTATTTGGCTGCTTTTTAAAAGCAGTTCAAAGGCATGGATGTGACTCCGTACGCCGGTCTGCCGCCAATGACTGACTGGCGAAGCGATTCTGTTACTGAAGCAGATGGCAGGATATCCTGCTGGAGAGATTGTCTCAGAACGGTTCAAAGGGAACGCGGCAGTGGAAATTATGCGCCTCGGTCCCATATCGAAGTAATAAAGTTGCATCAAAGACGCCGATCACCTTGTTACACAAACCAGTGCCACAGTTTCATAGTTGTGTGGGTTACATTATTTAATCGAACGTTCAAACAATAGCGCGGGTGTTTCTGGTCATTCGGTTGATACATCGTTCATTTGGTAATTTCATCCCTGGACAACAGAAGAAAATCTTTCTGTGTATTGGAAAAATTCCCGATGGTCCAGCACAAATATGTTTTTAAATACTCATAACTATTAAAACCTGCCTTGCCTGGCACAATCGTCACGATAGTCACGGTTTGCATCATTTCTGCTGATTCTATTTGCTTTGTTTTGTGCTTGCTCAGGTCTCTATGGATGGCGTCATACTCCCTCAGTTACGATGGCCACCAGCGGTCAGAAACACATCACTTGGCACCCGGGCTCCAAATCCTCATACGCCAAGCTACTCATCTCGTAGTGCTCTCTGTTTTGATTGCTCCTAAGCCTTAATGTGGGCAGGATGAAGTGATGAGGAGATGTGCTTTCTTAATCAAACCGCCAAGCGTTTAATCTTGTCGGTGAAACATCTGGCGGGCACCTTTTCTCATTTGCTTCTTTGACATTGGATTCCAGCACCTCGTGATCCGAGGACATTTTAAAACGGGATCTTCATCCTTATGGCACGAGGACTCCTTAGTATGTGCCCTGTGAAAATAATCCAATGGTAAAACCCAAAGGTATGGCATGCGTCTGATCTCTAGATCACATGTGCCAGGAATGAACCACAATTGAGTCCATATGGTGCTTTCAAGTGCTAGGAGCGAACCGTGATAAATAGGAACGAATCAAGGATAAATCCACGGCTTCAGAGATTTGTCCCTATGGCAACCGAGTTGTGGCCATACAGTAAATTTAGCTATGATGTAATCAGGTATTTATGAAATAATAGCAAAAAATGTGCATTCATTTATTGTTTGCTCTCGATGGGGGTGTAATATCAAATTATGTTAGCAGGCCTTTGAGTTACTCAAGAAGAGTTGCGGCTAACATGGGATTAAGCCATCACGCTCTTCGGACATGAGGTTTTTCGTCATGCTAACACCTGCTCAGCCTCATGAGCAATATTAACAAAGAAGAGAACATGCAAGCCTAGTGCGCTTGGCTGTAAAACCATGAGATCATAACATATGCGCTGTGTGCATCTTTTCCTTTGTTTAAAGTTCTGTAAAGTCATCTAGCTTTCAGTTGGTTAGTTGGTATTTAGTTTGTCCCATGAAAGAAATTTAGAAATGTTAAAAAATTGTAACATCTACAGTACCTTGAAATTGTTGTGAAATGTGATAAACAGCTATACTTTAATGTAAAATTTAGTTTGTAGCAATCAAGCTGTTATGTGCCTGTCTCACATGGCAGATGTCATGGCTTATGCAGTTGTGTCAAAATCTGCCCATTCCATGTCAGATTTGGTGAGCCATATGCACATTACATAATACAAAAGTCTGTCATAGCTAACATGTTCCACAACCCGATACGATCATTTCCGTCATCTGCATTGTGTGAAAATGGTGTAGTGCTGTAAAGTCCAGTCTAGTGCTGTGGCAAACCTCTAGAAGGCTTTATTTTGGTTGCCTCCCTTGACCTACTTTTGTCACTCATTGTCATTAAAATTTGGAGCTCTCACCCTGCCACCCTCAGAGGTATAATATTTTAGCTCGGTGTCACATAGTCCAGGCTGTGTGCTTTGGCTGTAGCAGTAGATTTGGCATTTGACTATGAGGTCAGTTGGTAATAATGAATGTAGATGTTAATGTGCAGTAATGACCTTCTCCGTCCACATCTCAAAGGCTCTCTTCAGGTCTCTTGTGCCCATTGCGTCGGACCTCTGTCAAGCCACCGTACCAAACCCCCACGCTGATGCGATAATGCTAGTGACGGTGCTTTCACTACACAGTTGGCTGCATAAAAGTTTTGCATTTGCTCAGTGGGCAGTAAGTGTTAAAGGAATGTTCCAGTTTCAATATAGGTTTAGCTTAATTAACAACGTTTGTGGCAAAATGTTGATCGCCCCCATTGTTTTGTTGAAAATTGCTATAACGATGTGGCACTTGCAACTGAAACTAAGACATTAAAGGGACATTCCACTTTTTTTGAAAATATGCTCATTTTCCATTTGGTTCTTGCCGTTTTGCAATCCATTCAGCTGATCTCCGGGTCTGGCGCTAGCACTTTTAGCATAGCCTAGCACAATCCATTGAATCTGATTAGACCATTAGCATCGCGTTAAAAAATAACCAAAGAGTTTCGATATTTTTCCTATTAAAAACTTGACTCTTCTGTAGTTACATTGTGTGCTAAGACCAATGGAAAATTAAAAGTTGGGGTTTTCTAGGCAGATATGGCTAGGAACTATACTCTCGTTCTGGCGTAATAATCAAAGACTTTACTGCTGTAACATGGCTGCAGGAGGCGCAATAACGCACTGCCCTGCCATTGAAAGTTACTTAGGGGACTATTTTTGGCTGCTGCGTAATATCACTACGCTTGCTGCAGCCATGTTGCGGCAGCAGAGTCCTTGATTATTACGCCAGAATTAAAGTGGTTCCTAGCCATGTCTGCCTAGAAAATCGCAACTTTTACATTTCCATCGGTCTTGGCACACAATGTAACTAATGAAGAGTCAAGTTTTAAATAGGAAAAATATCGAAACTCTTTGGTTATTTTTTTAGGCGTAATGCTAATGGTCTAATCAGATTCTATGGATTGTGCTAAGCTATGCTAAAAGTGCTAGCGCCAGACCCGGAGATCAGCTGAATGGATTCCAAAACAGTAAGAATCAAATTTTTAACTCTAGGGGAGCTGGAAAATGAGCATATTTTCAAAAAAGTGGAGTGTCCCTTTAATATACATGTACAGTATATAGCCAAAAGTTTCATATAAATTCAAGACATAAGGTTATGTTAGGTTTAGCATGGTGTTTTCACAAGGATATCAAAAAGAAAGCCAAGCATGTAGTTTGGTAGCAGGGCTCCAGACTAACTTTTTTCACTAGGAGCACAGTGGCCCCAACTGAAAATTTTAGGGGCGCAACCAGGAAATTTAGGGGCACATACTGTAAATCAACATGCTAACCAAATATTCACATTTCTACTAATTTGCACTGTATTACTAATAAATTATATAATGATAGATGCTGGAAGTAAAATGTGCTGTTTTAAATTCAGTGTCTCACATCACAAAAAAAGGTCAAATTTACTGGTCGCACATGTGGCACATTCTCAAATTTTGGGGGCAAATTCTGGAGCCCTGGGTAGGCCATTATCTCTTAGCAAAAGAATGTGAAATCTATAGATTTAATATTTGCCAGTAAGGTAAAGCAGTCAGAAGTCTAAACAAATGCCACATACTACATCTTTACCTAACATCAAGTCTGTGCCATTTCTTTGTTGACAATACTAACAGATATCACATTGGTGACTTATAACTTCATCTGCCAAGAATAACAGTTGTTCCACAAATATGATTTAGATATCTCCACCTCAAATAAGACATAATTTTACAGAATAATGTCTCACATTACAGCCTCCAAACCTTCCAGAAGCTGACATGCTTTACTTCCATTGTAAAGCGCCTTACTGTAACCACAATGTTTGGTTTAACAAAAATAAAAATAGTTTTCTGTGGTATTGAAAATTATACGGCAAATTGTTTCGATTGAGTCGAGAACGTTTCCCTAAGCTCTCCTGATCTTCACAGATGAACTTTCCAAACTGCAGTGTTGCTAAAGAAACTTAGCACAGCTCACACGTACAGTAGCTGGCTCCACCTCTGAGCCGTCGCAGCGGCCGACCTCAAGATCAATGGAATTTTTCATTAGCCTGGGAAAAAGAGACTGCTCGTGATTATTGCCAATAAAGGAAATTAGATGAAATGATTTTTGACTTTGATTCCCCCCTCCACTTTCCCCCAACCATCCTTTCACATTTAATCAAACGCAAGGTAAAAGTCATCACTGAAATTGCGTCTGATTTATAAATAAGCTAATTGGTGGCGTTCTCCCTCTCCTGCCGGTGGACGCGGCTGTGTTTTTATTGCCTAGTCAAAACCTCCTCGTGTAATTTTCAAAATGGCCCTCGAAATGAAATTTTCCTCCTAGCTTGTGCGGCAGCTCCATCGCTCATACCTTGTTGAACCCACCTTCTTGTCATCTCTTTAGTGCAGCTTTATGTAGCCTGGCTCCCCTGTCTACATCTGTTAGTTAATTCATCCATTGCGAAACTCTTCCCTGGCACTTTTATCAATGGCTAATCTAATGGAGGTGAACTGTTGAGTGACTGCTCTCATTGATACTCTGTCTTTCTTGGGGGACGTTGGCAGAATGATGATGACATTGTGATGGTTCATATTTTGATGGCCATTGATCGCTTCTAAATGCATATTCACTGGGATGAATGCATGATTAGAGCATTGCCTGTGAAGAGCTTTCTTTGAAGGTTTTTCTGTGCAGGCCATAATTTACCTATCTGTTTTTGACTAATGCTTTCTGAAGTTGTGTTCGCGTAGATGAAAGCCGATTCAAAATGCATAAACACATGCATGCCTGGGTCCTGTAGTACGGCTGAACCTGGAACCATTTTCTTTAGAGTGTGATCTCAACATGGTTGAAAAGGAAAATAGTGTATTGCTTTCTCTCATTGTACAATCATTTGTGACTGGTAACTAACTTGGGCGTGTTAGAAATCCACGGGGAACGGTCTGTCTGTAACTCGGAGAGAAACTCTTTACGCTTTACAGATCTCTTTGTTTTCAAGCCGATGAGTTCTCCAGCACTTGGAAGGACACTATATATTACAAACATATTGCGGGAAGTCGTGTTAAATTGGTTTGTAGTTCGTCATGTTTTGCTTTGGACTTTAGATTTCTGTAAGGCAGCTACTTTGTTCAGGCTAGCCCACATGAAAAAAATGATTATGGATTTACCATAATAAACTGTAAATTCCTGTACTATTACTTTTTTATCCATACCATAATAAATATTAAATATATTACAGTATTTACTTGTTTACCAATACACTATACAATGAAAAAAAAATGATTCATTCAATTTACTCAATTTTTTTAAGGTAAGTGTTCGCAATCAATTTATTTAAGCTACTTTTAAAAATAAATAAATAAATAGAAAAACAAAACAAATAACTTTTGTTTAAATGTAGCTTAAATAAATTGATTGCGACCACTTACCTTAAAAAAAAAAGAGTAAATTGGATAATTTTTTTCAGTGTAGTTAATACTGCAAAATACTATAGTATACATTAACAAAGTGTAGTAATTACTATACTGTACTATACAGTGTACTACAATTTTCTTTAGTTTACTATAGTAAATACTAAAGTATTCTACAGTTTAATGAAATGTGCTTTTCCATTATTTTGCATTTTTTATCATATTTTCAAAATCTAAGTGTTGAAATGGTTAAAGCATGGCAAATTTATGTGATATGTGATGAGGGGTAATGACACACCCCCATGTGGTTTGTTGTTAAGTGGCAATGTTACTGTGATAGTTTTTAAACACCTCCCACATGAATGCATACTATAGTATATTTTTTAGTTACTTAGTAAACTGTAGTAAAATTACTAGATAATAAAGTATTTTTGAACAGTAAATAATTAAGAATATTACAGTATTTATTACAGTTATAATTTATATAGTATATCAGTTCATTATACTGTAGGTCATGTAATAGCACAGAATACTATAGTATACATTAACAAAGTGTAGTAATTACTATACTGTACTATACAGTGTACTACAATTTTCTATAGTTTACTATAGTAAATACTAAAGTATACTACAGTTTAACGAACTGTACTTTTCTATTATTTTGCATTTTTTATTATATTTTCAAAATGGATGTATTGAAATGGTTAAAGCATGGCAAATATTTATGTGATGAGGGGTAATGACACACCCCGAAGTGGCAATGTTACTGTAATAGTTTTTAAACAGCTCCCACATGAATACATACTATAGTATACTTTTTAGTTACTATAGTACAATTACTAGATAATAAAGTGTTTTTGAACATAGTAAATAATTAAGAATATTACAGTATTTATTAGTTTATCAGTTCACTATAGGTACTGTAATAGCACTGAATATGAATATTAGAGTATAAATTAACAAGTGTAGTAATTACTATAACATGCTGTACTACACAATATACTACAAAGTTTCTTACCGATTTTTAATGTTAAAGAAAAGAGTAAATAAGTTTAAGAGAAGTTAGTGGTCTAGACTTTGCTGTTAGTTCTGCTCATGAATCTTTGTTTTATATATTGCATCAGAAACGAATATCTTCAACAGCCTTTTTTACTTATTTTAGGCTTTGTTGTATTCATTAATGCAATACTAAAGTACTGTGTCATTTCATAGCAACTGTACTGTAGGCTGTTTCTTTTTGGATTTTAGGAGTGCCTTCAGTTCTGCTCTGCTGCAAAAATAATAGCGCGTCAGTAAGCATAAGGGAATCTCGCTCTCATGCAGCTAATTGGCCTGCGTCCATCACGCAACCTACAATTAGGACCCGCGGTGCCATGAAGGCAGCGTATAGGATCTGCAGTCGCAGGACACGGAGAATGTACTTTCAGTGCTTTATAGATTGCTTTTGGCAGGGAATTACGTGAAAATGTGACTTGTTTTAACTTCTTTAACTTGTAATAATCGTCGTGGTTGCAGAATACATCACTTTGGCTGTGTGCTTGACATATTTTAGGGCCGGGGAGAGAGAGAAATGCCACATGAGACCTTTTTAAAATGTGGTTTTAGTTACCTTTTTGTTTATTTTGCTTAAACATAATGTACTGACCGGTGTAGCATATGAATTATTTGCTGCTTGTGTCGTTTTTCATTATAAAAGTCAATAAAGGTTAAAAGAAAAACATCTTTGATGGGGGCAATTAGGAATGTGTTTACAGTCTTTCTTTTTCTATAGTCTTTACTTATAAAGTGTTATTGGACTTTTTCCTTTCGTCTTCAGATTCCTACCCGCACACAAATGTCTCAGGCATTTAGGGCGGCAGGATATCCACAATCCAGCTGTTCAACACACTGATCACACATCAGTTGCAAGGTAACACAACATGATTGCACTGTTAATTATTTACATATTTAAACGCACATTACTGATGAATAGAATGTGGCGTTATGACTAGACAACATTTCTTTAATATTCAATATTATATTATTAAATATGTAAGGATATTTAAAGATATTCAATATAAATTTAATCAATATTTATGTATTTTACAGATTAAAACATTATTCAAAACAAAAAAGAGATCTTTAGTATATTCAAAATATTCAATACAAAATATATTACATACAATTATAATTAATCATTTTCCGAAATATTTACCTACAATTTTACCTATAAACATGCTTAAAATATGTTGTACCACACAAAGACTATCATGAACATTTGTTTAATAATGATGCAAATGAAAAAGAGTGCATGGATTTACAGAACTTACCATCTTACCACCATATTCACAAGACAAGAAATAAGCTAGTTCAGCATAAGCATCAGTTACATATCAATTGCTTTTTCAATAATCCTATTATTGTTTAATGCATGAAAGAAGGATGCCTAACCAGTGATCTTTTAATGACCCCGAGCAGTTTTTCCGACATTACAAAAGACACTGAATCACCTGAAGGGAAAGTACATGAGGCAGGACCGCAGACTGGGAGTGTGGTATCGGGTGATGATGACAGAGACAAGCTTCGGCCACTCCACATAGTCTGGCCACATCGCTGGTAAGAACATTTACCGCATGTATGAAGAGTTCATCTAACATTCATTTATTTATAGAAAGTGACACCCAAAATAATGCATTGAATATTTCACTGAATATGAACTTTTTTGAAGCTAGTGATTATACATTTATAATTGAAGTTATAAATGCATTTTTAATAGTTAAACAGAATAGAATTTCACCCCAGACTTATCGATAACTTTCAAGCAGAAATGAGTTTTGCTCCGCAGAGAATAATATGATCTCACCAGTTTAACTGTTTCCACCAAACAAAGCGCTCACACGTAATTGTAATGTGAGAACCTTGTTTCTCAGCAGACTTCAAACATTTGCAACATGAAAGTTTCTCAAACAGCAACCTGTATACAACTACCATTCTGTGAGTTATTTGCTTTGGATTGTGCAGGGAGTTATTTGACAGTAAGGCAAAAGCATTGAAAATAGATAACATGCTTGTTTTGATACATCAGCATTAAACGTGCATAGATAGACCCCTGGTTTCATTCAGAGCGTGAAATCTGTCGGCCGACCCCCTTGACGTTTTTGCGTAACATTCATCTCGGTGTTTCTCAAAGTGCATCAGTGTAAGAATAATCAGATTGAAGTTTTAAAGTTTGTATATGCAGATAAACTCATTTGCAGAGGCAGCAACAGAAGAAAACTCCTGTGCCGCTGAATTGGTCGCAGGGGCCGTTGGGGGAGGGATGAGAAAATATTTTATTGCCCGCAGGATCGCTCTGCGGTTTTTGTTGAAGTTTAAATATCTTCCACTCCCCATATTTTAAACTCTTTTTGGCATGAGTGGAAACCAAACAACATTGTATCTTTACCTCATCTGCCATGGACTAAGAATTTTTTTTTTTTTTAAAGGGAACCCATTGCTCCAGCCACATATTTCCCCCATGACTCTTTGCTCATCTCTTGGCAGCGATGATATGTTTCCTTACCAAAAAACACCCGTAAATCTGATTAACAACCAAAAAGACCACCAGTGTCGAAGTTTGATGCTGGCAAAGGGATTTTGCAATGTTTGTTTGTGTTATGTCGCTGTCATTCACCTACTCTTGTATAAGTAACAATAGCACCCATTGTGTAATCTCCTCAAAACTGAGCAAAACACAGATGGATTAGCGCTGTTAACATGCGCGCTTCATAAACTCTGGCTTTGGTCCGAGTTAAATTAGGATTTACGCAGGGCGAGAGCTGTTGGAAAAATAAGAAGGGACTTGGATTATCTCCGACAGCGTGTCCCATTTCATCCTTTTTTCAGCCTCTGTTTTTGTGTCATCATCACTGGTTGCAGATTGTTAATCTCCATGTGGCCTGGATAGGTCTTCATCTGTTGGATTACAGGACTGTCTTATTGCAGGCGCTGACTGGGGCGGGCGTTTGGAGAGGGCAGCTGTTTGCAGGTGCTGATGTAATGAGGCCTTAAAGTGATAGTTTACCCGAAAATGTCAAATCTTTACTCGCCCTTATGTTTTTCCAAACCCATGTGACTCCCTTTGTTTTATGTTAGGCTAAATTTTTGTCTGATTTCTCATTTAATTCAGTTATTAGGCCAAAAGCAGTGTCAGTGGCTATGTTTACATGCACAACATTTTGTCAAGCCCAACTGAATTTAATACGATTGAAGGTTACGACGATACAATTTACATGTACCCTAATCATTGCAATCTGATTAAAATGTTCGTTTACGAAAGTCTGCACAAGCACACAGCCAGGGTTGCCAGATTCGCGTTTCAAAACCATCCGAATGGACGTTCAAAGCTAGCCCAAAAGCATCCCAATGACTATTTACAGCCCAAATACCAGTAACGAAGCAACAAAATCATTTAATCTTTAACCTGCAAAAAATCAACTGGTGGAAACAGTTTAAACAGTAGCCCAAATCTAAACTCGAAAAAAAGCAGAGGACTTGGCAACGCTATGCTGCAGACAGCATTACTCGTCGAGTTCATGCTTTATCTCTGGATACTGTAAAAGTCAAAACTGAGTTGGAGAAAATTGTTCTTAAGAAATTTTCAGATATTGGTAACGAAAACACACTTTTCAAAAGGCACAACGCTATTTTATTACTTTACGTAGCTTAATATTTTAAAAGTATACATAAACGCTGCAGAATTTAGTACATTGCATGTAAAGCGCTTGACCCATTAACGTTAAATAATTCTATTGCCTTGCTATTGCGTGTTTCTGTGATGAGAATAATGTGATATAAGAGGTAAATATAATACGTGAACTTGGAGCACAAATGTTCTGAGCATGTGCACAAGGTATTTTTGCTTGTGTTTACATGCGTACTTTCCCCTGCTGATCGGATCACAGATCGGAGTACGTTATCCCCTTCAATACGATCCAAACTTGCATCCGATTGTCCTCAATTGTATTGATTATGGTGTTTACATGAAGACTCTTCAATACATTTGAGCATTCAATACCATTACAAACAAATTATTTGGTTGCATGTAAACGTACCTACTGTGTCTAAAGAAAGACATTTTCGAACAAATTTCGACCTTGTGTTTCATAGTGACCAACAGGCACATGCTCTTCACTCCCCTAAATGCCAGTGAGGGTTAGTTTCGTTCAACCATTATTGAAATACATCATCTCTACCACATCAAACAGTCACATGGACTTGCCCTTCTTATAGACCTCCACAGGCAGTTACGCAGTGTAGGCTTTTTAAATCCAGAAATATTTGTGTACCTCCCGTTTCTCCCAGACTGTTCAGCGGGCACCAATTGAGTAAAAAAAACACTGCAGGCACTGACGTTTCACCACTCTATGCTGGCACCGATCGCTCGCCGTTCCCAGACTCCTCCTGCGTCCTGCTCATCGCCAAAGCTGTGCCACTGAGACCGGCATTAGAGAAAAATGACGCTTGAAAGAACATGATTTGTTGGAGCTCCGAAAACGCCACAAAGGAATTCAACCAGGCGAAGGCAGAATTCCAAAAAATTATTTGACTTTTGATGTTTGCACGCAATTAAAACTAATGAATCACGTCTATTAAAGCGCGCAAAACAATAATCGAAACGTCACCACGTACATTTTTCAATCATTTATACAGTATATAGTAGATGTTGCCTCATTAAGACCGCACCACGCATCCCTCCCCACGAGAAACGTCAGGAATGTAATCCACGCGGCCGTAGTTTGTTTTGTCTTGTTTTACGGATAGATCTGCCTCCGGTATTTTCAGCTGACCCTAATCAATCCCCAGATAACTGAGTCCTGGTCTTTCAAGAGCCCCATTAATTAGCCCTTTCGCTTTCTTCTGATTTGAATCCTTTAACGTCATGCTTTTGCAGTAAATAGAGTTTGAATTTTAAAACATGCACCTCATGGGTGCGACTTAAAGGGGAATATTTAATCATAGCTGTCTAAATGAGAGGATCATATTCTTTTAAGTGGTACCGGATGACTGCTAATGAGGATTCGGCGGGTCCCTGCAGAACCCATTTTTTTATTTGTTTTATTTGGTTTCTGTCTCATTGCACTCCGAGGTCAAGGGTGACAAAACACAACATTTTTGTTTTAGGTAGCAGGAAATGTATTTACAGTGGCACCAAAACGTATTTTATTCACACTAAATAAAGTGAGAGTGTTCTTGCATTATATGACCAAATGTCATGATAAGCTTTTATTTAGACTAACTTCACCATTTTTTTAGATGTAAAATAAGTCTTTGGTGTCCCCAGAGTACGTATGTGAAGTTTTAGCTCAAAATGCCATATAGATAATTTATTATAACATGCTAAAATTGCCACTTTGTAGGTGTTAGCAAAAATGTGCCGTTTTGGGGTGTTTACTTTAAAATGCAAATGAGCCGATCTCTGCACTCAATGGCAGTGCTGTGGTTGGATAGTGTCGTTTAAGAGGCGGTATTATCCCCTTCTGACACCACAAGGGGAGATAAATTTCAATGACCTATTTTTCACATGCTTGCAGAGAATGGATTACCAAAACTAAGTTACTGGGTTGATATTTTGCACATTTTCTAGGTTGATACAAGCACTGAGGACCCAATTATAGCACTTAAACATGGAAAAAGTCAGATTTTCGTGAAATGTCCCCTTTAAACATAATTTTTGGCTAAATTTGACATTTTGGCTTTTCTGGGCCACTGCATACATACAGTATATTTATCAGTATATATACAGTATCTTTTTATGAGCTGCCTTGGAGATTAAGGCAAGTTAAGTCTTGATTTGTTTTGATTGTCTATACTGTACAGTACATACAAAATGTGTCTCCTACTGTACTTTATTTGGGTCATCCATACCTCATGTGCATTAAAAACAACCTTTAAATGTAGCAAGCAGAAATTTAAATTCATTCCTTTATTAATATGTATTTTTTGTTTATTAAACTTCATTACTCCTTTCAGTAGGCTTTATGCCCAGCTGCACTACTTCCTGAACTTCATCCAGCTCCTTGTTTCCTGTCTGCCATTATTGGACAAACTGATTAATCCAGGTGTGTCTGATTATTGTTGTTGTGACTACTGAGGTCAGGCAAACCTGGATTAATCAGTAAGGAGCTGGCTGAAGTTCAGGAAGAAGTGCAGCTGGGCATAAAGCCTATTCATGATGTCAAAGACAAACAGCCGGGAACTTGTGTGTATGTGTGTTAGCGTGCATCCGCAGGTCTCCTCTCTTTCAGATTTACTGTGAGCGGCATGTTGAGCGCCGGCAATCCCTGCATAACATAACTGACATATTAATTAACCCTCCGCTATGCTGTCAGTAGGAAATAAGGCATCACGGCTACATGCAGTCTGTTTTAGTTACTAGACTGACAGGCTGGGTAATAAGTATCCCTGCAGTCGCCATGTCACCTCCCCGCAGGTCAACCAGTCTTAGTACAGAGGTGGTAGCAATCACATCCACATTGTGGCGAATCAAAGAGGCTGCAAAATTAATGAGGGAATCAACGTCGAGCCATGGGGGAAAAGGCAACATAAAAGAACCGGAAATGAGAGGAAATAAGCCCTCACTAATACCTCATCTAAGGAGATTCCACCCAAGTGGGAGGTGTCTTTTGTCAAAGCGCTTCTGCCCCGGTAATTGTTTTTGACCTTCAACATCGTCATTTTTGTGGGGAGAGCTTCTTCTTAGTTCATGTACAGAACGGCGATGCCGACAAGCTCGGAGATTTGTCAAAGCCCCTTTTGTGCTGCGTACTTGAGCTCTGTAAGGATATTCGTTTATGTACCTCAATGGATGAACCTTGCCACTCATCTGTCAGTGTTTTGAAAAAACTTCAGCTTCACAGTTTGGGTCACAGAAAGGCATTCCAAATGTAGGAATTACTTTCATTGTCTTAGGAGGAACATTTTCATCAGGCATGTTGGTAGGTCATTCTAGTAGGCCGTTTTCAATTCAGAATAAAACTTTAGGAGTTGCATCTTACAAAAATTGTGTAGCAGAATAAAATTAACTGGGGTGCAGTCAGCAGACACCTGACAATATGTTATATGAATATATGTGAAACTGTCTATGAAATCCAGGATAAAGTTGAATTTAAGTTTGATTTCAGTCATTGATTACACTTTAATTTTAATATTTGATATTACCTTACTTAGTCAATATATAAAAAGTTTATATTTACACAGAATGATTATGAATGAACCTCAGTTTGGCACGCACGCTCGCTTCAGATTTCCTGTTCAATCTAGATGCTAAATCGTCCCGGCCCCTACGTTGCACAAAACCTCCACTTATTCTTATAGTGCACTATGTAGGGGATAACAAACGATTCATATTGTGTAAATATGCTTTCCATTAGGATGAATGGAGTCTGATATGGCATCAGTGTCACATGAGCCGCAACAAGGTACAATAGCACAGAGCAGATCATGCGTGATCAAACAGTGTCACGAGTGAAAATGATATTGGTTATTTAAATAAGGGGGAGGGTCTTTTCGATAGTTCCTCACTGACTTCTTGTTTCAGTTAAAATTACATCACCACATCAAATAATGCTGGGCGTCCCAAGGTGCTTCAGTGGGCCTTTAAAAAATTAAGGATCTTAAAGGGTTAGGGATGCACCGAAAGGAAAATTCTTGGCCATAGCCGAATGAAACAAAAACTCAGCCAAAGGCTGAATAGCGAGGAACTGAAATTCTTTCTCAAAAATTATTTTGCCAATTTTCTCATCATTGCACAAGTTACATTTTCAGAATGTCCCTTTTACTATATTTATTTCACATTATTTAAAGGGCCATTTCATCGATAGGAACATTAATCTTTGTTGAAAGTGGTTCATATTTGTAGTCGAAATGTAACATAAATTTAGAATTTTGTGCCTATTTGACCGAGAAAAGACAAAATGTGACTTTAGAGCACAATTGTATGAAAAACTACAACTCCCACTATGCACCACAATGCACAGCTCTGCAAGCCACTCCTATTAATCGGAACACGGTTCAGATATGCTATTGTGTACATAAATGCCACCACATTAGTAAAACAAAGAAAATAGCCACCACTGTGTCACCCTCTTCTATATCATATTGATTAACTTCCGCTGTTATTGTAACACAAAGTCTGGCTCGCTCCACAACGTCTGTTTAGCTTAGCTTAGCATAAAGATGGCGGCGATCGGTTTTTTCGTCTGTGTTCGTATATTTTCGTAAGTCCCACCCACTGATCTGTAATAGGTCTTTAGCGTGAGTGGGTCCCACCCATAGCCCCCACCTTGGAAAAATGAGGAATGAGTGTCTGTAGTCTTTAACACTCGACAAAGATACAGGACTTCCTTCTTTCAATGACGCAAAATGACGATTTCTACATCATTGAAAGAAGGAAGTGCCTCACTGAAATGAGTATTTCTCCCGTCTCAGGAGAAACTGAGGAAATGATGCACGACCATTCAAAAACATGACTGGGGTTCTAACGATACAAAGCTTAATGCAAATGGGTGAAGTTTCCCTTTAACAATGACTTTTTTTTACATTTCAGCAGTCATTATAAGGCCTTTTTACACCTGGTCACTTCTCTGATCAGATAGCTATTAGATAAACTTGTTAAAACTGTTCCATTTACATATGACCACATAAATGAGTCTTGGCTAAATGGATATTAATCTGATCTAAAATGCAAATAACCTATTAATTTTAGGGGTGTAACGATTAACCGTCGAAATGCGCGTTTTCTCAATGAATGAATTGGCACTCCCGTGCAGAAAATTCCTTTGTGCCACAGAAGAAGTAGCATTACGAATGCTATTCCAGGAAATGTCTACAGGAATATTTATATCAATGTTCTTCAAATTGTTTTAGGTATTTTCATGATAATAAAGAATATTTTAAATGATTTGGTTTAACGAGTGTTGCTTTTTTAAATGCACGTTATAAACGACTCCAACTCGATTTTAGATTGATAAGGACTTCCTACTGACCAAATATAAGCGTGTTTGTCATTGAAGGACTTTACTGGTTTTAGGAAGTTTTTATTACATACTGCTGACGCTCTTCGTTGTTTTATGACACAAGATGAAGAGCTAAAGTTTCTCGTTCTCCGTGCTTGTGCATTTAGAAGACAAATATCCATCATTGCCACCTTGTCTTTCTCATACACTGCATGGTGTTCAGGATGTCTTGATTTTAAAGGGGACATTTCATGAGACTTTTTTAAGATGTCAAATAAATCTTTGGTGTCCCCAGAGTACATATGTTAAGTTTTATCTCAAAATACCTATATATAGATAATTTATTATAGCATGTTAAAATTGCCACTTTGTAGGTGTGAGCAAAAATGTGCCTTTATGGGTGTCCTTTAAAATGCAAATGAGTTGATCTCTGCACTAAATGTCAGTGCTGTGGTTGGATAGTGCAGATTAAGGGCGGTATTATCCTCTTTTGACATCACAAGGGGAGCCAAATTTCAATGACCATTTTTTTCACATGCTTGCAGAGAATGGTTTACATTTTCTAGGTTGATAAAAGCACTGGGGACCCAATTATAGCATTTAAACATGGAAAAAGTCAGATTTTCATGACAGGTCACCTTTAAATGATAAATGAAACCTGCAGTGTTGCATGTTTTCGCGTCTTTCTTTGACACTTTATAATGCTATAACAATTTGCGCATTTCACTCTGCGCTGGTTAATTTGATCGCATCATCAAAGACTTATTCAGCTATTTTCGTCCAAATAATTTTGGTTGCCGAACATTCGGTGCATCCCTAAAAAAGGTTCTTTGCAGCAATGCCATAGAAAACCCATTACTGATTCTCAAAATAATCTTTTAAATTAAGGTTCTAATTTTTTATAGTCTGTAAAACTTTATTTCCACTACAAAGAAGATTTTTGTGCTACGGAACGGTGCTTTATGGAACCAAACAGCCTGACAAAGACCATTTTTGGATCTTTTCTTTTTATGAGTGTGGGAGGTAAAGTATCGCAATTCTTTAAAGCATCTTTTTTGCTTTCCATCTCCATAATGCACATCAGAACATTGTTTTGTTGGTTTGATAAGACCCATCCCATGTAATTGGACAAGAATGCTCATTGACATTCCCATGGGGAAAAATAGAATTTCAAGTGCATTTAACGAAACATTATTCTTTAAAGTACTCCACATGTAGTGTTATTGGACTTGAAGGCACACTTCAGAGAGAGCTATTTTTGAAGTAATGAAGCATTGCCAGTGATTGACTTTGAGAAAGCTGCTCACCAGATCTCTTGGCCGAGCTCAAAACTTTAATGGAAACACACCAGCAATCAGCGGCCTGGCTGGATCACAGCGACAGAACATGTGGCTTCAGCTTTCAGATATGTCATTAAGGTATACAGTGTTTGTAATAGGAAAAGGATCTCGCAGATCTCATAATAAGCATCTCATGTGTAAATAATTGCATCTATGTTTGAAATTATTTGCAGGTCTATAAGAATTTAAACGTCTAACACCTCATTTCAACACCTGTTTACTTTTTCAAACATAAAAACAAGAGCATTTTTATTATTTCATGAATTATGTTTTAGATTTAAAAGCCACACAATTTTCCATAATACAGGATTTTTTTTTATTATAGTCGAAAAGCAAAAAAAAGGGGGGTTCCGTTTTTACTTTTATACATTTTATTTTTCATTCTGTTACATTCAGAATGTTGCGTAATATTACTGGCTAATATGGTGTTATCATCTTCCTGCTTTTAATTAGTTTGGATTGATGTTATTCTGTTTAAATGTGAAAGTAAGTCTTTTGTTTCTGCTATCTCTCTTTCTGTCTACAGGGAACATGACAAAGACCCGCAGCTGTTCTTCCAGACCTTACTGAAACTCAAAGAACGACAGCTGAGCTTTGAAGTTTCTGTCCTGGGAGAGACTTTCACTGACGTTCCAGGTACATCATGTGCTTTTGGGATTCTTTAAATAAGTATAAGTATAATTTAATATGTGAATGTTAAATTGAAATGTATGAAAGTCCTAGATTTCTGAAGGTCAGGTCTTGATCTCAAAGTTTCAGTTTTTAAATTTTTCCTTTAGATTTCTACTTTTCGTTATATAGTCGCTTGACACCTCTGGTATATTGGGCAAATGTAATAAAATGCATTTTATTTAACTTTGAAACGAATTTGTTAAGTGAATAGCTTTAGGTTCAAAGAGCGTCTGTTTATCACACACAGGCACCGTTTTTATTGGCAAAATACACTCCCCATTAGTGGACAATTACAATTTAATATCTTTCGGACAGTCTTGAGTATTTATGGCGTTGTGTTAATTTAATTTACGTGTATGCACACGCCACACGCCAATGAGTAGAGCTGCCAGAACGAGACTTACAGGAAACACAATCTCTTATATTGAGATTGCAAACTTTTATTGTGGCATAAAGAGCCACTGGACCAAAAGAAATAAACAGATCGTAAAGGTCGCTCATGTTATGAAATTATGTTTACGATTGCTCGGAAGGCAATCACTTTGAAACGGTTTTAATCTATTTTGATTTCGCTAATAGGATCACGATATTGATTATTTGTATGCTTCTCCGTTTTATGTATAAATTTATGACGACCTTGCTTATTTTATCTCCTCGCAAAATATGACCAAAACTTTAAACATCCCTCTCTCCACTAATTACTACACATCGATACTGAGGCCTCTGTCCCTTCTTCGTTCCTTCCCACTATAGACATCTTTGCAGAAGCCAAAGAACAGTTGGTTGACCACATCCAGTACTGGGGTTTCATGCCCAGTAAGGAAGATTACCTCAAAGTGCTATGCCAAGCAGATGTCGTCGTTTCCACGGCCAAGCACGAGTTTTTCGGAGTGGCGATGTGAGTTTTTTCTGGTGTCTGTCACACAAATATGTTCTTTTTAAACGGAAAGGCTTTATTGACAATATTTTTAACATTTATAACCTAATATTTTAACATTTAAGTGTTTGTTCCAGTTTTTATGATTATAGTTAACTGTCAGGTGACTCTGGTAATTTATAATATTGAGTGCTTCATAGAATTGGTGCTCCCAAAAATGCCAGCTTGTGATCGCTGAACATCTGTCTGCTTACCATATACAGTTTTTCTGCCCCAAATAGTACTGACAAATAGTAGACAATTTAAAAATTTGACTGCAATTGATGGCATTACAAGGGCTATTTACACTATGAGGTGGGGGGTCAATGGGTAGCACTGTTGCCTCACAGCAAGAAGGTACCCGGTTCAAGCCCTGGATATGTCAGGTGGCCTTTCTGTGTGGAGTTTGCATGTGGTTCCTGTGTCAGCGTGGGTTTACTCTAGTTTCTTTCCACAGGCCAAAAACTTGCGAGTTAAAGGAAAACACCACCATTTTTTAATATTTTACTATGTTCTTACCTCAACTTAGATTAATTAATAAATACCTATCTTTTTTCAATACGTGCAATTGTAATCTTTGTACAGTGATTTGTGAATGTGTTAGCATTTAGCCTAGCCCTCATTCCTTTGGCTCCAAACAAAAGTTTTATTTTGTGCCACCATACTTACTCATGTAACTACTCATGTAACTCATGTCTTTAAATAGGGAAAACATGAAAATGTTTGGTGGCTTTTAAATTCATACCTGTTTGGAGCCATAGGAATGAATGGGGCTAGGCTAAATGCTAACACATTCACAAGGCGCTGTACAAAGATTAAAAGTGCATGCATTGAAAAAAATGGATGTATTAATTTGTCTAAGTTAAGGTAATAACATACACTGTAAAAAACAACCTATAAAATTTACTCAATAAAATTGTTGTAACAATTTGCACTCACTTTGTTTGAGTAGGTTATATCCTATATATTTGAGTAAAGATGACCTAAATTTAATAACTATGATAAACTAAAAAAAAATAGGTAAGGTCTACCTAATTTTTTTCATAACTAATAATTACTTATAAAAAATTAATAACATTAACCCCTTACAATACATTTTAAGTGAAATACAACATATTGCAGTTATTACTGTTAAAAACTGGATAGTGAAGGTAGAATGTACCCAATATTTTTACTTGCTAGCTCATATACTTAAGTAAATTATAACTAATTTTCATGGGTTATATTTAACACCCTCCAGAGTAATTTTTTACAGTGTAGTAAAACATTGAAAAACTGTGATGTTTTCCTTTAAGTGAATTGGAGATACCAAATTGCCCCTCTCCTAACCTGTGTGTGGATCAACTTGTGTATGGGTTAACCGTTTCTTGCCATAGATGCTGGAATGGTGTGAAGAATAAAGAAAGAAGAAAGTTTACACTATGGATAATAACTATAGTTAAAAAAATTTTTATAGGATAATATAAATCACTATAAGACAATAGTGAATTTCACACCACAACTATAACGAAAAACACAAGGAATGATAGTGTGTTCATTTAAAATCAACAACATTAGCATTATCATCCCTTTAGTGTGGACGCTAATATAGTTATAGTGTGAATGCCCTTTTACATAAAGGGATAGTTCACCTTTAAATGAAAATTCTGTCATCATTTACTCACCCTCATGTTGTTCTAAACCTGTATGAATTTCTTTTTTCTGTTGAACACAAAAGATGATATTTTGAGAAATGATGGTAAACACACATTAGATAGTGACCATTGACTTTCATAGTAGGAATGCAAAATATGATGGAATTTAAAGGCGGAGTGCACAATGTTTGAAAAACGCTTTGGAAAAGGAGACGGGCCGACTACCAAAACACACTTATAGCCAATCAACATTTAGGAGCGTGTCTACTAACCGACATCCTTGCCGGGTTGCGTATGTGTGGGGCGGGTCTAGATTCTATTGGGGTAGGGGCGTGTTTGTTTAGGTGATTTCAAATATCAACATTGGCTTTCAAACATTGTGCACTCCGCCTTTAATGGGTACTGTCAACTGTGTGCTCACCATCATTTATCAAAATATTTTCTTTATCATTTATCACAATACTTCCAAAATATTTTTCCTACTATGGAAGTCAGTGGTCACTGCTGTGTGTTCAACATCATTTCCCAAAATATCTTCTTTTGTGTTCATCATAAAAAAACATTTATACAGGTTTAGAACAACATGAGGATGAGAAAATAATGACAGAATTTTCATTTTAAGGTGAACTATGCTTTTAACTTTCCCTTGCCATTTATTATTCTATATATAGACGTTTAAAGCAACTGGTTTTAAAATAATTTTTAATGGAGTACAGTATTATGTCAGTTTATAAGTGTGGTCCATCCCATCACATTTTGACAAGTTAATTACGTAAGGAATGGTTGACGACGGGCCATTGAATTATAAGAAAATAATGCACACCAAGGTGGTAATGCGGCCCGACGCGAAGCGGAGTGCCGTTACACGCAGGTGTGCATTATTTTCAAATAATTCAAAGGACCGGTGTCAATTATTCCGCTTATACCACGGTTACCACAAACATTGCTCTGGTGCCTATTTTTAAGACATTTGACAAGTTAGGTGTGCAGTATACAGAAAAATAATCAACACCCATAGAACATTTCTCAGCCAATCAGAATGCAGCATTCAACAGACCCGTGGTATAAATTCAAATAAAATAGTCCCCATATGTTGTGTTTAAATGATTTTCACTTTAAACCCTGTTTCTCACCTAAAATTGAGTTTATGCTATCTTTGTTCACTATTTATATAACTACATCCAAAAATATTTTAGTACAAATACTTTCTAAGGGTATAAAACCACTCCACCCATACTCTACACATGATGTGAAATTCAACCCTCACACAAGTTTACTCTCAAGTTTACCTTAAGCATGTATTTCCAAACCTCAGCACCAGAAAAGTTCATATCTTAATTGAAAGGTTGTTTTCAATCCCAGGGGCCTGTGCTTTCTTTCTACCCACAGTAGGAGGGTACCGCATGTGTGTTAGTGGGACCTTTGAAAACACCTCCCTTGATGTTTGCAGCATAGCCTGAATCAGTATCTTCAGTCACCTGTGCTTTACTTTTGAAGAGTTTGTTAGATAATGCCGAAGGCTAAGGTAGATCTGATCCAAAGCAGGAGTGCATTAACAGAAGCTTCAGTAGCAGACCTATACAGTACATGGGGTACTTCAGTCATCCTGCTTTTATACTCTAGATGAATTTATTCTGTTGCATAACAGCACTGATGAAAGTTTTGGCCAGTGATGTGCATTGATTGTTTTGAAACATTTTCTTCTTTGTGAGGTAACAATTTAGGCTTGTGCTCCCTTTGGACCTGTTACTACACAGAGCTGAAGTTGTTCTCGATTATGTTAGATCAAAGTCCAGTGGAGAGGAGACATACGGAGCTGTGTGTGTTTCGCATTCATGTCCTCAGGCGATGTGTGTTCAAACACTGATCAAACACCTGCTGCCTGCTTTTTATAACGATGTTTAAATTCCTCGAAACATCCCGTTTAAATAGAGCCAAATACGGGTTGATAATACTTACTTAATCAATATTGCTACATTGAAAAAGGCCTTGTCTTGTGTGAACTTGAATCACCTGCCCGAATGCTTTTAACCATCAGGCCTCGCACCTCATTGGTCAGCTCGGCGACTTTCTCCACCGCATTCAGTCCTAGTTATTGTGGAAATTAGCCTAATCTGATTAATTGTCAGCAGACGCCCATGCATGCCCTGCAGAAAAACAGTAAGGCAGCCAAGCAGAATGATCGCCTAATTATATTTGAGATGAAAAGCCTGATAAGCATTTGCACGCTCACACGTTAACTGCATTGACATGGAACTGACCTTAATCAGTTTCATACGACGGGCTGCCGCTGATTCCAGCCGAGCCACTTTGATTTACTGCATTCACTTTGAATTTGATCAAGGAAGGGGATGTTGACGTTGCAGAGTAGGTAATACTACACTAAACCTTCACTGTCGGGTGTTTGCTCAGACTATTGCACCTTTGTTTTTCTTTTCCTTTGTGGAGAAATTATAGCACATGTTCGGTTTTCTGCTTTTCTTAGGTGTCCAATAGTTTTGGCCTGTAATTTGTTTGAATAAAGACTTGTCAATAAGTGCGTGTTTCATTGCTTCTGCATGAATATAACGTACTGGCTTATGCATTAGACTGGGTGTGCAACAGTTTCAATGTAAAATTTTTTTAATAAAGGCAGGATAGGCAGGAATTATCTAAAAAAAACATCTTTACAAATTTGTCCAAACTCTCTCTATATACCAATACATAAGTAAAATGTAAGTACTCTGAAAAAGAGAGTATAAAAATCGAGTGTCTGTAGACTTCTCACGACACAGCTCATTTTTCCATTCACTCCACCCCCTCCTTTCTGGGTTTCTTCTAAAGCCACGCCCCCAAAACACATGAACGCGCGACCCCGACCGGCTCTGCTGGGAGAAGCATTTACCAGACGAGCGGAGAGGAAGGAGCGCGGTGCATGTAGTAACATTATATCACAATCACATGTAATGATACACCTAACTTTATCACTATGAATATAAACAAATAGGATGGCATTTAGTACTCACTATTAAGCCAGTGTTTTGCATGGAAAAGTTTCCGTGATGAAAGCATTGTTGACTCTGATGAGGACTACACTCATACCGCTACCGCATCGTCGAATCGAGGAAAAGCCACGCGATATTTACTCTCGTTTATTGGTTCGTTTATTCCTTTGTTTGCCTTTGCTGACTGCATATGCAGGTACTGTGAGTTCTGAATGCACTTTCTCTGCCATACTTTTGCTCTTCCTAGAGTGCCTCGTGCACGTTCAAATCAATCGGGTGTGCGCATGTGTGGGCAGATCCCATAGCAACAGGGGTGGTGCCATGGGCGCGAGAGAGAGTGATAGTCGCGCAAGCCAATCATTTGTTTCATCCCGAATGGAAATAATTAACTGTGTTTAAAACAGTGGTGAGAGGTCTAAAGACACTCGAGTTTTATACTATTTTTCAGAGTACTTACATTTTAATTATGTATTTGTATATAAGTTTAAACAAATTTGTAAAAAAGTTTTTTAGATAGTTCCTGCCTTTAAATCAAATAAAAACTAATGACAGTGGTGAAAAAATTGAAAACTAAACATTATCACTAAAAAGTTAATCAACTTGTGTATGGGTTAACCGTTTCTTGCCATAGATGCTGGAATGATGTGAAGAATAAAGAAAGAAGAAAGTTTACACTATGGATAATAACTATAGTTAAAAAAATCGTTATAGGATAATATAAATCACTATAAGAGAATAGTGAATTTCACACCACAACCATAACGAAAGATACGAGGAATGATAGTGTGTTCGTTTAAAATCTACAACATTAGCATTATCATCCTTTTAGTGTGGACGCTAATATAGTTATAGTGTGAATGCCCTTTTACATAAAGGGATAGTTCACCTTTAAATGAAAATGAATTACTAAAAAACTGAAAAACTAAACATTATCACTAAAAAGAAAAAAATTGTTTAGGAGGTGCGCTACAAAAACAATTAATGCTAATCCTTCTTTCCTCAAACGTCTTGCTTATTTTAGATCTCACTGTATTTTACATTTATCATTTTACTAAAGGTAAATCCAAAATTAAAGTGCACCTATGGTCTGATTAACAATTTTACTTTACCTTTGGTGTGTAAGTGTATATTAGTACATGTTAACGATATGCAAAAGGTACAAGCCCCAAAGTAAACGCTGACGGGAGTTATCGTCTCCAACGTAAATCTTTTTTCTTGGACTACAACAAACACACGGATTGTAGGCAATGGTTTACTTTCTGGGATTGGTGATGTAGACAAGACCGACATTATCATAATAAATCCCGCTTCGGACTCACCGCCTGTAAATTAACTCCTGTTAGCATTGCATTATGAGCGAATCTTTCAAACATGATAAGGAGCGTCACATTTCCTGCTGACGCTGGCCAATCACAACGTACAGATTAGCTGGCCAATCAGGGACACAGCGCTTTTCAAATCGATAAGTTTTGTATAAAATCTGTGTGGTTCCGGAAGAGAGTAAAATCTGGAGCTACAAAAGTGTACGGTATGTGGAAAATAATGTATCTTTTTAACCATAAACCACGCAAAGACATTGTATTATACCAAATACACAAAATAAAAAAATTTAGCAATGAAATAGGAGCATTTTAATAGAAAACTATAAAGAAAAATAAATAAACTATAATTGCCATTGCTAAAGCTGAATACAATTAGACTGAAATGTAATGCAAATTTGATAAGAGTGCAAAAACATTTTAAAAATGCAAAACAATGCACAAGCTTCACAGTAGGTTGCAAAAAGAAAAATGTATGCTTCTCTTTATTGCCAGAACTGACTACTATTAGCAGTATATGAGTAACCATTAAATATGTAGCAATACAAACCACTTTGAAACACAACTTGACTTGACGTTTCAGAGATCCACGGGATTGTTCGGGAAGATTTGTCTCATTGCTCAATCAAAATTGTGAAATTTCAGAGGCCTAATCGGATATTAAAATATGCATGGTTTTAGCATGGGAAATGAGATGAGGATCTGATGGTGAAGGGAGAGATGGATAGACTCATTAAATATTAATATTCATTCTACAAAATATTTAAACAGCCGGTCATTTTCACTGCCAGCAATAGGGGTTCAAATGAGTTGAATCAGTTGGGAGTAAAGTTTGCCCTAGATTGAACTACTGTATGAAGTTAAAGCTCGAAGTGGTGGAATGCTATAGTTATGAGGATTACAAAACTTCATTAGGTATTTGAATTACATTTGCAGGTTTATCATGTAGTACAATTCATTTTAAAGAGCGTTTAGAGGCATTTGACCCCTATCCTGTCCATACTGTTTAACTTCAAGCTTAAAGGAATAGTCTACTCATTTTCAATATTAAAATATGTTATTACCTTAACTAAGAATTGTTGATACATCCCTCTATCATCTGTGTGCGTGCACGTAAGCGCTGGAGCGCGCTGCGACGCTTCGATAGCATTTAGCTTAGCCCCATTCATTCAATGGTACCATTTAGAGATAAAGTTAGAAGTGACCAAACACATCAACGTTTTTCCTATTTAAGACGAGTAGTTATACGAGCAAGTTTAGTGGTACAAAATAAAACGTAGCACTTTTCTAAGCGGATTTAAAAGAGGAAGTATATTTTATGGCGTAATAGCACTTTTGGGAGTACTTCGACTCACCTGAAAAGTCCGCTCCCCTTCTCCCTCTCATAATGGGAGAGGGAGGGTGTTACTGCGCCGAGTCAAAGTATTATAGATGTGTTGAATTAAAGTTGGGAACAACAGTCAAGAAGGTGCAGGATTGGATTTTCCTGTTTACATAGATCGACAATCACAAAATGACAGATATAATGCAAGGACATAAATCGGTAGATTGACTCATTTGCAAAATAGATTGCTATAGATTAATGGACAGTTTTTGGCGTATATGCAACAATAAAAGTTTTTTTTTGTAATGTCTGTTTAATGTTTTCCTCGTCTGCAGCAATCAAATAAAAATATATTGATATATGCGATTAATTTGATATTCATATTGCAGCTTCATCTGGTGTGTAAGATGTTGGAGAACTAAACCATCCAATTCTGAAGGCTTTAAGTATTGCCAGCAATGTTTTGGTTTGTTGCTTATAGCCTCACAGCTCAAAACTTCGGTGGCATCTTCTGTGGTGCTGTTTCAGAGATTTCTAATTGGAAAAATGAAGCCAAGTAATTTCAATACATTTGGCCAATGCAGTATCTTATATTTCTTTTTCAGGTTAGAAGCAGTCCACTGCGGTTGTTATCCTCTGTGTCCAAATGCTTTGGTCTATCCCGAAATATTCCCTGGTAAAAATCTCTTCTCTCTTATTTCATGATGTGCCGGCAATGACAAAACTAGCTTCATTTCATATGCAAAAGAAGATTCATTGATTCCATAGTCAAATACATCTCTTATTCATCTCAAAGAACAATCAAAGCATTTTCCATAAACCATTATGGCATTTTATATAAATAAATAAATATAACCACAGTTCAATAATGTACAACATCACCCGGCATGGTGTCAACTGCATTTTTAATGCTGGAAGTGAAATCTGCTCTTTGAGGTTTCTGACTTATCAAATATGTATTTTCCTCTTGTAGTGACATATCTGTATTCAACACCTGAACAGCTGTGTAAAAAATTACAAAATTTCTGCAAGCGTCCACACCTAGTCAGACAACATGTTATTCAGGTAAACAAACCTGCCTGTATTGGCTCTAAATTCAGTGTTTTATCATTAAAACCAAGTGAACTGCTTTGAAGAATAAAATTAAAGGTCTGTCTTTACACTTTTCTGCTTTTCCATGTCATAAACCTCTCCTCATGTTTCCTAGGTAAACATCAGCACTTTTTCCTGGGAAACTCTAGAGCGCAGGTTCAGATCTCTCCTTAAAGCGGATGATGACATGATTTCAACAGAGCAGCACACATCATGAAGAGACCCCAGAATAAAATCACACAGTATTTAAAATCCAACCTCACTGTGAAAGAAAGTTTATGATGTATTCAGATATGCTGCACAAGCTTTTAAAAACTGTATCTACTGTACCATCAACAAAATCTTTTTATCACCTTACATCTGCACGGTAACTTGAATGCAGGAAAAACAACTTTTATATTTGTGGTTAATGGAAAAAAGAACAAAGTAAAAATAAAACAATCAAAAAACCTGTGACCGACTTCGTGTCACGCATAGGCGGGCCCACCTCATATTTCGGGTTCATATCCATTTTTATCCTTTGTGCTTGAGGACTCCAGCCTGGAATTTCGGAGTCTTCGGTTCCCACTCCGACAGAGCGGCAGCCAAGTTGCGGCTTGAAACGATGTGGGCTCTTGCTCCACCTGAGGTTGCCAGGTTGTGACAAAGTCCCCCGAGGCTCAGTAAAGGTTGATGCGAGGCTTCCCTGCGACTGCGGTTTAATCTAAATACGGTGCTTTTATTTTCCTTGCTTCTGAGATCTGGCTGTACATTACAGCTGGGAACCCACTGCATAATTAAGGGGGCCTGGTAACTAGCTATTTATATGTGTTTGCAAAATTTAAAAATACTGGGCAAACTAACAATGGCCTGTCAGATTTTCCATCTTGCTTAAAGATGTGTCTGCTTTCACATCGCACCAATGCCACAATCTCTCGGCCCACATCGTGTCTGCCAGCATATGTGTTATTAAAAGAGCCCTGACTTTTATTGCAGAGGTTATTGAAGGATTCATCCTTTATTATCATTGACGTTCTCTCATTAAACTGCAGACATTTCGTGCATTGTTATTATTATAGATTTATTGATTCCTCAGGTGCACCGGACAGAGGATTAAAATTACAGGCTGAAATTTAATCATATCTCCATCTTTTTGCACGTAATCAAAATTAGTCTCATTACTCCTTAGTGGTCGTTACAATCGTAATATCCTACATACATACAGGAGATTATTTTGTGTGGTGTGATATTTTTTTATCAATGCATTATTTTTTAGAATACTTTTTTTTGCTGAAAGTTAATTTATATGGAGCAGCCTGATGCCATTGACTTGTTTGCATCATAACAGATCTGGAGTCGTTGAGAAAACACTCGTGCAATGTCAAATGAGTTTGCCATCTACTCTGAGGCTGACCTCAGGTCAGGACCTAATGACGCCATAAAGCCTGTATAACCTGCCGTTTCTGTAGTCACAAAATGTCACCCCACAAATAAAAACTTAATAGCAACCTCTATAAAACTCGGTGCACATTAAAACATTTCATTGGCCTGTTGCTGTTTTCTCACTGAGAGTGTTCTATAGGGATATGAAGCAAATGTAATACTGGACGAAATCTTTGACAAACGTCACGCTATGAAGACCTGTGTGGTCTTATTATTTTTACTCTACAAGTCAAGTAGCCCAATATTGTTTAAAGTGCAATTTAAGAATCTTCATCAATATACAATTCATTTTAAATGACTGCTTGTAGTTCCCCGAAGGGGAATCTGATACAACTTCAGGTATAAATACTGCTGCCTGCAGAATTGACTTTAAGGTTCGATATGATATTCAGAGCCCTTAATGTTATGAAATAATGGAATCCCCATAAAATGATCCTTGAAACATCAGGGTGATGTCACGCTATTTCTGAGACGTTTGCTGGAAAGAGCAGAATTCAGAGCAAAGCTAACTGCAAATCAAATGCCACAGAGTCATCACAGCCTCTCAAACCAGCAAACGGATTTAGGAAATGGAAGATGGAAATAGCTCTTTAATGAGGGCACTCAAGTTCTAAGTTTAATGGTCACGGTACAGTTTGGGCACAACTTTCACCAAATATGAAATGATTTATTTTCTATATTACACCCTGCGAAGCCCCCCCCCCCCAAAAAACACAAATTCTGCACAAACAGTTATATTTTTATTTTATTAAAACAACATAGGTAAAAGAGAAAAATATACCTCTCAATTGCACAAATCCATCATTTGAACATTTGAAAAACATACTTAAGAGAATCCAGTTATTTAACTATTACAATTACAACAGGTAACACGCCTTTTAAAAGTGCACAATTTTCACCTCCAATATTGCCAAAAGACAATTAACACAATTCTGCAAAAAATATGACAGTATAAGTTATTAGAACTTACATAAATATACACTAAATGCGTAAATGTGCCAAAAAGATATAAAATCAGATACATAAAAAAGGAACAGGAGCAGAGAGAAACAAAAATATATATATATATAGAATAATATACAAATAAAATGAAGAGTTTGGTTCCAAAACGCAATAAATCCATTTTGACAAATTTCGGTAAAAACCTGTTTTCTATACCAAGAAAGTGACAAGATGAAAACCACTCTTTTCTGTTACAAACTTTCACATAGCATCTTTAGGTTATAAAAACATAAAAAATTTAAATCCATAACTTGATTTTCAAAGATGTATTATAAAAACAAATAATGTTTTCCACAAAATGCAATAAATCCATGACAGTTTTTTATTTCAAAATGCTATAAATCTATTCAATCAATGTATAAATGTGCATTCATCTTCACCATTTTATATTTTAGTTGACTAGTGGTATACAATGATTAAAAAATAAACATTAATGGCATTAACCAAAACACTTACTTTGTTATATTAAGAACACATTGCTGCGGTTATACTTGACATCGTCTCTTTACATTTTCACAGCGATCAGCTGTAAAATGTTTTGGTCCCGCTCGATTGTTGTTGACTGAGTAAAATAAGGTAAAGTTTTCATTAAATCCTCTGGGGTCAATGTTTTAGCATGATAGGCTTGATGCTGTCTGGAGAACAAGCAACCGAGTGCCTCTCGCAGAAATTATTAGATGTTGATGGCTTACGATTCTTTCCCGTCACAGAAAACCATCACAGGTTTAGCGATGCAATTAAAGTATAACTTTGTTTTGTTTGTTGATCACGAAGTACAAAGTAGATGAGGAAAACTAGGACTCCGTGTACTCAGCGCGCCGCCATTGTTTGTTTACATTGCGTGACTGGTGGGCTGTAATATCAGGAATGGATTTATTGCGTTCTGTAAAGAAGAAGGAGTGGCGTTTATCGCATTTTGGGAAAAAAAAGAGAAAAGATGACAGAATATCACGGGGGGTATTGGATTTTGCGTAAAATTAAGAATTTACTTTTAACTACTGACCTGATGTAATACTGATTTTGGCAGTAACTTATTTTTTTTCAAAAATAGCGTTTATCGCGTTTTGGAACCAAACTCTACAAATATAGAAAATATATTCTAAATAGCACAACTCCTTTATCACATAAATGTCAAAACACACTAAAAAAATCAAATTATTACACTACTGCACTAAGAACAAACACAAAAACTAAAACTTGACCTCCAACCTCAACAGATCTTGTGTTTGTTGAGTTAAAACCAAATTATTGTTGTATACGCATACCAAGCATAGGAAAAAGGCTAACAAAAACCTTCCAATTAACATTGGCCCTTCATGACATAGATACTGTAATAACCCAGCCTGATCCCACGAGAAGTCCTACATATTTTACGAGTTGGCTAATTCGTATGAATTCATACAAAGTTAATCGTGCAAAATCGCACGATTTTCATGAAAACAACAACAACGAAACCGAACCCCTAACCCTGCACCTAACCCCAACGTCACAGGGTCAAGGCAAATTTTACCAAAACGTACAAATGTGGTCTTATAAATTAATACAAATTGGTCAACTCGTAAAATATGTAAGAATTCTCGTGAGATGAATAACCATACAGAGAGAACATAGTTGCATACCTTTTATGTTTTGCTCGTTTCTCCTCTTGTTCTTTTCTTCTTTCTAAATTGGGCACCTGATGATTTTGACCTTTTCCTGTCCATCATTGTGTTTATTTGGCACTTCTAATCAACAGATTTCCCATCCCCCCAAACACGACCAAAAGTCAGCCCTAAACCAATTCACCCTGATGACCACATACTCGTTTTTTATTACCTATTTTTATGAGCTATTTCATATAATTCGGAAAAACAAAAATGTACAGAAACTATAGGCCTGTATTTATAATATTATGAATGAAATGTGCATTATTTGGAAGAAAGTTGACCTTTTTTTCACTATACAGTGGATCCATTGCCCCCCGTCCGTTCCATTTGGGAGAGACCCAGAGGTGAACTGTCCCCCGTGCCCCACCCGCTTTCCACATCTTACACCACTTCTGTGCGCGCCACCTTCTCAGCAAGCAGGGGTGCCAATTTGCCAATTCTTCACACAGTGAAATGATAGATAATAGAAAACTGCTTCGCAGAGGGTCAGAGGATTTTTTTTAACTGATCATTCTGCCCCTCATGTTTTATGAAAAAATGCCGCCCCCGGTGGTTGCCCGGTTCGCCCATGCCAAAAACCGCTACTGCTTTCTTATATACATATATTTTGCTGTAACACCACATATTCTATATATTTTATAAGCCTTAACTGAGCTTTGCAACAAAGCAAAAATTGTGCAAAAATAAATTTGAATTGAATTTAAGTTTTGTCATTTAGACAAAATACAAAGAAGATTTTGCAGTCGTTTCTGTGAGGTACCATTTGCAGCGCATAAGCTGACAACCTGTCTGAGTTTTTAACTTTATACATTTTGCAGATGCTTTTATTCAAAGTGACAATACATTCAGAAACATAACACCATGTAGCAAGATGCAGTCAATGGCAAAACACAGCCAATCATCTGTTTGCCTTTGTTTTGTATTTTGCTCTCGTGTGCTACAGCTAAGCATCCCTCTGCTTTTAATGACTTTCCCTGCACAACTTGAGGGATTTGTTATATACTGTATTTCTGCTTTTAACTCTTTCCCCGCCAGCGTTTTTAAAAAAAAAGTTGCCAGCCAGCGCCAGCATTTTTCATGATTTTCACAAAAGTTTAATGCCTTCCAGAAAATGTTCTTCTTTAAATATATATAAAAAACAATATATCAGATAAAAGAACAGACCCTCTTTCAAACAAAAAAAACTTTCATCCTACCTTCATTAGTTCTCTTGTAATTACCTCTCAAACATGGGTAGGTTTATTCAAAAACACCCAATTTTGAGCAAAAAGCTGAGATAATAAAATTTTTGCGAATGACTTTTGATAGAGATCAGGTGCAGAGCGATCTTTAAAACATACACGGAGTTCTTTCTCTCTCACGTGAGGCGCTACTTCCGGGTTGTATAAGTTGCGCCACCTGGTGGATAATAGCGGTATTGCGGAAAGACGGAAAATCTCGTCATTGGCGGGGAAGCGTTTTCTCTTAATTGACGAGATATCTCGTCAATGGCGGCGAAAGAGTTAAACTTCTATAATCGGTCTCTCCTTGTCCATGTCTGATGATTAATATTCATAATGCTAAACTCCACCTTCGTCAAAATGAGATATTGATATTGACCTAATGCTCTCAGGGCGTATTATAGGTTCATCAAACAATTAAGCTTCAAATTCACTTAATCCTGGCCTCAGGCCATTCAGAAATACCAGTTTGTTGGCAGAAGCCTTTAAATGCCACAATGTTTTTTTTTTTTGCAAAGTCCTCTAAGTGCATGGAAGAAAAATTGGATGAACGACGGTGCATGTACTTCAAGGGCAAGAGCTTTTAACCCAGTAAAGGGGGGGTTAAACCGAATATATTAGAAAATTGAACACATTTTACTTTTTGTCAGAAAGAACAGGGAATAGTTACTGAAGATGGCTCTATGAGGTTTTGTAGTGAAAAACTCAAAGTCTTTCAAGTCAAGTTTTTTTTTAATACCAATGAAATGTGTATTTAAGTGACATTTGCGAAAATAATTTAATTAATTGCAACCTTTTGATTGCCATTAAAATAAAATTGCTGAACATAAACATAAGAGCCTGTTTAAATAAAAAATGCTAATTTACAAAGAAAACATGTCAGATGCACAAGAGAGTTTTGCATGAGGTCTTGATATAAAGAGTTTGTTTCCAAAACGCAATAAATCCGTTTGACTAATTTGGGTAAAAATGTGTTTTATATACCAACAAGATGAAAACCACTATTTTCTGTTACAAACTTTCACATAGCATCTTTAGGTTATAATAACATTAAAAGTTCAAATCCATAATTTGATTTTCAAAGATTTATTATAAAAAACTGATTATTTTTTCCACAAAATTTTTTTCAAAATGCTATAAACCTATTGAATCAGTATATAAATGTGCATTTATCTTTGACATGTTATATTCATTTAGTTGACTACACTGATTAAAAAAAACAAACATTAATGGCATTAATCAAAACACTTAGTTTGTCATATTATGAACACTGTCATTGCTGCTGTTATTCTTGGGACGTCGTCGCTGAACTTTTTTGACAGCGATCAGCTGTAAAATGTTTTGGTCCTGCTCAATTTTCGTTGGCTTCGAGTAAAATAATGGAAAGTTGTTCATAAGATCCCCTGGGGTCAATGTGTTAGCATGACAGAAGCTTGATGCTGTCGGGAGAACAAGCAACAGCCTTTTCCATCTCCCGAGTGCCTCTCGTGTAAATTATTTGATTTTGATGGCTTACATTTCTTTTCCATCACAGAAACCCACCACAGGTTTATCAATGCCATCAAAGTATTATTTTGTTTTTGTTTGTTTGTTGATCACGCAGTATAAAGTAGATGAGGAAAACTAGGATTCTGTGTGTGTTCAACGCGACGCCATTATTGTTCACAGTGCGTGGAATGGTGCGCTGTGATTTGTTGAGCGGATTTATTGCATTCTGCAGAAAAGGATTTATTGCGTTTTTGGAAAAAGTGAAAAAAAAATGACAGAATAACACAGCGAATATTGGATTTTGCGTAAAAATAAGAATTTACTTTTGATACTGATCTGATTTAATACTGATTTTGGTGGTAACAAATTTTTTTGTTATACGTTTATCGTGTTTTGGAACCAAAGATTTCAATTAAATTAGATTGATTGGGGTCATTTTTAGGCTGAATTAGCCACATGAAACTGGTAGAATTTTTAAATATCAGAAAAACGCCCCAGTACAAGACTGCGCATTTAGAGGCTTTATATTTTCTCTGCGTATACAGCTTGATGCCTGTTTATTTCTGTTTTTTTTTTCACACCAGCTCATGTTGTGGCATTCGGTCCAATTATACCATTACCAAGGGGGAAGTGTGTACTACGATATGTGGTTGTACAGTACGGTTGTATAATTATATCATTTGTTTGTTTCTCCACACACTGAAAAACAACATTGAATAGTGTTTGCGTGGACTCTAAAGAAGTTACTGATGAATTCACATCCTTTCAATCCAAGACCACATAAACTATATCAAAGTCCTCGTGCCTGTTTTTTTGTGTGTGTGTTTTTTAGGGAAGACAGGATAAGAGAGAGCGAGAGAGACTTTTGGGTTGTCCTTGTGTGACACAGTCATATGCTATCAATATGCTGCCATGTTCTCTTGGAGCACAGGCATTTTTTTAATGGGGCCTGGTGGTTAGAACATGGCAGGCATCTCGCAGGGACACTGTATTGTTATGCTTTCATTTATATGTTAGGCTCTTTCTTGCGTTTCTTTTTCTATTTTTTGCGGACTTACAAAGACGCTCGTTTCCATGAAGCTCTGCCAAGAAGGATGGGAAAACAAAGTGTGGGGGTGGGGTGTGCGGGAGTTTGCCGGGGTTCGGAAAAGCGCAGTGGTCTCCAGTTATTACATGAAATCATTAGACGTGGAACGTCTTGGCTTATGTAGAGAAAACATGAAGGCCGCAGTTTCATACAGCTTTGCGCACCCCTAAGCCCACCGACCGCATGGCGTCAACCGAGTCCCTCACACTGCAATAGTTAGCAGGCTCAATAAATTCATCAATTTTGTTGTTGTTGTTTGTTACAAACATAATGCATTATTCGATTTACAGTATAGCCACATGGAAAAATGTGGTGATAATTTATGGCAAGGTTAAAACACATACATTAAAGTATCAGTAAACACACACACACACACACACACACACACACACACACATATATATATATATATATAGGTGTGGTGTGGTGCATTTGGTGCATGTGGTGCATTTTGAACGCAAACAAGAAATTGAGTCCTTATATATATATATATATTTTATATAGGACTCAATTTCTTTTTTGCGTTCAAAATGCACCACACCTTTTCAGAAGCCAAATTGATAGTCAATGTTAATTTTGCACATATTAATGAGCACAGCACCACCTGCGATACGACTGCTCTCGATGTGCTAGCTGTGTTGCACAATGCCCGGTGTCATGTGACCAAGAGATCCGGCACAGAATAAATCTGGGCTTTCACTACGTGTATGCAGCATACGTCTGCCAATATTCTCCCATGGGTTACATACCACTTCAATATATCCACCCACACTTTTATATTTCTTGTCATTTTATTTAATGCAAGATTGAGCTCTGCAGTTTGCCCTCTTGTCTCTACGTCTATGTGAGAAAATGTTAAACGCGTACTTTTGACCAGCACCAATACGGTGTGAAATAAAGCTCTGAGGTGTACCTGACACTATCAAAATGAAATTATTTCATGCACATACTGTAGATATAAACATGTGTTATATCAGGGAATGTGTTTAAAATCAAACATCCCTCCGAGAACCATAACTGTGGTTGTCTGTGCCATCTTGTGGGCTTTTTCTTCTTTTCTAGTACTTCTGTGCTACATTTCCTCAGTTTCTATCCACATAGCAAGTGAGCTATGCTTTGCATCCTTTTAAGTTTTTTTTTTTTAGTTGGCAATGACTTTTAGCAGGGTCTAGTCCAACCAAAATTGCAGCCATAGCACAATTAAGCTGAATGCAAAATAACTTTAACTGTATACTCAATATATACAAGGTTGATTCTTTCATACTTATTTCGACACATTTATTACATCTTGTAGCTATAACTTTGAAATGGTCTGTTTATTGCCCCTCCCCCCCATTGTTAATGCCTTACTGCAACCATAATGTCTTATGTAATTGGCTCAGTTATGGCACTTTTCCATTGCATAGTTCCCCACGGTTTGGTTTGGGTCAGGTTGGGTCAGCTCACCTCACTTTGGCTTGGTTAGCTTTTCTATCGAGTTTAGTAACTTTTCAGAGTGGGAGAGATTATAGGTGCGTCGTTATATTTGCACTGCCTACTGCTGTGACATCCTACAAGTGAGAGCATCATACATTCCCAAACATTCATTTATTTCTCAGTCCACCACAAAATTAAAATTGACCACCACAAATAGATGTTTGCACATCACATTTATCACTACCTCTGCATCACATGACGGTTTTCGTACAAACACTTGTGCCGTCAGTCGACGCACTCCGCTGAGCCTCATTTAAGTTGCATATATGCAGAAGTGCGTGTCGCGAATGTGCCGCTATAAACTGCAAGTCTGGAAAAAACTGTTATGGTGTTCCTGATGTACAACCTGTGGATGTTTTTCATCGCTAAAAGGGAGTTTGGGAACTTACAGCAAAGCAAAGATGAAAACAGGTTTACTCGAGACAGCGGAAGCTAGCATGAAGGTAAAGCTAATCTTTTACATTATAGCGATGATGCTAGTAGTGACGATTCCCTCAGACCAATCAGTGATTTACAGTGTTTTTGCATCACATTATCAGCTCGGGTCGCTTGAAACCCCAACCGAGGTGGTACTAAAAAAAGTATGGGCTACTACGTACTGCACCCAGTGGAAAGCCCCCAAAAGTAAGCTGACCCATACCAAACCATGGGGTACTATGCAATGGAAAAGCACCATTGGGGGGGCTATATATGCCCCAAACCCCTCCACAATTTACACCCTGTTTTAAGGTGCCTTATTGACAAACCAAACCACCGAGTTCAACACATGCATCCTGTAAACGTTCTTGCAGACGAAAACAAGATCTTTTCAAAGGTTTCGCGAAGCAGGTCTTGGTGGCCTGCCGAACTTGTTAAGATCCCTGAGTGAAGCGCAGCCAGAGAGGTCACCGAAAGCTGCATTTCATTTCACAGCGTTATTTTCAGTCAGGTTTCAGAGAGCAACCCGCAAATCTGGTTTATGTCGCCCTCCTGTTCTCTTCAGCACGCCTTCATCATTACTACTCAAGATGCCAAACTATGAGGGATCTGATGCAGGCAAACTGCTACAAGGAGGGATGGATCTTCCCGTAATTACAGGCTCTCTCTTATCTTTGGGATGGAATTAAAAACACATTCCACGCAGACAGTCACAGTGCTGGCCTGCGGGAAGCAAATAAAAAGAGACTGCTGTTAGAGAATTGGAGAGGACTTTGGCAGTTTGATTAGAAACTGATGTGATCGTGGTCGTGCTGTATGTTATCTGACAACACGAAAGGCCGATGGGCTGATTCTGCAGCGGGATGCATAGGGAAAGCATGGAGGAATCTGTGAGGATGTGAAGGATTAACCTCGCAGAGCGGCGCATGAAATATTAAATATCGCAAGTCAATAAAACCTGAAGTCCTGTTCTTTATGTAATAGGTAGGCAGAAAGTTGACATTTTTATGAAAAATCTTTTATTTTTTACAAACAAAGACTTTTATCATTAATACAAGGCACACAATCTCAATACAAAAAGCAATATGTGTCACTGAAATAACTGTACAATCTGGTTTAGCAAAACAGTAGCTTTGTACCCAAATATATATTTCAAAGATAATGCGAGAGAGTTGCTTTCAGCTACTTTATTTTAAACTTATAGGAATTCGTACCATATTTATGGTAAACAACAAACCCATTTACAAAAATATTTTTTCTAGTATATCATTTATATTATTACAAATATACAGACTTTTAACCTTGACAATGATGTTTTGGTGAGGTATAATACTATGCAAATGTTTGCATTATAAAATAAAAAATATCTGATTTAACAAAAAAAAATCTTTCTTACACCCCATTCAGACAGCCAATGACAAGCAGTAGCAGAGCGACGCGATCTCATTCATTTCAATGGAAACTGGGCGACTTCCGGCGACACGAGCGAACGTGACCGTTGGCGACAGAATGTAGGCGCGATTAGCGACGGAGTCGCGTGACAAAAGTTGAGAAAAGTTTAACTTTATGCAAATTAGCAGCGAGTTTCACGAGTGACTACCAATGGGAGTGAAGTAAGTGGAGCACTGATTTGTTGTTTACAACATGGGGTAACGTCACACTACTACGCAACCAGAAGTGGGAACGCCCACAAGCGACATCAACCACCAGCGGCAGGCGATGAGCAGCGATAACATCGCTGGCTGTCTGAATGCGGCTTAAAGAGGCAATATAAGAACATATCAAGAACAAAACAAAATAATTCTAGGGGAGTAACACGCATTTCACATTTTTTTTATTTTAATTATACAAATTGCATTACTTTACTTTAATTTTCAGTCTGTTGTCACTTTACTTGCCCTCTGGTCCAAAGATCTCAATGCATTCAATTAAAATGAACTCCACTATTTGGTTCTGGTACACCATGTTGACTTCCATGTTTCCCAATTCAAACTCTGGCCACATGAGAGTTGGTCCAAACACAATGCTAATGCCTTGGGTCGACATTAAGTTTTGCCGTGACTTTGTCAAGACTCTGTAAAAAAACAAAAAAACAATGGATCAATCAGCTGAAATATATAAACTCATTAAACATTGCTTTGTTTTCAGAAAATGTCCCAATGGAACAACTGACTACACCGTATGAGATATTACAATTTCCTCCAAGCTTAAAATATGTATACGTTCCTGTCATGAAATCATTGGTGACGGACCATCGCTTGGTTGTTTTTAAAAACGTATCCCTGGTCCTTGGAGGCATCTAAGCGCACTTTTAGCAGATCTCTCTGAGCTGAGGTTTGGCTGTGGTAAGGAGACAATCAATACAGAGTATTGGAGGACTCTTATAAGGAGTCAGATTGGAGCCCTCTGGCTGTGTTATGGGTTGAGGCCTGGAAAGGGAGGGAGGGATTGTGGTGAAGGGCTGCGTTCCAAGTTGTCAACGGGATCCTGACTAAGAGGTGGGAAGACGGCTTAACATTTAGGAGCACACTTTGTATTGTTTAGCAGGAGCCGGGTTCTTAAAGGTACCGATTAGAAACGTGTTGGTGTAGGCATACTGCACCATCTGAGTTTGTGGTCACTACGCCATTTACGATTGTGGCCACATATATCAAAATATTGGTCTACAATCATGCAACCGTGTATAGTGTCATTGTCAAAATGCCACGGTTATAAAATAAATTTAAGGGCATGGGCTCTCTCACCAAGACACATCCCCATTTGTGTTTTTGTGACTTTGGGAAGCCATTTCAGCTAAGAAACATAACTTAAGAGGCAGACCAAGCTCTCTCAATAATTCCCCATTAATGTGTATAATTAACCTCGGCCATTTCGCTTCCCCTGTACATCACAGCTAGACGCTTGTCCTGCCATGAGCATTTTAACCTAATTAGCACACTATGATGTAAGGATCCCGGCTGCCATTGCTAATGGTCCACTAATGATCTTAAAGAGAGAGACTTCATTTCCGAAGTGATTTTTCAAAACATTAAATATGAAGCTTTTTTGTCGAACCTTTTAGTGTTTTTTGGTAATTATGCCACTGTGACACCACTATAAACTATGAATCCCCCCACACCCCCACCTTCATGTGTGCTATCAGTAATGCCAGATCGATTAAAATTATGATAGAAGCTTAATTATAGTCATTATCATTTTCAATTACAGTTGGCCAAAAGTGAAATATGAAGAAATCGTCTATAAAAAAGCACTTATTTGGCCTGTAAACACATTTTTTGTAGTTGCACAGAAAAATACTAACTCATGTACATTTTGGGAGAATGATTGTTTTTGTATACCTTATAATGAAAAGTTTAGGTAAAGTAACGTTTTATTTGTTAACATTAGTTAAATACAAGATAAAACAATGAATAATACTTTTACAACGTGAATTAATTATAGTTAAAATGTTATAAAAAGAATCTGTTAAGGAAGGGATTTACTTGCGATAACAACCGGGTGGCAGTACGTTATCCTGCTTATTAAATTATTGCTAATATATGAACACAAAATAGTGGGTCTTATTCATTAAGTATGCGTACGCACTTATTTTAACGAACAAATAGTGATTCAATAAAAACGTTTGTATCAAAATTTCTTCTAAATGTACGCAAAAATGTAAGAACACATAAAACCACTCATTTGCAAAAATCATGTGCACTATAATCAAATACTAGACTATAATTATAATGTTTATAATAATGTTGATATATAAAATGTATATGATTATATTTTATATTATATTATTTTCTGCATTATATATTATTATACATGATCTATATTTTTATTATTATTATACATTATTATAGCCTATTTATTTAATGAGATTTAATTTATTTTACGATTTAATGACAAATCTTTACGCTTTCCTTCCTCACTTTTTAAATCTCTTTATGAAAGCATCTGCTTAATGCCTAATGTAAACGTTATTTAAATGCAATGAAAAGTCCAAACGTCAATCACTTGATCTTGATCACTTGATCAGAAACCGGAAGTAAAGCTCGAACCAGACACTTATCGCTTCTCCACTCGTGCACCTGATGAAACGGTGTATAGAGATGGTTTGGGCATGTTTCATGCAAATTACTAACCTCATGCACACGGCAGCTCATGTACAACACTCCAAAATCACTAACGTAAGAACAAGTATAATGCTGCGTTCACACCAGCCACGGTAGAGGAGTCAAGTGCGAGTGATTTCAATGTTAAGTCAATGTGAAGTCGCATTGGCGCGCGTCTGGAGGTCTCGCGGCGCGAATGAGGCGTTTAGCGCGATGCGGTAGATACGATTCCGCCTCATTTGCGCGTCTGGTTCATGTGAATGGAGCAAATTGAGCGTTGCCATGGGAATTTTGAACTTTGGTGAGAAAACGCACCACGTTAACCAATCAGTAGCTTTCTCTATTTGTTACGTGATTACAGGAAGCGAGCGGAGTCGCAGAAGCCCCTCCCATGACTCAAATTTTGCGTGAATGCCTCAATGACTAGAATGTCATGCGTGGCTTTCACGCGCAAATGAAGCGAGTAAACTCAAAATGTTCAAGCAGCAAACTAGACGCGATAGATTGACGCCTCAAACACGGCTGGTGTGAACACACAGTAAGAACAAACTCATGTGCGTATGCACGTGTTGTGAAGTAGGCAGAAAGTTTTTGTGAAAAGTTCAAGTGTGCGTATAAATACGAAAAACCTATGCAATTATAAGTGAATGAGACCCAGTAATTAGCTTATTTATAAGAAATGCTAACTTTTCTGTGAAAAAAAAGTTTTTAAGCCAAGATGCGTTCAAACAAGTTAAAAAAGACTAACATGCATTTGGTACGACCATTTGTAAAATAAATCTCATATGTAATCCATATTTACAGTATGTTGAATTTATTTGGAAATATTAAAGTGCATCTGTCAAGATGACTCACAGTACCTGGATGAGGCTGTGTTATCAGTTTCAGGCAGTTGCTATCTGGGAATAACAAACCTTGGAATGTTGCAGTTAGAATTAAGCATTCCAGAACACCATGTGTTGGACAATAAATCAAAATGAATGAACTAGAAACAATTGTATTGATTTTAACACTTCATTACACTAATTTTAACAAATACAACCTTATTTTAAAGTGTTACCCATATTTCTTAAACTAGAAAGGAAATGATCCATTCTGGTCATCAGTATCTGGGTATTTATGGCATAACGTGCTCATTAAACCATCCGTTGACTTGAAGCCCAGTGAAGTTACTCTGGATAAGGGCCAGGCTGAGGGCAGCTTGACCGGAGGTGACTATGTTACGCTTGGTTGAATCTGACAAATCATTGATACCCCGTACATAAGCCGACGTGTACGGCGCAAGATGCCAATGGTTATTAATTAGCATCTCTTTTGCATGACAGGAAATAAAGGATTGTGCACAATACCATCATTGCCCGCCTAGGAGGCCTGTGTTAATTGGGTCAGCATCACTGGCTTCTGAAGAACCATGGGACGAATAATAAATTAAGGTGGGGTGGGGGGTTACAGAATCACTCCAAGCTTTAAACTGTGTCATTTTCATCTTATGCCTTGATGAACCTATAAAAGGCTAGCTAAAATCTGGGAAATGATATTGAGGTTTATTTTTATTTTATGATACATACAGTTTAAGGATTCACCTTTTTTAAACCGTTTTGATTTTCTATCCATACCTAATAGTCATATGTTCATATATGCTGGAGAATATCGAAACTTGCAGTTTTCTTCAATCTAATCTAACATACTATATATGAAAATTTTCTTTCCTGGCTATCCTGATCAACAGTCGCTCCAGGTTTCTTCTCCAACACAAAGCGAAAAGAACCTTGAATTCCTAACAAAAAACAAAACCTGTGGCCTTTTAAATCACTTGCGGTAGACGGGAAATATGAGCGGTGGTGACAAAACCTCCCACAAAAAGAGACATAAATAGCCCTACCGAGCAAGTGTACTGTTGAGAAAATCTGGTTGCCTTGACCACATCATCACAATGCGAGCACACAACTGGTTATTGAATCCAGGCTCCGAGGACCAAAAGAGAAAATGAACATTGGTTCCACGCGGGCATAGAAAGCGCCCACAACAAAGAGCTTTTGACTTTCACCACTTCTGCATGGGCCAGAGCAAAATATAACCCACAAAAGAAGCTTGACAGCAGGAGTTCAGAGACGTGATTTAGTTAAGTTCTACCTGTTTTAGATAAGAAAGACAGGACGTGTACGCTACAGGCTGACATTGATGTCTGAGCACATATGGAGCATGTGCATATCAATAAACTTTGATATTGCGCAGGATTTTTCCTGATTAACAGACCCTAGCAATATCACGTATCTCCTCTAACATTTCAGAAGAAAATGTCTTAAACTGTGACGTGATAAATTTAAGGTTTCAATATGTGACCCTGTCTGTGAAATCCAACGTTTGATTTCAATCGTTGATTTTACTTTGATTTCAATCAGTGACATGGCCTTACTCAGTCAACATTAAAGATATCAAGCGTATATTTAGAATTTATTTACAAAAAAATCACACAAAAATTACTTTAGCTGTGTTTTTAAAAGTCCCGTCTTCCTGTGTTTTTGAAGCTTTGATTGTTTTTACAGTGCACAATATAACGTGTTCATGTTTCACGTGTAAAAAAAGTGGTACAATTTAGCTATCTGTATACCGCTGTTTTCAGTGTTTCATCTGTATTCCTTGTTCTGTGAAGTCCCTCCTTCAGAAATACTTACGGTGCATTCACAAGGGGCGTAAGCGTTAACTCTTAACGGAAGGCTTGTCAGAAGCGTGGCCAACAGCCAATCAGAGTGACCCCTACACATGTTCCAGTCTTCCATAAATGTATTTGGCTGGCTCTGCCTAGGTTATTTGCATAAGGCAATCTGATTGGCTGATGCACGCATTGCCGCTTGAAAAGTTGAGAAATGTTCAACTTCTGCCACGAGCAACGGCACTGACGCGGCGCCAACAAATCCACAATTCAGTTCGGCAACGCATGACGTCACCCATTGAAAGTGAATGGGAAGCGTTAACGCTTTCGCCCCGTGTGAATGCACCATTAATGAGTTCTGATTGTGTAGTTTGTTTAGTGTGTTGTTATTTGACAGCAGCTTAGCTTAGCAGTGCCGTTTGAGCCGTAGCTGACGACTGACGTATTCCTGTGGGCGAAGTTTAGTCAAAAACTGTTTTATGGACAGCATTAAATCGGGAAGTAGAGGGCTGTAGTCCAAACTGGCTGTTCGCTGTAAGCTTTGAAAAGCGAATTCTGTTAAAGAAAATATATCGCCTGGTAGTGAACTTTGAGCTTTATCATTTTACAGGTAAAATGGGATCAGGAAAATTTGGGTAAAATATGGACAATCCAAACCAATGGGTTTAAATGAACCTGTGCTGGGTTGTTTCAACCCATTATTCAAATAAGGAAATTTTGTAGGTAAGTTTAACCCAAGGGTTGGGTTTGTCCATATGTTTTAGCACTTATACTGTTCCTGGAAAATATCTAAAACTTTAAAGAAATTTGCCATTTTTTAAAAAATTATAGAGGAACATTTGCAAAAATATATTTTCCCTCATTATGGAGGGATTTTCAGAACTATATTTAGTCTCCAGAGTTAACAAAGAGCAACATCAAAGCAATAGAAATCTATCTTCATCTCAACTTTATCAGTATTATTCCCAATGTGAATGAATACATTTTCCTTAACAAATTGTAAAACACACTTTAACCTAATTCACCATGACCGCACATTCTTTGCCTGGATTCATGGGAAAGCCATCCTGATATTTAGAGAGGGAAAGCAGTAGACAGAAACAAGTATGACTTAAGTGAGAAAGTAAAATGAACTGAACCACATCACTTGGACAGGGTGTGGTACCCACAAAGCAAAGCGTCATACTTTGGATTTTAAGAACTGGTCTTTATTGCTCTAATAGTGAGAGAAGAGAGCAGGAGCAACGTCGCTGTGGAGAAGGAACAGACTTGGTGGCACTACAGGGATTTTCCGTGTCACCACAATTTTCACTGTAACAGTTTTTGGTAACCGGAGAAATAAATGAATGGAATGCAATTTAATGAATTTTAGGTAACATTTTCCCAGCATAATAGAAATTTGTACGTATTTCACGAGATTGCTAATTTGTATAAAGTTAATTGTAAAAAATGCATGCTTATTCGAAAAAGCATTAATGAAGCCCCTTCCCAACTTCACTGGGATTGTACTAAAAAGTACAAATGAAATCATTACAAATTCATACGAATTTTCCATCATGTATATGTTAGTGACTGCCAAGATGGTGTGGGTTTTACTATTGTGCTTGTGTGCAGATTACCTTTACCATATGGATTTCAAATGTATAGTATTTGCAAAAACCCTGCATCCTACTTTATGGCCCATAGATTAATACAGAACAGGAGGCAGCAAGTTTGTGTTTTAGAGTGTTACCCCCCCCCCAAAAAAAAAAAAAAAACACAGCGTCAATCATAATCATGGTATGCAGACCTAGTTCTTCAACACATCAGTCTATCAGAATACAGTGTTCCTGTCTAGAAAGTGTTCATTGAGCATCTCTCTCTCTTTCTCTGTCACACATTAGTATTTTCTGATTGGGAGACCTGGCATGGGCAACCCAACAGACTTTAGCACTAGTGCCAAAGGGCATGTTCCATTGGGGGAAGGGAGGAGGGGGTGCTCATCAATCTGAGATGAGTCCTGTGGCCCTCCTGTGCAGGGTGGTAAATGTGCAGAAGGGTAAAGTGGGATAGTACACCCCTCCTGGGAGATGGAGACTAGCCATATGGCCTTCTGGCTGTGCCAGTAACGTTATCATGGACATGGGCTTGAGCATTGACACACTCACACACACACATACACTATGGTTCATACCGAGTCCTCATGTTTCATCCTGTTTTCCAATGTCTGTCATATGAGGTACTACTTGCCACTATGTATTTGTTGATGTCATTGAAAAGGAATTTCTAGAAGTAATCTATGACATTATTATGGTAACATTATATGAAGAGCTCAGATGCAAAACCCTCTAAGTGCGTCTGACATGCTTTCTTGTAAATAAGCATTTTTATCAAGCTCTTATGTTAATGTTCAGTAATTGCACTTAAATGGCAATGGAAATTGTATTAGTCAGTAATTGAAATACCTTATTATCACAAAATGTCACTTTAGTCATATCATTGGTATTTAACAATTTTGATCTGTCTTTCCCTGCAAAGCCCTTTAAGTACATACAAAAATCTTAAGTCTTAAGTTAATGTTTATTGTTCTTTCTGAATAAAGTTAAAGGGATAGTTCACCCAAAAATGAAAATATCATCATTAATGACTCACCCTCATGTCATTCCAAACTTGTAAGACCTCTGTTTATTATACCCTTTATTCAGCATTGTCTTCTCTTCCGCGTCTGTTGTGAACTGCGTACACGAGACTGAAGTCACGTGACGGCAGTGACGCGGCTGACGTGTTATCTGGTGCGCCCCAGCGTGTTTTTAATCTGAGGGAGATGCATGCTGTAAGTTTGAAAAAAAATTTGCAAACATGTCTGAGGATAACACGTCACTGCAGTCACATGACTTCAGTCTCATGCACGCGGTTCACAACAGAACCGGAAGAGAAGACAATGGTGAATAAAGTTGTAATTTTTTTTATTTTTGGACCAAAATATATTTTCGATGCTTCAACACATTCTATCTGACCCACTGATGTCACATGGACTACTTTGTAATGACATTATTGACATTATATTATTTTTGGGTGAACTATCCCTTTAAAAGGCTCAAAATGTCTGTCAATATCCTAATATTCTTCTTCAATGCACTTAAAAGACTTTGCTGAAACAGTTGTTGTCGCATTTCTACCCACAAACCGGTATTTCTGAATGGCCTGAGACTGGGATTAAGCAGATTTGAATCGAAAGTATTTGATGAACGTACAATGCATGCCGAGAGCATTCTGTCAATATCTCATTTTTGACAGAGGTGCCGTTTAGCGGCTTTTACATATATTATTAAAAAAAGGATAGTTCTGGTCGGTCATTGGCCAAGAGCCATGGTTAAATCATGATAAAGCACAGTTATGACTTATTTACTTAGCTTTGGCTACGTTTAGACGATAGAATGCGGTTGTCAAATCCGAACTGCATGTGAACGCAATATGACAACCGTATTCTGAACATAGCCTTAGTATCACTGTAGAGCTGATGGTAAGTGCTGCATAGCAATACTTTGTTACCTCTGAAACATATAACAAAGATTTAATGTCTCAGATTAAAAATGTAATCCTGCACCTGAAGTTACAATTAATATAGGTGCCAAATTTCCACCTACTCTGTCCCTTGAGGTTTTTGGTGCCATATATAGCATTCAACTAGAGAGGTGCACATTAAAAATCTTTGTGTTGTAAGTTACAGGGAACTGGTTGCTGGAGGTGAGCAGGATTGTGGCAAGTTATATGTGTTTAGGGTTTTGATGTCAAAATTTTTTTTCTATTACAGTTTAATATGCAGAGACAACTATAAATAATCACATTTTGAACTGTTTAAATGTTATTAATTTGAGAAATAATTTTTACCTTCCTCATACATTTATACTTCTTATACATCGTAATTTTTACCATCCTCATAAATTGAATTTGGACATTTTTGGTTTGTGAGTGCAATTAAAAATGGTTCAAAAAGCTTTCTGTAAAGAAAAAATTGAAGAGCTCAAATGAAAAACCCTCTAAGTGCATCTGACATGTTTCCTGTAAATGAGCATTTTTGATCAGATTCTTAATGGATTCTGTCATTAAGCAAATTTGAAGCAAAAGTACTTGGTGAACGTATAATACGTCCAGAAAGCATTTGGTTAATATCCTTGACGGAGGTGGCATTTAGCTGCTTTTGCATCTGAGCTCCTCAATTAATACCAAAATGTTTAGAGGGCCAGGGACCACACGCCTGATGTTGGAGTGTGTATAGATGAAGCAAATAACGATCTTTGACATACCTCCTCAGGTGGTGGAAGAGCAGTTTCATGGTGTTGTGGTTGGGTTTGGGAAGTTGATGGATCAGCTTTTTCATTGCTTGAACTTTCTGTGTGGTCTCCTTAATTTCTGTTGGCAGAGAAGAAATGATGAAATGTTTTGATTTCAGTGTTGCTCCTTCATTTGAGCCTCTTGGTTCATGGAGAAGTTAATGTCTTTTCCATCACTTTTTCATTAACATAGCTCATCTAACATCAGAACTTTGCCTAATACCGCATCATTACCCCCTTCTCTATTAATTACACAGACATGCTTGAGGAGCTCACATTCAAAATGCGTTCCGTTCCAAAATGCAGATTTACGACAAAGGCAATATGTAATCTAACAGATTAATGACACCCTAAGTCTTAGTTACAGTAGGTTCAATTTCCTTTAAAATTTAATCCCTTTTTTAATTTTGACATTAGGACAATAAAGTCCCAAATGACATCTTTAAGAAGACACAGCAAGTGTGCCTGTAGTTCAAGGGCACTTAAAATGCAACCGATTTAATGACAATGAACTAAAGGTGTCACCCGCAGGTTTGTGAAGAGCATTTTGAAGCCGATAGTTGCTGGAGCCTGTCGGAGATATCTTGGCAGTGCGTCACCAAATAACCAAAAAAAAGGCGGGCCATGGGTGGAGCTGAGGTGCCAGCGGTTGCTTGAAACCATGCCCACCTAGCTCAACAGTAGAGACAGCAGTGGCAGTTCACCTGTCACTCAAGTGGCCACGCCCTTAATTATGCACAACTTTGAGGCTTAATATAATTTATGAACAGATGAGTTACAAAAATTAGCTATATAGACCAAAAACAGTTGTACCATGATTTAAACATTTATTTCTGCTTTAAATTTTAACAAGGGACTCTATAGGATTAACTCCCTTTTGGAGTCAGTCTCTAGTGGCCAGTCGATGAATTGCAGTTTAAGTCACTTCTGCGTTGGCTTCACGGTAGAGACTGGAAGGTTGACCCACTTAAAGGTGCAATGTGTAATCTCTTGACAGAAATGCAAAATAATATACAAAACTATATTATCAGGGGTGTATAAAGACCTTTCATAATGAACCATTATGTTTTTATTACCTTAGACTGAGACGTTTTATCTACATAAACCGATGGTCCCCTTACATGGAAGTCACAATTTTGTGCTGCCATGTTTCTACAGAAGCCCTTAACGGACAAACTTTTTTTGCTAAGTTGTCTCCGTCAATGACATGTTTTTCCGGTGGCAACTACCGTAGCTTCTCTATGTGTTTCAAAAGCGAGGGGTGAGCAGTGGACTGAGCTGTTGGTTGCAATTTGCAGCCTCACCACTAGATGGCGCTAAAATTTACACACTGCACCTTTAAAATGAAACCATTCGGCATGGATACGAAATCAGTATTTGTTAATGAAAATAATCATGCACTTTGTGTCAAAGAGATAGCAGTTGGTATGAATGAGCTCTTGGTATAAATATATTTTTGTTTTGTTTGTTTGATTGTGTTAAAGTGATGTGATGTTAAAGTGATGTGCGGCATCTGTGCAAATCAAATGTCCTAAGGATTGACTAAACAAAACTAATACTGTAAAATTAACCCAGTCTATCTGTAAAACATATACAGTCAAATAATGCTGAACTTTTGTAGTCAGGTTTTCCTCATGAAAGCACATGTGAGTGATGCTAATGGGCCATAAAAGTCCACGTCCATTAAAAGCTGTTATGTTGTAACACTAGCTGTAACAGGTGACCTCTTGACCCTGGTGCTCTTTGCATGTCAGATGGCTTATGACCTCATGGCAAACTCCTGAGAGTCACTAACCTGTGTGCCGAGTCTTCTTTATCAGTGTCACTACCTGACCTTTGACACTTTAAAATTCTCTGTGTCCATTTTAATGGATATAGTGTATAATGTAGCAATGTATAGCACTGAGGATTTACGCTAAGATGTCTATCATTTTAACAACAAAAAAGGTTTGTTTTAATGCATAAAATGATGATTTTTGTTGCTAAATGTTGTTAAAACTTTGGATTGCAGGAGTAAAGGGTATTTTTATAATAATGTAATCAATGACTCAATGATCAATATCATTATGGAACCTGAGCAGATGTTGAAATGGAGCTGCTTTCATGGGGCCACCTGTGGGCATTCAAAGCCCTTTCAGGTCAGATTTCACCGTAACGGATTGTTTAAAACAGTACTAACAGACCTCCAAGATTGTAAGTCAAGATGTCCTTACATATACAGTGGCCCAAAAACGTGTTTGATCACCTAAGCCCCAACTAAAACTATATCAATTACACTGCATTAAATACTAAAACATCAAACAAAGTGAAATCTGCAAACTAATCCTTGACCTGTTTTCAGACCTAATTTCATTATTCTTGGCCCATTTTTGCAATTACATTTAACCAACTCGGTCATTTTTTTTATAGATGTCAGATGATGTCAATTCTCTCAAATTCGCACATGCTGTCCAAGCAAAGTAACCACATGTCATCACATTAACAACGGACATATTCCACAAACATATGACGATCAGAAAATGTCCAAATATTTTTGTTTTACTCAGAAAAGTTTGCATGTGGTATCTTTGCAAATGCAAATGCAACTTGATACGTTGTTATCTAATACAATGACATTTTTAAATGCGGCTAAGGTGTCCAAATATTGGAAACACTACTATACTGTGCTATTCAGGGGATGTGCTGTAGAAGGGAGCTGGCGATAGTTTTGCCCCTGGTCTACTGTACTGCCCAGGATGCCCCCTGGGCACTAATGGAGCAGATGTCTCCGTGTATACACCGCGCTGGCACAGGCTCGGCAAGCAGATGCCCCTGTCAGATGCCAGGTCTGTCAATTGAGCACAGATAGAGACCATGCTCTACAACAGACAATGATTTTGACCCGTTCCTCTAGGTAATGCTAACATACAAATCATAGTTTCTGCCATTTTATAGAGCTAGTTACAACATAAGACATTTAAATATCTAATCCCCTAAAGAAATGTTTTAACCTACCAAACAATGTTTTAACATCATGTTTAGCGGCAAGGTCACAGTAACCAGAGAGCCGACGTGCGGTAAGAGCTAAAATGCTTTACAGCGGTTTTCTTCATTATTTAGTCATTACTTTATCCGAGCAATATCTTGTTTTACGACTTTCTCTTCAAGCGCTATCTCAGCGGAGGCCTTTCGCTTTCTTTTGGCTATGACACACTGCATGGCAGTCGGCCTGTAAAATATTTAATCTAGTCATTATTGCTGGCATTATTGCTGTCATTAATTACTTTGCCTTTGGTGGCTAGCATATTGGAGATGGTCCCTTGTCCTGTATTTTGGACAGATGGTGTGGACAGTGTCATTAATATAAAACAGGTTTGAAATGCCTATACCCCAAATCAGCATGAATACACTATGGTAAGCATTACTCTTACAGTAATCCGATCACGAGGGACTGCTATTAACATGAGGGGATGTTTATGAGAGTGCAGTTTGCGGTTTTGGGTAAATTTATCAGTATTATTTTTTTTATAAAACTATTTTGGAGCATTTTTATGTTATTTACTGATTTTTAAAAATCTCAATTCCTGCTTGGTTATAAAAGGCATAGCTCACTGTGTTTAACACAATACTTAAGACAGAAATAGGTTTTATGTACCTGTGGTTGCACAAATGTGCCAAATCTGTCGGTGGCGTTTCTGCACAGCGCACTTTGTATAAATCAAACTGAGAGCATCATTGTTTTGTCAAAAGAGCTGATGTTCAGGAAAGACTAGATGCACTTTTGGTTACAAAAATCTGTGAATATAATCCAATTACAAACAATGAGACCTTCTTTACCGCAGTACAGCTTTGCTTCTCAGGATAAGCCCATCTGCGAGCTTTGTCTGCGGGCTTCTTTAAGCCCCGTCAAGGCAAATATTAGCACACTGCAAATAGTCCTGGAGGTTATGATTAAGATTTTAAATGTATCCCAATTGAATACTTTGCTTTATGAATAACAAAGTCTTAAAGGATCGGCGCTGTAATATATTAAACATGAAAAACTCTTGATGAAATATAGAGACTGGAAAGAGATTTATGCATTTGAAAATATTTCTGCATGCTAGCTGTGCATGGCAATGAGGCCACATTGCACAAATGAGAAAAGCTCAAGACTTTAGCTGAAAGAGCATAACATAATAATGGTCTTAATAGTTTTATTGTGGCATGTTTTTTGTGAAAATGCTAAAGAAACTAGAAAATTAAACTGGAAAGTATTACAATCTCAGAGGTCGATCTTTTAAAATATTTATGGTCATCACCATATATACAGTGCATCTGAATGAACTTTCGAGATTATAACTCAAATGCTGGATTGCGTGTGTGGGCTCAGAGAACAAAGCCTCCATTTGTCAACAACTATGTCTTCGCTTTGTATAACAAGGCGAGCTTGTCTATTGGACAGGTGGCAGGACAATGTCGCTAAGATACCAGGCAATATGAATAATAGATTTAGGACGTTGCAAGCCAAGAGCTGGTGCCTGCCACATCCAAAACAGGCACCAAGTGCAAGAATGGAAAATTAGGCCAACTGTTCACCTGAGGACGATGAGAAGTCCAAATGCTGATTTGTGGCAGCGATCACATGCATTTTTTAAGAAAAATGCAGATTGCAAGCGAGAAGATGAGGCAAATCGTGAGTGAAGGGGCCATTTAATGTGAAATAAAATCTTAAACCCCAAGATTACATTGAATAATTTGCCAGAGCGTCCAACAAGCTTAAACGACTTTGAGTTTCATAAAGAGTTCCAGAAGCAGCATGTTATTGGGCAGCTGTCCTAATTGAATGGATTCTTGTCCAAAGTACCGTTCCGGAGACCTTTAGTTAATACAGCCGTCCACATAAAGGGCAGCCATGTTGAGAAACTTGACTAGAGGAGCTGTCCTCTTTTGACAGTGATGGACCAATATTGATGTCCTGAGCCACTCAAATATCACCGGGATTACTGAAAATGCTCGTTGGTGGCCTAGCGAGATCAATGAAACAGGATGTCAGGCAGTTACAGTAAACGAAATGTAAGACGAGCTGCAAGCTTCATTAAACCGTGCCAATATTACAGGCAGGGGAGGAGCTTAATACCCAATATTATGCTCAACATTCGAAGGTTTGTGCCATCAAGGTACATTTCCTGACTCCAAACGGGCCCTATTGTACAGCAGGAGCTGTTCTCTGACAGAAATGACAGAGATTAATATGACTTTTTTATTTCTTTCACCACCAATACAGATACTAACCTAGCTTCTTTTAACCTAACAGATATGCAAAGGTATTTTTACTCACTACTCAAGTATCTGAACTTTATCAAGGTGTTTACCTTTGGCAGACTTTTACCGCCATACATTCCCATGCATAATATTGTACTTTTTACTCCACTACATTTAATAAATATGTTGTATTAAAATAAAGTAGGGGTGCGCGGGGCAAAAACTAACGTGGGTTAGTTGTAACAAGGACTGTTTACATTGTTGCACAAAGTTGAGCGTATTGTTTATTCAATGTTTTTTTTTCACGCTCCCAAAAGACGATCTCTCGCAAATTATTGGACATGTACAATGTTTTTTCATTGAGTACAATGAGTTATTGATGAACAAGTGTTTTGGTGGCATGTAAGTAAATTTTTTCATCATATGTTTTTTTTTTTCGGTTTCTAAGTTGGGTGTGTAAGATACCAAATCCAATGCTATATCATATTAATCAGGGTCTTGTTGACTAAAACATAACATCGTTTTGAAATATGTCTGCAGCTCTTAGCAACTTTTTTGGTAGGCTTGAAAATATTTTGACCTAGCGGGGTTAATTGTAACGCTGTGTTACAACTAACCCCTCAGCACTTACGAAATGAAGACCGCTTATGTTAGCGTAATTCTTGCCGTTGTTTTAAATAGACTACACACGAATGATTGCTGGCTGACAACAAAATAAATGTGCCTGTCTTATAAAAAAATCGTGTGTCAAATTTATTTTTGTTCATATTTTTTAATATTGATTGAATAAGGTCACGTTAAAGATTGAAATCATCAAAAGCTAAAATCAGACTTTGATCATCAAAAGCTAAAATCAGACTTTGATTTTCATTTTCCCAGAATTTGATTTTGAAACTGTAGTATGGTTATTACAGACTGGGTCACATATTAAACATATTTTTGTCATAATTGTGCTGCTTTTCCGCACATATTTAGACATTTGTATCCATTTATAATTGAACTATTGTTAGAAAAGGGCTGGATGTATGAATACAGTCTATTATAGACAGATATATAAACAATATACACTTCAAGTATATAGACAAAACAGTATTAAAATATTTGCCTGCAAACTTAATTTTTAGCAAGTGTTACATCTAACCCCCTGCCGTTACAATTACCCCCACATATGGGGTAAGTTGTAACGTTTGCACTTCTGTAACGTTTGGTGTAATTGTCCAAGAATGGTAAGTACTAGAAACAAACTTGTGTGTGTGTTGCTTGTGTTCAAATTTAATTAATCAAACTCAAATATTTTTTGAATGATTGAGCCAAAACCAAAAAACGTTAGGTTGTGCCCCGCTCAACCCTACTTTCTAATTAATATGCAGGAAACATTTTGAATTCTTTTTTTAATTATGATATTATAGTTTAAATAAAAAAAATATTGATTAAATAAAAAAATATTTGAGTTCTCTGCAGATGTAAAGCTCAATGAGCAAAATGCAATGAAATACTAGGCAGTATGTGTGCAGTGTGCCAGTATGCAAAATGCAGCGAGAAACAGTATCTAAACAGTATTTGCTATTGTGTTGCATTTGGATTTGAATTTTTGCATTTTTAATTTTGGTAGACTAATTAAATAATGAGCTAAGAGATATTCAAAATTATTTCTTGTTTATTTATCACACTGAAAATTATTATAAAATTGAAGTCCATTGCATTGTGTTATACAGTTTTGTACGTTGTACACTGGACATTTTTGAAAATGCAGTTTTTTTAATGCATACATTACATTTTCTTCATACTGCAAACATACAGCAGTACAGAGTATTATGCTAGTAGGCTAGCACCAGTGTTGCCTCTGTTTTGTTTGCAGGTTGAACTCATTATACCTCCTGCTATTATGGGCCTTTTATTGTAATAATTAGTTGTCTAAACACTATCTGTAAGTGATCAGGCTCATCTACTGATTAATTGGATACAAACAGTTTGCGGTACTCTGGCCTACATGCAGCGCCAGTAAATATTTATTAGCAAATTACAACATCACCCCAGGCCTGTTCCTATTCTGTCTCATGCATATCTCCCTTCAGTGGGGAAATACTAGGCTGCTGTGTTCATAATGATATCGCTGTGATTAACAGAGAGAGATGGCTTGTAGTCAGTAGGTCTTTTGGTAGTCTACTGTATATTTCCAGATGCTGAGAATATCATTCATTAAGTAATTTGTGTTAAAATACGTTTTCCTTTCCTAGGCTAATATGAGCAGACAGCTATAAGTAAGCCATTTGTAAGTTGATTTCCCTTGAAAATGTTCAAAGAGCAACATAACCAGTGGCGTAAATTTCGGCTATCTGTTTTTCAACAGTGGCACATGGGGGAAAATCATCAAAAACAAAATAATTTAAACATTACAAATATTATTGCAGTGTTGCTAGTTGTGTTAAAGGAATAGTTCACCTAAATATGAAAATTACCATAATGTATATTATAAAATGCTACCATGTTATCTTATATTGGTCAACACAGTAAAGCCCCAAAAAGCACAACCATCCATCATTAAAGTTTTTTTTAAAATCTTATATCATTCTTCTGAAGTGAATGAGATTATTTTGTGCTTATTTAGCAATAGATACATCATGTATCCATAGCAACATGGAGATAAGCGCACTAAGTTGTATGTCGGCATGTCGAATAACGTTGAATTGGTTCTTGTGGTGAAACATGCATAACAACTACTGCTTTAAAGGTGCAGTGTGTAAATTTGAGCGGTATCTAGTGGTGAGGTGCGAATTGCAACCAACAGCTCAGTCCACTGCTCACCCCTCGCTTTTGAAACACAGTGAAGCTACGGTAGCCGCCACCGGAAAATCATGTCATTGATGGAGACAACTTAGCCAAAAATGTTTGTCCGTTAAAGGCTTCTGTAGAAAAATGGCGGCACAAAATGGCAACTTCCACGTAAGGGGACCCTCGGTGTATGTAGATAAAAACGTCTCATTCTAAGGTAATAAAAACATAACGGTTCATTATAAAAAGGTCTTTATACACCCCTGATAATATAGTTTTGTATATTATTGTGCATTTCTGTCAAGAGATCCTTTTAAAAATGACACACTGCACCTTTAATGCACTGCAAACTGTGAAGCCACCAAATTTCTGAGGCTCCGCACCTCCTCGCAACTACGGGTATGTCCGCGACCTGCCATTGTCTGGCAAAATTGCTAATAGAAACTGTCAACAAACACTTCCTCATCCCATAATGCACAGCGCAGCTGACTACAGCAGCTGGTTTAGTCTGAAAAATGTTCAGTACTTTTGCAGTTAGGTCGGTTTGATCTCGGATCGTGTTCTCACCATAAACGAACTGCTCCAGAGTTCGTTTGAAAGGGTACCGAGACCACATTTTTTAAACCGATGCATCACATTGTTAACTTTTTATGCCGATGCACTGAGTGAATCGGGGAATCTTCCCATCCCTAATCTAAGGTAATACAAATTTTGTAATTTTGTAAGGTCTTTATACACCACTGAAAATATAGTTATGTATTATATTGCATTTCTGTCAAGAGATCCTTTAAAAAGTTTAACCTACTAGAGTCACTAAAATCATTTGGATTAATGATGGATGTATGTGGTTTTTGGAGCTTCACCAAGTTTACCCCATATAAGAAGTTAACATTACAGCATTATAATATATCATTTTTAGTTTGTGTTCAAATGAAGAAAGTAAGTCATACATTTGGGATAACATAAGGGTGAATGAATTATGAAAGCAATTATTTTTCTTGTAAGCTATACCTTTAAATGTGTTCCCTCCTACAAATAATGATTTATATTGCAAAAACTACTAATTCTTGTTAACAATGTTTAGCTTGTTAAACCTGCCATTGTGCTTATTTTTGGGTCTTCTCTGTTTGCTTATTACTTACTCTCTATTTACACAACAGGCTTAGTTCATAGTTTATCACACAGCTACTAATACAAACAACATTTCAGAAACAGACCAAGTCATAAAACAAAAGTGAGGGGCAAATGTTTTTTTAAGCATACATACATTTCAGAAGGTATACGGCTTTAGAAGGTAGATTGCCCAGGAGAAACATATTGGCGTCAGCTGGACGGCAGAGATGAGGCCCAGAGTTTGCTCAATGCTGCTGGAGGGAGGTTACACGTGACACTAAGGCCGATCTGGTGACAGTTTCTGTCTGGACCACAGGCCCTGACTTTGCCCTCTGGCCTGAGAAATTCCCCCATTCCCCAAACAGGGAATTCGAATGATTTTAGCACCTCCCTGTCAAAGAGCGACCCCTTTTGGTTGACGGATCTGAAGGAATGCCTGTAAGAGGGTCAATCCCAAATGCCATGCTCAACCCAAGAGTGGCTGCTGGTTTAGCCATCCGTGCCTTAAATTACATAGGGCCCGGTCAACTTAAGCTTTCAAGCATGAATGGAAATAACTTGTTGCTGTGGAACACTGTGAGTATTCTGCAAAGTTAATTAATCTTTCTTTATAACGCATTTTAAAGTTGTAATCCTAAACATTTGGTGCAACAGTATCAATTTGCTCACATTGTAAATGATTTCAGTACTTACTAATGGCTTCAACAAACAGTTCGAAAAAGCGAAAGGGAAACAGGGGTTCTGGCAGCTCGCGGAAAAACATCTTTAGCGCTCCGGTGATGACATGGATGTCTTCCCATTGGCTGTCGCCCAAGTCAAGCTCCTCCTCTGGGGAAAGACAGGCACAGTCAGAAAAGCCAACAGAGAGAATTACAACAACAGTCATTTGATGAGGAAATTAAAAAATGCTAATCATTATGTCAACGTTAATACGCCCCTTGAGAACCGAGCACATTGTTCTGACTGTATGTCACTGAATATCAAACCCCCTTATCAAATAATTTGTGGGGCTTGACACAAACTAACCATTTTTTCGACCTTTAGGCGAACAAGTCTTTAGTTTAAATAAAAAAGATGCTTCATTTAGATGAATACTAATAAAGTATTCCTAAACCAATTACTGACGAGAGATTACTGAATTAAACTTACCTTCATCAACTAGGAAGCGTAGTTTTTGGATAACGGCCAAATTGCCGCTCACCCTGTATAGCCCATCGGCTTCCAGGCCTATAAGAGTAAAGACATCTGTTAGTTATTCAGCCTGACACGTAATGAAACCACTTCTTTAAAAAAACTCGACTTTTACCTCTTTTCTCCACCTCCTCTACACACAACTTGACAAGTCTGGGCACTGTGGTCCTTTCTCTCTCACATAAGGTCAGTATGTGACATCCAAATACACGGTCTATAAAAACAGGTTATTAAAATATTTCGTTTTCAAATATATTATTACAAAAATGAATAGTAAATATAAATATATTTATTTAAAGGTAAAGCAGGTTATGATGTACTTTACATTACAATGTGTGTTATAGGCATTTGTATAATAATAATAATAATCTACAACTATAATAATAATAATAATAATAATAGCTGAATTGTCATTTTAACATGTTTATTAAGTACATGTAATTATGAAAAAATAAAAAGAAATGTAACTATAAATAATTACAAATATCTATATGTATATATATATATATATATATATATATATATATATATATATATATATATATATATATATATATATATATATATATATATATATATATATATATATATATATATATATGCACAATGAATGCTTTTAATCACGACCCTACTCTAACATAAATATTGTAAACAGTGATTTTTCTCTTCAGTGTCATAAAGGTTTTTTTTCCTGTGGATTATAGACGGTCACTTGTAATGCTTTATTTATTTTAAAAAATAACTTCTTGTCTTTGAATGATCATCATTTGTGGTCATTACATAGCAAACATTAACGTGATTATTTGTCATTACTTAATCAGCATATAATATAATCAATTCAATAACATTTTTAATCCTCCAACGGTCTGAAATATGGCCGTATTAATTCCAAACTGAACCAGGAATGTCACAGATGATGTGATGTAATGTGGTGGGACAGTCATAGCTCAGAAAAGCCCCACAAAACATCATTATGGCTCATATTAGAACAAAACCTCCGTTTTGTGTCAGCGCGCAGTTTCACAGAGGCAGCGAGTGTCCTCGTCATTTGGCTTTCTGAGGTCATATAGGACCAGGCAAGCTATCCCAGAGGCTTCGGGAACATCAAAGTTTTCCTGCTCTCATTTCAGCACCCGCGAGGAGGGGGGTTGCGCTAAATGCATAAATGACTGCGAGCAAGCCACCTTTGCATATAAATGTGCATTTCCTCGAAAAATATTTTGCATGGGAGGTGGGGCATTTCGAAATAAATTGCTATTTTAAAAGCGACAGTACAATACAGAGGAATCCTAATTTTGGGATGGATGTTTGCAGGCTCGGTTGCCTTGGAGCGCTGCCAACGATAGCTGTGTTAGGGGCCACCTGCGCTATTCCCTTAATCTCACAGTAGTTTTATTCATTCCTTCAATATTGTCCTCTTTGATCTCCCATTTACCCCCACAGATACTACATTAAAGGGCCTTTTTTCAACACTAGAGGAAATTAAAGATATCATTACCTTCAAAGTATGCTTAAAATATCCTTTAATGTTATGTTTGGTGTGTGCCATGAATGGAATAAATTAGTTACAGTCTTTAAGTATTGGCGTCAGGGGGTACAAAAGGAAAAAATAATGTCTTTTTTTACTAGATCACAGTTTTGTTTAATATGGAAACATGTTGAGCCAAAATAAACTAATGTCCTAAGGTTACCCATTTACATGTCATCATGCAATATGTAACCAGTAATTATGGAGCATGTAATTATGACTATTAACCGCGCTATGACAGTTTGTTCGCAAAGTTGTTAAGCGAATGCGATTTTTCAGTGCCATTTCCATAAAGAGTAAAATGTGCAATGAGCTTAAGTATCTCCTCAGACCAGTTTGTAAAAATATGAAACACACATGCCAAAAGTTTCCTTCACCCTTAATAATGCCTTTCTCCTGTAGCGTTTTCATCGAGGGCCGTCTGGAGATGAACTTCTTCAGTCGGTTCTTGACACCGTTCTTATCGGCGCTGTCTGAAGCGCTGTAATTCAGCTTGAACACTGTGCGGAGGATCACAAAAGACAAAGGAACAATGTTGTCACTGAACACTTGCCGCATTCTTTTGAGGGTTTCTTTGTGCAAGTCCTCCTCATGCAAATAAAAGAGACTCTTTCTCCACATTGTTCAAAAAACAGGCAAACACAGCTGAATGGAACTGCTTATGTAAAATATTCATCAAATATCCTCCTGTGTAAATGAATATCTCCTCTAGCATTTATTTATTGATCCTGGCCAATGGTGGTGTCGGTGTGCACTGCATCTTTACGAGTAATGTGAGAGAGTTTGGAGCTACTGGACAGTATTCACAGTATGAGATCTCTCATTTAAAACATAAAATGCTGCAATTACCAATGACACAGACATTTTCATCTAGAGTGTCAAGTAGCTAGTAATTTATAATAATGATTGACAAATCGTAGAATGACTCAGTATTACCCAACACTTTATGAAATTCAGAACAGCCATACATTGTTTGAAATGCATTCACATTTATAGCATGTTTAGCATGTCTCTGTAAATGGCGTAACAACACATGTCTGCGTTTTATTACACCATTTATGTGTTATTAAAGATGGCCATGCTATTGTAACAGTAGGGAAACTGTATTTGTTCAAGGTGCTGCTGTGCCTGAGCGTTATACATTATAAATGCACTGTAAAATATCTTTGCTCCCTTACATTTTTTTGTTGAATCAACTCAACAAAATGGAGCAAAAATTAAATAAAGTTTAGTTTTGTGTGCGCACGTGAAACTATCGCGTTAAGTTTCGCGTGCGTACGTGAAACTATCATGTGCGCACCTGAATCTATCGCGTGCGCATGTGAAACTTTCGCTTTCATGTGCGCATGTGAATCTATCGCGTGTGCATATGAAAGCAAAAGTTTCACGTGCGCCGCGATAGATTCAGGTGTGCACGCGATAGTTTCACGTGCGCACGCGAAACTAAACGCGAGTTTTACGTGTGCACGCGAAAGTTTCACGTGAGCATGCGAATCTAAACTTTTGATTTTTTCTACACCAATGTCACCTAAGAGACTCTGTAGATTTACAAGTCATCAACTTACTATTATTTATCTTGACAAGAGATGTGTTGCTGCAATATAAATATATTTTATAAGTTATAACAACTCATCTGTAGTTATAACAACTTATCAGTAGTTATAAAAACTTATCTCTAGTTAAGATAAATAATAGTAAGTTGAAATGACTTGTAAATCTACTGAGCCCCAAAGGTGACACTGAAGTAAAAAAATCTAAAAAAGTTTAGTTTGATGTGCTCACGCGAAACCTTCATGTGCAGAATTGTTTTGCTCAATGCACGTGAATCTATCCCCATGTCCCCTTAGGGGCTCCGTATTGAATTGAACAACAAAAAAGGCAGCAACATTTTTTTTACAATGTGGTGATTCTCTAAAATTCCCCTTTTTGTAATACAATCTTAATCTAATGTTTTAAAAAAATACTGTAAACAAGTATTGCTATTATTTAGCATACATTTTAATCAGTTCAAACAGTAAGTTTAATTTAATTAAAATGTTTTTAGCGCTTTAACAATTGTGCATTGTAGCACAGCAGCTTTACAGCAGATACACATTAGTATGAGTATAGTCATATATGAAAAAGAGGCTTAGGAAATACAAAATACATAGCCTAACATCGCCAAATATGTATTGTAATGTACATTAACAATACTACTAAATCAGCAAAAAATCTTTATTCATTATTTATTCTTAACACCATTCCATCAACTTGGCTACTGTATATTAATGGCGAGAACTGACTAATCTATACACAAGTTGATCTATACACAAGTTAAAGGAATATTCCATTTTCTTAAAAGAAAAATCCAGATAATTTACTCACCACCATGTCATCCAAAATGTTGATGTCTTTCTTTGTTCAGTCGAGAAGAAATTATGTTTTTTGAGGAAAACATTGCAGGATTTTTCTCATTTTAATGGACTTTAATAGAGCCCAACATTTAATACTTAACTCAACACTTAACAGTTTTTTTCAACAGAGTTTCAAAGGACTATAAACGATCCCAAACGAGGCATAAGGGTCTTATCTAGCAAAACGATTGTCATTTTTGACGAGAAAAATAAAAAATATGCACTTTTAAACCACAACTTGTCGTCTAGATCCGGTCGTGATGCGGCAGCGTGACCCCACGCAATACCTCATGACGTCAAGAGGTCACAGAGGACGAACGCGAAACTCCGCCTCAGTGTTTACAAGTGTCTTGAAAGAGGACCGTTCCTACGTTGTTGTATGTCAACTGATACTAATTAATGTCTTTGTGGCAGTTTATTGTTTAAAATGGTCCGCAAATTTGCGTTTTATATATGTAACACGTGAACTCCCTACGTCACTACGCATTTATGTTAGGTTGCGCTGGACCGGACCTAGACGAAAAGTTGTGGTTTAAAAGAACATATTTTTTTATTTTTCTTGTCAAAAATGACAATCGTTTCGTTAGATAAGACCCTTATGCCTCGTTTGGGATTGTTTATAGTCCTTTGAAACTCCGTTGAAAAAAACTGTTAATTGTTGAGTTAAGTATTAAATGTTGGGCTCTATTAAAGTCCATTAAAATTAGAAAAATCATACAATGTTTTCCTCAAAAAACATAATTTCTTCTCGACTGAACAAAGAAAGACATCAACATTTTGGATGACATGGTGGTGAGTAAATTATCTGGATTTTTCTTTTAAGAAAATGGAATATTCCTTTAAGGTAAGGGCAATTTGACTTCTTCCAATTCACCTAACCTGCATGTTTTTGGACTGTGGAAACCGGAATACCCAGAGTAAACCCACACTGACATAGGGAGATCATGCAAACTCCAAAGAGAAAATTAAAATCTTTTGGAACTTAATTCTTACTGTATATCAATTCTTTTTACTTCTTTTGAAATGGACATGGACAGGTTTCGTGAGATTTCTCCACTAAGAGATGGAAGAGGCAACAGACTGTGTCAGCTGTACTGTAAACTCATTAATGTAGATATTAAACAGTGGTGAGGCAAGGGTGCAACCCTGACACACTCACTGTTTCTGAACTATCTGAATTATCACCTTCTCTCTCACTCTTTCTCTCTGTCACACACTCACAGACACACAAGTGTTACTCACTGATGGAGCGTCTGTGTTCAGATTTGGACTCTTTTGGTTTGGGTTTAGGGGGATCACAGGTTGGTCTGGACACACATTCTGTACTGTTGGATCTCTGTAGGGCTGCTCTTCCATAGCTCTGGCCTCCTGCTCCACTCGACTACAGAAACACAACAGAATGTCATATCAAAAAAGGTATATTTGTTACCAGTAACAAAGAAGAAATGACATCAAAATTATTGTTTTTCTCAGTGCTAGTTAAGTGACCCACTCATAATGAAAACGTAAAGCTTTTAAAGAATTATTAAGTAGTAAAAATGATACCCATAATAACATTTTAAGTTGAAAACTTGTTTACTTATGTAAAAAAATGTTTAAAAAGTATTTTTATTCCAGCAAGAAAAACGTTTATTAAAACTGAGTGGCCAAATATACAACTATGGGAAATACTGATAACAAAATCAATGACATGAACAGGAGTGCAAACACAACTTATTAAACAACGCATGAGTAAAGTATTGAGATCTGTTTCGCGACTTTTGTGTATTTAAACTGGCCAATCGGGCCAATGACTGTTGCATCGCTGCTAACAACTCATTAATTTTAACATGTTTGTTAAAACTATGTTTACCTAGAACATTTTTAATAAGGAATACAATTCCAGTAACACTACTATGTTTAACTAAAAACATTTTAATAAGGAATACAATTCCAGCAACACTGGTACCCAAAGCGCCTTTAAGAGCAGTGCGCATTTTTTATTTTAATCGTGCATGCGCACCTGCGTACCAGTTATGTGCACCCCTGGACATGAAATAAATGTGATACCAAATTACAGACTTACCAGACTGTCCACTGTTTTTTTGATGGCATCATGCCATTTGGAGATTGTTGGATAATGATCGGCCTGTAGTAAAAACTCGTGGCCAGTAGGAGTGGTTATCTGTTGGTTAAAGAAAGCTAAAGTAACAAACATACAAGCAAGTTTTGTTTTAACAATACTTTGCTTATAACCAATAATTTATGTATAAATGATACATTTCATTGTATTAAAGAACACATATTATTACATTTTACAAGATGTAATATAAAGTCCAATTTATAGTCGTGCATACGGTCTACGCCGTAGCCTCTGCATAGTCTGGTCTACGCGGCTGCAAGTGCTGTGATTGGTCCACTAGAACCCCTCCCAAAAAATGCATTATAGGTATTTCCGTTTGCGACGGTGAGAACGAAGATGGACCAAGTTGAGGAGTGACTTAACTAAAAAAACTGCAACAAAAGTCGCTGTTTATTTACTTCCATCACTGCCGGTCTTCTCAAAACATACACGACAAGTTGCTGTTTCTACTTTGCTTGTGGGTTAAACTTGCCAAGCTGCTTCTTCTTTGACTGTCGCGCTGCTACTGTGGTAACATGCGTGGATACTGCCTACCAGCGGTCTGCATGTGTGTTTGCACATCGACCCAGACGATGACGCAAAAGTATAAATGAAAACCTACGCGTAACCTACACTGTCGGTTGGGGCGGGTCATTAAAGACAAAATAAAAAAACATGTTGCGTTTAATTTCCTGTAGCATATATTAAATATTTAGGAGTATATATTTTCATATTTTATTAGGTTCTTTGATAAGGTTAAAGTACGTAGCAATGTAACTTGCGCAACGAAACTTGATATTCCCAAACCTTTGGCCTCACGTCACGGAAGCGCCAAGTAGCTGCGCGCATCACTAATACACACAACTATAACAAGATTGGAATCCTGTGAATATGGTCTAAGAAAATAGTATATTTAGCTGCATTAATGCTACAATGTCCTAAGAAACACATTTAGAAATCATTTTGGGTAAAATTAATTAGTCAGTGACCATGGGCGGGGCTTTGTCTTTGTGATGTCAAAACAGCGTGTGTAATTGAGGCTGTCTTGGTTTAATGGAGCCCAGTCTGATGAAGATGTGTATAAATAGCACAAAGTGTAAAACTTGTGCACTACATACGCCAAATTCCACTTTGGCGTGCATATGATACGCAAGTCCTTCCCATTCACTTAAACGGTGCATCTTTTTTTGTCGTTTTATTTATTGGTTTCTCAAATTTTTTGCTATTTTTTTTTACCATTTTCGCTTGGGTTTAGGGTTAGAACAACTTTTTGTTATATAAAAATGACATCCTAACCCTAACCCCAACTCCAAGCGACCATGGCTTAAATATGGACAAAAACATGGAGAAACCTGTATATTAAATAACCTCATTAAGCAAATCTAAAATCTAACCCCAAACCCAAGCGAAAATGTTTTAAAAAACAGAAAAAAATTGAGAAACCAATAAATAAAACGACAAAAAAAGATGCCCCGTTTAAGTGAATGGGAAGGACTTGCGTATCATATGCACGCCAAAGTGGAATTAGGCGTATGTATTGCACAAGTTTTACACTTCGTGCTATTTATATGCATCCTCAGGAGACTGGGTAGTTTAATGGGAATTAAATTCATTGTAAGGTTGTTGTGTACACATTTCTGTACAGTATCTGCCAATACACATTTATGTCCAAATGCATTGTAAAGTGGATTTTGCATAATATGTGCCCTTTAAAATCATGATGTAATGTATTGTTAAGGAATTTTTGCTTTTTAGCTTGCCTTGTTAAATCAATTTATCTTTGGTTACACACATATTATGTAATCATATATACATTATATAAAGTAAAGCATGCAATAAACAACTGTATGGTAGCCAGTGCAAACATCCATAACAGAATTTGTCAGTAGAAGAGATTTAAATTACACACAAAAAAGATTTTGCTCTGAACAAAGATGTTATAAAGCTTTTGACAAGTCTAGTTTGATACCTGCCTAAACATTAGACTTATTTCTTGAGACTGCTGTAACGCCACATGGCACAGTCATATACTATAACTGGCCTTTCCAGCAAATTCATGCCAACACCAACGCTAAGGTCAGAACTGTCAAATACAGTCGGATTGTTAAAAGAGTTGACAGTGCATATTTCTAAAACCTAAAATCATTTTTAAGTGGTCAGTCTCTTAAAATACCAGACCATATCAGAGAACAAACTCCCCCTCCCCCTGTAAAGTCACTCCACATAGACGTCCAAAGTTTTTGCCCATTTAAAACAGACTTCTCTGACTTGGAGAGAGCGTGGCAGGGGGAATGAAGCAGTCTCTTTGGGGATAAAGAGAATAGAGGGGGGATGGTTAGGGGCACAACTCTTGTCAGAGTGTGTTTGCGATCCCTCTATTCTTCAGAGTGGAACATCCGAGAGAGCATGTTTGTTCTGAAGCGCTGATTTTTTTTCCCTGAAAGCTGCCTGCAGACATGACAGCATTAGTTTGTAGCGGGGTGAACTTGTTGGAGTTCTCATTGGTGTTTTGAACGCCAATGAAGGATATTAATGCTGCAGGTCATCTGAAACTTTCGCACGGCAGTTTCACATCTTGTTCTCGGTGCAATATCAGCGCTCTCCTTTTATGCAGATTCAACAGATATTTTATGCATGTGACACAATGTCTTTTCAGACAATCAAAATTAAACAAACTCAGCATCTCATCTACCGACGTATTGTCAGTCATTCAAGTTTTCGGACTTGAAAAGTGCCGTGATAGTCTTTCGCATCCAAGCACGCAATGTATTAAATAATTCAAATAGCGTTTCAAAGCCAAACCAGCCTTAATAAATTCAACACCAACGTTTTATTGTATGCTAAACTGAAACACATTGTATATTTCTTTCAAAATAGCTCATCCTGTAAATCAAGCTGTTTCAAAACCAAACATCGCATTGGTCTTTGATATCATGGAGATCATCTGAGAACGTTTGCTGATGACTCATGAGTTCTGCTCCCCCTGTTTCTAAAAACGATAATCATCTTTCCAACTCCCCATTGTCATATTCACCATTACTCCTCTGCAAACAGCTGTCATAAATCATGCCATGTTTCACTTTGCATTTGGCGGTGCACATTGAAAAGTACACAGCAAGGAAATACAGTAATGCCAAAGCATGTAGTACCTTACAATGGTATGGTCACAGTTAGCATATTTCGTGACAAATAAACTTGGCTATTGTAAGGATGAAGTAAATGATGAAGTAAAAAGGACGGCACCCATTTAATAGGGTTAAGATGCAAATGGTGTAATATTTCAGCAATACAACAATACTCTGCTGTCCTTAACATGAGCAGTCTCATCCTCAGTGACCACTTTATGTTTAACAAACTAATATCTATGTTTATATCCAAAATGTTGTCTCATTACTCTGTACTTAACTCATTCAAAATAGTAGTGGTCAGGAAAATGGCAAAAAGTGTGAATAGCAGAAAGTTTTGGGTAAAAAATATGAACATAAAAGCACACAGCTTTTAATGACACTGTTTAATGAGGGGGAATTTAAATATCTGGGCCTTTACTTTGACTGTTCATTAATGTTTAATTATGCAGAGCGCTACAAAGACCGGAATGCCATTTGTGACTTAACATTTGTGTTTTGCTGTCAAATTAAACATTAATTTGAAAGCTACATAAAGACACAACTCAACTTTGAAGCGCTGTAGATAGCAGGGTTAATTATCTCCAATTCTCCACAACTCCTGAGATGGCAAGAGAGCTATCGGCTTCCGAAAGAAAACAAAACCAAAGAAATAAAGGGAAGAAGATGCATCGCATTCTCTTACTTAATAATTAATTCAATGATTCGGGCTGCGTAGGCCAGATTAAAAACATAAAAAATCTTCGTAAAATGTTTTACGAGCTGGAAATACTGTTTCTATAACATACATTCTCTAGATTGCATTTTTAAATGAGAAGCTATTCTTGCAAAAGACTGCATGCTTTAATTTGATTAAAACTGTAAGTAGTAACACAAAAAATGTTTCACAATCAAAGTGCTGAAGTGAAGCCAGAGTGAACAAATAATACAATAATGCCAATAATATATAAAAATAATACACATAGTGATATACAATGTGAAAAATAAATAACTTAAATAGATAGACAGCTCATCGAAGAGGAACAAATGCACAGCTCAGACATATCCTCAGATACTATGTTTAACTTTAACCATCGGTACAGGATTTCTTTTCATATTATAATATTTATGGCATGACTAAAATCTTAAAAGTTTAAATCTTTTTTTTTTTTTTTAAAAAGGTCATTTTGTACTACATGCCAAAATGTCTTTTATTTGTTCTGAGATGCTGTAAATCGTATGCTTAGAGAGTTGTTTTTCTACTCTAATCTCTTTTGTAATCTGTTGTTTGAATCTCAAATCCTTTCATTTACCCCATGATTTTCAGTATATTGCTTTGCTATGAATAGTGAAATTAATGCTCAATTCATTTTAAGCAGCTTTATGGACCAAAATCAAACCTTTTGTCAAACTCTTTTGCAGTGGTATTAAGAAATGACTGTGTGAATGCTAGTTTAAAGGTGCATTTAGTGCTGGGCGATAATTCGATAACGATAATTTACCGCTATAAAATTTCCCGATAGTACAATAATGACGGTTCGATAAGTGAACGATAATGTTTACCCACTGTGCATAATGTTGCACGCGCTCTTGGTTTACAATCACAGTGTCAATTAGACTTGAAGGAGTGGAGTAAAATGAAGTTATTCATTTATTAGTAGAGCCCTATGATTTTCGCGATGCGGATAACGCGGACGGAAATACGGAATCCAAATGCGCGTAAACATTTTCCTTTTGTGTAATGTTGGACACGCACAACAGCGTTCATCAAAGCTCGGAACACAGCAGAAAAAATAGGTACAGTATACTGTACTTTCTTTCAGCATCCGCCTTGCGCGCCCACACACGTCCTCACAGCTTTAAAAGTATATTTAAAATTATTCACAAATTCAGAAAAATGCGGAAAAACAGCAGATCCACCACTGCAGCAGTGTTGGGTAAGTTCAACTTAAAAAAGTAATTAATTACTAGTTACTAATTACATCTTCAATCATGTAATTAGATTACTTTACAAATTACTCTCTCCAAAAAGTATTTAACTACTTATTACTAATTACTTTCTTAAACCTTGTTTAATACATAATACAAGAATAGGCTTGAAATGGCTCGAAGAAACAATATATAAAAGTACATCAATTATTCTGGTCCCACTTTAGGGTCCAATTCTCTCTATTAACTAACTATTAACTACTTTTGCCTCAATATACTCCAACTACTGCTTATTAATACTAAATTAATTGTTTATTTTAAGTATTTGTAGAAATGGGGAGAGTTAAAAATGTAGAATAAGGTTTTGCAGAATCAGGCATTAATATTTGCTTAATAAAAATGAAGTATTAATAAACAGCCAACATCTCAGTGATATTAATGCTAATAATCAACCAGTTAGTGACAATTGTAAACTAAAACCATGTTAAATCCACTATTTATACATAATTGTTCTACAGTCCATACACAGTATTTTGTTACATTAGAAGTAACTGTAATTAGATTACAAGAAAAATAAGAGTAATCCCTTACTTTACTTTTTCAAGGGAAAAGTAATTAAATTACAGTAATATATATATTACTGTAATTTATTACTTTATTACTAATTTATATATATATATATATATATATATATATATATATATATATTATATAACACACGCGTGATCACTGAACTAAGTTTTCTTTCTTGTTTAAGTGAACATAAACAGCTGGATGTTACTCAAGGTGCGTTCCATTCGACAGGGTCCCTATGGAGTGTTCACTGCTCCCTATTCCCTGAACACGGTATATCAGTTGAAGTGGACTTCACGGACTATAACCGCTCATTTGGAACGGCCTGCAAACGTCATCAAAGAAAGTCAATGACGGGGTCGCGCAGATTGATATAACATAAATATATATAGGACTACATTCATATTTTAATTTTTATTTACTATAATTATTTTTATTTTATTTTATATAATTTGACAGGATAACGATTTGATATGGAAAACATTTTCTTTTTGGGGGGCGATATCGCCCACCCCTATGTGCAGTAATGTATCAGTGACACCACAATGTCTGTTCACTAATCAAGGTTTCTACAAATGACAATGCAAATCCATCATAAAAATATTACTTGTGTTTAAACTATTTACTATTAATATAAACAAAGAGTAATCAAATAAGTCAACATTTTTTGCAAATTTATTGTATATGTCAATCATGAGACTTGTGATATGTTAATAAAATAATAAGTAGTGATGCACCGATGTATCGGCCGCCGATATTTATCGGCCGATTTTTGATGAATTTGAAACCATCGGCATATCGGCAATAGCATGAGAAAGGCCGATACCGATTGTTTATTAATTAACTGCATAAAGAAATCCATTATATGTAAAAAATGAGTTAATGTTGTTTATCAGATAAATGCTGAATAGCAAAAACCACCTTTGAAGGTTGTCATGCTGTCTGATTATATTTGTTTTAGCTTAATTTGTGCCTCTCTTATTATGTTGGTCAGTTGAATGTTAATTAGATCCAATCCATGTTCAGTAAAAATAATTTGATGCAGAAATAAACTAGCTAATAGACCAACTGTATAGTATTGTATACAAGTGTTTCATATCGGTATCGGCATCGGTATCGGCCAGAAGTTGTCTGTTTAAATTGGCATCGGTATCGGCCCAAACAAATCCTATCGGTGCATCCCTAATAATAAGTAAACTTGTGAGCAAAATAATTTTTTAAAATATGAGGTATTGGATCGTGTGCATTTAGGATACATAAGATGTTAGCTATAACATGTTTTTTCCTAATAGAATATATTTTCTAAATGTCCACAAGGCCAAAAGTGACCAAAGTTGAAGAAACACCCCGACTGACCACTTTAGTTGGATGTTACTCACAGTAATTGAAAAAGTCATCCATATCTCTTCCTGTTTCTGTCATTTAGAGACAAACACAACATGACAATGTCAACATTTAAAGTACTTTTTGAAAACTACGTCATCTTGTTGTCTCATGCATTGTCCTAATAGTTCTTACAAATGTCTAAATATATTTTGATACAGATGACAACAAGATTTCAGTGTTATGAGACTCACTACTGTGGCAGTAAGGTTACCAAGCATGTACCACAATGAGTGACAATCTAAACAACATTTTGTAATTAGACGACATCACATCACTTTATTAGCTCAATTCTATAAAGTGTCCTTTCACGAGCCCAATACTTAGCAGTCCTTCTGGGCTAGCCATTCAAAGTGCCAGACCCTTCCTACTCAGACCTGTCAGTCTATCATAATCGCCAGTAAACATGCCCAAAAGGCTCTTTGTACTAGACACTAGATCTGACAGCGCCTGGCTGAAGATCTTCATTTCCACAGACAGTTTAGGAGATGATGAATAGACATGAACCGCATGCTATTTATCATAGTGCATATAAACATCACAATATACTACTGGATACATTCCAAACACTGCTACTTGCTATATAATGCAGGATATAATGGCCACGTTTTAAAAAAGATTTATTCATTCATTTATATCTGCATTGTCTGCCTGACTTAAGTGCTCAACTATGACATTTTAAACTTCATGCTTTTAAAAACATACTGTTATCTACTTTTTCTGATTTATAGTTTATGCAGATTATACATAGTACTGTATAAAAGAGTTCATGCAAATGTGAAATGTAAATGGACTGAACCAAGAAGTACCAAAGAAGTTTCTTTAAAAAAAAAAAAAAACAATTTGAACATGGGGTACAGATATGTACGGAGGCCCTAAGGGGACATGGAGCAAAACTGAAAAAAAAGTTTAGTTTCGCGTGCGCACGTGAAAGCGAAAGATTCACGTGCGCACGCGAAAGTTTCACGTGAGCACCCAAAACTAAACTTAAAAAAAAATTCTGCACATGAAGGTTTCGCGCAAACGCATGAAAGTTTCACGTGAGCACATGAAACTAAGCTTTAGATTTGTTTTACTCCAATGTCACCTTAGGGCAGTGCTTCTCAAATAGTGGGGCGGGACCCCCAGGGGCGTGAGACCCCGGGGAAAATACGTTTTCAGGAAGTGATTTTTTTGCACCGTCACTTAAAGACATTACACCCCAAACATGCTGATAAGCCGCTTGAGTTTTTTATTATTATTTATTGATTATATTTAATTTAATTATTCAGTATCAAATGGTCAAAAAAATTACTGTAAATAAGAATTGATTTTTTTATTTCAGGCAAATTTATAGATTTTAAGTCTTTTCTGTTACAGACTAAACACAATGTTAATAAAGTTATTCTTTGTTGTAAGTTGATTGATATTTCTTTTTTTGTGTTTTCTTTAATGTTAATAAGGATACAATGCTTTGCAGATGTGTCATTTTATAGACAAATTATACTATTTACAGTCGCGGCGGAGAGTTGGGGGGGCGCGAAATGTTTACTTCTTCCTAGGGGGGGCGTGACAGAAAATAATTGAGAAGCACTGCCTTAGGGGCTCGGTAGATGTGTGGTTGACAGGTGGCACCGTATCTAACATAGTATATAGGATAATAATAATAATGTAAATGACATGAAAATGTGTCTGTGTTCACATTTATGTGACTTGCAGTGCATTCAGGGTAATTTTTTTCAGTACTATATGTGTTTTCCCGGGGAATCAAACCCAATGATCTTCGCACTGCTATCACAATGGTCTACGAACTGAGAAAAAGGAATGCTTTAGCTATTTTTTCAGTTTTTATCTAAAATTTTTACTACTGAGACCAACGCAAAACAAGTGATTTAGGGTGTAAGATGCTAAAATACAAACGGCATTAAAAAGGACAGACTACATCATTTATAGGCCTAATACAAAACACAGTCCCCTAAAATACAATTCAGTGCTATACGTGACAGTTGGCAACCACTGTTAAACCAAACAGCAAAAGTATTCGTGCAGAGGCCTTGATGAGAGCAGAACGCCTTCAATCTTATCTCTACCGTCTCTCCAGCTTGACGCCATATGCGTCATATGATATTACAATCAGGCTCAGATGTTTCCTCTTGATTCTCAAACAGTCATGCCAGGCACCTATTGTCAATAATGTAACACAGTTGTAAGGTCTTACTCCAGTCATTTTTTTTGCAATGGGATTGCTGGATTTGATAGATACTTTCATGCAGGTGACGCAAAGGCAGACGTGATGAGATTCGGATTTCCATTGTCTGACATCTTTGTTTCCTGCTACTCTGCAATCTGATCTGAGTGAGAAACATCTCTGATATTCAGGATAAATGTTTTGGAAGATAATCCTTTTCCGTGAACAATGAAAATATGTTCTTTTCTCACAGGTAAGGTAATGGTTAGGATTAGTTTATGTGTTATACAAATTTTACAAATGATCCTTTGAAAAACTACACGGATACTGTTTTCACTTGTTGGCATGGTTTGTGTAAATATGTATCACTCCAAGCATGCCAACATCAGTTTAGACCTTTACCTACACAGCCTACACAGACATCATGATAACTATCATGAAGGGTGACTGATTTTGAACTACATAGGCGGCAACTTTGTACAATGCAAAAATAGTGTTTTGCAAGCAAGATATGATGCACAGTTGATGTATAGATTACAAAGTTTTGTATAAGTTAGCTGTGCAATGCTCTAATAAACAATAAAAAATACATTGGGTAAAAGTCTATTTTAATGACACTTTAATAGAGAATTCTCAGATTTAAATATAATTTTTTCACTTTTAGTCGACATTTCTATTAGCTTCTTCTGCAATCTTTATTTCACCGACCTTGTCACAATGCATTCTGGGATTTCCTTTTTAAAAGGATACATGCAGAATTTCGCTAAAACAAAGACACAACCTTAGTTGGCAATGTATGACTAAAGTATAGTCTGTTTTTTTATGCACACGTTGGTGTGTTTTTATGCGCGCATGATTGAATGCACAAGCATAGTTTATTTGACTCATACGTGTATGCAGACGTTAGACACATGCGCACTGTGACAAAATGCAATGCATCTCTTGGCTACATACTCCTGCATGCACAAACTGCGTGTGCAAAGTATGCACGGTTACAAAAATCCAGCTGTGAAATTTGCATCATGTGCACTGTATGAGGACCCTCATGTATGCCTAAAAACCGGACTATACTTAGCTTTATTTGCCCAAATTTTAAAACAGGCTTTGCATCAAAAGGGCAACTATGATACATTATAGTCAGCTCACAACATGATCTCACAAAGTTCCGTGGGATAGTCACGGAATTTTTTGCTCATTTTTCCGTGACATTCTCACGGATCTCCGCATATTTCTGTGGCCCTGCCACGGACTTTCTTTTCCGTGTCATTCTCACGGATTGGTTACTCAACTGCTTTTTCCTATTTTCAAACCATTGTCGCTTCGGTTTAGGGTTAGATTTGGTGCTTGCATTACTTTGTCACTGTAAGTATTGGTTTATACAATTTTTTCTGATGTAGTCTTTTATATTTTCTAAACTTTAATCAATTGTCACCTGGCATTGGGGTTAGAGTTGGGTTTGGGTAGGGATGTCATTTTATGTAAATCTAACCCTAAACCGAAGCGAAAATGGTAAGAAAATAGGACAAAACAGTTGAGTAACCAATCCGTGAGAATGCCACGGAAAATAAAGTCCGTGGCAGGGCCACGGAAATATGCGGAGATCCGTGAGAATGTCACGGAAAAATGAGCAAAAAATTCCGTGACTATGCCAGGTTTTGGAAAAGTGTATGTTGTTTCAGAGGTGACCAAATCTCACTAAAGATGTATGTGTCTTTAAGAAAACAGACATAGTTTTTGAGCGCTTTGAAAGGGATACATGCATATGACTCTGGGTTTACTTCCCTTTAAAATTAACCAAAAATTGAATGGCAAATTCCAAAAAAATAAATAAAAACAAAGAGATTTCTATTAGGTGATGTTTTGTTTAAAATGTCCAAACTATAGGAGTAAAATGCCTAAAATATAATCTTATTACAAGTCAGATCCATGGCCAATGTAAATCTTACTAAACTTTATTAAAAAAAATGCTCAATGTACCACCTTTAACATTGCAATTCAAGGTTTCTAACTGATAAACACTGTAATCCTTATGAGATATAAGGATCTGCACCAGCATTTAAGGTTAATATCAGTAGTGACAGAAGTATAATCAGGAATTAAAGTCAACGTTAGACGCTTAAGACACTGATCAAAACCTCCAATAAAAGAATGTGAACTTCTTAATCGCAACTATCCCTCATCTGACACAAGTGTTTTGTCTTGGGCTAAGCCGAGCAGATCTTCGAGACCTCGGCTGAATGCCTCCCAGATTGCAAATCTAACTCTCCACGCCGTTGAATTAACATCCCTCCACACTAATTTCTAATCCCGGTTGAGGTTGATTGACAGCGATGGAAGACTACGAAATGGCTCGGTAGCGCTTCATTACAAGCACTTTTTCTGTGTGAGAGTTTGGATTATTTAAGATTACTGTTTAATGCCGTTTTAATCTCTCCTGCCGAAAAAGATTTCTGAGCAAAATACTGGACGGCAAGCACAGGGGTGGTGATAAGGCATTATAAGTGTGCGATGAGATCAAAAATCTGCTTTTTATCCACAATTTGGCTCATTATAAAGTTAACTCGGCTATCAATTTATTGATAAGCGCCGGCCGTCCCGAAACACCAGCCGGAAGATTATCTCTCTTCAAATAAGTCTTAATGAAAAATCCTCAAAACAACAATGACTGGACAGAAATATCAGGAAATGCTAAAAGATCAGTGCAAACATTGGTGTGCAAATAAAGGGCTGTGGTTATTTCAGAGGCGGCTCATAATTTCTCGTTCATCTCTTGAGAAATGCTTGAGGGATTTTAAGAGGTATGACACCACTTCTGACAGACAATATCAAGCCTTTAAGAAGGGCATGGTGAAAGCCCTGGCTGCTAAGCTCACTGAGCAATTGGATTTCACTGTAGCCTTTTCAATCTCTTGAGACTTCATAAATGTATTGAACAACTTGGTTAAGCTGTGACCTTACAAGTTTGGGTTGAAAAGAAAGGATAGATTATTAGGTCTGAAGCTATAGTACAAGTTATTAAGGGATAGACCCAGTAACTGAAGTTGAGTTTTGCTTTATTCTGACAGATCTGTCTCAATTTTACATTACCGTTAAGATTTAAAAGACAATCTTTTAATGCAATGCTTAGGCCACATCCACATGAACCAATGCTTCCCCTATCCGATATTTTTTATGCAATATTTTTCCCCTCCATAAACACAGAGTCATCCCAAGAAATGTATAAAGTGTAAACAAATGGCAGAAACCATGCCTTAAGAGACGTGTTGTATTGAGGACACGTGTGTCATTTCAACAAGTTACTTTTCAGCTCGCTGATATGGGGTTTTTAAAATACAAATATATTTACAATAAGAAATGTCTGCAAACTGAAATAATGCAGAGATCATGGAGCTCTTCACCGTGCTGAAACTAAGAGCGATCACCAGCTTCATAGAACATCGTAGAAAAAAACGCCAAATCCGTCTGGACAAAACACCGATTGGATAAAAAATTGTACAGCTAAGCACAGCTCCGTGTGGACAGGCTCTCTGATTTCAATGTTAAGTCAATGTGAAGACGCGTTGACGGCACGGATGAGGCGCAATTCCGTGTGAATGGTGCTTTTGTGTATTTTGCGTTTGACGCGAATTTGCGGCTGACGTCCGAGTTGAAAAAATTGAACTTTGGCGGATTTTCGTGCTGCATTAACTAATCAGGAGCCTGCTTGCTGCTGTGGCTGCAGCCCCCCCCGGAGTCACTCATTCAACTTGAAGGAACGCTTGATATTGTCCGTGAGCAGTCACAAGTTCTTATTTCGATAGAGACAGGAATAAAAAGGACCTTGCTTGGAAGAGTGTCAGTGAGAACATTGGGCAACCTGGTGAGCTGTAAATATACCGTAAAACTTCAAATAATAGCCGAGTCCCAAATAGACGCCTGTCTCTTTTAGACGCCTGGTGTGACGACAGGTTTGGGTAAATAAACGCCTGTCTCAAATAAAGGCCTGGTCTGTTTTTTAGTTTCGGGTTGTATTTAATCTTCTTAAACCCGTCAGATAGTCTGTTTAAGACAGTTCTATGGTGCAGATTGAACACGCTAAAGTTTTTTTTGCTTACCGGTAGATGTCACGTGACAGACGCAGTCGTTCCTTTACTCATCACTATGACAACACAACAAGCTTCGTCGCCAGGATTGATGTGATGATGACAGTAGCGAAGTGGCAATCGGGAGAGTCAGGACTTTTCCCGGTGGGCCGGTAGTGTTTTGGGGCCACTGATAATAGCCGGGCTTTCAGTCTTTTGTCATGCATGCACTCCCGCCACACATTGTATTTCTCGCGCAGAAACACTATTTATCATATTTCATATGCTGCAGCGCCTAAAATGTATCTGGCCGCACTGCCGTCTCTCTCATGCCCGTCTTCCCTGGAGTTCTAGTCGAGCGAGCCAATACAAAAAAAAGAAAGAGGCTACACAATAGCCAATCAGAAAATAGCACTGTTGTATCTGGGTAAGATTTCACGCAACAACCAATAAAAAAACATATAATTGTTTGCTTTATTTATACTGCCAATAATTTAAGACTGTTGTTATTACACGAACTAATTTGTTAAACACATTCAAATTAAAAATAAAACGTAATATGTGGTAAACTCCTGCTGTCATGCTGGAACAATTAAATTAAAAGCCTGTCTCTTATAGAAGCCTATCTCTTTTAGACGCCTGGTGTGATGATAGGTTTGGGAAAATAAAAGCCCGGGCTATTATTTGAAGTTTTACGGTACATTTCACTTTGGAGTCACGTGACGTTTATCGACCTGCGCCATTTATTTTCCCCCTATAGTAAGGTGACCAAATACAAACCGGTAACTCTCAGCATCAACATCAGCCATCTTGTAAACAGGCAACCGCATAGCGCTTGCCCCTCCCACAAGAAGCAAATTTTGCCTCTGACGCGCGTCAAATGTCTACTTTGACGTGCGAATGCATTCAAACTTTTAAAGCGGCAAACTAGGCGCAGTAGACACGATTTTGACGCCTCAAACGGGGTTGCTGTAGATTAATACCACAACACAATAATACAAATGTAAAGAGTAAAACAATTAGGCCCAGTATCCCGTTATCGTCTGTCTCACCTGAATCACATTCTTTCGGCTGGATTTCTCTGTTGTCCACTCGATCGCAGCCCCACACAGATCCACACCATCTGGTTTGCAACCGGGTTTCTGCAATTACATATTAACACTTTTGTCATGATCAAATGGTAAAATTCATGCAGTACGGTACCCAGATCTGATGAAAACCGATATCATAGAAGACTTGTTGGCTCCTCTATGCCAGTGGTTCTTAAACTGGGGGCCGTGAGATGGTGCCAGGGGGCCCCAGTTTTATGACATTTTATAAAATACATTAATTTATAATAAATTCTGTGTAATTAAACCTAAAAAAAAATAAGGCTAATAACCAACAGCACTTCTTTGTATAATTATATGTTTTGTTTAATCAAAATGTTAAGTTTTAGAACTGTTTTTTTTTTGTCATAAATTTTCTTTGGTGGGTGGGGGCACGAAAGAATATAATAGAAATCAAGTGTTGTTGGTGTCTAATGTTACATATAAAAATAAGAACCAGTTGATGCACAGAACACCCTTTATTATAATATTACAGTTTCTATTATTTACAATGTTTTTACTATATGTGATAACGTCTCGTGCATGTGAGGAGCAGAACAAAAGATGAGGTGCTTAAACTACTTAAAAAGGCACTTCATACAGTTTTACTGTTTTAATGAAGTGGCATAAATACTTAACTTCATCCTGATAACCTCTCTGTGTATTGCCCTCAGATGTTTCATTTATTATAGCTCAATTGATAGAGCATTGCATTAGCAGCTCAAAGGTCATGGTTAGCTTTTCAATGAACATGCATTGTGATAAAATATATCTATAACTTAAATGTAGTTTAAGTAGCTTTGCATAAAACAGTTATATTTAGGCAGATGCTTTTATGCAAAGTGGCTTGTGAAAGTGAGGAAAACAAAAAATTTAAATAAAATGTAATGCATACTGTATGTCAAGCCTTTGAAGAATGCAAACTTTTTGAAATCTCTCTCTCTCTCTCTCTCTCTCTCTCTCTCTCTCATGGAGTAAATAGACAAGATCAAATGTGAGTTTTGTCAAATATGGAAATCATTATATTTCCCCACTCAATCACTAACAATTATGCTGCTCAATGCACATCTGCATCTATTCATTAACACTGTTGTATATTTCATGGTTTAAAGGTTTCTGTTTACACACATTGTTTATTTTAAATGTCTTCTTACTTTCCCTCCATCAACAGAGAGCGAGATAACGATCAATTCTTAAAGTGAAATGTTTTTAATATTACAGGTGCACTTTGTTTGAGGGTGTGTAAATACAGTATGTACAGTGTGTAAAAGAGAGATGTGCATGTTGTCTTACCAGATTAGCCACAGCTTCTTGTTTGCTCTCCTTATAAAATAATAAGTTATTAGAGGAAAGAACAACCCAGGTTGAAGTCCAGTTTTTCCTGTGAAAACATAAATTGAAGGAATTATATATGTTATTAGTATTATTACTATTACTATTATTACTATTTTTATGATTATTATTATTATAATTAGTAGAAGTAGAAGTAGCAGTAGCCTAGTAGTAGTAAGAGTAATAGCACAGCAGCAGTAGTAGTATTAATATTATTGTTATTATTACAGACAGACATATATACAGACACAAAGATAAAAACGTAGATATATTAACAAACCGTAATTTCTTCCCTCCTTCAGCAATTTTGGCTTTGTTTAAATATTCTCCTTTTAAAGCAGGCTGCAATATAGAATCAAACACATAAAAACACACAACTATTTAGTGCAAAATGTTTAAACAACGTAAAAATGAATTTGGGTAAAGTTTGGTTGATTGCTGAATTTGTATTGGTTAATTTGCCGGAATTAAAAGAATTTTAAAGCAATGCTTCCCAATTGTTTAAGATGAATGTGCTGTTCAGACTTTGATTCTATAACCTTATTATTATATGATTAACTGTGAGCATCACCTCCTGGCTCATTATCCAATTTTCCCGCCTCTCAAAAAATGCTGGGTTGCATGGTTAGGCCAAATATAGACATTTTTCAGGTTAATTTAAATCAACTGTTGAGGTTCTCCACAACCCAGCATTTTTGTAAAGTGCCGTTTCATGACATGTCACAATAAAGGAGGTACCACGGAGCATACCTGCAGCCCAACAGAAGCATCAATGTTATGTTGAGACTGGTTCCTCCGATGACGGTTAATCTAAACAAAGAGCATGTGTTTCTAAGTAAATATGATCAACTCACCTAAATAATATTAAGTTGTCTGGATGAAATTATGACTAAGTTACTACACGGACCACATGATTTTAAATCAAATTAATATATTGCTCTGTATATATATATATATATATATATATATATATATATAGGGCTGTCAAAAGAATAATTGTGATTAATCGCATCCAAAATAAAAGTTTGTGTTTACATAACATATGTTTGTGTACCGTGTGTAAATATTATGTATATATAAATACACACACATTTCATATATTTAAGAAATATTTGCATTTAAATACTGTATATACATTTATATTATATAAATATACATATGTTAAATATAAATATAACCAATTTATATTAAATATGTACATGATTGGGTGTGTTTTTATATATAAATAATAATTATACACAGTACCCACACATATGTTATGTAAACACAAACTTTTATTTTGGATGTGATTAATCACAATTAATCTTATATTTATTATTCATATATTTGTAAACTCTTATTGCAGTCTACGTAAGTGACTTGCTGATAAACTACTGCTCATATTAGGTTTCACTAAATTTTCTTTTTTAGAGGTCTTATCAGATCCTTAATATCTCCCTATACAGTAGATATCATTCATGTAAGATTGACCTATTTTATAATAAATGAAACAACAAGCGAAACCATTTAGGAATATTTTGAATCATAATTCTGATTACCAAAAACAAAATTACAAACTGGTATTATAAAAATGTAACAAAAAATTGTTACTCGATCACATTTGTGTGTCTATGTTATTTTGGCAGAACTGGCAGAAACATCAGTATATGATAGACATGAATAAAAGCAGCAGTCTGTCTTTAGCAGTGCTGGCCTGCCCTCTGCTGTTCTACTTGATACACTCCATCCCTGTGTTATTCAACACACAGTGCATGCACAGTGCAAGAAGAAGCTCGCATAATGTGTAATGTAGCAACATGCAGCCCTGATTTACAGAATTGAAGTACAATGGCCCAGCAGTTAGAGGTGTTAATATGCTCACTCACAGAGGTCACAGGTTTCTGTAGTGTTTCAGGCTCTGAGAGGACCATGGATTTAGTCTGGCTCAGTCTTTCTCCAGGGCTGTTCTGAGAGTTCCTGATCCTCATCTGAACAGCTCCAGGAAGTACCAGTGCCGGCTGCTTGTGCATTGCTGTGACACTGACAAATAACACAACAAAACTGTTATTACTTATCTACAAATGGTGCTAAATAGCACTAAAAGTGTTTAGTTGGCTTGTAATCATATAGGGGAACCACTTTAAATGCTTTATAGCACCTATGAAGAGCCATAATTGGTGCTACTGTATAGCAACACTTATGGTTCTGCATAGCCCCATATGACTAAAGTTAATTGTTATACAAGCCAGGGAACCACTTTTAGTGCTATTTAGCACCATTATTTAGAGTGCGTTAAATATAAACAGGCATGGGACAGCCACAAATACAATCATTAACGAAAAGTTAGTTGTCACACATTTCACTAAACTGAACTAAAATATTTTTTTGTATTATTTATTCAACTGTATAACATTTCAACAAACAAAACATGTGAGACAACTTGCCCCATAAAATGTGACAACCTACGCAAAAAAAACAAAAACATGCTTGCCCTAAAACAACAGATTTCCCTTAATTTATATACTCTGACACATCCCTGTATCACGAAATTATGTACCTATAGTCACATAAATTTGTGATTCTTTTCCGTGACATTGACATGCTTTTCCGCCTTTTTGCGTGAACATGTCACGCATTTCTGTGTAGGTGTCACTGTCACGTATTTGTTACTCAACCGTTTTGTCCTATTTTCAAACCATTGATGCTTCGGTTTAGGGTTAGATTTGGTGTTTGGATGTCATTTTAAGTATTGGTTTATAATTTTTTTCATTTTATTTTTATATTTTATGATTTTTAAACCATTGTCATCTGGCATTAGGGTTAGAGTCAGAGGCGGAGCGAGGGGGTGGCTTCTGGGGCTCAAGCCCCGAATGTTTTGTCAAAAGCCCCGAATCTTTTCAGACCTGTTAAAATGAATTCATCCAGTACGCTAGGTGGCGGCGTTCAGCATTAAACGCTCCAGTACCCCACTCCAGGCAACTAATGAGAGATTGAAGTTGAAGGCAAATTAATATGTTGAATCTCCCCACAGTAAATGCATTTTCAAAGTGTTTGTTATTAAAGTGCCTTTGTTATTACTGTAAAAGTGTATATTAATAGTTATGTGATGTAAATACTTTTAAATAGCGTCAACTAATATGTTATCTGGCTAACGGCTAATGTTAGCGCTCTATTCTGCCTGCTCTGCTGCTGCACACTGTCATTGGTAACGTTATATTTAAAGTCGCAATGAAATTGAAATGAAAAACTATATATATATATATTGTGGTATTATTAAAAATGTGTGTGTTCTCATAATCTTTAATCAAAAATGCAAAGCTCCTCCCCTCCTCAAAACGATCTCTCTTCACTTCCGGTCATATGGTATGGGTCCGGGAAAAGATCGCAGCGATTAGCAATTAGCAACACGACCCAACTTCAAACGATCCCATCAGTTCTCGAAAGACAAATTCAAATCCAGACCTGCCTCATTTAATTTCAGAAGCTGTTTCATTCGGATATACGTCACCACGAGGAAAATAAGGCAATCGCTACTTCCATTTCATGGCGACTTTAAAGTACATTTAATCACAGTGAATTACAACTTTGAAAAAACTTGCTCATTGAACATCTCTTTTCATAGATAAGTATAATTTTTTTAAAGACGTCAGAAGTAAGAAGGTGAGAAAGGATATAGTTAAAGTCATTTAGGCAGCTTATGTTTTGTCCATATGCATTTCACTGAAAGTTGCAATGATTTCACCTCAGAATAGACATTTATGAAATGTGAATCCTCAATCTCTTACATTAAAATATCCTTATTTTTGATAATTGTCAGTGCAAATAGGAAGAGAGGAGGGTGGAGAGAAAGAGAGAGAGAGAGAGAGAGAGAGAGAGAGAGAGAGAGAGAAAGACTGAAAGAAAACGCTTCCATAAGCAGGTGAGAAATTGTTCTGCTAGTGAAGTCAAAATTGTTATTCTTGCTTATGTAGCTTTATAATTACTGGATTAGCCTACAGCAAACATATTTTGCCTATTTTTGGATAACAGAAGTTAAAGTGCCATTGCCAAAATTTGTTATGTTACAGTTTCAAAATGATAATACAGAGAGAACACTTAAATTAAAAAATAGCCTAAATGCCGTAAATGGAGAAAAAATATCAGCAGGGGACCATTTTGAACCCCTAGATTTGGGCTAAGCCCCTAATGTTTACAATGTCTGGCTCTGCCCCTGGTTAGAGTTGCGTTTGGGTAAGGATGTAATTTTATGTAAATCTAACCCTAAACCGAAGCCACAATAGTAAGAAAATAGGACAAAACAGTTGAGTAACAAATACGTGACAGGGACACGCAAACAGAAATGGGTGACATGTTCACGTAAAAAGGCGGAAAAAATGTGTCAGTGTCACGGAAAAGACTCACAAATTTACGTGACTATAGATACTTAATTTTGGGATACTGGGTTGTCTGACAATATATTAAATATCTATATGAAATATATGGTATATAAGTAAGTAATAATTCACGTGTGCATTATTTTCAAATAATTCAAAGGACTAGAGTCAATTATTCCTCTTATACCACGGGTCTGTTGAATGCTGTATTCTAATTGGCTGATAAATGTTCCATGGGTATGCATTAATTTCTGATAACCGCACACCTAACTTGTCAAATGTCTTAAAAATAGGCATCAGAGCAATGTTAGTGGTAATCGTGGTATAAGTAAGGAATAATTGACGACAGGCCATTGAATTATAAGAAAATAATGCATTATTTTCAAATAATTCAAAGGACCGGAGTCAATTATTCCTCTTATACCACGGTTACCACTAACATTGCTCTGATGCCTATTTTTAAGACATTTGACAAGTTAGGTGTGCGGCTTACAGAAAAATAATCAACAACCATGGAACATTTCTCAACCAATCAGAATATAGCATTCAACAGACCCGTGGTATAACTATATATTAACTACTGTATATATCAACATATGTCTACTGATTATTTCCCGAAGGTATTCCTGAACATATTAATCATTTGCACTAATATGTCCCCCACATCAAAAAAATACTGGGTTACACTTTATTTTAAGTTGTCACTGTTACATTGTAATTATATATTTAAGTACTAAGTAATAATCATTACAGTAAAAAGTAAGTAACAGCAACATGTACTTACTGTAGGGTTGGGGTAGGATTAGGGTTTGGTTTAGGATTAGTTGCATGTAATTATGCATAATTAACTGTTAGTACTATAATAATTACATGTAGCATGTGTAACATGTTTATTTTACAAGACACCGTAAAATAAAGTGTTACCAAATACTGTATATGCTTTGTTACTATGCTTTGTTAATGTTTACTATAGTATTCTATAGTATTATTAGTAAATATTGTGTTTTTCTTTCATATTTACTATGGTTAGGTTAAAAAAAACATTACTATAGTATAAAACAGTATTTTTTTACGTGGGTTGTTTTTGTGTGTACTTTTTACCTAATAACCATTACAAGATTACAACAGTTTCTGTAGGTGTTTAAAGCATCCAAACCCTCTGTCTGGACCAAAAACAATGTCTGGACTGTTACTTTCACTGTTTGGCTCACAAGAGGTTAATTCCATTCATATCAATATGACCTTTTCAGTTCCTAACTTAAATTCATCTTTTAAAATGCAATCACTATTTAAAGTCTTAGCTTTCATTAACTATCTCAGTATATATGCACACTAAACCTTATTGTTTACATGTCAATCTCTATTGTGTCACGCATGTGTAGCAGCTTTTAAGCAGAACGTTTCTAGTAAAGATTTCAACATCAGTCTGATTGCACCATCAAATACACAGCAGAGGAACTAACCTGTCATACACAACCCAACAGCGTAAGGTTTTCACACAAATCTGCATTCCTCAACTTCATTTTATACCATATACAGACTTGAACTGAAATTTTAAATGTTTATATTTTGGTCAGCCTGATTTAATTAAAGGCATTTCTCCTTTGTTTGACATTAAACCTAAATCTAAAAATTGAAATCTAGTTTCAGTCGGTTTAGACCGTCTACAGGGAAGTCTACAGGGTTTTTGTACAGTCATACTTTTATCTAGTTTTGCTTTACTTACAACAGTGGTTCTCAAAGCGTCCACACTGCTTTGTGTAGGGTGCATCTCGTTGCGCCCCCCAAAACATTCATGACATAAAATCTCAAAAACATATTAAATGATACAACGTAGTGTTGTTGGCCTTATTTTTCTGATGTTTAATTACACAGAATTTATGATAAATTAATGCATTTTAAAAAAGGTCTTAAAACCCCCCGGCACCATCTCACATTCCCCGGTTTGAGAACCACTGGCTTACAGAAATAAATCATGCACTATTGTCCATATAGGCAAACAAATGCTATTGTGAAGCCTTTCTGTATGTGAAAATTAAGATCAAAAGTCTCTGTGGCTGTTAAACCATGAAATATGCTGTTGACATGGCAACATGACAGGAAACAAATAAATCTTCAAATAAAAGTGCAGCGGAAACACAATGGCACTTTCAGTTATGCACGATAAGTTGCCTCTGTATTAGTGGTTTAAAAAAGGGGCAAAAGTTTGCAACCTCCTCCATGAGAGACTGCAAGTGAACGAAAGCGAACATTTAAAGAAGGGGTACAATGAAAACAAATGCTATCAGTTAAATATGGTATGTTAAATTTTGCCATAGCTTGCACCCCTTTTTTATTCAGATGTATAGTTAACATATAAATCAAATCATGAAAACATTTCAGAAACTGAACAATAGTTATATAAAGGGGTGCAATTCTTGTATGGTTTGATTACATACAAACAAATTAATCTTTGCTTTGCTGTATATAAAGGAAATTTGTTTTCCTGTATAGCTTAGTGGTAGTGCATTGTATTACAACTGTAAAAAGTTAAAAGTTGTATCACTTTAAAAATTACTTCAATTGGTAACTCCTAAAAAAGTTTTTTTTTTTTCATCTTAAAATTTCACTTTAGGTGAACATTTTAAGTTGAATAAAGTTACATTTTTAAGGTGTAACCAATTGAAGTCGCTTTTTTAAGTTAAACCAACCAACTTTTCACTTTTTACAGTATAGCGATGCAAGAGATCATGCGTTCGAAGCCAGGGAACGTACATACTAATAAAAATGGCATACCTTTAATGCACTGTAAGTCACTTTGTATAAAAGTGTCAGCCAAATGCATAAATGTAAATGAATAAATAAATTATTAGCTTTAGTTATACATGAATGTCAAATTACATGTCTCTTTTCAGATCTTAACTCTTAACTTTGATTCGTACAGTACAGCTTATAAACTTGTCCAAAGAAACTATACTGTAAACAACAAAGTCCACCACTAATAATCATCTCCCACCCACATACATTTCTACAGTCGCATCATGTCTGTTTCCGTTAATTTCCTAATCCATTCTGTCAATACCCAGGCAAAACCGATCTGCTGCCTCACAAATCTATCAAAAAGATCAACTTACCTGGTTCTTGTTGGGATCCAAAAAATACTGATTAAAACCTGTATCCGCAGACACAGAGAGAGAAAGTGTCGTTTGAAGGAAGTGTACAGGTCACATGGGAGACTCTACGTCTTTCAAGATGTGCAAGTATTAGTGCACATACATGAGGCTTCTGCTGTCACACACTCTTCACTTCCTGAGGCCTGTAACAACAGTTTCAGTTAAAATGGCTGCTGCCAGAGCATACAAGAGCAGATGAAATAAGATCAGCACCAACCTGAGACTTCTCAACAGCTTTGATGAGATGTATGGCCATTTGGGAGAAGATTGGTTAAATTAGGCCTTAATTTGTGTTAATAAACCACTGTGTATTTTGGGTATAAATGTTGAAGTTAATTAATGATTTATAGGTCATTAAGAGACATTATTCAAAATATTGTAAAGTACTATTTCCTGATGTATTAGCATCTGGAAGCATTTCTCTTGTTTCTTTTAAAATAAATATTTAAATACAAAGTTTTAAAATGGTTACGTTTTTGTTCTCTACACAGAATTACTTATCTTTTTTAATGGCATAAAATTAGCGACACATTTTTCACTTCCAGGTGTTTAAGAACAACATTTTAATATTGTTGGGTGCACCCTAACCCTTACCGAAAACAAAATTTAAGCAAAGTGGTTTAAAACATAACGCCTCCTCCTTTGTCTTACATGAGACTTTGTGGTATAAGCATGCTGTAATCATGATATAATAATAATAATATCAAATATATAATCATATAAAGAAATAATATGACAATCTAAAACACTTTGGGGCGGTTTCCCGGCCAGGGATTAGACTAGTCCTAGACTAAAATAAATGTGAGAGCTGTCCAAACTGAAAACAACTTGCACTGACATATCTTAAAATACACAAGTGCCCTTTATTTTCCCTCAAAATGCACACAAGTAATGTTTTTAGTAAGGAATGTTTGTTATATTTCCTATTAAAACTAAGGCCTAGTCCTGGTTTAAGATAATACCTGTCCAGGAAACCACCCCATAAATAAGTATATTTTTTATCATTTCCCATTGTATACAGTATAACATTTTAGTTTCAGCATTACAGCTTTTTGTTTAATTGATATTGTCAGCACAACAGCTTTATAATTATTAAATTTAAAAACTAGATGACAAGTAAAAAAATCTTTATTTTTATAATAAATATACATCCTTATATTTATGTCTCTTGGAAATTTTAATGGATACAAACTATGGGGTAGGGTTGAATATATATCCACCACACACTAGTTAGTAGGACTAGGATTTATAGTCAATTTTAAATGCAGTTCACAATTAGCCCACTAGATGGAGCCTCTCAGTTTACAGGAAAAAACAACATACCATTTCAAAACGTGTTGCCGTTCTCGATTTTAACCTTTCCCCCATGATATCCTCCTTCATATTTGTTCGCCTGTTAACACCGATAGATGATCTATAAATGAATAAACCCAACATTTGATTAACAGTGCATCATATCTATAGCCCTCAAGCACAGGACTGCAATGCAACCACTAGATGGAGACAAACGCTCACATTTAGCAGCAATGCATCAACTTAATAATCGCTTACCTTAGTTAGTAATGTATAAAACATTGCAGCTGCACGCCGGACTACCTCCTATTAGAATCCTTCATTATTTTAGTTGCTTCATTGTGAGTTAACGTTAAGTTTTGAGCAGTTGTGAGCTAAACAAACAAATGACGGGCACTGAGGTAAAAAAAGGCCACACGAAGTACCTATCACGCCAGACGTGTTTCAAATGGTCACATAAGAGACCCTAGACTTTGCTAGTACGCAAAAAAATAATATTTATCGACATTAGGGAAGACTTTCTGTAAACGAATAAGGGACAAGATGTTAATTTTATATGTTTATCTTAAAAAATCCAGACGACAGCAACAGCATCACATACCTCCTGCAACTGATGACAACCATTAAGTGGGCGTGGCATATATTTTTGCACAAATCAATTTTGAGTGTAATACAATTATATATATATATATATATATATAATAAATTGGCAATTTTCAAATGGTTGGTTATTATTCTACTGTAATTACAAAAAAAAAAAAAAACGATAAAAAGATACATTAGGAGGCAAACTCCAATCGGAAGTTGGCCTATCCCTATGAAAGTTAAGACATTCCCTCCTAGAATGCCACCTAGTAATGACTTTGCCACTTGAAACAGTTTTTTTTTTTAAATAAAATAAAAATATGGTAATTAACACGTGGTGGTATATGCAAAAACCGATGATAGTTAACTTTAACTAAAATATGCTGTTTCAACCTAAAATGCTGGGTTTTTCAACCCATGGATCTAAATTAGCCTATATCATCTATATCATGGATATCAGACTATAAGTAGCATATATGAGCAATCATAGTAGTGATTTTTAAATTGTATTTCTTTTCTTATTTCTTTTCCTCAAATTCCCATTAAGATTCACTGATGGCAAACTTTTCCTCTTCAAACAATGAAAGCGTAGACATGAGCTAATGTTTCTGTGAGGAGGAGGGAGCAAGAATGTGGTGGAGTTCACAAACAATGTCAGATTGTATTAGGGCTGCTGGGGCATCACTCTGTAAGATAGGTGCTGTGTGTGAGTGGGGTTAATCCAGTGTTTATGAAACACACAGGGTGAATAGCTGGCCCGTCACACTCAACCTGCACTGTTGTGTGATGTGTGTTTGCTCTATCACTTCATCTTGGATCGAGTGAACGGCTTAATGAGAGCGAGGAAGTGAAGCACAGTACAGGGTTTCTTATTTCTTTTTAACGCTGAGAGCAGGTGAAGAGTATCTAAGCCTCTCCATAAACAAATAACTTCTGAGAAAAGGTGAGCAAATATAAAGAGAGAGAAGCTTAAGAGAAACCCTTGGCCATGCACCATTTCACTGTAAATGTTTTTGAAAGGCTTTTAGGTCCAAGGCCTTGTCCCAGTGGTGCGGTGCGACCTCTTTCCGTGCCTCCTCCGGGACATATGGCCAGCATTCCCGGTTCCCATGTCTGAGTCCAGATTAAACTCTGAACCTAAGGTGTGGTAATCCCGAACAGAAACTCACATTGACAGAACTGGGGCTCTTTGATCAGACTGAAAATTAAAAGTAGGGGGTTGGGGGATAGAGGGATAGAAAAGGCAAGAATGAAAAATAAATGGAAAACATGGAAATTGTGATATATCGCATAGTGGTTAAGATTGAGCTTCAGGTTGTGGTGTTGGGTATGTGTGAGGGTTTTCTATATAAAAATCCCAACATGATAAACCTGAAAACTAGTTGAAGACTATAGTAAGCAAGTCCTTATAAAGATCACTAACATACTGTTTGTGTATCAGGCGTTTGTAGAATAATTAAACAGTTTTGTCTGGTGTCTGCGGTAAAACATGTTGGTATGTGAGTGATGTAAGCACACTGATGGATCAATCTATGATGGATTGGTCAATGTATGTTTGTGCTAATCCATATTTCACTCAAGCAATATGTGTGTGTGTGTGTGTTGTGTTGTGTTGTGTTGTGTTTTAGGGCAGATAAGCCAGTAGAAATGAAGAGGGCTGTTATTTCAATAGCAGGAAATGGAGCCCTTGTGAGTAGAGACATGACTATGAAGTCTGGCGTGAGAAACTTCAGTTTACAAAATACACACATCCATGCACACACAGGCTTATATATTCAAATATATGTTTTTTATGAATAATATTATTTTTGAATCTCTTTGCAGTGACAGAAAAATACACTACGTGTAAATAAACCAAAGCAATGTTAGACAAGTACATTATATCACCTGTGTGTACCTCTGGGGAAAAAATAAGTGAAAAGACATCAAGCAATACCTCAGAGATATGACGACATTATTAATGGCAGTATTCTCATGTATGGTAATTGTAAGAATCGCAATAACACAATGGTAATTCTCTTATATTGAGATTATACCTTAAGTATTTGTGTGTTTCACAGTCTAATAAATTGAATTTAAATTCCTTTCTATGTGAATACACCTTGTAATCCCATATATCCCTAAATAAATGTTAAAACTATGACACACATCTATCAGTCCATTCATCCATGCAGTTTGCTAAGTAAGAGATTGAAAATAAAATAGTAATATTAATAATAATAAAGTAGTAATAATGACCGTCCGGGCTTAAATTCTGAATAGGTTTGTTTTGTAACACAACCCGCTGACTGTTCGATATTCTAGTTTATAATATAAAGCATTTAAGTAGTGCAGATGTGCATTCCTATATCACTTTATCCCCAGGCAGAGTATTAGATCGCTGGATGGTGTGATTGATCAGAATTGAGAATTCTACAGAGATGTAATAAGATAAAGCAATTTATAGTGTTTTTGCACACAGGTAGTGAGTGTACTTTACATCACACTATGTTAAGATAAGTTATAAATAAACATAATTTATAACCTTAAGTCCGTGGCATCACATTTTTGTTGATCTCAATGTTTTGACTTTAAAGGTGCAGTGTGTAATTTTTAGAAGGATCTTTTAACATAAATGCAAAATAATATATAAAACTATATTATCAGGGGTGTATAAAGACCTTTTATAATGAACTGTTATGTGTTTATTACCTTAGAATGAGACGTTTTTATCTACATACACAGAGGGTCCCGCAAACACGGAAAAAAGGTACACCCCGGCCTTAAGCCGTTGGTTGCAATTCGCAACCTCACCACTAGATGCCGCTAAAATGTACATACTGCACCTTTAAAGCCTCTCCATTGTGCACAACAATATTTAAAGGCAATTTCTACCCAATAATACAGTATATTCTAGAGCCTGGCATAACTAAAAAGATGAATATTTGTTTTACAAATAAACAAACACTAAAAATCTTAATTTTTTGTTGTATTAACTTGTTTCAGTGCTTGTTTTCTCATGTTTTGATAAAGGGGTAATTTCATGAAAATCTGACTTTTTCTTCAGTTAAGTGCTATAATTGGGTTCCCAGTGCTTCTATCAACTGACAAAATGTAAAAAAAGAATAACTCAGTAACTAAGTTTTGGTAAACCAAGCTGAAATTTCGCTCCACTTGTGATGTCAGAAGGGGATAATACCGCCCATTAATCTGTACTATCCAACCACGGCACTGCCATTTAGTGCAGCGATCAGCTCATTTGCATTTTAAAGGACACACCTAAAATGGCACATTTTGCTCACACCTACAAAGTGGCAATTTTAACATGCTATAATAAATTATCTGTGTGGTATTTTGAGCTAAAACTTCACCAGAGACACCAAAGATTTATTTTACATCTAAAAAAAGTCTTGTGAAATGTCCCCTTTAAAGTCATCTTGAAGCTTCCTTGAAAATTTGTTAAGGACCTCTATTGGTTGTTTAGATTTTAGCGCCATCTAACCATTGGCTTAGTCCACAGCTCACCCCTTCCTTTCTAAATGCATATAGAAATTACTGTAAGGGCCACAGGGACAAACATGTCATCGTCTAAGACATCATAGTGACGAAACACGCTTTGTAGAGCAGTTTGTCCATTTAGGGCTACTGTTGAAACATGGCGACGCAAAATGGCAACTTGTGTAAGGGTACCTGAGGTGTATGTTGATAAAAATGGCGCATTCTAAGGTAATAAAAACATAACAGTTTAATATGTAAAACAATATAGTTATGTTTATTATATTGCATTTCTGTAAAGAGATCCTCCTAAAAGTTACAAAGTGCACCTTTAAATGCATACGTATACTGTTGTACACACTAAATGTCACTGTACTGCTGGTTTCCACTAGAGGGCAGCACAGTCCATCACTGCACTGCTGACATGACCCTACCTGACTATCCTCTTAAAAACAAAGACAGATGGAGAAAATGTACTTATATTAGCTATGTGTGCTTTTGAACGTGTGTGTGTGTGTGTGTGTGTGTGTGTGTGTGTGTGTGTGTGTACGACTGAATTTTATATGTACATATCAGACAGCATATGTGTCTTTGTGTTAATATCCTGCCTGTCACATTCATTTGTATTCTTTCAATCATCCTGTTGAGTCTGTCTTTCTCTCTTTCTTTCTCTCTCTCTTTCTCTCTCTCTCTCTCTCTCTCTCTCTCTCTCTCTCTCTCTCTCTCTCTCTCTCTATTTAAATTATAAAATATTACACACATACACAAAAAAACGTGCTAAGGTTGGACTATATTAAAGTCCACGCTCTCTCTAATAGACATCCAGTGTGGCAGTGAGGGCACAGGAGGTCAAATCTCTTCAATGCAGCTCATCTTGTCACAGAAGCAAACTTCTGCCTCCGACCCCCCGACAGCTTTGACCTTTGACATCATCTTCTAAGGAAAGAGTCTCTCCCCCCTTTAGCCCTTTTATTCTCTTTTCAAGAGCGAGCAAACAAAGCCATTCTCTAATAATCGTCCGATTGACATGACATGAGGTAGAAAGATATTATTTTCTACTTAAAAGAGCTTTTCAACCAGCATCTGACCTAAAGCATAGAGTTAAAGTGCGGACTGAATAGCTGGACAGCTAATAGAAAGGAAGTACATCACAGACAAAACCAATGGACAATGCAAGCAATCTAAATGTCTTAATTAATTAGGGTTAACCTGGTAAAAGTAAGGCCTTACACAAACTAACTGACTTTTTACTCAGAAGTCAGATCTGCATTACAGGCCCATTGCACCTCATTCATTAAAAATAAGCAGTATACATTTCTTTGTAATCTATTTTTGCATTCTTGCATAAACTGTCACATATAATTAAATGAAACTAATTACTTATATGAATGAAATGTATACCATGTACCGCGCATAACTGCATTATTAACATACGTTGTTATAATAATTTCAATTATTCATTTAACATTACGTTTGACCAAGTAAATGCATAGGTCACTTTGGGCTGAATTTTCCTTTTAGGAAGCAAAGGATAAACTTTCCTTGCGGTAGACAAAAGATCAAAACCTTTCATTTATATCATTTATGTGTTGGAGGGACACGGGCGAAGCAAAGATGAGAGAGTTTCAAGCAGACGCCCCTCTGAGCGGACCAGAAACAGCTCCACTTTCCTCAAACATCCAGGAAATAATGTATGGGAAAAAGTATATATGGGAAACGATGGTCAGTCAAGTTTGTTTAATGGGCAGATGAACCAACATATACATTACTACTTTCTGCATTATTCTATAATTATTAGGTCAATACTGTCAGGTGGGGCAAAAAAAAAAAAAACATGGGTTAATAAAGGGCAAATTAAGATATTCCATGTAAACATAAAGAAAAAAATATGATTATATCTGAAACTTTTTATATAATGTTGCTGATTCAGTATGTTTAATACGATTCACATTTTGTCATAATAATTTGCAAAGTGTGTGTGTACGCATGTGTGTGCTTGTATGTGTGTGTGTGGGTTTGAAGGTGGTAAATCTCATTTTAGCACCTGCATCCCATAAACCTCCTGGGGCAGTGGACAGTTGTCCAGTAGATTTGTGTCTCACTAAAACCTACACAATGTTTTATTACACAAAGTTCAAATAAATGCCTTGCGTGTAAAGATTGCTTATACAAATAAAGAGCATTTTATAAGCATTTTCTTGCTCTGTAGAATAACATGTGCGTTTAAGAGAGTAATTTACAAGCAGAACAGGGTGTGTTAGGGGTGTAAAAGAAAATGTTAAGAGTTACTGGGATAACACCTTGAGGACACTTTCACACAAGAGAAAGGTTTGAAGACAAATATCTGAAAACCAGTATATCAGGCATCGTACATTCGAATGCTTACGCATCAGATACAAACACAAAGTGCAGTTCATTCCAGATACAAATCTTTGGCTTTTGAAGTCATGTTATGATATTAAAAAATCAATAGTCCATAATAATAAGTGAGGAGCCAGACCGCATGCAATCTATATCTTTCCTCAAAGATCAAATCCAGTCAGGTCAGTGAAGGCCTTTTCTCTTCAGCATGGTGTACATCCGCACACACAGATACATTAACTCTGGGCTTATTGATTATTGATTGTGTTAAATATTTCCCTTTGATTATCATCTCATCTATATTTGAGGGTCTTGACTGTCCATTGATCTACTTTGTCTCCGTGCTTGTCTCCAGACATGCTCGTCATTCTTATCTATCCGTTTGATACAAACAGTCTGACAAGACAATACTGCACATCTCCAATGAACGACTTTTGAATAAATTTCATGCATTGGTTGCTGACACACTATCATGCATGTGGGCAAACACAGAGCCCTTGCACCCATAATAACTCAGTGGAGAGCTATAAGGTCCATAACACACACACACACACAAAACAGTGGCACAGGTGGTAGCTGTGTGAACTGAGAAGAGTTGTCTCTCGCATGCCTGATTGTTATTGTGGGCCCTGCTGGCACGCTGCTGGACTTCTACATTAATGCCACTGCAACAGGAAGTTAGATATTGTGTGAAACACCATGTGCTTTTGAGTTACTGCAAAGAGAAAAAAAAACACAGACAATTTCTCACTCGCTCAGTGGGCTTTTAGAGGATTAATAGACGTTCTTTACCTTTTCACAAATGGCTGAGAAAGCATTTGTGTGTGTGCTTAAGTCTGTAATCCATTATTTTATGTCTGATTATGTGAATTACTCTTTTTTACTTTAAGGTCAGACTTTATGTGTTTGATGTGTGCATGTATAAGTCTTTTTTTTAAAAGGTCACCCATGAGAATTAGACAAGTAATGGTATAATGCATCACAGTAACTATATTCCAAACAGGACAGGAACTGAGAAGATGTAATATGTGTGTTTAAAGGCCAGGGTTGCCAGGTCTGCATAACAAAACCAGCTCAGTGGCTAATCAAAACAAAACTAGCCCAGTGATCACAATCACCAAAACTCAAATATGCCACTCCCAAATACCTTAAATATGGTGTAAATAGCATCTCTTGTTGACACTATTTACATAAGCTCCACCCACTAATATCTAGTTTTAGCACTAATGTTTAAAAAAAGATGTGGTGCTTGCAGTAGAGCGTATGACTTATAAAAAACTGGCTTTTGACGCGATGTCGCTGGTTTGAATCTGCCTTTTGCCGACATTGCTGTTCTCTCTTTTTCTATCACCTATTACATCATAAAATAATTTATTTTCAATAAAAAAGTAAATGTTTGAAAAGTGAAAGGGTTACTGTGGGTTCACACAACGTTTTGAGTGTACTCGCTTGATTCGCGCGTAAAATTCTAGTCATCGAGACATTCATGCGGAAATTCGCGTCATGGGAGGGGCTTCTGCGACTCTGCTCACTTCCTGTAATCATGTCACTACTAGAGCAAGCTTCTGATTGGTTAACACGGCGCGTTTTTTAGCCAAAGTTCAAATTTTTCAACTCGCGCATTTCCCACTGCAACGCTTAATTCGCTTAAACTAGATGCATGAATGAGGCAGAATCGTGTCTACCGCGCCGCGCTAAATGCCTCATTCGTGCCGCGACACCTCCAGATGTGCGTCAATTCGTCTTTACATTGACTGAACATTGAAATCACTTGTGCTTGACGCCTCTACTCCGGCTGGTGTGAATGCAGCATTAAGGGCTCGTTATAGTTGTGCGTAGGTCCTATGGCGTAGGTTCCGCGTCGGTTTTCATTTATACTTGTGCATCGTTGTCTGCGTCGACATGCAAACACACGCGCAGACCGCTGGTAGGCAGTATCCACGCATGTAACCACAGTAGCAGCGCAACCGTCAATGAAGAAGAAGCTTGGCAAGTTAACCCACGAACGAAGAAGAAACAGCAACTTGTTGTGTATCATTTGTGAAGACCAGCAATGATGGAAGTAAATTAACAGTGACTTTTGTTGTAGAGTTAAATCACTCCTCAACTTGGCTCATCTTTGTTTTCAACGTCGCGAACGGAAATACCCATGACTCAGTTTTTTTTACCTGACGGGAGGGGTTCTGGGGGACCAATCACAGTGCTTGCAGTCCGCGTAGAACTGACGCGCTGTTAAAAAATTTGAGAGGTGCATGTCAGGCTACGCAGATTCCAAAATACTGAGATGCAAATGAAGAGTTTGGTTCCAAAATGAGATAATACGATTTTTATTGTGTTTATTTCTGCATTTTGTTTAGTCAAACGAAAAATCAAAACAAACTAACTGCAGTTTGATTGATATTAATTGGAATGCAAAAACGAGAGTTTTGAAAAATTTAAAAAACAGATTTATCTCGATTTGGAACCAAACTCTTCAAATAATATTTGCCTATATAAATAGCATCTAATTACTATTTACAGCCATTGCAAATTTATAATTGTATTTATTAAATAAAACATATTTTCACCTAACTGCAAATAGCATAATGCTAAGAAAATGCTGCTATTGTCGCTATTGACAATGAATAGAAAATATCTTTATATTTTTACTTAGTATAAATATTATCTAATGCAATTTCTTCTTGAACAATTACTTTGTAGAAGTAATATAAACACAGTTTATTTTGAAAAAAAAGAATTATCATACCTTAAGATGGACAGCTGATGAACAAAATCTCAACATTTTCAACCCACAGAAAAAACTTGAGCCGTTTCTCAATACCAAGTACGCCAAACTAGGACTTGTGTCCTTCGTAGTTCGAACTTGCAAGTTCAGACTCGGAAGAACGAACTCCTGACGCGAAATGCATTCTGGGAAACTTCGCTGTCATAAGTCCACACAAGTCTCCTCTGATGCATCCTCGATAAAATGGGCGGATCAAGAACACATCCGGGGATTTTATGTGAACTTGCGCTTGATGCGAACTTTGAATTGGAACAGTACTTGGGCCACGACTGATGACATTTCACAAGTCCACAAGAACACAAGTACAGACAAGAACGCATATTGAGAAACGGCTATTAATTTTTAGTAGCTCAATTCCGCAGGAAAATCACAGACTTGGCAACCCTAATAAATGCAGTAATTGTAGGATAACTGCACGTGGTATGAACTAATATACCAAAGAATGCATTGATACAATATGTTACATTCTTTGATATCTACTGTATTCAATTAAATTCAATTTTATTTATATAGCGCTTTTCACAATTGTTAATTGTTTCAAAGCAGCTTTACATGAGTAGATGTAGGGAAGAGCACAGAATAATCAATAGATAATATAAGAAGTATAATACAGCGGCTAAGAATAAACCGTACAAGCAAGCGTATTAATAATGTAACGTATACAGTAAAGTGCTAAGTTAAGCCAAAGTTGGCTTATCTACATAGATATGTGACTTTATTAAGTACAAAAAGATCCAGAGACAGTTTTCCATCTGCAGGATTTGTCCCCAGAATGAAATAGTCTATTATTACCTTAAATTATTTGACAGTAATGTTGACCTCTGCTCTGACTCGCTGTTTCTCAGAGCAGGTCATTTCAGTAGCTCTGTGTGTGTGTAAACAAAGACAAAGATACAGATTTTGAGGAATAATAATTTATTCAGAAATTGGAAATGGACGTTTCTGAAGGGTAAGTTTGTGTTCTTTTTTCAGTATAGACCTTTAAAAAGTATTTTTAACATCAATAGTAGAACTTCAGGCTAAACGTTAGCATATAGCATTAACTAGCATATAGCGCTAACTCAGCAGTCACAACTGAGTTTGTAGCATTGTAACAACATTATTATTAAATGTAACGTGTAATTTAATGTTGTGGTGTACATCAGGACTGTAACGTCACAGTCGTGTTATGTTGAGATTGGTCTGTTTTCAAGTGGTCTTTTGCATACACAAGAAGGAGGAAACAAATTATTTAAAGCTCACGATATGCCATTACCATGTACAGAACTCTTATTACTTATCTATACCTAGATTAAAACAGTACTATTTACGTCACCTTTTAAGAGTATTTAAAAAATTTCTAAAATGTATTTTGTCTGTTGTAAAAGAAATTGAAATGTTTAGTAGAAATCTACAAAGCACATGTCATGAAATCGAATGAGGACAAAAGTAAATATTTCTTTTGCTGGATGAAGTTAGTCAGATTATTCATCTATGATAACAGCTCATAGTATGCAAATTCTCTCAATTTGTTTTCAAACCCTTGTTTTAAATTCCTTGACCCGCCCCGGACCTCCCTGATTCTTACAGTGCCTTATTGCCTTTCACACCTGCATCCCTCTAGCACTCAGTGTGAGTGTGAGAGAGACTATTTGCCTTTTTCCACTAATAATGATACCTCAGTTAAAGTGTGCTGATATGCACTGGTATGTGTAACCCAATCCCCCCTCAGCAACTGTGTCCTTAAGTTATAACAACACGTTATTACCCACTTCAGATTTCTCTCATAAAAGAAAGAAGTGATGCTGTTCGTGTAACCCATCATTAAACATCTCTGAGCCCGTCCTGACCTCAGACAAAGCCCTGGAATGTGGTCCCACTAGCAGGAATGTTCAGGAACGAGGGGGGAGAAAAGGACAGAACGAGAGAATGAAAGTGTGAATCTCCTTTCTTCTGACCCTCCTGCCAAGTGTCCAAATGAAGGAGCGTGTAAGGGAGTAATAGAAAAGCAGCGAAGGAATAGAGAGGCTGCTTGTCTCTGCGTGAGAAACGCATTGTTGCGATACAGCTCCTGGCTAGCATTGCTAATCGCAGGAATGAACGGAATGAGACAAACTGCTGAAATGAACATCCACACTGCCCACAGGTCATTTACAGATACTGGCCCTCAGGGAGCCGCCGAACATATCTATATATCTACATATATGCAGTAAATTACAACTGACAAATCTACAGGTGATTTGTGAAGAATTTGAGGCATGCGAGAGGTGCTTGCACTAAAATAGTAAGTAAAAGTAGTATTAATGTTTAGAAATAATTGGTGGATGAATAATTGGTCAAATTTGTATGATCTCATTCATACAATTTAGTATAATCTGCTATGCATTAATGATGTTGGATTTAGGGGTGGGGCTTTATTATTGCTATATTCTTTTTGTACGATTTACATCATTTAAGTAATAAATTCTTGTGAGTTATAGTAATTCTCCCCTTTTTGTCTGTGTATGCGTGTAATCCCATCGTGGTGTCTGGATAGCAATGAATTAATAAAAGAATATTCATACTAAGTATCGTGAAACAGCTGTTAGAACACAAGAGCAAGCGTGCCGCACAAGCCCTGAAAAGTGAAGCCAAAACGTCTCGATCGCCCCCAAGTGACCGGTCCCAGTATAGGTCATAAAGCCCGCCTCCCCATGTTATTCAATGGGACTTGAGACCAGCTAAAAAAATTAATTACACTTCAATTATCTTTTTTCCGAAGCTGGTTTCTGTCATTTACTGTAGTTTTTATCAGGCTGATGTAAATTCAAATGTTTGTTTTTAAAATAGGTTTGTGTTTAGTTAGTTATTTAATGATATAAAAACGGCGGTGTCACGTCATGATTGACAGCTGTGATATCGTGTGATATGCGCATTCTACGAGAGCGAGGGCGGGGTTTTGACTTCGCGCCTTCCCTTCCTGCTCACTACTGCGCATGACTGGTCCCGAAATTGCTATTGCGCAGACTCAAGACCCAAGATGTCAGCGCCATATCGGGCAACTGGCGGCTTCACTTTTCACCAATGGAAGAGAGCGAACAGGCGTCGTCCATCTTTTTTACAGTCTATGCACAAGAGCTTTATTTTTTTATACTTTATATGGTACACAATGGGTTTTCAAACTGTGGGAGATGTGATAAGTCACTTTAGTGTAAAAGTACAGTTTAGTTTAATTAATAAATAGCGATGACAATGGCAATGACCATAAAGTATTTCGGTATTAATGTACACAATGACATGCAATAAAAACTACTTTCTACTAAGAGAGAATACATTTATTTCTTCCAAATTAAAATATTATAATGAGTGTTAAGAAAGACCAGTACCTACAGTAGGTCCTGAAAAGAAACAGATTTGTGCTTCTTTATCTATGTGGCCTGGAGGGAGGGTTTGGTTCAATGACAACAAAGTGATGAAGTATATCAGTCCACCTGCCTTTACATCAGCCCATTGGCAAAATGTGTGCCTGTGGATTGTGATCTATGTCTAATCTGATTTATCTATTTAATGCACATTCGCTAACTCATGTCATGACCTCACAAATATTTACAACCAACATAGTATAGTCACTTTAAAAAAAGGTACAAAAGTTGTTTCCGGGGACAGTTTCTTTAAAAAGGTCCTAATATATATCATTTTGGTACAGATGTGTACCTTTGAGGTACCAGTATGTACATTTTAGGTATAAAAAGTGTACTTTTTAAAAAAAATACCGCACCAGTGACAACGTTTTTATCTTTTTGTACCTTTTATCTAGGAGTCTTGTAGTTGATCTGATGTAGTCAGACTAGAGGTCTTCACGCCGGTCCACTTAGATCTGAAAACCAGAGGTCCGAGCCGAGACCCGATCGGGTTTGGGTCTAAATGTTTCACGTGTGCCTCGGAAATTTAAAATCAATCTGTTTTTGCTGAACAGACCTGAAGACCCGAACTGTATGGTGTGTGCGTCAATGTCCTTTTCAAACCTCTCCTCTGTTTGCCAAGAGCACTTGTGATATTGTGTGGCTGGTGGTAGGTTAATTTTCATTGAGACAAACATGTCAGTCAATTTTAAATGTACATTTCAGCAGTTACCTTGGTTTTGTCTTCAGATAACAAACTAAAACAAATGGAGCAGCTCGCCAAATTAGTTGCGAGACCAGTGGGCTTTCTTTCTGTCTGACTGCTGCGTGCAGGCTTGCAGACTGCACACACGTCGATGTCGTTTACTGGTTCGGGTCGGACTCGGGTCTAATTTTCTCGGGTTTGTCTGGGGTCGGGTCTTTCGTTAAAAAAAAAATGTATGCACGTCGGGTTCGGGTATAAAGTGATGCGGGTCGGGTACATTTTTTTTTTTTGACCCGAGAAGACCTCTAAGTCAGACTGATCTCACGGAAAGGCATGTTATAGTCACAAAAAAATTTATTAATTTATTTGTGTCCATGGCACGAAAGTCAGCTTTTTCTATGTCTTTTTCATGTCACTCAATTTTCTATAAATAGTTTATCGTGTCCGCGGCATGGCTTTCTTTTTCGTGTCATTTTATGTATTGTTTTTCTTACCATTGTCGCTTGGGGTTGGGGTTAGAATCACTTTCTGTTACATTTTTGGACATCCTAACCCAAACCCCAACTCTAAGCAAAACTCCACGTGAGAATAGTTTTAAAAGTGAAAGAAAACATGTAGAAACCAATACATAAAAGTACATCCTAACCTAAACCCCATATTTAACCTCAACCCCAAGCAACAATGATTTAAAAATAAGAAAAAAATGAGTAAACAATACATAAAATGACACAAAAAAGAAAGTCATGCCACAGACACGAAAAACTATTTATAGAAATTTGTGCTGAGTGCCATAAGAAAGACATTCATGCTAAAGACACAAAAAGCTGAATTTCATGCCATGGACACAAATAAATTAATCAAAATTTTCATGACTATAACACGACTTTCTGCGAAATCATGTTGGATATAGGTAGGCTATAAGAAAATGTAAGCTCTTAAGAAATCAGTAAAAATATCTCAGATGTTTGGCAATTTTTAGAATTCAGTTTTATAAGAACTGTCAAAGAAATAAATCAAATAAATTAAGTAAAAATGGAGATGAAAGGAGTCGATTGTCTATATTTGCTTAACTAACTGATGACACAGAAAAACTGTGATAAGAAGCAACAACATAAAATTTGATCCATTGTTTCAAAATTGTTTAATGCATCAAATAAACAAAGTTGAACCAAGCCTACATTAGTGTATGATTTCAACAATATGGCTATTTGAGAACCACATGCAAATGTAACATACCGAGGCAGTGTAACCGGGCTTAAGCCAAACCAAACACACCGCAATATTTAAACTGTTTTCCTTGAATGGCTTCTCTATGTATCAGGGTTTTATTTCTCTCCTAATTTTCCTTCCTTTTGCCGTCAAGGTTTACATAGATCTCCACCATCTCTAGTTCACACGAGAGAGAGGAAAACACAGGCTTTCAATCATACGCTACGCAGGGGAAAAACAACTACACAAAAAATAACAAGAGTCAGGATATGGGCCTACCTTCGTGCCCAGACATACACGTTACAGAAAAACAAAACATCGCTAATAAGTGCTGAGAGATCGCTCGCTTTCACACACTAATGCGTAACTCTATGCAACTGACGTAACAATGAACGAGAAAAATAACAGATGAAAGAACATATGCAGCAGGAAACGCTAAAGAAAGAAGACCAATTAGCTTATTCACATGTTAGCTTAGCATATGACCAATTATACTGTTTAAATAATGGAGGAACTGAAGGATACAAACAATATAAAAAGTGGGGGGATGCATAGAAGAAAGAAAGAGAAGATGGAAAGTGAGCTAATAGAGAGGAGATGGGGGATGGAGTTTAAGACTGAAGTAAGAGAAAAGCATGGGTAGGAGCGCTGATCCTAGATTAGGTCATGTTATCTTAGTTACTGGGAGAAAAGAAAGAAAATAAAACAGAAGGACGAGTGGACGATAGAAGAAAAGAGTCATCAGTTCTCAGGGCTTTAATCCGTATGAACGACTTAGAGGTTTTGAAACATCATAATGGTGGTCGGATGAATGCCTCGGAGTGATTTTAGAAAACGCTGAACGCTTTGTTGGCATGTTTGTATGGGAGTGTCCGCGCACGTACGAGCGCATGCGCTTGAGTTTAATCTGAGGTGAAAGTTACAGGTAGCAGCACTAGCTGATGCTTTGACCTATTTTAAGATAACCAACATAGCAGATAACACACACAACTGATAACATCACGGGATGGGATTAATGACAATGAGGGTAGATTTGGGGGTGAGAGGGGAGGTCGAGGGGCAGTTTGACAGAGGAGGGGTGTTATCTTTGTGTGTCTATGCGTGTGTGTGTTTGTTATCTTTGTCAAGAAAGCCCTTTGCCCATTTCTTCCCAGTGCGGCACGGAGCTCACATATGGACATTTAGCATCACAAACATCAATATTTAGTTTTCAATATTTCCTGCATTAGTATTTCATCAAGTGGTGTTTTCTCAACTACGGACACTTTTATGCCTCAGGGGTTGATTTTTATTGCTAACAGATTTCACCGGATTTTTTGCCTTCATCCTTACTTTTGCTATTTGTAAATCTGTTTTTTTATAGATGGTATTGTTTCACTCAGTATGATAATCTAAAAGATACACTGTTAACCCAGATATTGTCTTTACTTAAATAATGAAGTAAACATCACTTAATATTTTGTGTTTTGAAGCCAAAGCTTAAAAAAATTTAGTTGATTTAACTTTTAAGCTTACATAATCCATTAAACTAAAACATTCAAGTAAAATGAATTGAGGAATACCCATAATCCTTTGTGCCTGAATATTTTGATTATTTTCTGCTTTTTCAAAGAATAAAAACTGATAAGAACTTTCACTACTTAAATATTTGTTAATAAAATGTTATATAGGTTCAAGGTTTTATATTATCGATTGACTTAAAGTCAGTCATTAATTTTGTGTTATAATACCATTCATAACATCAAAAGTAATACAAAGTGGAAAAAACTAAAGTTATATGCAACGGGCTTCATCGCGAATTTCTAGTAATGTCAACTACTTCGATGTTAAGAGTGCTGGAATATTAGAAGAAATTAAAACATTAAGTCTATTCAGCTTAAAATTGTTGTAAGAACAACTTATATGTTTAAGTAAACTTAACTTAAAGTTGTTAAGTAATGATTACTTAAATTTTTTAGGGCAACAAGTTTGCTTCATTTTTTTTAAGTAAACTCAACTTATACGGGCTTAATATTTATTTTAAAGGAATATTTGATGAGTTTCGTTGCAAAACGAGATAACCACCGTTTTTTTAATTGTTCAGAAATCTCGTTTTTTGGTTGTGCAATTCAATTCATTTCAATTCAACTGCAGTTGGTTTGTTTCGATTTAAACCTTCATAACTTAAAAAATACAGCTAAGTAGCACCATAAAACAAAATAATAACATGATAACATAATAATAAACATGTTTTGAGAAAAATATAAAAAAAAATGGATTTATCTCGTTTTGCAACGAAACTCTTCATTTATTCTTTTTAAAAAAGAGTAATAGCCGTACCAATAACCTAAGACCTGGTGTGTCCACATAAGTGGACATTACATTTTTTTTGTTGTTTGCACCATAATATTTAATTCTGTGTAACTGGAACATGTTGTACACAAATGTGGACAATTACACTGCTTCATGGTCAAAAAAAAAAATTTGGTTATTTTATTTATTGGTTCTTTCTAAGCCCAAATAGCTGGAAGAAATCTAAAATGCAAGCCAAACCAAAGCTTGGGTTTATGAGGTTAACATAAATTTAAATCTTTATATTTATTTTAGTCACTCTCCATGAGTTTGTTTTACAAGAACACAAGGCCAAAGATACACCCATGTACACAGTCAAGACAAAAAATATATGTACCCCAGCTGTCATTGGGGCTGTGCCCTTTTAAAAAGTACAGCTTTGTGTCCAAATAGTTTATATTAGTAAGGACACAAAATGAGAGCTTATAGTACCTTATAAATATATATTAGTATCTCAAAGGTACACTGTAAAAAATACTTTACTGCCTTAATTTTTTTTTAAATCAACTCAGATTTACAAGTCATGTCAACAGAGATGAGTTGTCACAACTTATAAAATATAATTGAGAAAAGTCAACTTAATTTTAAAAGTTATAACAACTCACCAGTAGTTATAACAACTCATCTCTAGTCGAGATAAATAATAGTAAGTTGAAATTACTTGTAAAGCCAAGTTGATTCAACAAAAAATTTTAAGGCAGCAAAGTATTTTTTACAGTGTACATACTGGTACCAAATGTATACATATCAGTACTTAATGGTACATATTAGGAACTTTTTATAGTGTACGACCCCAGTGACGTCTGGGGTACATATTTTGACATTTTTTTTTAACAGTGGAGAATCAGATTGAGAGGTAAGTATCAATGTATTTTAGATGCATATGCAACATTTATTTGGACAGATACTGAAGTGGAACGAGCCTGGGAAAGTGGGTTATTGTGTTAGTGTGTGTGTGAGCAATGCCTCTTTGTGCTTTTTGCGTCCTGTAGTGTAGAGAGTTACACAGGCAGATCTTCACTGATAACAGGAGCCAGCAAAGGAAACCACACAATAGCAGGAGACTGAGAGAGACCCTGTGAGCAAAGCCACCTTAAAATGTTTACCTTAAAAGAAAAAACAATTGTTAAATTGATGCAAATAAATAATAATGTTTGTGGCAATTGCAAAACAAGAACAACCATTTTGGTGCATGAGAAATTGTACACGTTTAACCATTATCTTATTACAATTCTATGTGTATTTGTGTTTGTTCCCTTCATCTCCATCTCATGGGAGTCAAACACATCAATTACCAGAAAAGCAAGAAGAGAAGACTGAAGTGTGGGGAGTGACAAAAACGCTCCGTTCTTTTAACTTTCAAGACGTTTTAAATGAAAGCGTGAAGACGACACCACAATTAGCAGGCGCAGAAGGAGGGATGGGAATAAACTTGAAGAATGAAAAGGAAAAGGATACAACTTATTTGGCGCTCTCATGGCCTCTCAAATCCCACCACCTAACTCTGCACGAACACGGACCTCGCGAAACATTTCAATCCAATAAAAACTAATGAGACGGCATTTGAATCCCAAAAGCAGTGCGGAGGAGAGTGAGGGGAAAAAGAGATGATAGAAAAAGAGGAAGGTCCTGGTGTGAGGGTCTGCCCCCTGCAGATCGCACTATTCTACCTCTCGCCCCCTTTTTCTCACCCTCTTTTCTCTCACATTGAGCTCCACAGACCTTGCTGTCTCTCAATTGGATCTTTTCTTTTCTTTAGTATTTCTTTGCATGTTTAATCCACCAAGGAGCTGAGAAACACACTCATTAGTGAGAAAGAGAGAATGAGAAAGCAGAACATATGGCTTTGACTTGCGATCACTCTAAAAATCTCTTGTCTTTCGCCGGTTAAATAGTTGGTCTGTTTATCGTGTTCCTCACAGACTGAGAGAACAGCCTATCTGAACAGATCAGAGAGAGGAAACTGTTTAAAAATGAAACAGGTTTGCAGAAGAGGGCATAGGAACTCACAACAATTATTACAGTGCACTTTTATAAATTAGGCAATAAATAGTGTTTGTGGTTTTCTATTTTAAATAAGGCAAAAGATAGAGAACAATTTGATAATGTGTACGCCACCTGTAAATGTTTGTCTGACCAATAACATTATCAGGTTTCACTTGAAGGCTCCGGCTGCCTTGGCGGCCCCTTTGATCGGGAATGAAAAGTGTCTGCCCAAGGGCTTGTCCCCTTGATTTCCCCTTTCTGTTTTTTTCTTTGTCTCCTATCTTCTTTCTTCTCCTTCACTTAACTATTTTCAAACACGACGAGAGAGTCACCGTTAGCGCATCTGAACCCTAGCCCTGTCAAAGGTTAACACACGAACACACACACACACACACACACACACACAGACACACACACCTGAAGGAAATGCTTTTAACGCAGGTGAAAGAATGTTTCCCATGAGGCTTTGCTGAAGCAGCTGCTAGTTAACGGTGTTGTGACATCTGAGTACAAAAGAGCCATTTCAACTTTAACCTGAAGACAACAAAAACCATGGGATGGATTACAGACAAGACTAAGATAAATATTTCAGTTCTCAAAGCGCTTTACTTGCCATGTTCGTGTGTTGTCCAAGAAGAAACAACCAATCAAGGTACCTGTCAAAAGTTTAGACCCATGGTCAGTTTTGGGGGTAACGCATTACAAGTAACGTGTATTACGTAATAATATGACTTTTCTGAAGTAACGAGTAAATTAACGCATTACTTTATAAATGTACACAATACACATTAATATTTAAATTACTTTTTCTTAAAAAAAGTAATGCGAGTTACTTTTTAGTTTAATTAATTCAATTTAAAAATAAAATAATGTACTGAATTAAACTGAACATATTAATGGTAAATTACGCATTGTGTCCATCTGACCGGGAAGAGTTTGAGTCAGAAATGGAGCCAGAGCTTGACATTTTTGCGATCATAAAAAACACCTACAAGGCCTGAAAGAGATCAAGCCTCATCCAAGTAAGAAAAAGTAATGCAAAAGTAAGCATTACTTTTCATGAAAAGTAACTAAGTAACGCAATTAGTTATTTGTTAGGGATTAACTTAATATTGTACTGCAATACTTTGAAAAGTAACTTTCCCAAACACTGCTCGTGATGTAGATGTTTCTCCTAATTTTTAAAAACAAAAATAACATTTTACAAGTATAATTTGCTTCCTATGCTTTTTTAAAGTAAAGTGAGTTTGTTTGTTTATTTATTTTATTTTAATAGTTGCGTTGGATCAGAGAATGAAAGAAACACAGCACATGAACAGTAAATGCACCTTAGAGAAAAGTATATCAGTTGAATAGATGGTTTCATCGGACGCACGTGATACACGTCTGGATCCGAACCTTACTTCTGGTTTCGTTTTTTTAATGGTCTGACTAGTTGCTAAACTGATCTCTTGAACAAATGCCTTTGTCGAAAATAACAAATGTTTTGGTTTCCTAGGTAATCTATGTGTTGTTTTTTTGCTTGTTATATAAATAAACTACGTTTAAAGAACTTTGTTGTTATTTATTCTTAGCGGAGTTTACCGGAAGTTACGTGCGACCACGACAGCCGCTTGTTTATGTTGTTACTGCTGAAACGGTCTATACCTGATCTTGGTAAATAGTTACTGCTTTGTAGAATCTAAATGAAGTTTTTATTCACCATTTATTACCATACTTTTTGTTATTTTTGACAATTTTGAATACTTTATTATTATTATAAAAATAGTAATAATAAAGAACGATTCAGAGTTGTGGCACAATTTGTGCATACAGTAGTAGCATATGTAAGCACCATGCTCATGGATTCTGTTCCTGATACTGTTACCCATCTTTTATTTAAATAGCTATTTGTAATAATATTAATTCTAATAATAAATGAAAAGGTTTGTCTAAACTTTTTACTGTTTATATGAAAATGTGCTTTTCTAGTCTATGCAAAATATGACTTAAAAAAAAACTAAAAGCATTCTTCTTTAAATTTTACTGTTTCATTTGCCATTGTTGCAGCTCTGAATAAGTATCCCATGATCCTTTTTGACGGGTGTGCACCGAGAGCAGCGTTCCACACCAATGGATGTTCGCTCTTCCACGCAGGGACTGATGGGTAAAGAACTTCCACAACTAATCCATTTGGAGACGAGAATAATTGTCTTTCTTTTATTATTTTATAATTTAATTCTATGTAATATGCATAGAGTATATAAAACACAACACACACATAAAGGGCCTGTGATTATGCCGCAAACATTTAATTAATGCTTTCAATCAACTCAATGCTCAATTTATCATCTTCCTTTCTTCTCCAATGCCCTGAGCCTCCAAGAGTCCTGAGTGTTAAAATATTAACAGACTGTGGCTCATTAAAACACTGTTGTGTGTTTCTCCCATAGAGACCTTTTGTTCAGCAGGACACCAGCAACCCCAGAAGACCTTCAACCCTAGAGATGGGCCCTCACCTCAGGCACAGAGAGCAATGGTTATAAACATTATGGACAGAGATGAGTGCGTGGATGTGTGCGTCTGCATGCTTGTGTGTGTGTGTGTGTGTCCACTATGTATTGTGATACCATTGCCCATCTTCTTTGCTATCCTACACCTCTGCATTCACGTTCTCTTTATCCCCGCCTCGGGAGTCATTGATATAGGGATTAACTTTAAAGTGTGAATCAATTTTGTTTAAATGCATACTTTTTCTCTAACCAAACAGGTATTTAAACACAAAGAGAACAGTCTGTAGTTAATGTGTCCATGGTTTGGCAATGTAAAGACCCTTTTTACCATGCCAGTTAAGCTATTTTGAATCTAAATCTTCAAACAAAGAGTGAGATAGGAAAGAGGCAATACAGGATTTGCTGATAAACTGTAATGTTAAAGACAAGTGGGTTTAGTTTCTTTTTAAACATGGATGAGAATATTGACTTAAGATTGAAGAATGGTTTCAGATGTGAAGAATAACTCATTTATGCAGCTCGCAATCCAATCCATCTTTTTTGTTCTTTACTGTCCTGTTTCCAAAAGAGTTAAAAGCAAGATATATTTACTAAAGCAAAATGATAAAACATTTTCTGTTTTGCTTTCAGAAAAATCTAGCAGACTTGTATAAACAAATTCTTTGCTTAAAACAACAAAAAGCTATTTGCCAACGAGGTAGGAAAAATATCTAATTCAAAATAAAAACACAAGAAAAATTTTCTTACCCTCATCTTTTTTCTTGTTTTTAGGCATAAACTTCACAAAATTCACAAAAAAAGTTAATTTATCTATTATATGTTTAAAAAGATATTTGTGTTTGAAAGCAAGACAAAAATATGAATTTTTAAGTACAGTGTTTTTCAATAAGCATCTTCTCACCTTGGCAGATATCCATTTGCTCATAAAAAATTAGAAATTATTGTTTTATATATTTTTTATCACTTTATGATTAAAAAAATGTCAACCCCGGGGAGTCAGCCAACATTGGCCTAACTTAGCATCCTCTTCTATACGTTACATTATTAATACGCTCGCTTGTAAAGTTTATTCATAGCCGCTGTATTTTGCTACTTATATTGTCTGTCGAATTTTCTGTTTTTCCCTGCTTCTATTAATGTAAAGCTGCTTTGAAACAATTACCAATTGTGAAAAGCGCTTTATAAATAAAATTGAATTGCAATTGAATTGAAAAACTTTATATAACTATTACATATCTTCTCTTAAATAATTTTATTTTTTCAAATTTGGAAATACAAAACTACAGAAAAAGTTTTGATAATTGATCCTTCTTTGGTAAGTGATTTTGATTTTCTGACCCTAGTCCCACAACACCAAAAAAGATGTTAAGCTCCCGTTGAAGCTCGGCTCTCAATTCTGATGAATTGAATCAATGACGAGAGCTCTCCTCTATCACTCCATCTGTCTCTCTGTGCTCCCCTCCTCCATTTCACACCTGGAAAGCCTTTCTCTCTCTATCTGGCTCACCTGCTAACAGGAGTTATTTCAGGTTCATTAATCTCTGTGACCTCCTGCAGGAGATGTTGTAAACACACAGATGTGTGTCTCACCTGGCAGCAATGCATAAGTTGACCTTTTTGCGTCCACACGAGCATTAAAGCGCACACACATTGCTTTCCTAAAGGGACTCCTGGGACAAAGGATCTTCAGAGTAGGGCCCTAACCAGTCTCCAACCAGATGACTCCTAATATGGAAAGATAGGAAGTGAGAACATTAAACAAGCTTTGCTCAAAAACCTAGTGTGCAGATCATTATAGTAGAGCTTTCAACTTGTGATAACAAATGTAATGAAATGCACTGAACTAATTGACAACTGATAATTGAAAAAAACCAAAGGGAATATAACAGATGGACAAAAAGAAATATAAATAAATGTGTATTTCATTCAATACGAATGGCATGTTTACTAAAGAGATATAAAATAAATGGTAAAGATTTAAAAAGATTCAAGTACAGATGACAATGTTACTAAGATCCTTATTCACATAGAAAACACTGTATTATGCTTACCAGGTCAGTAGCTGGTGATGTTCTATACGATCTTATGGCAAGTCGTGTTATAGTCACAAAATATTTTATTAATTTTTTCGTGTTATTGACATCAATTTCCGCTGTTTTCATGACATGGAGCACGAATGTCTTTTTCGTGTTGCTCAGCACAAATTTCTGTAAATAGTTTTTCATGTCCGTCGCTTTTCCTATTTTTAAATCATTGTCACTTGGGGTTAGAGTTGGGGTTTCGGTTAGGATATAATTGTATGTATTGGTTTCTACATTTTTTTTTTTTTCAAAATTGTAAACTATTGTCACTTGGAATTGGGGTTAGAATATAATTTTATGTGTTGGTTTCAACCTGATCTTACAAATTTCTGTGAAATAGTCATGCATTATTTTACTCAGTTTTGCATGACATTGTCACATATTTCCTCCATGTTACGTGCCCCTGCCACGACTTTCTTTTCGGGGACAGTTTCACATATTGGTTACTCAACTGTTTTTCCTATTTTTAAACAATTGTCGCTTCGGTTTGGGGTTAGATTTGCTGTTTGCGTTAGGATGTTACTTAAAGTATTGGTTTATACAATTTTTTCGTATGCTTTTTAAACCATTGTCGCCTGACGTTAGGGTTAGAGTTGGGTTTGGGTAAGGATGCCATTTTATGTAACAGAAAGTTGTTCTAACCCCAAAACGAACCGAAAATTGTAAGAAAAAAGGAAAAACAGTTGAGTAACCAATACGTGAAACTGTCACGGAAAAGAAAGTCGTGGCAGGGGGACGTAAAATGGTGGAAATACATGACAATGTCACGCAAAGCTGAGCAAAATAATGCGTGACTATTTCACGTATTTTGTGAGATCAGGCTGATTGGTTTACATGTTTTTTTTTCTTCAAAATTTTAAACTATTGTCGCTTGGAGTTGGGGTTAGAGTAGGGGTTTCAGTTTAGCTATTCAATCAAACCTCAAACAAAGAGGTTAAGGGTTAAGATAAATGTTCTGTAGTGTGTGTGATGTTTAGACATACATTATAGGGACAAAAATCTGATTATGTACAGATGATAGTTGTCTTTGCTCTTTTGTACATGTGTGTGTGTGTGTGTGTGTGTGTGTGTGTGTGTGCGTGAGAGAGAGAGAGAGAGAGAGAGAGAAAGAGAGAGAGAGAGAGATGAAATTGGTAAGAAAAAAGGAAAACAGTTGAACTGTCACGGAAAAGTAAGTCGTGGCAGCGGCGCGTAAAATGGTGGAAATACGTGAAACTGAGCAAAATAATGGGTGACAATTTCACGTATTTTGTGAGATCAGGCTGATAGTTTTTTTTTTTCAAATTTTAAACTATTTTCTTGGAGTTGGGGTTAGAGTTGGGGTTTCGGTTAGGATGTCTGAAATTTAATAGAAAGTGATTCTAACCCCAAGAGACAATGGTAAAAAATAATAAACTATAAGAAAACAATACATAAAATGACACGAAAAAGAAAGTCGTGCCAAAGACATGAAAAAATATTTATAGAAATGTATGCTAGTGACAAGAAAAATACATTTGTTCTCCATGTCATGAAAAACAGCGGAAATTTGTGTCAATAACACGAAAAAATTAATTAAATATTTTGTGACTAACACGACTTGCTGTGAGACTGGGTTGTGATGTCACACCAATATATACATGCTTATGACATCACCGTTTTCTTAAATTTGTGTTTTACTTACACTTTGAAATCCCTTTTTAAAGCATTTCAGGCCCCCAAAACCCGGTTGTTGGGTAAAGAGGCAAAAACACACAAAACGTTTTTTTAGTTGAAAATTTTATTGTGTAAACACAGCCTAAAAGAAGAGATAAAATAGTCATTTGTACTTAAAATGACTCATGCATATTTACATGTAATTATGGCACTAACTGAGCAAATCCAAACATCAAATTTTGGATTGATGCGGATCCTGATTTAGGATGCTGCTTTAGAGGGAAGTTGTTTATGCCATAGCCAGCAAGGCAGATCAGCAGAGCTATTCTCTTTCAGGATTCCCTATTGATTAAAGCTGTGATTGTTTATATGCATTAATGTCTTAAAAGATTAGTGTTCAACAGCATGTACAACAAGGATTAATAGAAGTCAATCACCTTCACACAGAAAACACTGTGAACACATCAATATGTCTACAATATCAATTAAACATCTAAACAGTGTTTCAACTTTTTAAAAGCTGTTAAGAGGGCCAAAGAAAACATTTACCCAACACATACCTCCTAACCTTAAACTGTGAACACCAAAACATAGGCGGTTCTCGTGTGACCTGCTTCAGTGGACGGTTCCGGTAGATTATGAAATTAGTTCACTTCTTTCCCGCAAGAACAATAGCAAGCTATGTGGTAAAGTGGACACCAGCTCAACCTCTCACCGGCAAAATGTCGACCTGGCCTGAAGAAAGCAGCAGGCTGGGAACCAGACATGCTTTCACCTTACGGCCAGGGCAAATAAACAAAGAAAGAGCAGGAACGAGTGAATAGTGAACATGAAGTGTTTGTTTGTTCACCTCAAACATTGTTTGTATGTGTGATCTGGACACCATATGGCGAGTCTTCAACACTTTGATTGATAGAGAGACAGAGCTAAGACACTGTTGCATATTGAATTTGATTTAAAAGTGATGTTTTATATATTTTGTGTTGCAGTAATTTCTTAAATGACAATGAAACGATGGAGAAGAGCTCTATAACCAGGCACACATCCAGGTGCGCGGTGTAGATGAGTGAACTTTTTGGCATCGTAAAGAGCTGGATGACAGTGGTGAAGTGATGCTGAAAAATCCCAGTAAAGTGTGCCAGACTGCAAAAGTTTCACATCCTGTGTTCAAAACAGACCTTTAACGTCTTTAAAACAATGAGCATTTGAGGCATTTGTGCTTGACTAAAAGCTTTGCGTGATTTTTTAGCAATTTGGGCACTAAAAAGCGCAGATCCTGCATTCAAGATAATTCATTCTTCCTGAATTCCCCCAATGTCTTGCGTGTTTAGAGGGCAGACAGCGTGACCAGTTGTCTGCACCGTGATCTGTGTCTTTTAAACAGTTATTTCAGGTCATTGAATAAGATTAATGTCACATCAACATTACCACCACGTTGCCATTAATTCTGTAGTGCTTTTGTAAATTAAGAAGCCCACTGGGGTCATTCGTGTTAGTCGCACAGTCCATTAACTATGAGCTGTTATAACATATTACACATCCAATTTTTCTGAACTGATGATTAGAGGGTAAACTAATTCCATTCAGAGCCGTATGTCAAAAAAAGGTCAGGAAGCTCAGTGTGTCTGTTTGTACTTGTTTGCGAGAGATTTGGACAGAGAAAGTGTGTGATCAGGCATGAGTGGGTATGGCAAATGTCACAATTAAAGGATCAAACTCTATTCAATCAGATAAACAAAGAGGTTAAGGGTTAAGATGGATGCTCAGTAGTGTGTGTGATGGTTAGACTTGGTTAGAGAAATGATTCGCATACCACAATTTGTGTGAGAGTTGCTGAAAATGCTGAACACTTCCGTTGACTCTGATTATGTACAGATGATAGTTGTCTTTGCTCTTTTGTGCATGTGTGTGTGTGAGAGAGAGCGAGAGATGAAATTGGTGATAGGACTTTTGGAACTGCTCTCCACATTAGCATGAAACTGGATTTTCTGCTGCGAATCTCATTTAAAAGGAACAACTCCAAGCCCTCATATTTCTTTAATCTAATGATTCAGTCGTAATCAAGAAGAGAAAAGGCCGCCTGTCTTTTGTTACTGGTATCCCCAAGTGCTGATTTAAATCTGTTTAACGGCGCTGTCGTGCTTTTAAAAACAGATGGTTTCGCAGTGATCGGGTTTGGTCTGTGTTGGAGATGTCCTCTAAAAGCCAGATCTTAACCTTGGATGCAACTGTTACCACTCAGCAATCAATCCCTCATCTCTTTCTGGCTTTCTTTCTTTTTCTCACTTTTTCTCCCAGGCCAATGTCTGAGCAGAATGAAACCACAGTTTTGAATTTTAGATGGCACGGGCTGTTTAGGATGGCCTCTGGCATTTGCCATGCCAATAGAGAGATCTGTTCTTCCTGTGCTGTCTGTAATCATAACCATCCATATCACTTATAGGGTGAATGTGACTGGAGGAGAAAGGAGGGAGAGGGACAGATCCACACAGATGTGAGCATGTGCATCTCAACATTTCATTTTCTTGAGTTAACCTACAAACACACATTAAGAATTTAAAACCAAAAAAACATTATAAAAAGCTAAAGTGTAATGCAAGGTTTGGGGAAATGTGACAGGCTTCTATTTTAATGAAATCAAAAATCAAATCAATCATTAAGTGTGCTTGCAAAAGCACACTTATTGTTCTTCTTAAGTTTTATTAAGTGTGCTTGCAAAAGCACACTTATTGTTCTTCTTAAGTTTTATTATTAAGTGTGCTTGCAAAAGCACACTTATTGTTCTTCTTAAGTGTTATTATTATTATTTTTCCCGGGTAGATTTTTTTGGCCAGCTCTAGCGACCAGACCGTTTGACGCAGAGACACCGTTCAAACTTTAAAATGTTCGGGCAGTACCGGTGCAAGTTGCTTGAGAGGATGAAGTCACAGATCCATGTCGTTCGGCCGCCATATTGGAGAGAACACAAAACCTTAAAAAAGTTTCACAGGTCACAAATTTTGTCCAAACCTCATGAAATTCCACGTACGCGATCCTTGGACCGAGCCTCACAAAAGCTACCAGAAGGATTTTTGATTTTCGGAAGCGTTTGCGCGCCACAGCGCAAACAAAATGTGCGTCAACGCCGCCAAAACAGGAAGTAGTTCAAATCTCAATATGTCTGTAACATTTATTAACCAAAATGTTTATATGAACTCTTTACTCCAATGTGAAGATGCCCAAGATAAAAAAAACATTGCAGAAACATGTCTATATTATGTTATTTTCACTTTAAAATGTCCAATTAAAACCTGTGTAAAATTAAAAAATGTCATTAGCCTTTACCAGTAGAGGGCAGCCTTTACGTTCAAACGTGTTTTTTAGACAGAATGTAAAGATAGCGGCAGCCATCTTTAGAAGCTAAGCTAACAGGCTATTGCTCCGTGGAAAAGTTTGAATAACAATGGCGGGATGTAGTTTTAATGTTAAAATGGCAAAATGGAATTTAAAAGAGCTTTTGAGAGAATCGGTGTTCCTTTAAGAGCCACAATACAGCGAAGAGCTGAGGAAGAGAAAGCAGCCCGGAGAAGAGGCGACACCCTCAGACTCTGCTGCGAGCCCGTGGAGGACTCAGTAACCTCGGCTGCCACCCAATCTTCGTATCGTATATGGACAGATTCCTGGATACATATTTTTAGAATCGTAAACTTCATCTTATTCACTATACAGTATGCGGTTTCGGACGCAAAACTGCAAATGGATTTTATATTCTGAATGCTTGAATCAACGCGAGCTCTCTGGAGAACGTGCATTTTCACATACAGGTAGGAATTATATGATTCAGATATATTTTAATCCCTTTCTTTTATTTCAGTGATATATGGCACGACAAGTTTAATTCCCTTTTTCATCAATGTAATACATTGTAAACGTATTAGTTTGTAAAGACGTCAGTTTCGCGTCCTCGGGTAGCAGTGATCGTTTGGCATCGGTATTTTAATTAATTACGAAATTTGTATTTTATTTTTAAATTGCTATCTTGTGTTTCTGGCGCATTCGCGGATTAATGACTCATTTGAGTCGTTTTCATTACAAAGTGTTGCAAATAAATGAGTCTTTTGAGTCGACTCTTTACAAAGCGAATGGGCCAAATGTTTTAAAGTGGTTCGCGAATCAGTTTGAATGAATTGTTCAGATCGCTTCAAACACGGAATCGTCCGAAGCTGTTTTACTCGTAACCTATGTAGAAACACGCAGAATATAACCAGTGTTGGGTGACGTGGAAATGTATTTACCAATCTTTTAACTAAAAGCAAAACTTCACACATGTACCCGCCATTACATACGCGCGACCGCCGACCTGTTCGTCGTCAGACACAGTTAAACGCGTGCAACCTCCAGAAACACTGTAGCACAGATTGAAGAAAATCCATCGATGATTGACGTCTGATTCGCTGTTTAATGTACTGTATGATGTAAGTGATTCTCACAAAACACACGTGACATGACAACGTAAGAAAACATGAGTTTTGTCTAAGTGTAAACTGTCAATGTCCTCAGACCATCTTAGGAGATTCCAACTTTATACATATACAAAACTGTTGTCAGTTTACTTGTCTGATATTTCAGCTACAAGCTACATTTTTCTGTATACTGTTGGTGTATGTTGCAGTTTTACACATACTGTAGAAGTGCCCTTCATAAGTATTGTTCTGTTTGTTGTGGAGTCAAGAAATGTCTAAACATTAAAAGATGAACATGAGACAAAAGTACAGAATCTGTCACATTATTTTTTTTAATGGGCACTGAGCTGTGTCCTGACTGTTTACACATGAAAAGCATAAAATATGTAGGATCAGTTTGATTCACTTATGTGCATTTGTGTACAATACACATAAGTCAGCATTTAATGCTGTTGTTCTTTGTTGTTAAAGCATGTATGTGTTGAAACATAAACAAAGGTTAATAAAATGTGACATTCTAAACTTCTGGCATACTGATATTTATCTTACCAATTTCTGGTCTCCACATCAAACAGAAAAAGCTTGTCTTTATTGTTCTGATACTTATGGAGGGCACTGCGTGTGTGTGTGTGCGCGCGTGTGTGTGTGCGTGTGTGTGTGCGTGTGTGTGCATATATCTAGATTTATTTTTTCATGAGTAACTAGTAACTCGCTACTTGAGTATTATTTTCATTGCATACTTTTTACTTCTACTTGAGTAATTATTTATTTAGTTACTTTTACTTTAACTTCAGTAAAGTTTTTGGCTACTCTTTCCACCTCTGTTAAAATCTTCATGAATCTAGGCTGAGTTTGCCACGTTGAAGCCTAAATAATCAGACAGATAGTAAGTTAATCGCCCATCGCTCACAGCCCAGCACCTGCACCACTGCATGCGTATCGCGCTGACAAACATACACCTGATTTTACTGCCCTGACGAAATCTAAAAGTATAATTTCTCTTATTAGAAGCTAGCCTAATGTTTGCCAGCTATTAAAATGGCGGTTGTAGTTTAAATAGAGGTCGTGAAATAATTAGCATTGACAAAAAACTGCATAAAACAATGTTATATTCCATATTATAAACTTTTGGTTATGTGTACTTAAGTGAGTAAATAAGTTAACCGCAAAAACTAAATGTGCGTCGACGCCGCCAAAACAGGAAGTAGTTTATCTCAGGAACGCTTTCACGCATTGAAACCAAACTTTGTACATGAACTTGGGACTCCAATGTGAGGATGCACAAACTAAATCGGCGGCACCAGAGCAAGCACACTTTTGCAGTTCGTCCCGAAATGCATTTTCTAGTTCTTATTATTATTCCCGGGTAGATTTTTTGTGTCAGCTCTAGCGACCAGACCGTTTGACGCAGAGACACCGTTCAAACTTTAAAATGTTCGGGCAGTACCGGTGTAAGTTGCTTGAGAAGATGAAGTCACAGATCCATGTCGTTCGGCCGCCATATTGGAGAGAACACAAAACCTTAAAAAAGTTTCACAGGTCACAAATTTTGTCCAAACTTTATGAAATTCCACGTACGCGATCCTTGGACCGAGCCTCACAAAAGTTACTAGAAGGATTTTTGATTTTCGGAAGCGTTTGCGCGCCACAGCCCAAACTAAATGTGTGTCAACGCCGCCAAAACAGGAAGTAGTTCAAATCTCAATATGTCTGTAACATTTACTAACCAAAATTTTTATATGAACTCTTTACTCCAATGTGAAGATGCCCAAGATAAAAAAACATTGCAGTAACATGTCTCTATTATGTTATTTTCACTTTAAAATGTCCAATTAAAACCTGTGTAAAAATAAAAAATGTCATTAGCCTTTACCAGTCGAGGGCAGCCTTTACGTTCAAACGTGTTTTTTAGACAGAATGTAAAGATAGCGGCAGCCATCTTTAGAAGCTAAGCTAACAAGCTATTGCTCCGTGGAAAAGTTTGAATAACAATGGCGGGATGTAGTTTTAATGTTAAAATGGCAAAATGGAATTTAAAAGAGCTTTTCAGAGAATCGGTGTTCCTTTAAGAGCCACAATACAGCGAAGAGCTGAGGAAGAGAAAGCAGAGAAGCCCGGAGAAGAGGCGACACCCTCAGACTCTGCTGCGAGCCCGTGGAGGACTCAGTAACCTCGGCTGCCACCCAATCTTCGTATCGTATATGGACAGATTCCTGGATACATATTTTTAGAATCGTAAACTTCATCTTATTCACTATACAATATGCGGTTTCGGACGCAAAACTGCAAATGGATTTTATATTCTGAATGCTTGAATCAACGCGAGCTCTCTGGAGAACGTGCATTTTCACATACAGGTAGGAATTATATGATTCAGACATATTTTAATCCCTTTCTTTTATTTCAGTGATATATGGCACGACAAGTTTAATTCCCTTTTTCATCAATGTAATACATTGTAAACGTATTAGTTTGTAAAGACGTCAGTTTCGCGTCCTCGCGTAGCAGTGATCGTTTGGCATCGGTATTTTAATTAATTACGAAATTTGTATTTTATTTTTAAATTGCTATCTTGTGTTTCTGGCGCATTCTCGGATTAATGACTCATTTGAGTCGTTTTCATTACAAAGTGTTGCAAATAAATGAGTCTTTTGAGTCGACTCTTTACAAAGCGAATGGGCCAAATGTTTTAAAGTGGTTCGCGAATCAGTTTGAATGAATTGTTCAGATCGCTTCAAACACGGAATCGTCCGAAGCTGTTTTACTCGTAACCTATGTAGAAACACGCAGAATGTAACCAGTGTTGGGTGACGTGGAAATTAATTTACCAATCTTTTAACTAAAAGCAAAACTTCACACATGTACCCGCCATTACATACGCGCGACCGCCGACCTGTTCGTCGTCAGACACAGTTAAACGCGTGCAACCTCCAGAAACACTGTAGCACAGATTGAAGAAAATCCATGATCCATGAATTCGATGATTGACGTCTGATTCGCTGTTTAATGTACTGTATGATGTAAGTGATTCTCACAAAACACACGTGACATGACAACGTAAGAAAACATGAGTTTTGTTATAGTGTAAACTGTCAATGTCCTCAGACCATCTTAGGAGATTCCAACTTTATACATATACAAAACTGTTGTCAGTTTACTTGTCTGATATTTCAGCTACAAGCTACATCAACATTGAGACTAAAGTTAATTTGTTAATTTGAAATGCTTGTCTATTCTGTGCTTGTATTCTTTTTCTGTACTGTTGGTGTATGTTGCAGTTTTACACATACTGTAGAAGTGCCCTTCATAAGTGTTTGTTGTGGAGTCAAGAAATGTCTAAACATTAAAAGATGAACATGAGACAAAAGTACAGAATCTGTCACATTATTTTTTTTAATGGGCACTGAGCTGTGTCCTGACTGTTTACACATGAAAAGCATAAAATATGTAGGATCAGTTTGATTCACTTATGTGCATTTGTGTACAATACACATAAGTCAGCATTTAATGCTGTTGTTCTTTGTTGTTAAAGCATGTATGTGTTGAAACATAAACAAAGGTTAATAAAATGTGACATTCTAAACTTCTGGCATACTGATATTTATCTTACCAATTTCTGGTCTCCACATCAAACAGAAAAAGCTTGTCTTTATTGTTCTGATACTTATGGAGGGCACTGCGTGTGTGTGTGCGCGTGTGTGTGTGCGCGTGTGTGTGTGTGTGTGTGTGCGTGTGTGTGTGTGCATATATCTATATCTTATTTTTTCATGAGTAACTAGTAACTCGCTACTTGAGTATTATTTTCATTGCATACTTTTTACTTCTACTTGAGTAATTATTTATTTAGTTACTTTTACTTTAACTTCAGTAAAGTTTTTGGCTACTCTTTCCACCTCTGTTAAACTCTTCATGAATCTAGGCTGAGTTTGCCACGTTGAAGCCTAAATAATCAGACAGATAGTAAGTTAATCGCCCATCGCTCACAGCCCAGCACCTGCACCACTGCATGCGTATCGCGCTGACAAACATACACCTGATTTTACTGCCCTGACGAAATCTAAAAGTATAATTTCTCTTATTAGAAGCTAGCCTAATGTTTGCCAGCTATTAAAATGGCGGTTGTAGTTTAAATAGAGGTCGTGAAATAATTAGCATTGACAAAAAACTGCATAAAACAATGTTATATTCCATATTATAAACTTTTGGTTATGTGTACTTAAGTGAGTAAATAAGTTAACCGCAAAAACTAAATGTGCGTTGACGCCGCCAAAACAGGAAGTAGTTTATCTCAGGAACGCTTTCACGTATTGAAACCAAACTTTGTACATGAACTTGGGACTCCAATGTGAGGATGCACAAACTAAATCGGCGGCACCAGAGCAAGCACACTTTTGCAGTTCGTCCCGAAATGCATTTTCTAGTTATTATTATTTTTATTATTTTTCCCGGGTAGATTTTTTTGGCCAGCTCTAGCGACCAGACCGTTTGACGCAGAGACACCGTTCAAACTTTAAAATGTTCGGGCAGTACCGGTGTAAGTTGCTTGAGAAGATGAAGTCACAGATCCATGTCGTTCGGCCACCATATTGGATAGAACACAAAACCTTTAAAAAGTTTCACAGGTCACAAATTTTGTCCAAACTTCAAGAAATTCCACGTACACGATCCTTGGACCAAGCCTCACAAAAGTTACTAGAAGGATTTTTGATTTTCGGAAGCATTTGCCCAAAACAGGTCAAAATATACCTATGGCGTAGTCCCCAAACAGGAAGTAGTTCATATCTCAGATTGTCTGTAACATATCTTTATAATTTTTTTAATATGAACTCGGAACTCCAATGTGAACATGGCCAAGATAAAAAAACATTGCAGTAACATGTCTATATTATGTTATTTTCACTTTAAAATGTCCAATAAAATCCTATGTAAAAATAAAAATGTCATATAGCTTTTACCACTAGAGGGCAGCCCAAGCGTGTTTAATTGCCTTGCCTTCACACGTGACTAGACCGAAACTTAGTCCGTGCCTATTGAAAACTATATATACTGAGGATTATTTGATACTAAATCCAATGGAATATTAATATTTCTCATATACATTTGTGTACAAAACTGCAAATGGATGTTATATTCTGAAGGCGTGAATCAACGCGAGCTCTCTGGAGAACGTGCAGTACAGGTAGGAATGTTTCGGGGATTCAGACGTAAAACCCTTTCTTTTATTTCAGTAATATATAACATGACAAGTTTAATTCCGTTTTTCATCAATGTAATACATTGTAAACGTATTAGTTTGTAAAGACGTCAATTTCGCGTCCTCGCGTAGCAGTGATCGTTTGGCATCGGCTCTATAACAGCTGCATGGTTTAAATGATTGTGAATTGACGCGAAAAAGTGTCACTTTACCTTAAATCATGCATGTTATGCCAAGTGTATTTAACGTAAACAGTCATGACTTTGAGAAATGTATGAGACATTAAAACACAGCTTGCCACAGCTAGAAGACTGCGTATATTTACATAATCTTCAGATAAGAAAGTTATATATCATCCAGTGGCGAACCGTGAGTACTTCAGCTGGGCCTTCAAAATATGCAATGAAGTGCAAATGCCTCTCCATGCGCAATTACGCATGGCGCAATAAATGAAAGTCGCAAATTTAATGGATAGGTTCTACTTACTACACCGCCTTAATTCTTAAAAACAGGAAAATGGAGACAAGTGAGCATGGGGGAAAAACACCAAAATAAATTGAGAGTAGTTTGTTTTTCATAAATTTTAAAATTCAGAATATAATACTAGGCTATTCGTATTTCGTTAAATCATACAGTGAACGTGTAAAAATTCTGAGCACGCAAAGTTAAATTACAGAATAGGCATCGTTTGCCTTTAAATGCAGTTTTAAAGTTTAAAATTACTTTAATCTAACTGATAAACACAAATACAGACTCTGCTGCTCTGTAAATTTGCATTTAATTTTTGTTTTTTGTAAATATATATTTAGCCGTAGGATAGCTTGTTAGTCTTTTTTCATAAGGGGAAATATAGCACCCTGCGTTCTCAGTGCACCTCCTTGTGGCTTATAACTGTTATATTTTGCGGGCTCGCAAAATCCCTAGCCCGAGCCCCGGTGAATGTTTTTGCATTCTCTGAGATTTAGTTAGGTAATTATATTGTATGTAATTCGGCGTCGCCTGCAGTCATTACTATCCTCAAGTAAAACTGTCAGGAAGTGAAAGTATAATTAAACCCATTATTTTTCTCGTGTTCACGTCTGATATGCGCAGCGCAGCTGCACGCGCATCTCTCGGCTGTGCTCTTCACGAGTACCCGCTTAAGTAATTTTGTTTTTACCTCAGCCCTATCAAACTAGCCACAACGTCAATCACGTTTTCTGCCATTTACCTCAACCACTCTCACCGCAGAGATTCGGGCCATTAGATGGTCTATGATTAGGACTTCTTCTTCTTTGATGTTTTACGGCAGCTCGCATCCAGCTTGTTGCATGATTAGGACTTCATGAAGGCTTACAATGCTTTGTTTTTTACCCGCCCACTTGAAATCAAAGCGTGATTGGTCGATTTGCCCGTCACTCTCCACACCAAAACACATAGCTTGGCCTTCCTTGGGATTCTTGAAGTCCTAACCAATGAATGAGCCAGTTTACCGGGCCTTAATAGAGACAGACGATTCTGATTGGATATGAACCTGACAGTAAGCTTAACGTTAGAACATAGATGAGAGAAAATATATTACATGTATTAAATTAAATTAAATATAAATTTAAACATGTAAAAACATATTTTTATTGAATACTTTATTATTTATTAGTATTATTATAAAAAATATTTTTATTAATTTTTTTAGGCCTTCTCTGAAGGCGTAGAAGGCCCTGAAGGTTCCCCACTGATATCATCGTATGCTTAACTAACGGGAACACGATCGATTGCATTATGCTGTCAATCATTATGCTGTCAATCACTCAGCTAAGCATTGATTTCACATGGAAAGCAAGAGGACAGGGTCGCAATCTTGATGCGCGTGCATATGTTGTTGCATGAGATGCAGAGCGCGAGTCACCCCTTCACGTGTATTCGCGCTTTGGTCTGCCCACGTCAAGATGCAGAGACCACGGACTCTATGGCTGTTTTAACTTTATTTATTGTATTTCCAGCTTACAACAACTCCTCTTCCGACAGTTGTTGTCTGATATGTCGGCTCAACGATCACAATGACATTAGATGTCTTAATAAAGGAAACGATTTTTGTGAACTAGATAAAAGATCCTGGCGTTTCTCCGAAGTTCAAAGCAGACAAAGGCTCAAATATTATGCGAGTCATCGTTCTCACACAAGAATGCAATTTAAACGTGTAAGTTAATCGCCCATCGCTCACAGCCCAGCACCTGCACCACTGCATGCGTATCGCGCTGACAAACATACACGTGATTTTACTGCCCTGATGAAATCTAAAAGTATAATTTCTCTTATTAGAAGCTAGCTTAATGTTTGCCAGTTATTAAGATGCCGGTTGTAGTTTAAATAGAGGTCGTGAAATAATTAGCATTGCCAAAAAGTGCATAAAACAATGTTATGTTCCATATTATAAACTTTTGGTTATGTGTACTTAAGTGAGTAAATAAGTTAAATTCTCAATGAGTGTGATATGGCTCTTATTTACCCCTTTACCCCTTTACCCCTTACAATGCACTTATGTTGTTATGCAGTTTTAAAATACAAAATACGAACGTCTGGATGTAGATAAAGCCTACTTGGTCATATTACAATGCACAAGTTTTGTTGTATGCAGTTTGAAAATACATGTTTGTAGAAAAAGTATATTGTACAATGCACTGATTTTGTTGTTATGCAGTTTCAAAATACAACAATATGTTTAAATGTATATGTAGTCATCATCACTGATATATCTCTGGCCCTCATGACAAACTAATTGAATAGCCCTGTCGTAGACGCTCAACACACAATCATATTCATAAATAGTAAAGAAATGAAATGATATTAGGCTATCAGTGCTGCTGTCGCTCTTTCCTATCGCTTATTTTAAAAATGAGCTTATGATCAATAAAATGCAGCTTACATCTGCTGCTTTTGGTGACGTGAACTCTGGCCTACTTTAAAGGTGCAGTGTGTAATTTTTAGAAGGATCTCTTGACAGAAATGCAAAATAATATACAAAACTATATTATCAGGGGTGTATAAACACCTTTCATAATTAACCGTTATGTTTTTATTACTTTAGAATGAGACGTTTTTATCTACATGCAAAATAATATACAAACTATATTATCAGGGGTGTATAAAGACCTTATATAATGAACCGTTATGTTTTCATTACTTTAGAATGAGATGTTTTTATCTACATACACAGAGGGTCCCCTTACATGGAAGTTGCCATTTTGTGCCACCATGTTTCTACAATCTTAAAGGAATAGTCTACTCATTTTCAATACCAAAACATGTTACTACCTCAACCAAGAACTGCCGACACACCCCTCCACCATCTGTGCGCGTGCACGCAAGCGCTGGAGCGTGCTGCGATGCTTCGATAGCATTTAGCTTAGCCCCATTCATTCAATTGTACCACTCAGAGATAAAGTTAGAAGTGACTAAACACATCAACGTTTTTCCTATTTAAGACGAGTAGTTATACGAGCAAGTTTGGTGGTACAAAATAAAACATAGCGCTTTTCTAAGCGGACTTAAAACAGGAACTATATTTTATAGCGTAATAGCACTTTTGGGAGTACTTCGACTCGGCGCAGTAACACCCTCCCTCTCCCATTATGAGAGTGAGAAGGGGAGCGGACTTTTCAGGCGAGTCGAAGTACTCCCAAAGGTGCTATTCACAAATCACGTTAATGACCGCACCAGAGCAAGCACACTTTTGCGGTTCCTCCGGAAGTGCATTTTCTAGTTTTAAATATGCTGTTTTGATGTTATTTTTAAGATTTTGTTTGTCACACACTGATATAAATGTACAATTTATACAACAAAAAACATAACAAAAAAATACTAAAACTGCTTATTTATTCATCACTTTGGCTAGTGGCTAAATTGTTCTCTGAAACAAATATCTTGTCAAAAATAAAATTATTTTTGTTTATTAAAGACGAGGGGAGATGGTGAGCATGAATCACAACAGTGCGGAGGGGTTTGGCAGCCAGGCAAGAATTCAAGGGTCCGTAGCTAACATAGTATACATTAATTTTACACAGTAATGCTCAGTGTAATAGTTGATATGCATTAGTTATGATATATGAACGAAGGTAATTTACTTGTCATTTATTTCCCTTGTTATCATAAATAAACTACTGTAAAAGGACTCACTGTAGTGGTTGCTGGAAGTGGACACTTGACTCTTTAAAATGACATCACATCTGGGAGGGTTGGCCTTGCCAACTTATTTTGTCTTTTCAAATGATTGTCATTTTAACGAGCACATTTTATGAAAGAAACAAAAGCTAAGAATAAGATGTATTAAGTAAAAAATATTGTTGACAATGTCATACAATAAAAATTTGTGTTTTTTTATTCTTTGCAAGATTTTGTTACTACCGCAACACTTAATTTTTAAAAGAAAAAAATTAATTTTACAACTTTTTTCTGGGTCTCAGGAGGCTATACCGAAAGATGCGTTTCGTCCACAAAAGCCATTTGTTTATGTTGTTGCTGCTGCTGAAACCGTTTGCTGAAAGTTATAAAAGTACAATAATGCTTAAAGTAAAATAGTTAAAGCAATATAAAGGAATATTAAAAGTACAAAACAAGTTATTGTGCAAAATAAAGTATAAAATAGAACTAAAATACAAACTAAAGAAAATACTTGAATACAACATTTGTATGATTTTGATGATCAAGGCCGAAACCACAACATGTGATTAAATGTAATAAAACAAAATGTTGAAATGTAATGTAACCTAAAAATGTGCTAAATTTGTCATCTAAAAATATTATTTAGCTACCAAGTCTCACGAAATTTCGTGATATAGTCACGTAACTTTTGATTCTTTTTTCGTGATATTGTCACGAATTTCTGCGTTTTTTTTTCATGATCGTATCACGAATTTCTGTTTACGTGTCACTTTCACGTAATAGTTACTTAACTGCTTTTTCCTATTTTCAAACAATTATCGCTTTGGTTTAGGGTTAGATTTGGTGTTTGCGTTAGGATGTCACTTTAACTATTGGTTTATACAAATTTTTCAGATTTTTAAAAATATTTTCTGATTTTTAAACTATTGTCGCCTGACATTAGGGTTATAGTTGGGTTTGGGTAAGGATGTAATTTTATGTAAATCTAACCCTAAACCGAAGCAAAAATGGTAAGAAAATAGGACAAAACAGTTGAGTAACAAATACGTGACAGTGACATGTAAACAGAAATTCGTGACACAATCACAAAAAAATGCGGAAATTTGTGACAATATCACAAAAAATTAATCAAAAAAGTTACGAGACTATATCATAATATTTAGTGAGACTGGCTATTTAACATGAATGACCCTCTTAAATTACACCAACAAAAGTCATTTTAAAGGGTCAAATAAAGTAGAAATGTACGTATAAGTAACAACTGCATGTAATCACTTTCACACTGAACCGATAAAAAGCCCTACCAGTAATAAAATAATTGGTGTGGGGTGTCTTTCTCAATGTCTATGAAAGTTATGGCCATGGTCATGAGAGGAACATTCAACAATCTTTAACAAACACTGTTGATGTCGTCTTCTTTCAGTACTTCCAGTGTAACGAATGCAGGCATGTGGGTTTATAGGTGGTGTGTGTACATAATATACAGGACAGAAAACTTACTTCCATTGTTACCTCCAGATGTTCCCAAAAACCACCCACAGAGAAAAGTACTGTATGGAGAGGGCAATTGAACCGTGCAGTAAAAGTGTTAACTAGTTAGCCTTTGCTTGGGCTATGAGGTGATAAACACACAAAAACACAACTTTACATTCCTGTTAAAGCTGTTTGCAGTACTGTGTAGTAACAAAGCGTTTCTTTCAATGTGCAGATAAATGTATGTAAATATAAAGAAAAAATTCACCCCAAAATCAAGTTTTTACTTGTTTCAAAAGATAATGTTTTGATCAATTGAAACACTGCTTTACAATGAAAGTAGATCAGGGGCCTGGGGTTAGCCCTATAAACCATATGGTCATTTTTTTGTGGGGGAAACTAAACTTCACATAAAAATCTTGCATTACAGCCTTGGTCAATTCCTTTTTGTTTAATAGAAAAGCATTATGGGCAAAAAAGCCAATGGGTTTCAGAAAACACAAGGCTACAAAATTATTACTTAATTTTATTTAGTTTTTTCCTGGATATTATATAGAGTTCAGTTTGTTTGTTTTTACATATCATAATCAATTTAATAATTGTTACAATTTTTTTACTTTTAAATATGTAATCAACCAAACAAATCTTTGCTTGTGTCTTTGTCCGTATTTACATTTTACATTTCCATTTGGCAGACCCTTTAATCCAAAGCAACTTACCTTTAAAGTTTATATTTTATCATTATGTGTGTTCGCCGGGATCAAACCTATGGCATTTGTGCTGGTAATGCAATACTCTGCCAGCTGAGCTATATAGTTTGCATTTCATCTGTAATTCATGCTAAGTGCTAGTTTGGTCTTTAAAAGGTTTTGTTTCTAACGATTTAGACTTAATGCAATTGTGTCATTATGTGTACAATAGCCCAATTCAGTTGGAAAGCAGAACTGTATGCTTGTCTGCTCTTCTCCCGCTACTTTTCTCTCTCTAATGCCGTTTATATGCATATTTCACCTCTATTGTTTAGATTCCTGAATGTAATGGTGCAGTGAGAGATAATTAGGGATGTATGTATTTCTGCTTGACTGTGTCGGCTTGTCCAAAACACGTCTTTTATCATGTTAGTGAAGGCGCTCTTCCGTTGAGTAGCTGAACATTCCACTTTAATGAAATACTCTTCATCCTTTCAGGAGATATTAAAGTTTATGGTCATACCGTAATAATCCATGAGAAAGAATGTGGGTACATTTAAAGAGACTCTTTTGGCAACAGTGTCTATGAAGCCTGTACGTATAGCGCATTATATAATGCATTAAATTGCATGATTAACAAAAATGATTTTACATAATAATGCATTTATGCGCTTAAAAATCATACTTTTCTATGTATTATGAAGGCAATATGAATACTTTATAATGTATCATATACAGCTTGCATACTATTTCCACACAGTGGGTCTGTTTGTCTGGTGTGTACATCTCCATTTATGCACACATGTATTTTATAGCATAACAGGTCCAGAAACGTCGTCTAATCCATCATTACTTCCAAGTCCAAAAACAGACTGGCCTATTGGAAGGCCTCACACAACTGATTTGTAGCAGTATTATTTCAAACATAAATCACTTGTGGCAAGAAGCGAGCTGTAGACGGGGTTTATAATTTGTAACGTTCAGCATTTTTCCCGTGGTTTTTAAAAGCATTGGGCTTTCACTTGTATATCTTCGCCTGGCCAGCAATATCCCCTACATAATTTAAAAACAACAGTGTCTTAGAGCCGGCGGGCAGACGGGATCAGCAAGTCAAACAAAGCCTTGAGCCCCCCGTTGCCCTCTCGAACCTGGTCTTATTCAAACAGCCATTAGCATTTCCGTAGTGGTAATGACTGGAGCTGAGAAAACATTACGGAAAAACTCATGCCTCACTTCCCACAAACTCATCTAGATACAGCACACACACATACAACACAACTATCTACACTGTCAGAAAAAATGTCACAAAATGGTCCCCGGGGTGGTACCCTTTTAAAAAGTACATTATTGCACCTCATATTACCTCATATGTACTTTATATTAATACCTCAGAGGTACAGGCACCAAATATATACCTAAGTGGTACATTGATTTTTATACAGTGATTTTCATTCCTCGTTTATCCTTTTTACACATTTTTAACTGTTTTTATTAAAATTACATTTATTTGTTTTCTGAATTGTTGTTTTAAAATTCTCGTGTTTTTTATTATGCTTTTATTGTGTGTCTCTTATTTCTCTCTCTCTCTTTTTATATTATAATATATATATATATTGTTTCCTCATTTCTATAAAGCACTTTGAATGACCTCTGTGGATGAAATGTGCTATACAAATAAACTTGCCTTGCCTTGCCTACACACTAGGACCTTTTTACTGTCAGCTAGGGAACATGTTTGTATATACATGTAATTATATACATGTTCTGGCACATATTAATAATTTCTCTACAAATATTAGAGTGAATTATAGCATTATATAGTCTTAACAATTTTTTTATTGGATTTTTCTTTTAAAATTCCTCTAGGAAAACATTTTAGCCATTTTAACCTCTAAATAAGTCACTTTAGATAGAGTCTGCTAAATAAATGAAGGTCAATTGAAAAGTTACCTATGGAGATATTGTTAAAAGGTTGTAGATCCAGCTGAGATTTAAAGGTTTAACATTGCAGGTACATTTACATTTAAACATTTAACAAATGTTTTTTTTATCTACCTAAACTTTCAAAAGTGAGGAAAACAATAAAGCAATTCGTATAAGGCTTGCAATAATGTGACAAAATGCTGTACAAAGTTGCAAAACAACAAAATAAAAATAATAAACAACAGTAATAATATAAAAGTTTTACATAAAACGCATACAAACACATATTCTGTCTGCTGCTGTTCTCATGGTCACAGGCCAGACAGTAAACAGTATTCTTGGTGTTACAGTCATCCATTTCTTTAAAAGGAAGAGGATATTACAATTTGATTTCGAAACGGAGGTAGCAAATCTATTCAATAGATTTTCCTGAGAAACTTTCATGTTGAATGTCTAAGGCGTATCCGCCCTAATTACCCTCCTACATACTTTAACAATTATATTTTACATTGAAAGATTTTAGATCTGTTGTGGCACAAATCCAGCATATCTTTCAAGACCAGAAGTGCTGCAGTTTACAAAACAGGCAACAGGTGTCAGTACTAAGAAGTCGCAAACCCACAACAGGGCTGTCTCTTACAGTCTCTTTACAGGTTGAATGATAAAATGTTTATGTGTGGGTCCCCACAGGTCCAGTAAGTAGGTGTTATCAAGAGTGCCTATACCACATTACCCAAAACAATGCACAGTCCTGCTTAGGCAAAGGTATATTTCTTATGTGTCAACCCTGGTGTTGATTTTAATGAGCATTTATTATTTATTAAGTACATATTTCTTATTAACTATATCCAACCCACAATGTGGGATCTTTTTATGTCAAACCCTTAATTCATTATTTAATTAATTCAATTTCACTTTGTTTATATGAATAATCCATTTATGTAGGTAAACTATTTTATTTAGCTAAACTAGATCTGGACCTAAATATTTTTGAATTTTTTAGTTTAAAAACCTGGAGCATTTTTTTCTTGAGCCAAATATCAAAGCTTCTTAAAACTATAATCTTGGCTATAATTTATAACATTAACTTCACAGATCCAGGAACAGACAACAATGTTGAATTGCTTGTGAAGGTCTTGACAGAAGGCCGTTACACCTCTAAATACACATTTTCTTAATCAACTTTTCTATCAGCCATTTGTTCTTGAGCTATCTTCAGATGTCACCTTTCAATTATTACAGTGTCTGTTTTCACACGTGGACTTGCAGAGATGATTGATGTCCATTAGATTGTGAGAAACTAATTAGGATGTCACAACTATGTGTCTGGGTGTAGTGATTCTGGGAAAGAGGAGTATTTTAGTTAAGCTTTTATCTCTTATTAAAGTAGAGGAGTCAGGCTTTGTTCGAAACCATTACTTTGAAGTTGCCTACAAAGCAAAGTGATTTATATGAAAACATAAAAAAACATTAATTTTAAAAAGTATAAAAAGCGAGTAAAAAACACTGTCCAATAGCAACATCAATGATAAAGTTTCAAATTCCCCTTTTGCATAAAATTGGTTTCTAAATGTTTGGAAAAAGACATCTTGAACATGTTTAAATGCTTAACTTTTGATATAGGAAGCTTAGTGATGGTTATGCAGACAGCCATTTCACATTGACATTTTGTAAAGACTGAATGAAACATTGCGTGGACATATGTTCAAAGTAATCAATTGGAACATGAGTACTCAACTAATGGGTCATATGTACATGTTTCATGAAACGTAATACTGTCCCAAGGGTTTTATGGCTTGAGTATATGAATGAAATGGAGTGTGTTAATGGTGTGAGATGCATGTGGGTGAAAGAAAGAGAGAAAGGGAGATATGTGTTAGTGATATATATACTCAAGAAGTATAACTGCATCAAGGGAAGGACCATAGAGTGGACAGATGGTGCATTCACTCACACACACACACACACACACACACACACACACACACACACACACACACACACACACACACACACACACACACACAGCGCATGCTCCAGTGACAGACAGGTCTAGGGCTACAGATGGTGACATCACAGTAGGGGTGTGAATGACAGAAGCTTGGCAAAAAAAAGAAAGAGAAAGAGGAGTGTGGTTTGTAGATCATGCTCATATTCAAATAATTTTCTTTTTACATATATTTGTTTATACAAAATAAATTTTGACAGTAAACCAGCCAAAGTCAATGTTTTTGCATTACAATAAAAATATCTACACAAATGAGCAAATGGCTATTTTAAAGACAGCATAAATTCTCTTTTCATGCAAAACATTTCATGAAATAAGTTTGTTTCAAATAAATATATTGTTAAAAAAATAAGAAATAGGACACTTTCACTCTGGACCCTTACTGTAAAAGGTGAAGTTAGTTTTGAACAATCCAGCATTATTCCTAGTTCAGTTGGAGCGGCTTTGCTAGTAATGCAAAAGGTTGTGGGTTTGATTTCTAGGTATCACACTTACTGATAAAATGTATATATTGAAAGCACTGTAAGTCTCTTTGAATTTTGGATAAAAGCGTCTGCCAAATTCATAAAATGTAAATGTAAAATATTTGTTTGTATATAATGCCAATACTTTTGGGAGCCACTGCATACACCCGTTGATCATAACTGAACTAAGCTGACTTGGAGGTATCAAACCAGAATTGGATGTCTTACAGTTTTTTAAAGACGCAAGGACACATTTCTCAATACTTAGGTCACTTTTGCAAAACTCTTCACACAGTTCTCCTAACCAACTTTCAGCTTGGCAAAGCAGTTCATTTTACATTCAAAATGCACTACAACTACCAAAACACTTTATTCAGGTCTCAAATCAACTCATTCTTCCATTAACACTAGCAAAGGTTGACAGCCGACAAACACACTTTGTAACCCACAAAACATGACCTAAAAAACACTAACAACATGTAGCATTATACAATGTTTTCTTGTGTAAAACAAGGACACATCTCTGTTTATAATTCACTGTAATATAGACCAGTTCAAAAGATGTAAACAACACTGGTCCAGAAGCACTTCCTGTTTCCGTTTTAGATAAACGTTGGGATAAAATAAACCAACAGAACATATAAACCTGAATTAACTGAAGTTAAACAAACATCTTAAAGATAATAATATATGTAAAATAAAAAAATAACTGTCACAAACTGTAACAGGAAATGTTTCTGGACCAGTGTTGTTTACATCATTTGAACTGGTCTATATGTTACTGGAATGAATCAGACATGATGCAGAATTCGTCAATATTTGATGTTGTTTATTTTTTTTTTCACTGCATAATTCCAAAATTTGTATACACACCATCCACTGATACAGATACAATAGTAATGCTAATCTACTCAGCTGTGGACAGCTATGGCTGGTCCAATTGTTTTTATAGCATTTAATTTTAGGATTTAAAATATATTTCATTAAAATATTACTGTTGAAATGTAGCAAATTACTGTCTTTTTCAGTTTTGTATTATATTATTGTTTTGAACAAAAGTTTAAAGTTTACTGTTTTGAAAACAGTATAGCATGTGCAAATTGGCCTGTACGTACAAAGAGTTTTGGCAGTTGTTGTGTCTGAGTGAGAAAAGAATTCATAAAATTTGAGAGATATAGTCATTGAATGCATTTTGTGCCAAAGCAATGATAATTGATCCTCAGTTTAGCCCACATAGACTTCTGTTGTGCTCACTGTGTGAAGAGTTTTGCAAAAGTGACCTAAGTATTGAGAAATATGTCCTAGCGTCTGTAAAAAAACTGTAACGGATCTGTGTCATGTGCATGCAGATTTGCATGTTCTTCACAATATTGTGTGTTATTGACTGTGTTCTGTCTTCACTGTCAGTTCTCAGGTCCTTTCTGTTGTATGACTTCCTTTAAACTATAAAGGCTGAGTTATTTTAGTACACACTGACCTTCCTGATTCACACACACTTCTTGACCCTTCTAACACAGGCTGACGTAAGCGCTTTTGGGGATTTTCTCTGTCATAACACTTTAAGAATACAATCACGATACACACCAACTCCAAATTAATTGAATTAATCTGTATTAATTATGTAACTCAAAAAAATATTAATAATGCTCATGTTGCAAACCCTAAAATGACCCTAAAACTTGATGCACAATATGATAATGTTGACAGTTTTTAGAGCAGGCAGTGTGATACCCATCGGCTGTGTCTTTGTGATTATGCAAACCAGTTTTGGATACTGTGTTTGGTGATAGCTGGTTGCTCACGGCTTTCGCATAAACTCTTGCTGGGGTGGACACTGCTGCAAGATGGGTGGGGAGGATGTACACAACGTGTGTGTCTTTTTGTGCTGGATGGACAGTTTGTTTGAATTCTTTTTCCCACAGCCTTCTAAATCTGTGGCTATTGTTCTGCATGAGTGTGTGCGATTGAGCTGTCGTCTCAGGTGATGTCACTTATTGGAGAGAGGTGTTGCATTCATGTATCAGTTGTTATTTACACTGTGCGTTTTAATTAATTTCCACCATGTGGCACCTCTGTCTATCTCTTCATCCGTCTCTTTTTTACTTGATATTTTTGTCTTCCTGGCATGTGTCCAGTAATTAAATAGGCACATGGAACATTTGATGGTCATAGAGAATGACACAAGTCTCTCTCACTTCCTGTCATTTTACTCTCTTCTCTTTAATGCGTCTTACGAGAGATTCCCACCATAAGACACAAAAAGAAGCTGTAAACAAAGACCAGAAAAAACAATAGATTCAGAGCATTAGTGTGCGTACGTGCGTGTGTGTGTGTGTGTGGCTACATGGTGAAGAAAGCTTCAGTCTAGCACATACATATAACTTCTTGAAGTTCTCAGGTTCTTCATTTTAAAGGAATAGTCAATTTTCTTAAAAAAAAATCCAGATAATTTACTCACCATGTCATCCAAAATGTTGATGTCTTTATTTGTTCAGTCGAGAAGAAATTATGTTTTTTGAGGAAAACATTACAGGATTTTTCTAATTTTAATGGACTTTAATGGACCCCAACACTTAACATTTAACTCAACACTTAACAGATTTAATGCAGTTTCAAAGGACTTTAAACGATCCCAAAAGAAGCATAAGTGTCTTATCTAGCGAAACGATTGTCATTTTAAACAAGAAAAATTAAAAATATGCATTTTAAACCACAACTTCTCATCTATCTCCAATCCTATGATGCGTCAGCGCGACCTTACGCAATGCGTCATGACCTCAAGAGGTCACGGATGATGCATGCGAAACTACGCCCCAGTTTTTACAAGTGTGGAGAAAGAGGACCTTTCCGACTTTGTTGTATATGGTATGATACTAATTAATGTCTTCGTGTCAGTTTATTGTTTAAAATGGTCTGCAAATGTGCATTTCATATATGAAACACGTTACCTTTCTACAGCACTACGCAATTACGTGAGGTCGTGCTGACGCGTCACAGGACCAGAGATAGACGAGAAGTTGTGGTTTAAAAGTGCATATTTTTTATTTTTCTTGTCAAAAATGAGCCATAAGTCATAAATTGTTTCACTATAGATAAGACGCTTATGCCTCGTTTGGGATCATTTAGAGTCTTTCAAAACTCCTTTCAAAAAAACTGTTAAGTGTTGAGTTAAGTGTTGGGGTCCATTAAAGTCAATTAAAATGAGAAAAATCCTAGAATGTTTTCCTCAAAAAATATAATTTCTTCTTGACTGAACACAGAAAGACATCAACATTTTGGATGACATGGTGGTGAGTAAATTATCTGGAAGAAAATTGACTAATCCTTTAACATTTAAAGTGGTGAATAATACGGGTAGATGCATTACATTATGGTTTAAACTTCAAGCATAGAGTTTTTATATTTTGTAATCGAATGCTTTTATTTATACTCATTTGTATCAAGTAATATTTGGTTCTTCTTGTTTTATGGGCTGGATGTCACCTATACATCTTATATGTTTTAGATGTCTGGAAGTTGCTTTATAAAACATTTGCTTATCTGCTAAACATATCTAAAACAATCTTAGGCTATGTCCACACGAAGCCGGTGCATCCCCTATCCGATCATTTTTTTTCCTTGCTCTAAAAAAAATAATCCGTACACACGAAACCACTGGTCACCACAATTGCATAGAAGCAATAGATTTTGCTGAAAATAAAGCTAGTAGGCTTTAGTAGCTTCTGTAGCATGAACACAATCACGTAGTCCACCGTTATTGTTGCTGCTGTTACGTGTGACGCTTCCGACACGTGATGTGATGACGTTTTCGCTTCACAAAATATACGGATTGGCTGTACAGACGAAACCGCAAGGGTGTCGGTTTCAGATTTATCCACTTTAGGACCCGGTTTCAAAAAATAGCGGATTCAGTCTCCCAAAACGCTGGATCCGTGTGGATGTAACGCCAATACGATAACAAATTTATACGTATGCAGTGATACGCGTCTCCGTGTGGACAGCCCCTTAGTGCATTTATTAAATTATGTTATTTGCTATAATAAATGCTCTAAAAGCATGTTGTTTGACTACTGTTAACTGTTTTTAAATGTCATTTAAATGTCATATCTCTGTTATAACTGCTTTGCCTAACAGACACAATGTTTAATCATCATGTGCATCCTATTTGTGTAGGGACTTTCCGTTTGATGTATTAGCAGAAAGACCGGAATTGCTATTGCACTGTAAACAAATGATTAAACGGTTACAGTACACTGTACACATCATGTATTACTGTCATGTCCTCTTACTGGACATATGCCTCAGGCCAGTAAAGTAAAAAAATACTCTCTCAAGTCTTTCAAGTCTCAAACAGCACTAACACAAAGAAAACAAATCTGAGGTTGACTATAAGTAAAGCAGACGATTAGTGTTGTCTGAAATAAAGATCCCAAAAATGTGCTGATATGACATTCATTCATTCATTCATTCATTCATACATTCTAGAAACCACATGTGATCTTACGATCATTTATTAAAAATGTGCGTACCCCTTTCTTAGATGAGACATTTATAAATCGCAAATGATCTTGAACTTGTGTGCAGTTGAGCAGTTTCAGACCTCCACCTTTGAATGATGCCTAATTAATGTCATAGACGCTTTTCAATGTTTAAACCCTTTTCGAGCAGCAAAAATGGCTTATATTGCCAAAAACCTGCAGTCATCGGACAAGCAAAGGGCGTACGTCTGCTCAGACCCTCACGTGGCACTAAGCACTTTTCCACGTCAAAGAAACTTTATATAAACATGGATTTTGCTGTGGATTTTTGCGTACGCACACTTTACGATCAAATCTGTGCGTACGCACACTTTGTAAATGAGGCCTCAGGACTTCAGTCTCCTCATAAAAGCTCAAGTGTTTCGTGCAAAGAGAGGTCACACTAAATACTGACTGATGCCTTAAGAAAACATTTAGTTCTGAAAATTGTTTCGTTTTTAATTTTGTGTACATATTTCCTGTATTTTCTGTTTGTATCTTTAAAAAAGAGTGAAAAATAAATATGGATGGACATTAAAGCTTTGCCAAAACAAGAAAGCTGGTGATGGTGGCCTAAGACTTTTGCACAGTAGGTTAATGTTTGCCATTTATTCTATAAATTTTACATTTTAAATATGACATTAATGTTGGAAAACCTCTCATTGCAACAGTTGCATTGTTTGTGCATTTGCTCTATATGCTCTGAAGCATAATGTTTGCTAACTGAATTGTGAATTGTGTTTTTTTTACATCCATACAAAGCCACATTTATAAAGATGATATCACATTATATATCGATTCACATGCATGCATGTTCAGTGTAGACAATAATATTTTGGACTAACACACCAATACTCAATAGAAATGACTACTAGTTGTATTCATTCCACTCTCACGGCACTGTGTTTGTTGCCATTTCTGTACTTTGCATATTTTAGCTACTTCGCCTGGTGGGACCAGATGGCACAGATCACCTGTGAATGTGTGTGTCTCTTTGTGTGTGTGTGAGATAGCCAGATGGGGACGTGAACAACTGACTAAGCTACAAACAACACAGGTGTGACATCCATTAATGATAACCATAATTATCATATTTACAAACAGGAAGTTTGATGAGACCCTGATCAACCCATCAAAAAAATAAAATAAAAAATTAATCCCGATCTGTCTTGTTTGTGTGATTTCGTATCACTTACAGTGATGGTGACAAATGTTTTAATTTAACATGATTCATCACAGTGAACAGGTGTGTGTGTGTCTTACAAACAAAGAGATAAAACTGTTATCTCCTGCTGATACGTGGGAACGCTGGGTGTGAGCATTCCACACAAATGAGCCCGATTTAAGGAGGAGAGAGTGATTCTGGGTCACATATAGGTCAACATCAAGTTACCATTACCACCCACTTACCACTGGTTTAGACGGATGTGTTTGTTAATTTATTTGTGTGTATCTGTGGTAGGGCTGGAATGCTGGGATTGTGTGTATAGGTTTTGAAAGAAATAAACACACACACACATGCACACATACACACATCAACAGCAGCTGTCTCACCCCATGCTTTGCCACCTACATACTAGAAGTCTGGAAGGTCAGAGGTCCTCGCATGAAACTATCCAAAAATATCAGCCAAGAATCCCACAGTCTCCATAAATGCCAAACTCTGAACCCCAGCTGTCTTCACCAAATGCAACAGTCACTTTCCATTTTGACCCGTTACATATTTAATTTTGAATCAATATGGGAAACCATGTGTTACAGTATACGTATATGTGTTATGTTTGCATTATACACAAAATTGATGTACATGTGTATTCAGTTGTTCAAGATACTAAATATACACAAAATGTCAACTACTAAATCATTTTTATTTTTTCTATATTAAACAAGAATTTATATTATAAAAATATTTCCATGTCAATTTTATATTTATGCATTTGGCAGATGCTTTTATCCAAAGTCATTTACAGTATTCACTCTATGCATTGTTTAAAAACAGGATATGTGCTCTCTGGGGACACTTTAAGAGAACTGTAAGTAAGCTTTTCATAGGTTGACTTCCTATAGGGTAAAGACTGTGACCATTCAAAACATATGTCACTTTTGGGGGGTTAGGACAGGTTATCTGTTGGTTTGACCAAAGAAATACAACGACCAAGAGCAACATGTGTACTTCTATATATTTCTATCTATCATTTATCACAAATAGGTTATTTGCTGTTGTATGAATGTATCAGACAATTTCATTCAAAGTTTACAGTTCTTGCCAGTTTTTATCAGTTTGTACGTTCCCTGGGAATAAAACCCGAGACCTGAGCATTGTTAGCACCACAGGCTAACAGCTGAGCCACAGAAACACTGAATATATGGAGTTGACGTCAGCGCTGTGGGTTAAAGGGCGTTCTTTAAAGTGACTTGTGTTTGCGTGATCAAAAGAGCAGCTGAGTGAGTCTCACTGCTAAGCAGCTCTGTGTCACGATGAGGTGACAGAAGGTGAAACTTCTCATTTCTTTCATTTAGAATGTATTTGTCACATGGACTTATGGCCTTTATAGAGCTGTCAATCACACCTGACCTCAGCGCTCAATAACCAGGCCACAGCATGGACATGGTCTTTACTCAGAAACTAGTTAAGCTTGTAAACATCAAGCCAAACAGACATGAGATTTTAGATCTGATAATATTTTATTTTATATTTATTTTTAATGTCTTAAGTATGAAAGATTAATTTGTGTTTTATACAGAGGAGAATATAATTAAAATTCCGCTTTTAAAGTTTGCAATAATTATATATTTCTTCTTCACTTCGGTACAGTTTTTGATGGCTGACAATTTGATTCTTGTCAAACTGACTCATAAAAGAGACGTTTTCAAACTTTAAAATGATCATTTTCAACCCTGGTTAAATTTAAAGGAACAGTATGTGGGATTGTGGCCAGAACTGGTATTGCAATCACAAAACTTGTGGCTAAAACTGGTACTGCAATCACACAACTGGTGGCCAATACACAACATGACAACATTAACATCAGTTGAGGGCTGCAACTCCACTTTTTAAATGACAATATCCTGGCCAGACCACTGTTGGCAGTGATATAAGTATTTGAAATTAAAATGATTTCTTAATGTCTAGTGACATATCAGGGCCGTTTTATGATTAATTGATTGAAATTTCTTACATACTGTTCCTTTAATCATGGGAAATCTTGATCTAAGTTTTATACTTTTTATTTTCTAATTTAGGTTGATCACCCTTGAAACATTGCTTTACCCAGGGTTAAAAGTTAACTTAAACTGTTAGAAGTGGTTTCTCGGACAGGGATAATCTTAAACCAGGACTAGGCCTTAATTTAATTAGGAAATATAACTAGTTTTAACAAACATTCCTTACTAAAAACATTACTTTTGTGCATTTTGAGGCCAAACAAAAGGCGTATTTTAAGATATGTAAGTGCAAGTTGTTTTCAGTTTGGACAGCTCTTACATTTATTTTAGTCTAGGACTAGTCCAGGAATCCACCCCTTAAAATACACTTTAGGGTTAAATTTAAGATTAATTAGCCTGATTTATAGTTCTGCATATTCATTTGACATTTGAAAGCATCTTTTGCAGCGATTTTTGTGTGAGCATATCAGTGAACACCCCTGACCACTTGGTGAGTTTCACGTCTTTGTAAACGAAAGTTGAATGCATTTTAGGAAGGATTGTTCCAGTGCACCTATACACCCATTGTAGAGGTGGGAGGTGATAGAACAAACACCCAAAAATTCTCAGGACAGCATCATATGTTTAAATTTCAGTCAAAACCGTTCTATTTCATCATAAACAATCTGAAAACAGGGCTTTAAGTGTAAAATACCGAACTTGTCCTTTAGTTACAATTCACCAGTTTGGGTTTGTCCCTTTCTGACTCAACCCTGGGTTGAAAATAAGCCAGCATTTTAGAGTATAAAGGATTTTTTCCCTTTGAGAACATCTTTTTGAGCAAAATCTTTTTGTATCTTGATCAGAGTTTCATCATAAATGCAAAAAGCAGTATCACTGGTGAGATCATATTTATAATATGATGGTCTAAATCCAAAATGTAACACCATTTGCTTTAAATCTTTGATCAAAAGCAGAATATGCTCTCATCTGAGCAAAAATGGCACACTTTGCATTGCTTCATGGATTTATCAACATTCACTATAGTTTTCCTCCGTATTTCTGTTTGAACACCAAAATAAAAGCTTGTAGGTAGATTGATATCACTTCAGGAAGACACAATCACATATCACACACTACAGATACACCCAGCCTTAAACTGCTTTTCCATCACTATATTCATATGCTTGTTTATGTTGTGAACAGACATTCATATAAGCAAATGCAAACCCCTGCCCACTTCAAATCCTGATTCATAGAGCGGCAGTGAAACGGACGAGGTGGGAAACAAAAAATGTGGCTAGTGACAATGACACACACAGACGCATGAGAAAGAGAGCGGAGGCTGAAAGAGTAACAGCAAACTGTGAGCCGGACAGCAAGGGTGATGGATATAATCACCCTAACTGATCAATCACATCTAACTGTGCTGCAGGACATCAGTCAAACCCAAAGGGCTTTTATTGTGCGTGCATGCGTGTGTTGTATGAGGAGTGTGGCGATGGCCCAAGGGAGTCTTTAGAAAATGTGTCGGTCCCATAGGGTGCAGGGAGCAAGGCTAATAAGAATTTAAAAAGAGTATGATATTGTGTAATGGTATCCGTTGAACACTCCCATTTTCCTGGTGTGTACTTAAGATCTCATTTTGTAATAATAGGTATACGTTGCATGATGTGCATCTTGTATCTGATATAGACACAAGTATATTCTGCAGGACTAATAGCAAGAAATATTTTCTTTAAAATAGTGCATTGTGTTAGCAGTGCAAAGGGTGTGGCATCGAACCCTAGAGAACAGATTTATGTGAAGCTTATGCACTGAAAATGTTTGGATAAAAGCTTCTCCAGAATGCATACATGTAGCTCAGAGATAAAAAAAAATGTTTCTTCACAGTATAAATAAATAATATTAAACTCACCATATATTAGCTTTTTCATGACCATGTGAACACTAAAATGTATAGGCTCTATCTAGACAACTCTACAAATGAGCAATGCTTTTCATTGTGTGGATTGTGATGAGGATGTTTTTTACAGTTCTGGTTATAAATGATGTTCTTCCATCCAAACAGATGCACATGCGTGTACTTGCACACATACAGAAGGGTGACATAAGCTTTAGGACCCTTTGGGTTGTTCCTTGCAGAACACTCTCTCACGCTTGCTTTCGCTGTGTTTCGTTCATGATAATTCACTTCGTCATTCCAGCTTCCAGGCTCGAGCCACAGCAGCAGGAAATGGCCATTGTTTTTAGATCAGGTAGAGAGAGAATGGCATGGAGAGAGAAAGACAGAGAGTGAGAGGAGGAGAGGAGGTCTGGAGCCATGATGGATGTGGCTCTTTTCCTGCAGGGACTTTCTCAGGCTTCTTTTTCCTGTCTTGCTAAAGTCCCACAGTCTCCAGTTTATCTCAAGAATCTCATTGGAGAAATGGTTAAGAGAGGAGGGAAAAGGAAAGAAAAGAATATCACTTGCTTTTTATTGGTGTTGTTTTAATAAGCACAGAGTAATGTGCTTTGTTTATTTTGTTTCCTGTTCTTCACACTGAACAGAACATAAAGACAAAGATCTCAGTTATACAACAGCAGAGGAAAGAGGGACACCGCTGAATAAGAGACGTGTCTGCGAAGAAACTTGCACTTTTCTGTAGAGTGTTAGATGAGAAAGATGAGATTTCATCTGTGTCTGTGTTACTTTTCAGGTCAATTCAATACTTTTGAAACAACCTTTCACCTCTTTTTTGGCTCATCATGGTCTACCCGCTATGCAACTGCTGACAGAGACATGACATGTCTTCTTTCTACAGTGATAGAGACTTTGGATCTATAAATTGGATCCAGGGTATAGCTAAAGTTACATTTCTGTGCCACTTATAGCACCAAATAGCATCTGTTTTTTGAGTGACCCATCATGCATGATTATATTGGCTCAACTAATAGTGTGAGTTTGGGTCAGGACCACAGTGGATGATGGGAAAGAAATTTGGGAAACATATTTTTGCAGTCCTGTTTGGTGGAGTGCAGAGAAATAAAACTTTACGTCAATGTGCTTTTGGGGTGGTTCATATTTCGCATCTTTTGCGCAGGCAAATACGTTATTTTTAATGTATGTGCGCACAACAAGCTCACTCAATTAGGCTGCATTTACACTGTCACAAAAACTCTGATTTAGTGCTCACATCTGACACAGTTTGGATATCGATGCACGTGTGTAAACCCAAAAAACGTACAGAGATCCGATTTTTTCATATGCGATCTGTGCCACTTTCAAATGTGGATTTTTATCGGATACATATCCGATATCCAGACATCCGAACTGCGTCTAAACACACATATCCGATTGAGCTTGATTTTGACGTCAGTGTTACACGACGGATTGCGCTGACCATCATCATTTCGTAAGGAGTTGCACATGGCTGCAATGCAGCGCAAAATAAAGAGCATTAAAGCCAAGTATTATGAAGCTAAGGATCACAACAACCGCAGTATTCAGGACAGAACGACTTGCACATTTTATGAGCAACTAAAGCGAATTTTGGGCAATAAACCTAGCTGCCGACCCCCGAAGTTCTCAACAGTTTTTCAGAGGATGACGTGATGACAGAGAGACAGTGGGGATGATAATAATGCTGAAGGTAATCATTAACAATGGCCTTTACTTTAAATAAGTGATGATATTAGCATTTGATAGCTAACACTGTACCCAGTTAAGCTAACATTCTGTCTAGGCGGAAGTTTAATGTAAACACAAACATCGGATATGAGGTGTATCTAAAGTATGTGAAAACAGGCAGGACAAAAAATGGGATATGGTCAAAAGATCAGATCTGTGCAGATTTGAAGTGTAAATGCAGCCTTAAAGAGCGATGTGGTTGTGACAAGCATGCAATGCGACGCTTTTTTATCCAGTCAGCATTCAGCACCGCAATAGTTGAATATTTCAATCATAGATATGTATAGTAAAGGCTAGATGTCTCATCCACGCTGCTGGCCAATGGAGGTCGACGTCCGCACCTGGCGGCCATCTTGTCTCAGGCAGCTTGTTCACATGGCATTGTGTTTTAATGGTGCATGTTCTTTTAAATAACCATAACTTGTTAAATTTTCTATCGTTTTTCAAACGGTTTGGTTTGTTATAAATGTGGCCATATGTGCCAGTTCCGCCGGACACGTCCCAAACAGGATTTCTTGACGGTTGCTTTCTGAAATTGAACCCAAATTATTAAACCTTGATGACTTATGCGGTCTACCAACGCGACTTCCGGAGAACGCACCCAAAATCCTGTTCGGGACGTGTCCGGCGAACTGGAACGAATGGCCACCCTACCTATGACACTGTATACTTTTGAATAATGTTCATGAAACATGTTCAAGCATCCAGAATTATAGCCACATTAATAACATTTGTAAGAAACCAAACGGTTTGAAAATCGGTAGAAAATTGAGCAATGTTATGGTTATTTAAAAGTACATGCACCATTAAAACAATGCTACGAGTGAGCAAGCTGACTGAGACAAGATGGCCGCCGGTGATGATTTTAGAGACTCCACTGTAAGACATCTAGCCTTTATTATACTTTATCTTCGATTTCAACTTTTTAGAATGCTGTACCCGCACTGCAGGTCATGTGACAACCAACCAATCAGCTTCACCCTTTACGTATCAACATTGGATCATTCCGTATCAAATTTAAAATGGAGGAACAGCTGATCTTAACTGTAAAGGGACTCAAAGAATGAATGAACTGTTAATTTTGACACAAATAGAAGAAACATGCATGGAGACACAGTACTGAATATATGGTGAGTGCGACACAAAAAAGTCCTTTTAAGGAAGTGGCGTCGCCATATTTGCAATGCTTTCAGAAACAAGACCAACAAAACGTGTCGATTCTGTGCATGTGCAAAGTCCTTCTCTCAGAGGATTACATTATTTGACGTTTGCCTCTTTTCAGTGGGAGACGAGACAAGAGCGGCCATTCTGACCATTGCGATCCCCCCATTTATATCAATACCAGTGACTCATTTTGTTAATATTAAATATCTTTGCTGCAGGTTAATGTTGCTTAGCAATGGCAAACGCTATTGGAGAGCAACCGCTCAAGCGCATTGGAAAGAAGGACAAAAGCGCCAGTTTCTGTGTGGTTTTGGACGTGAAATGTGACTGTAAAAGCGCAAACACCCTACGTCAATTAAATCAGGCCAAAATCTTGCTGATATTGTGTAGTATAATCCAACATATGTTATACGTAGTTTCTTGGGTTTTCTCAGCAACTGTTAGCATGTTGCTACGCAGATGCTTAGTACTTGGCCAAGTCAGAAGAGCATATTTCCTAGATATGGCTTTGGTCAGTTTAAATGGCACCTAAGGAAGAATGGACGAGGTTGAAATACAACTGAAGCATGTCTGACTAAAAAGCTTCTTGAATTTCCATGGAACCACACACAGAGACACACACATACACAGTAAGGTGACTCTTTGGAGAAACATCCCCATGAGACTTTAAAAAGTCAGTGACCAGGATCAGTCCACCGACCAACAACACAAGAGCTATAGCCGATATCCAACCCTCCCCCACTCCACACACATACACTTCTTGAGTGGGTTAAAGAAACTCCTCCTGAGAGTCTTGTTCTCCCTCTCTCTCTCTCTGTCTCAGGTCTTTCTCTCCTTTCCTCCTTTCAATGGCCCTTTGTGTAGGGGCCCCTGGGATATCAACATGACAATGTGCCCCAGTGGTGGGATCCTGTGTTTGTTAAGTGCCCTCACCCTCAAGAGACAGAGGCTACAGCCAACGGAGAGGAGAGGTTAGCCGGAGAGGAGAGGCCATCTTTGATCAAATGAGTAAAAAGGGAGAAGAAAGAGCGCAGCGACTTTTCATTAACTCAAGTACCATGAAGGCCATTCATGTTGGAAGAGCGGGAAAAACAGCGGTATTATAATGCTCAACTAATCATTTAAAGATCAGGTTAATATGTTCGAGAATTGTAAAATGGGTCGACTGAGAGCGGGTGACATGGCCTGGGGTAGTGGTGACGTTTGTCTTTTGTTTGCGTATCTCCAATGGAAGGAAATGCAGTTACTGTCTTAGTGCATTAGCTGGGAAGTCATTTAGTCTGATGTTTATTGATCACATCAACACATATAATGCTTTTGATATTTGGGTTTCCTATAGCAAAAAAAAAAAAAAAAAAAACAGAGATCAGAGCATATTTGTTTATGTCCGGGAATAAAGTTTGTGAACATTATTCCTGTATTATGTATGATGAGGGCTGAAGCAAAAATGCAGAAAGAAAGGGAATATAATGTTGATAAGTTAAATACATAAACAACAGCCTATTTAGATCAAGAATTTCAATTAACCTCTCCAATCTCCTCAAAATATTTTGACTCAAAAATACTTTTAATATAAATACAAACATTTTTCATCTGAGATTATCTGAAATTCTGCCCAAAATGAAAGTATTATCTAATTCCTGTATTATTTGTCGAAGGAAGTTTGAATTAGCTAAGGTAACTGTGCTAAAAAAAAAGGTCCTTCCCATATACAAAAACTGTGTACATGTGTATGAAGAAGTGTATGTTGTATGTTGAGTAGTTCAAAAAATGTTAGCAATGTAAACAGGAATTTCCACTGATTGCCTATGGCAACAATGAGGTTGTGGGGCCAAAGGTGTGACCCATAAACTGGAAACTGAACTCCATTGTGTTAATACGAGACATGCTATACTAGTTAAAGAGCACCTATGATCCGATTCATGATTTTATATTTCTTTTGGTGTGTAAGTGTGTGTAAGTACATGTTAATAATATCCAAAAGGTACAAACCCCAAAGTAAACGATGATGCGAGTATTCGTTTCCAACTTAAATCTCTTTTCTTGGACTACAACAAACACACGGATTGTAGGCAACAGTTTACTTCCTGGGCCTGGAGAAGACCGACATTATCATAACTCCTCCCGCTTCTGACTCAGCCTGTAAGTTAACTCCTGTTAGCATTGCATTGTGAGCGAATCTTTCAAACATGGTAAGGAGCGTCACATTTCTGGCTGATATCAGAGGTATTAAGGCCAATCACATCGTGCAGATTAGCTGGCCAATCAGGGACACAGTGCTTTTCAGATCGATGAGTTTTGTACAAAATCTGTAAAGCTATCTGGAGAAATCTGGAGCTACATTGTTTTTTTAGCAATGATATAGGTTCCCTTTACTGAAATAAGTATAAAATTACATCACACACAAATATTGTGTTACTTAGAAAATTTAAAGTAAGCAATGTTTAATAAGTTTTGGTATTGAATAATGGAAGAATTTTAACTGACATTAAAATGCATCCTGCATCTTCATATATAAGATAAAGCTTTATTAATAAAAAACATTCCACCCACTATACATACAGTAAAACTTTTAGCTGGATTAAAATAAAGGCATAACACAATGTTGCATGATGGCCTTTTTTCTTTCTTTATTCACGCTTTTGGAGATTGCCTACAAAAACTGATCTATTTGTGTAACAGTTCATGTTTATTAAAGCTAGATCATGATCACATAAAAAACATGATCACCTGCAAACAAGTAGATGCAACATTTAGATGATCTTTGAAGGAGAACTTGGAACATGGAGAACATAAAGTCGGTCATCGTCTTTACTAAACACAATTCTCAAAACAAATTTATTATCATTTCACACAAGTGTTTTTAAATATTTTTAGAATGTGTGTTTTTTTTTAAATAAGCACCTGCCTCACAATGCTTCAGAATTGGATCCTAATCTTAGACTGACCGTTTTGTCAGTATAGAGCTGACAAAGGGGACCATTTGTCTTCAGAGTTAGAATAAACTTATCTCTTAAGGAAAAAGAATCACAAAATAAAACAAGAACAGCAGAATGAAACTAGAAATTTGTGATGAGATGGCAGTAATCACTCAGTACATAATCACCATTTTAGCATTTTGAAACAGTGATGATCTTCTATATACTGCAAAATAAATGTTTCTATTTTCAATAGCATTAAAAAAGGCTGTTAAAATTAGGATGAAAAACAGTGGTTCTGGCTATATTGGATATACAGCCCTGCTGGAAAAAAACAGCATACCAGAAAGACCAGCATAAGCCTATGTTATGTTTTGGTGCTGGTTTGCCGGTGACCACCAGCATCCCTTTAAAAAAAAACATGGTTTTACTACACTTAAAAAAAGCATGGTTACAGTAGTAAAACCATAGTTACTACAAAATAACCATGGTGAGACAATCATGGTTTTCAAAAACCATAGTTAAATAATAGTTAGTGTAGTGAGACCATGGTTTTGCTGATAGTAATCAATTAGGGTGACCATACGTGCCATTCTTCCCGCGTCCTGTCCAGGATTTCGGTGCGTCTTCCAGAAGTAGTATATTGTTGACCACATACGCCATTCATTTAAAAACATAAGCCATACAATCGTAGTTTCATTCTTACCTTAAAATGTAACGGTTGCGTTTCTGTAATAATAATAATAATCCTCGATGACATATGCGGTCGACAAATACGACTTCCGAAATCCTGGACAGGACGCGTCCGGGAAGAATGGCACGTATGGTCACCCAAAATTAATACACCAAAAAAAAAACATGGTTTTACCACAATAAAACCATGGTTAATTTTTGTAAGACCAGCATAGCCTAATTCCCATCCTGGTTTGGTGCTGGTTGTAATCATCATACCAGCAAGACCAGCATGTTGTGTTTTGGTGCTGGTGACCACCAGCTAAATCAGCACCAAACCATGGGAATTATGCTGGTCTATGCTGTTTTTCAGCAGGGAGCTACTACGGCCTGTTTCCCGGACAGGGATTATCTTAAACCAGGACTAGGCCTTAGTTTAATTAGGAAATGTAAATAGTTTTATGCCTTACTAAAAACTATACTTGTGTGCATTTTAAGGCAAAACAAAGAGGGTAGTGATGAATATGTGAGTGCAAAATGATTTTAGTTTGAATAGCACTTACTTTTATTTTAGTCTATGAATCTAATCCCTGTCCGGGAAACCGCCCCGTGGGTTTAGGGTTAGGTTTGGTAGGATTAGGCCGAGAACAGCGCTCATCCGGTGAGATTTTTGCCATAGCTGTATCCCTTCTAGCCACAACCCCTACACGTGATCCTCATTCAGCGCCGTCACATACCGGAAGTAGCCGAAAACACCCGAGCGCGTTGCGTTATGGGAAAAAGGAAGACTCGGGACGGTCGCCATATTGTTTAGTTCTGCAACCAAAACTACGTACTCTGATTACATGAGCTTTTGTCACAGGAATAACACGACTAACGCTCAAACAAAACTGCATAAACTCGTTTCCTAGAGCACTGTATCGTTAAATACACCCAGTACTTTCGGTCCGTTTAAATCAACGTGCAGAATATGGGTCGCTCTCGGAGCCGCAGCTCGTCTCGGACCAAACACTCGAAACACAGCCGCAAGAGGAGCCGATCTAGATCCAAATCCAGCAAGAAAAGGAGCCGATCGAAAGAGCCGAAGAGGAGCAAACGGTCCCGGTCCAGATCTAGCAGCAGGAGGGACAGAGCCTCTTCACCACCCGACCGGACCGACATCTTCGGCCGGACATTAAGCAAGAGAAGCAACGATGAAAAACAGAAAAGAGAAGACGAGGAGAGGAAAGCAGAGATGGAAAGACAGAGGAAGATGTGAGTTTGTAAATATGTCTGTGTCAGAAGTTTTAATGCATTGCTCTCATTTTCGTTACAGGTTGCAACTCTATAGTCCTTAATATTGATAAGAGTATAAGGAGAGGGGGGGGGGGGGGGTGAAATGCTGCCCAAAAGTGTCAGGTTTTGCATTACATGCATGTATTCTATAACCTTTCATCACTCCATGAAGTCTTGTAAAGTCTCATAGACAGATGTCACAGATCAGGTCGTCTCATGACTGCAGATCTGCTGCCCATGTTAACTGATATGTCTTTGTAACTGTCACAGATTGTTGTCATCTCTCTTTTGTGATTGGAGATCATTGATATAATGAAGAGGTTTGTGGAAGAAAATGAAGGGGGACCCAGTGAAAGCACAGGAAGAGATGTAATGCAGCCTCAGGCCTGACTGGATTGTTGTTTTCACCATAAATACATTGTGAATGCATTCAGGGTGGTTTTTAACCCAAGGGGGACTCTGGACAAGACAGACAGGATTGAGTTTCATGGCACTGAAATCAAATGAAGAGATGTGCCGTCCCTTGATTTTTGTTTAGGCTCAGGGCAGTGTTATGGTCACTTGATTTGGCTTTGTGTCTGTGTTTGTGTTCCTTCCTATACACAGGTGTGTTTGGTTGCTCCGCTCTAATGGTTTAGTCATGCTTAAAGTGTAAATAAAGCTGAAACATGCTTTTGAAATCATGGTCTCCCTCAGGCTGGCACACTTTACTTTAAGTCAGGCCAGATAGATAACAGGACATTGCAATAATCTATTTCTTAAAGGGGACATATCATGAAAATCTAACTTTGTTCATGTTTAAGTACTATAATTGGGTCCCCAGTGCTTCTATCAATCTAGAAAATATGAAAAAGAACAACCCAATAACTTTGTTTTTGTTAACTATTCTTTGCAAGCATGTGAAAAAATATGTATTTCAGATTTCTGTCCCTATGTGACGTATAAAGGCGATCTTATAACAATACCGCCCCTTAATCTGCACTATCCAGCCACGGCAGTGTAATTTAGTGCAGAGAGAGAGAGAGAAAGAAAGAGAAAATAATTGACAACACAGTTGAGTTTCATTTCAACCAACCCCCATTATGGCCATGAGTGTTTGCATTTCATCAGCTAATTTGCATTTACAGGTACACACCTAAAAATGACACATTTTTGCTCACACCATAAGCAGGGTTCCCACGGGTCCTTGAAATCCTTCAAAACTGTTAATCTGAGGGGGGAATCAAGGCCCTGAAAAGCTTTTAAAAATAAACATAAATAGATACAGGCAATTGAAAGGACTGCAAGGGAAAGTGGAAAAAAAAATCCATATTATTCCCTGTGTAATGTAGAACGAATTCTAGACTTATTTAGCATACATGCTAAATGCTTATATCTTCTGTATGGGAATTTCCATACCAAAATGCTTTTTTGCAGTGTTTGACACATAAAAACTTTAACAATGTATCTTATGAGGTGTCCCCACATTAAGTCCTTGAATCTGAAGGTATTGGACCTGGAAAGTTCTTGAAACGTCCTTTAATTTGTTAAAGGGACATTCCACTTTTTTGAAAATATGATCATTTTCCAGCCCCCCTAGAGTTAAACATTTTTTTCTTACTGTTTTGGAATCCATTCAGCTGATTTCCGGGTCTGGCGCTAGCACTTTTAGCATAGCTTAGCACAATCCGTTGAATCTGATTAGACCATTAGCATTGCACTAAAAAATAACCAAAGAGTCTTGATATTTTTCCAATTTAAAACTTGACTCTTTTGTAGTTACATTGTGGCTGTAACATGGCTGCAGCAGGCGTAGTGATATTACGCACTGCCCGAAAATAGTCCCCTGCTATTGAAAGCAACCTGTTACAGCAGCAAAGTAATTGATTATTACGGCAGTTTGAGAGTATAGTTTCTAGCCATATCTGCCTAGAAAATCGCAACTTTTAATTTTCCGTCGGTCTTAGTACACGATGTAACTACAGAAGAGTCAAGTTTAAATAGGAAAAATATTGAAACTTTTTGGTTATATTTTTAGCGCTAATGGTCTAAGCAGATTTAATGGATTGTGCTAAGCTATGCTAAAGGTGCTATTGCCAGACCCTGAGATCAACTGAATGGATTCCAAAACGGTAAGAATCAAATGTTTAACTCTAGGGGAGCTGGAAAATGAGCATATTTTCGAAAAAAGTGGAATGTCCCTTTGACCATGGTGTGGGAAACCCGTATAAGGTGGCAATTTTAACATGCTTTAATAAATTATCTATGGGGTATTCAGAGCTAGAACTTTGCACACGCACCATGGGGACACAGAAAAAGTATTTTACACGTTAATAATACAGAAAAAAGATTACTCGCATCACGAACCTGCTTTATCCCTGTGTATGAAATTAAGAAAAGGCAATGTTTGATGCATATTTGTGGCATGTTCCTTGTCTACCACAGCCGCCAGCAGGAGATTGAGGAGCGTCTGATTGAGGAGGAGACGGCGCGACGTGTGGAGGAGCTGGTGGCGCGACGCGTAGAGGAGGAGCTTGAGAAACGGCGCGATGAGATTGAGCGAGAGGTCCTCCGGCGAGTAGAGGAGGCCAAACGCATCATGGAGGCGCAGCTTTTACAGGAACTAGAGAGACAGAGGCATGCCGAGCTGAACGCCCAAAAAGCTAGAGAGGTAACGCTCGGTCGTTCGGAATCCAGCGGGGATCAGCCGCAAACCACACGCTGGCGGCCATGGCACAACCTGACACTGGTAACCCCTCGAGAGAGAGCTGGAGATGCAGGATAAAGTAAACTTGCTTGATTAATTGGCAGAGTAATGCAATTAGTCAAACTGAGATTTTGATCTTTAATGACATGAAGTTTGAAGCTGTGCAGTTGACCTGTTATCTGGGGAATGCTGATGGGAATATCTCAGAAAGATATGCAAGTGGGTCCTTCTTTGTTTTTTTTTAAGGCTAGTGAAGTTTTAAAAAACATTGCTTCAGACGATACAAGTTTCATGTGATTCATTACATCAGGGTCAATAGGACATTTCCCAGCAAATACACCTCTAATGCTCTCTTGGGTTTCAAGTGAACGTTTTGCCATGGCTGCAAGGGACCAGTATTTTGTTTCCCCATCCTCTTTCTGGCTTTGTTTTTTCACCCCTACCTTGTTTACTTTCCATTCTCATGCCTTTTCATTCTTTGATCCATGTCATTTTACTTTCATCTGTGTATGAAACTGTTTATCTTAAATAAAAAAGCTTCTTTCAAAAGGTCCCTCGGTGTTCAGACTAGCCCTGTTTTTGTTGAAAAGCTTTCAAGGTGAACGTCCACTGTAATTGTCTGACACGCTTTAATGGGTGAAAACACAATGCTGTATTGGATTTCACAAGTACATTACACCTTTCAGAAAGCACTAAACTAGTTAACTTAATTTGCCAAACCTCAATTCACATATAGCCATCACCATTTTAAAGAAGGGTTATCATATACAAATTTTACAGACTCCATGACAAACTAATTCCTTTCCACAGGCACACACAAAATCCAGTCAGCAGTAGTAGGGATGAATATGCGCCCTCCATCTGTACATATAGACATCGTCAATATAGTTCGACCCTCTTATATGCCTCGGTTATGTACTCTGTCTGTACATTCAGTCTTTATTTGCATAATAAAACATGAAAACACTTCCCCCGCATCTTTATCATCCATTTCTGTCAACTGTGTTTTCTATTTATTAATTGCTGATTTTAATACAGATCCTGATAACACCATTTTTCTTCTTTGACCCTTACGTTGTGGAGTCATTAAAAGTGCACTGTTTTAAATGTACATCTGTGTGCTCACAATTTGCTTTTCCTCAGGAGTGCTGCCGTACGGGTACACGCACAAACACACACACACACACACACCTACATCCACACTTACCGGTACTGCCATTGAGCTTAGACCTCAACACATCACTGTTTTTGCATTCAAGCACAATCATCTAACGTCTGATCCAACCTTTGTGTTTTTGCAGTCTTTAACATCGTTTAACTTTAATAGCCTGACGTCCCCACATGGTAATGTTTGTATCATTAACATAATTCATTTTCCTGGACTGTGCTATACTGCATGTGGTGTTGCTGTTTAAGAGCGCTAGCTCATGCTAGAAGCTCAGATTTTAAAGGGGATGTGCTGCGCTGTCCAGGACGGGACACACGGGACCAGGCAGTAAATACTCACTCCTTTAATCATCAGTTGTGTAGGTACAGTACACAGTCAAAGGAGAAATGCGTAGGTATACAAGCATTGGTGAGCCACTACTATTCACTCTCTCCTTTAACGTTTAATCTGTTTGAATTGTCTCTCTCTCGTTTTCTTTTGAAAGTTCTTGCTTATGGATGCTGTAGATGTAAAAAAAAAAACTCAATTTAAGAAAAGAGAGAACGAGATGATTGATTTTCCTTATTCATCTGCAAGCGAATGAAGCGTTAGTTGTCGATGTGTTGTCTTTATCTGTATGTATGTTAATGAATGCCTGGATAAAACGTGGCGGGGATTATAGGTGTGACTGAATACATCTTTGGGTGGGTTTTTGGTCATTGTAGCATATGTACAGGTTAGCTTCAGGATTTGATGCTACAGACCGAATATGTGAAATTTGGAGAATTTGTGTGAGGCCAAGTGACAGATTGTGTGAATGTTGCAGGCTGGTAGCTTTTTGTTCAAGTGTAGACGTGTTTGAGTGTGAAACTGGATGTATGGGGGGGACTTGTTTCTGAGAATTTGTTTGCCCGTCCTAACATGTCACCGTGTCACCCCTTTAGGAGGAAGAAAAATCCAAACGAGAGGAACTGGAAAGAATTTTGGAGGAAAACAACAGAAAGATTGCTGAAGCACAGGCTAAGCTGGTATGCGTTTTATCTTAGTTGTTTAATAAATAGTGCGACATGTATCAAGCCAAATGTGTATTTACATGACAACAAAGTGAAATTCAGTTGTGTTTCAGTTTTATCTGGCTTTTGATTATAGTTGGCAAGGCTCCCACAGTCATTATATACAGGGGGAGTGTAAATTCATTTTTAATATATGGATATTTCTCAGATTAAGGGCCAAATTGGGGTGCTGCAATTTTGAAAATTAAAATTCCAAATTTGTATACATCAAATTATCAGTCCTTAAGTCAAGAGCGACGTTATTAGCTTGGTTGAGACCATAAGATAAGGGAATTTATGATTTTTTTGCCATTTTCTTAACTATGTCAATTAAATGTGTCTTTACCATCACATCATCGAATATATGTAAAAAAAAAATAAAACTTAAATGATAAATCAGTGCTTTTAAAACATTTTGTGGTTTAACATGTAATCGAATTTATCTTGAACTTAATGAGATTTTTACTTGCAAGATGAATTATAGTCATTTACGTATCAAAATTTCTGATTCATCAATCTACCCTGGCTTGGAATCTAAGCTTTGTTTAAGTGAATGCCATTTATCAAAACTTTTTAATACATTGTCAGAAATGTATAATTGTAGGATGCTCTTGTTATTTATACATAATTTATTGGCAAAATTATGTATTGTGCCGGTAATGACTGTGCTGGTAATGACATTTTTGTCAAAAAACTAGCCCTACTAGCTAAGATGATGAGTAAGCAAGTGTAGCTAGCTTTCTACATGCAATGTACACCATTTTAACTATTAAAGTGATAGAAATATTTCAAAAATGTTTAAAAATACAGAAATACAACACATATGGTAATGACGCATAATAAGTGTACATGCCCAACACAAAGAATAAAGAGTAGATTTACTTACTTTTCTGGACTTCAAGGCATCAGTCTTGCAGCTTGAAATCCATGTGCTCCACTATGTCATTTGTTTACCATGGCATGGCTACCAAATTAACTTTTGATGAAAAAACAGTAGGAAAGTCCTTTTATGCAGAGCGTGTTGGTAATGACAGCTAAACCATGGGACAGGTAGAAATTACGCAAAATAAAGTACAAAATGCATATATATGCTTAATCTGTGCATGTAGTTTATTAGTTCAAGTAAAATTTTTATTCGTATACATATTTTTTTATTAATTTGTGATAAATAATGTTTGAAATATGGCACGACATGTGAAAACTCTAGTGAAGGACAACACCAAAACACCGATATTGTACCACAAAACACCAATAAAATGTGATAAATTTGTTAGTAAGAGCAGCCATAAAAAGTCTAGGCTTGTTTTTGTTTATACTAATTAATGGTACTCAAATTTATTAGATTTAATTTGTTTTTAATAGACTTACATCCTGGGGACATAAATAGGCACGAATTCTGGGAAATACCCATATATGCTTAGCTTTGCCAACTTTGTCCTCATGTGACCTTTATCTATACATGCTTGAATGAAATACAAAAAAAGTATTCATACACGTCATTGTTATTAAAATGTGTCAGACAGTCATATGACATAATGTAAACCCGGTCATGCCTCAAGCGATGGGCAGAGTCAATTTTGAGTAAACATGTGTGTGTTTGTTTCAGGCTGAGGATCAGCTACGTATAGTAGAAGAACAAAGAAAGATCCACGAGGAACGAATGAAGCTTGAGCAGGATAGGCAGAGGCAGCAGAAAGAGGAGCAGAAAATAATATTGGGGAAGGGCAAGTCCCGACCTCGCCTCTCCTTCACTCTCAAAGCTGCAGAATGATCTCTCTTCTGTTTTGTCCTGCCCTCACTTCCCTCCTCTCCTTGTTGGATGTGTGCTTCATGTTGAAGTGAATCGGTTGGAGAGGTCTGCTTTGTCCACACAAACTGCTCTCTCGTAAACCTGAGGAAGAGAAACTACTTAAGTCCTCACGCTTCAAATCCGGACTTGCTGGCACCAACACAGACTTTGCAGCAAGATCAGCTGCCACATTTTGCTTTTTATCAATGTGATATATTGATATTTGGCACTGGTTGCATCTTCTTTAGAAACAAGGCTTTATTTTTCATTTTAATGAGTAGCAAATAAGAATGATTAAGTGTAAATATATGAGTGTGTGTGGTTGGTCATTGTATGGCAGTGGCTTGGGAGCTGTTTAGGAGGTTTTTTGTTAGCATCAATTTTTGTGCTTATACATGATTTTTTGTCAATTCCATTTTTTAGATTACAGATTTAACAAACCAAGTCCTTGAAGAGCTCCTAAACTGCTGCTTAACTAACACATTGTTTCCATTCTCACATGATATGAGCTGTGTTTTTAGCACTGTAGCCTGGATCACATTCATTGTTTTTGATACACCTCACTCAGTGCTCATAAGAAAGTAGTATGTGTGGACAGCACTTCCTTAGCATATAAACATTTAGGTAAAAACAGCGTGCAAGTCTTGTAATGTCTAGTGCTCTGTTGGTACCTTAAGGAAATCGGGAATCACAGGTAAGACTAGTTTAGGGTGTGTGTGCAAGTGAGCTTGTGTGGTTGTATGAGAGTATGCTAGGTCTTGTGGTTAATTACCCCTCTGCTTGTGAAGTAGGACATTGATATGTTCATCAATAAATGCCATGAATGCATCATTGCCTGAGTTCCTGTGCTTTTTCTGTATACTCCTGAAGATTTTAATTATTGAAGTGAGCACTTGCTTAATTTAACCACTGACTATTTTCTGCATACTATATTTATAGACATTTTTGGGCAGTTTCCCGGACAGTGCAAAATTCCAAGACTAAAATGCTTGTTTAAGCTGTCTTAACTGAAAGCACATACATATATCTTATAATATATCAGTGGCATTGTTCTGGATAAAACTGAGCCCTAAGGGGACATGGAGCAAAAATTAAATAAAGTTTAGTTTCATGTGCTCACGTGAAACTTTCATCACGCGAAACCTTCATGTGCAGAATCTTTTTTTTTAAGTTTTGTTAAGCACATGGGGGTTTCACGTGAGCACATGAAACTGAACTTTAGATTTGTTTTACTTCAATGTCACCTTAGGGGCTCGGTAGTCTCAAGATGCACACCAGTAATGTTTTTTGTAAGGTACGTTTGTAAAAACGATTTAAATGTCCTAATATAACTAAGGCCTAGTGTAGGCTTAACCTAAATCCTGTCTGGGAAACCGCCCCTTTATGTTTTAAGCCATATACGGGTGGTATCCAATGTTTAAGCCTAGTCCCAGACTAGTATCTATATCTTAACTGACAGCTTGCTTTGATGTATGTTAAAATATATCAGTGCCATAGTTACACTGTAAAAAAATCGGTATATATTGCGGATGGGTTGCCGGTAATTTACCGTGGATTTGGATGTATGTTATTTGCTGGCGACATTTTGTTCAAGGTTGAATGAACGTTTAGCATTTGCAGGTCTTTGTCTTTACAGAGTAAAACTAAAAAAAGCATCAAGCAAAACGTTCTGCGAAACAAAATCTGAAGCAAAAAACAGAAAAAGGTTGAGGATGATTTCTGGTTCCCAGAATGCTTTGCATGAGGCTGTTATTGTATAGTTTTATTCTGTAAAGATAAAGACTTGTTGATGTTTAATATTTATTCAACTTTGAACAAACTCTGGCCAGTGGATAACATCAGTTTGAATCTACGGTAAATTACCGGGAACCCAGCTGCAATTCCATTGTAATTTCTACGGAATTTTTTTACAGTGTATATTTCAAGATGCACACCAGTAATGTTTTGTAAAATTTTTTTTAGTATGTTGGTAAAAAAAACCGACCTAAATATCTTAATATAGTCCTAGTCCTGGCTTAATCTAAATCCTGTCTGGGTCCTAAATTGTACTACTGTAGCTGCTTAATTTTTAGTTTGATTATTTCTATATGTTGAAAGTTTTATTGATTTTTTTACATTAACACACCACCTTTGCATGGCTCAAGTGGTTATTGTCCTGTGTTTTTATTGAATTAGAAATAAATAATAGACCTTGATATGTATTTTAAGTGCATTTAATATTGCATCTGCTTTTTAATAGACACACTGTAAAAAAATGCCAGTAACTTACTGTAGATTTTACGTTTATGTTATTTACTGGCAACAGTTTGTTCAAAGTTAAATGAACATGAAACATTTTCAGTCTTTTTCTTCTACAGTAAGTTACTGGCAACCGCCTGCATAATTACAGTACATTTTTTAAAGTGATAACATACAAACTAAACACTGTAAAAAAATTCCGTAGAAATTACATTGTTATTGCAGCTGGGTTGCCGGTAACTTACCGTAGATTTAAATTTATGTTATTTACTGGCAACACTTTGTTTAAAGTTAAATGAACATAAAATATTTACAAGTCTTTGTCTTTACAGAATAAAAGTAAAAAAACAGCATCAAGCAAAACATTCTGGGAAATAAAATCTGAACAAAAAACAGAAAAAGGTTGATAATTTCTGGTTCCCAGAATGCTTTGCATGAGGCTGTTATTGTATAGTTTTATTCTGTAAAGATTAAGACTTAATTATATTTAATATTTCAAATTTATTTAACTTTGAAAAAATTCTTGCCAGTAAATAACATATTTAAATCTACGGTAAGTTACTGGCAACCCAGCTGTAATAACATTGTAATTTCTAAGGAATTTTTTATTAAATGTAATAATTTTGTGATAAACGTACTAAATATAAGTTTTTAACGTATCACAAGTTGGTTAAGAGAAGTAGCAATATGCATTATACAAGTAAGCAGCCAATAAAATTACACTTAAACTGGTTACAGCTTGAACCTCTAAGCAGCCAATGGGTTTGTTGATTTATTTATTTTGTGGTTAAGACCTGTTTATGCATGTAGCTCATGACAAAGTGATGCGTACACTGTAAAAAATTACCGTAAATTTACGGCCTAATTTTACGGTACTGAACTGTTTTATGAAATTACAGTGTCTTGCCGTAAATGGTTCCATGAGCAGTGGGCGTGGGGGGAGGAACTGCACTGAAATTACTGAGTGGTATGTGTTGGCCACTTATTAATATGCATTTTCTGTCTGGACTTGTATTATAAAGACTGAATACTTTTGAAACGTCATCAGTAGATGGCCAAGTACTGTTCAAATTCAAAGTTAACATCTAGCAAAGAACAGTTAAAATCTTAGATGTGTTCCTACATCACCTTTAACTGAGGACCCTTAACATGGTTTTACTACAGTAAACGTCTGTTTTGGACTGCATAACTATTTTAATATAACCATATATAATGTCCATAAAAGGGTCTGTTCATTCAATAATCCGGGCAAAATCTGCATGAACGTATACGTAGAAATAATATTGAGGACACTGCATGATAATGAAACCTTTAGTTAAAGTCGATTAATATTTCTGTTTTTATTAAATAAATATTCTATGTTAAATGGGCTCTAAACAGGCAATTTCGGTCCCGGACGCAGCACTGGAAGAAGCACTTTACTTTCATCTTTTATATCTTTATTTACTTTTATTATGTTATTTTTGGCGGAGGCGCGTAAGGCGCGTGTCCGTCCCTCGAATGCTTTGTGATCACGTGATTATTCAAACGGGAGACGCGCGATCTGGATTAACCGCTATTCTCCTCAGACGAGTGTTTCTGTGGTATTATGAGGTAAGTTTCTTTACATTTGTGGTTACTTTATTGAAATTAGTTCACAGTGATGTTTATTCAGTTGTCTGTATATTTCGATATGACTAATATATGATAAACCGTTGACCGTTGGTTCGTTTTGCTCGAGCGCTGAGTGGGGTGAGCTGAGCTCGGCGCAGCTGTGAGCTAATGGAGATCTTTTATTTGTCTTTATCGTTTATAAAAATGTGTTATGCATGTTCTTAAAAGTATTTAACATAGTTTAGTTAATTATAACGCAAGTTTTCTCCAAGAATTGCAATGTGGGCTTGGTTCAGCTCCCGCATAGATTGACTGAGCTCGTGAGCTAACGTTAGTGGAGATCTTTTAACTTATTAGTCTTTATATCTTTTATAAAAATGTGTTGTGCTTGTTGTTAAATGTATTTGACATTGTTTAGTTAATTAAAACGCAGGTTAACTACAAGTATTGCAATATGGGATTTGTTCAACAGCTCCCTCTTATGAAAAACAACGTTAAAGTTTTACAGTAAACTTAAACAAGCTAAAGGCCATTCTGAATTAATAACTGTTGTATATTTATGGTTACTTCTTTCAGATCCCTTTCTTGGTGTGTCTTGATGTTTTATATTGGCTAAAGACAAGAGTAAGTATTACTTTGTTTATATTTGCACAGCCACCAGAATCAAACACAAGTCAAGTGCTCAAAAGTTAAATAGCATGTTGGTCTTTATGATGCAATGGATAAATGAAATCGCAATAACTAATGAAATAGTCAGACCTCACTTTGACTTGATGTACAGTTTGAGTGAAGTCAGAACACAGCTCATCCACACAAATCAAATCACTTTCAAACTTAAAGGGATAGTTCACCCAAAAATAAACATCATGCCATCATTCACTCAGACCCATGTTGTTCAAAACCTGTATGAGTCTCCCCACCGTGCTGAACACAAAAGAAGATGATTTGACAAATGATGAAACGCACAGTAGACTGTACCCACTAACCTCCACGGTAAAAATAAATACCACGGAAGTCAATAGGTACAGTCCACCGCGCGCCTACCATCATCCATCAAAACATCCTTTCTATGTTCAACAAAATGAAGAAACCCAAACAGGCTTTGAGGCCGTGTAAATGATAACAAAATGTTTATTTTTGGGTAAACTATCTCTTTAAGTTTGAAAGTAGGAGTACATTTCATATATTCTCAGTACTCTACTAAAATGGCATTTTGAGAAGCTTGATAAATATGGACCTAGGTGTTTAACTTGATATTAACTTCAGTTTTTACCTTTCCTAACAGTATGTCTGCAAATGCCGGTTCCATGTCACATGGCTTATTCGAGACTAGATCCACAAAAAACTCTGCAGGTGAGTGGTCATCATCATGAGAAATGTGTTTGCTCACTGCAATGTTTAATAGCAGGTTGCAAAACAACTTCATAGGTGCATACCACCACCTACTGTATCAGGAGCCCCATATAGTCTATATGTGCCCTCATGCTGTGCACCCGATACAGTAGGTGGCAACCCGCTATTAAACATTAGATGAATAAGAAGGTAATGTGAATGCGCGTATTGCTATGGGGATAGTGTTGTATTAAAGGTTAAAAAAAAATTATAAATACTGTTCGGTTTTTCACACAAACCAATTGTTTCATGTCTTAGTATATTAAAGTGTTGTCATGAGCCACATGGTTTAATTTGGATTTGTTTGTGCATGTTTTTTATTTCTATCAGATTTTGTTACCATCAACTTGCATTATACAACTGACAGACTGAAACGGTTGGACACAAAAATCTACATTTGTGTTCCACTGGAGAAACAAAGTCACCTACATCTTGGATGGCCTGGGGGTAAGCTGATAAACATAAAAAATCATTTTAAGATGAACTATAGCTTTAACTTCGAGCCGATGCTAGAGTTATTTAAGAAAATGTCCAGTGATCAGGGAACATTTTCTGACTTTTAACCCCAAAAAAGTGCATTCATGCTTCACAGAGGTAATCCATACGGCTCCAATAGGTTAATAAAGGTCTTCTGCGGGTAATGGTTGTGATTGTGTAAGAAAAATATTTCAAACTTTATAAATTGTAATAACTAGGTTCCGGTAACGGCACAATCTTGGACACACATGATTCACACGAGTTTTAACGTAGTGAGCACTCATTGACATGGGTATGTTGTGCAGCTACTCTTGAGTCCAAGATGGTGTCATTATCAGAATCACTTAGAGTGTACTCACTTTTGTACTCACGAAGGAATATATTTTGAGCAATGCCTGCAAACAAACCGCTCATGAACCCCACTCACCTCCACAGTTGGAAACAAAAGTACTATGGAAGTGAATGGGGCTCATGAATGGTTTGTCTACAAACATTTCTCAAAATATCTTCCTTTGTATTCCTCACAACAAAAATATTTAATCAGGTTTGTAACAACATGAGCGTGAGTAAATGATGAGAGATTTTTCCTTTTTGGGGGAACCCTCAACACACTATTACTGCCACGTGTAGTATTAAATTTACTTTTAACACACTGCTTACAAAGTTTTTTTTATGTTTATCTTTCAGACTACCTGACCTGTTCCTGTTAAGAGCTAGTCACTCTTTGTGGAATGTTCCTGGCCCATTTTTGTCCAAGTTTTTACAAAAGCTTTTTTCAATGACCTCAAAATTGATGTGTAAAAATAATAATAAACTTGAATTTGTTTAAATATGTCTATAGACTGGGTTATTTTTACACAAACTATTTGGTAATTTTATGGTTCCTCATCTTATCTTTGCCATTCTATTATTTAATTACAAAGCAGCAATTTAGAATACGGTAATTAAACAGTAGGATTACAGTATGCAGCTGGAAACCCTGCTGCCAGTATTTTACCGTAAATTTAAAGAACAACCGTAATTTAGAATACGGTAATGAAATCGTAGAATTACGGTACACAGCTAAAACATGCTTGCGGTATTTTACTATTAATTTACAGAACAGCCGTAATTTAGAATACGGCAATGACACCGTAAAATTACGGTGCACTGCTGGAACCCCAGCTGCCAGTACTTTACCGTAAAATTACGGTGAAATTTTTTACAGTGTATACAGTATCCATAAATGGTAGGGTTTTTTTTATATTCAGTCAATCAAATATAATAATATGACATTGCAAAAATATGCAGAAACTAAGACTTAAAATATTTTAGTGATTGATTGAATTCCTTACTGTAAACTTTCTCACCTCTGTTAAAGTCTCCATGGATTAAAGGGCCTGTCCGGACATTAACCGTGGATTTCAATGTATTTCTGATTAATTTGCCCATACCGATCACAGATTCACCCCGAGGTTACTTTTGGCAGCTGTCTCCATTTCTTGGGTAACACTAATGGAAATGTTGGCAAATTCACAGACGTGTGCTTTTTGACAGGCCCGCATGATGCAGTCTTGCGTGTATTAGTCACTGTCAGCTTTAACAATACCGAGCTGATGAACGACTGATGAAACTCTGCTCTTATGTGAGGACGTGTATGATCTCACTCGAGCGAGCCCTGCTGCACTATAAACTTTTAGTAGCATGAGTGAAAAGCGTGGAGCGCTCTAGAAAAGTTTTAACAGCAGAAATAACAGCGTATCTGTTTAAAAAATATGCACAGACTGATTGTTTATATGTGTGAAGATGCCAGCAGGTGTGTTTTTCTTAACTGTGATGTGTTTGATCCCCGCAGGCTGTGAACGACCTACGGACAGTGAGATTATTCGTGCGCAACTGAATAAACATCGAGCATGACCCTGTGATTTCAAGAGTTTATCTAAAAGGTGCGAAGGGTTGTTTGCTTTTAATTTAGGCCTAATTAAAGTGCACTTAGGTTTGCGTGTAGCTCAATTTGTTTCTTAAAAATATTTCAATTAAATGTATCCTGTCAGTCAACTGCAGAATTTATGTATGAAATATTTTTTATGTTTAATTTTAAGTGCACATATATTTTTGCTTACAGTATTATCCTATCCTTAGCTTAGTATTTGTGAAAATTAAAAACAAAAATAGCTTACGGAAAATTCTCTACAAAATATTATATATAATTAGCCTTTTCCTAACCAAGAAACCGAGACTCATCTGCGTTGGTTATTTTGAGACAACTCAGGAACTTGTCGTTTCCGTGTTTTCCTGTAGGGAAGACGCTTTCTAGAGTTGTGTTAGTTCGTCCTATTGTTTGCTTTTGTCTTGGTAATGTGGGAGAAGAACAACACCAGCCGTGCACAGCAAATAATTGATTACCTTTGCATTTGTCAACGTTTGGTGGCTGGCTATATCGCCAATAGGACAGTCTTTTTTCAACTTATAAATACCCAATATTTATTCCTCTATATCATTTTTCTATATACAAAAATATGTCTATACGTGAAACAATAACACAGATGTAATTGGAATTTCTTTGATGTAGCACGTTAAACTTTACTGAACGGAGCAGACTGTGTATTCAGCATTTGTAGTGTCACAATTGTCGCTTCGATGTGGAATCTGCTCGTTTGAGAAAACAACACCGACAAAAATAAATATGCTGATTAAATTTAAGCCTTTGGAGAGTGTGGAAACTTTTTCACACTTGAGTTCTAATTCAGCTTTAGAAGTGCTGTTTCCTTAATGGTGCGCAATCTGCGCATGCGAATATATATCTTCTTTATACCTCATATAGCCTATTTTACTTCTCCTTAAATAGTTATATTAAATTCATTTAAATGACATTAACAATACCTAAAATTTTAACAATAGGCTACAAAGTGTCTACTACTAAATAAATTAATTCTACCAATAAATTATTATTGTTATAAATTATTATTTACATGAATAAACATGTATTTTAATGACACTTTATACTGTTTTGCTTTAAAGTTAGTTCAAATTGGTAATTTTCTGATAACACATTTAGTTATAAAAGCTGGTATTACTGTGCATTTGTACACTATATAACAGCAATAAAAATTATATACAATTCTGGATTACAATAAACTAAATTCATGATTTAATATCGCACAATTTTAAGACGTAAAAGATAGCCAGTGCTAAACTTTTACATGAACAAATTAAAACGAATGAAAGTACTTACTTTAAGTCTATTTGAGCGCTAGTGGGCGCTGTTGTCCGTTGAATGAATCCTCCTATCATTTAGATGGCCTCAACCTAAATAAATGCCTTTATTCTTGCTGGCCATAACGGATTTGGAATCGACCTTTATAAATGCTATGAATCCTACATATTTAAACCCAATAAAAAATAATAAATTATAATCAACAGAAAGCATAATGTGCACACTATAAGAGTGATTATTACCTAAACTTTACCAGTATATACTAATACGTTTTACTAACAACAGTAGTTTCAATAATAATTTTTATATGCGTAAATTTCATTATTTCTTATTGTTTTAAAGCTGGAGCGATGGACCTGAAGTCCAAAATATTCTCGTATGGCTAGACCAGTCACTGAGCGACTGTTTGATTGACAGGTTTCTCTCCATCGCCACCTATCCAATGAAACGCTAGGTGGGAGGAGTCCAAAAAAACTCGGTCTGACAAATATTCCGCGTTGTAAACGCTTACAGCTACTTGCAGTAAAGACTCGCGCGGAGAAAGGAGCAGTCCCACTATTCACGCGCACAGCATTTCAATCCGGACCTGTATGGTTCGCGTCGCAGCTATTCTCTGCTACAGAGCGGGTTTCACGGCGACCCATGAGAACTTTCATTTGACTTCATCTTTCCATTTTCTTTTTTTTATTTTCAGTCATTTATCATCCTTATTTTTTTCCTTCATCCAGTAGGCTGCAATTATTTAATTATTGTCCATCTTTTCCAAACTGCCTCATTCATTTTGGGAACTCTGGCATTTTTCTCTCGTGTGCCTGAACGGAATACCTCGAGACAAGCTTGGGTTTCCTGCATTTGGAATTGGTACCTGCCTGGCTTTCTATCCACATCGAGGGGATTAACTTCCATGTCTCCACGGACATCCAGCACGACGGCGGCGACGACACTGGTCGCCTTCCTCTGAGGAATGTACGTGCTCACCACAGCCGGTTGAACGGAGAGTGCTCCACTCAGTAGTGTATTTTACCGAATGAGAAACTGTCTGCTGTCCGCGGTGCTGCTCTCTGTCATCTCGAGCAGGACTATTAGAGGAGTAGTTCTTCTCTTTCGGATGGTTCACTTTTAACCGGGTTCCTTTTATACATTATTTGCCTTTTTCTCCTGGAACGGGGATATTGATTGTCACACGCGTCACTCCACAAGACGTGTTCTTTTTTTAGTTTCTTTATTTTTTCAAACTAGAAATTCCCGCGAAACGGAATTTGACCGTAGCGGTCATAACGGACGATGGGCGACTCTCTGTGGAGATATTACTTTGGAGTTTTAATCATCGCGTGCAAGGTGAACCTGTCCCGCGCGCTCGTTCTCGACTCCATATACTGGAACACGACGAATACCAAGTAAGTGCACGAGTCTGCAAAGTCCGTCAGTCACATTTAACTGCTGTTTATTTTTCTCATTAGGCTAATATATAGGCTAATTACTAAAAGTGGGTGATTTCGAAATGATAATGTTTAGCAAAACATTATAGGCTAGCATGTAGTGCCAACGCATTCATTTTGTCTTAGCCTACTGTAAATAAAATGAAGAGCAGGTGATCGAGCTGAGGTTAGTTTTTCTATAAAAACTAATAACATAATTATTTGTGCTACGTTGCAAATCTGTGGGAAACGCTTCGAAATTAATTGTTTTAGATGGCCCCATGATCTCAGGTCATAACTCCGAGATGATTTACGCACAGTGGTTTGAGGTGTATTTCACAGTTAAAATATTTTTTACGACATTTTGTAACTTAGGCTACTCGTTTATTTGTACAAAATTGTAGATATGCCATTTGATGTTTATGGAAGCATACATGTAAAGTTTATGTCATAAATGTAGTTTAACCAAAATAGAATGTTAATGTTTAAGTCCTCACGATTTTTTTTATCTTATCGTAACTATCCTCTGATAGAAAACGAAACCTGAAAGGTTAGCAAATAACCCCCTTTTCATTGTTCGCCCTAATAGATAGGCCGTGTTTACTTTTTTAACAGGCCTCATTTGGTGCTACGTGGTGATGGAGAAGTCTATTATTGAAAAAGGGGTGTATATTTTTCTATATATATAATGCGTAATTTGAACACCGTGCATTTTTCTGAAACAATAGATTCAAAAGTAATTGCGTTCTATTGTGGAAACATTGCGCTACGTTTTTCTTCTAAATGACATCGAAGTAAGTCTTTAAAAAATGTTTAAATGAGCAGAAACGCGTCGACTATCAGCGTTGTGAAAACAAAAACATCTCCTTGAAATTCGCAGGGGTCTCGTGCCCAGCGCGGGAGCCTCTCGCGGTTCGTAAGGATTTCTTAGGTGAAACTCCAGCGTGTTTAATAATTGAAGTTTAGCTGTCTACACAGCGCCAATGCCCTCTTTTCAGCCTTTGCCTGTATAGGACAGGGTGCAGGATGGATAGAGCGCAGAACAGGTGTCCTGTGTTGATAATCATTCTTTATTACTCAGGTAATAAAGCGGATGTCTTTAGTCCTCTGGATGTGTCGCAGGCGTAGGTTAAATAATAAGTGTGTAATTCACAAAAGCGGTTGGCTCTCCACGCGACGCGATGGGATTGAATTGTTCAAAAGATCCTCGGCCTTCATTGCTGCATCTTCACGCTCTGGAAATCTGTGCATATACGCTTATTAATTCCTTCATTTAACTTCTCAGCTGTGAAAATGCGAGTAACTTTTTTGAAAAGAAAGAAAATTGCCCATGCTCATAATTGGGAGGTCTAAATGAATTAAAGGTAGATGTTGCATGAACAAAAAATAGCATAGTAATGATGCACGAGGAAAGAAAATGTACAACACTATTCGTAGGAAATTTATCGCAGAAAGAAAGACGTATTAAAGTATTTCAGTTTTGCCAAAAGTGCCTATGACCACTGGCCTACTCTACTTAACCTACTTTTACATTGTTTCCATTTTAATCGTTTTTATATTGTAATATTGTAGAGGAATATCACAATTGCATTTACGAATTCATTTAACTTTACTGAAATATGCACGTTAAATGGATATGGATGACCGGCCTTTATGCAATGTTAAAATTACTTTAAAATGTAAAATTTCTTTGTTTCTGCCAAAACATATTATGGATAAATCAGAAAACAGATTGTTTCTATAGACATAGGTAAGCTAGTGTTTATTAAGTAGGCTACAAACTAAACAATATTAATATATGTAGGCCTACTTACTTAATATGTAATTATCTGAACTTAAAAGCTGTTATTTTATTGCAATTAATTATATTTAGTAGGTGAAAATGAGACCCATGGCAACTATAAAGTGACCTCTACCAGCATGTCACTGTAAATATGTGGCTCATATCTGCTGCAAGCCTTATTTTCGCTTGGTGAGCTGGTTTTCCATGGAATAACCCACAGTGGACATTCCCAGCATTCTGTTGAGGTGGCAGCTTCACATATATGAATCTTTTGTAGGACCGTAGGGTGATGCCGCTGATAACATTGTTGTGGCTAACAGCTGTATTTTTACATCATAAAAGCTGTTTTACCGCCTTTATCTTAACCAGATTTACAAAACATTGAGATAAGATGTTGGGTATATATAGACTAGTGTAAGCGTTGGCAAGCTTTCTTTCTTTCTTTGTCATCTGTTTTACTTTAGAAACATAATAACCCAATAAACACTGAGCGCATTGTCTGGAGACGATGGATAAATAAATCCCATAGGTACAGTATTTGTGAGTATGGAGCGCAACGGGATATGCCTTCATCTAATGTATCAGCGCAGTATAATAGTAGGAGTGCTTAAAATTGGTACTGTACTCCCTTCGGCCTTCTGTCGAGAGACAGGCATCCAATATTACTGAATCACTGAGCGAGTGTCTGTACGTGTGACGTTAAAAAAACAACACGTTTGTTTTTTCTTTCCTCCCTTTGCAAAAATGTGACAATTTAGAGCGCACTGCCTCTATACAGTAATACCTCTCAGCTGCTTTACCTCAGATGTATCTGACACGTAAAGATTTCTTTCCTCTCTCTTCTTCGCCTTCTCTTCCTTGTTCCTTGTGGTAATCCATTTTGTTAGAGGTGGAGAAAACAAAAGCAGTCTGCTTTACACATTTTCAGTCAAAAGAGGTTCTCCCTCTCTTCATTGAGAGATTACATGTCTTAGCAGGGATCTGATGGGGACACATCCATGGCTTTATACACATGCAGATACAGCATGAATGAATGAAAGGGCGAGTGGGACGCGAATAATAACTTCCCCCTCCCCATTGCGTTGAGAGGCACAAGAACTTCTGATAGACTGCTAATGAAAAGCTGTTATGATTAAGATGCTAAGTAAATCATTTTAGAAATTTGGCATGTCTTTTTTGTCAACATATTAGCAGATGGGTGGGATTGTGACACCGCTGTGGGAAGGAAAAGAGACTGAAGGGAAAATAAGATGTCTAGCTGTACAGATGAAGTTTGCTGTGGTGGAAAGGAGAGGGGGTGCAATGAAAATAATAAAATTGGAGTAATAACATAGCACTTGTGCATCAGGATTATGGAATGAATAAGAAAATAGAAAAGAAAGAAATAGGTTGACAAACGAGCATATACAGGGATGAGGCGCCTGTCTGGTTGCTTTGCCCTGTCAGCTGACACTGTGTCAAAGCATTTGTTGCAAAGCATGTTTAAACTGTTGAGATGTCTGTCCTTTTCCATTGTTTCCTGCTTTGTATCCATGGATTTCTATTTCCAACAGACCTTTGTATTGGTCAGATGATTGAAAGTCAAACATTTAGTTCCCTTCGCTCCAATGCGTCCACCGCTAGTGTCGTTAGAGCACTGTGGTCCTATTGGGACAGGATTAGGCTACTGCTGTCACCATGTCACGACTCGGCCCACACAACTAGAGCCTGAGATTATCAAGGGGATAAAGAAAGGGGAAAGGGAGCAGCTAGAGGGGAAAGCAAATAATGAAGATTTATATACGAAGGCATCATTTCCAGAAATAAAGAGGGGGAAAGGGAGAAGCTAGAGGATGGATGAAGATAAGGATGCATTTCCAGGACAAGGGAGCAAGATATATGAATACAATGATGAGTTTCAATCCCTAAATGCTGCGACAGAGAAAGTAAAGGTTTTTTATTATTAGTTTGTATTAAGAACATGTGTTCATCTTATCCTTAGTAATTGAGCCTGGCTTTGACCCCCAATAAGTCTCTCGTTCAAAAAAAAAAAAAAAAAACATCAGACGAATAAGAAATATGGAGAGGCAATAGGAATTAAAATAAAACAGATGTCTTTTCCTTTGGTATTTAACACCTTTCAGTTGTCCAAGCAGACCTGCTTTTCAGCTTTAGTTTCATAATCACATGCAAGTGAACAAAGACAGTCCTGAAAGTCTTGCGCTCATTAGCCAACGTATTGATTTTTCTCTTTTTGGGTGCTTTCATGTCTGTGGCCAACAACTTAAGTGAAATGGCTTCATTTTGAAGTGCCTCAAGTTTTCAGTAACGCTGCCAAAAGCGAAAAATAGTCAGTGAGAAATAGACAGTGACAAAAGACGAAACAGCTGCACCGGGCGGGAGAAACGGAGATAAAAAAGGAAAAATCACAGGCCGCAAATAAAATTATGAAGAAATGTCCACGAGTGGTCGCGTCTTCGTAGATGCGCTGCACATGTCCCGGCCGCTCTTTCTCTTTCGCAAACACATGCACACACTTTCTGGCTTAATGGCTTCTCTGTGTGCAGCTGCAGTCTTGTTAACAGAATGAGCGGTCTGTGTTAAACGTGTGCAAACCCTTCGTCTGTCATCCTTTTCTTTTCCACATTCACATGTCCTGCAGTATTTATGACCGCTGGGAGAATCACCAAGTCTAAAGTTGGGATGTTAAAGTGTGTCTTTTAGACAAGGATTAAAGCCATTTGCAAACATGAGTTTGACCTCTGGCTTTATTTGTACAACTACCCCCTGCTTTTACCCCAACACCCCCTCCCAAGACTTTAACTACCAAAGACTGTTTTTACAATGGCTCATGTAAAATACAGACACATAAAACACCCCTTTAATAGCAGAATGTGTGAGTGTATGGGCTGTGGGGTGACCTTGTATAGCCTGTGGTTTAGGATAATGACTAGCTATGGGGATGTGGGTGAGCTAAAATGTTGTGCGTCGTAACAAGAAAGATGCATTTGCCCTCTGTCTCTCTGTTTCTTTGCTCTGTGTCCGACCAATCATGTGTGCATAAAAAAAATGGGCATGTCTGAAATAGAGATGCAAATCAATATAGCCTACGTTTGTTTTGGGCAGTATGATCTGTATGCTTTTTGGTAAGCAAGAGATTTTGTTTATATGCAAATGCAGATTTGCACACAATAAGTCTACAGTGTTCAGTTTACAGATTTGTAAACGTGTGTAAACTTTTAAGGTGTGATCATGTTTTGCTCAGGGAATACATGAGTCGCACCCTTTTCTTTTGAAGGATCCCTAGGCAAATCTTACAACACACAAACACTATTTCGGCTTTTCAAATAAGCTAGCGCAGAGATAAGACATCATGAACGAGATTGCAATCCAGTGTTCAGTGTTTTGATGCCGAAAACGGCTCAAGAGGATTTGTGTAGTTAGATCTGTGGTACAGATAGTCCTGACAGCTACCCGCTGCACATCAGACAGACACACACACCAGAGCAGTTTTCCCAGCTACTCCTGTTTTAGTCCCTCGGGGCAGTTGACTGTGAGCGTCGCCTGATGCCGTACACAGAAACGCACTGCGTGTGTACGCGGGCTGCGGCGCTTCTCATTTCTCATGACATCATTTTGTTTTCACAGCCCTGATGTTTGAGCACTTGGCATCAAAGACACCAACATTTGCCTTTATTCTTAAATCCGAATTACTTTTGTCAACACTCTTGTCTCATTCTCGCTCCGTTTCTCATTATAAAGTTTAAAACGATCTGAATTGTCGTTTTTTGGTTTTTGTTGAAAGCTTGCCGTTTAAGAGCACGTCACTTACTTTACCACATTTTCAGTAGCCAGTGTAACTTTTTCAGAATCTGATTTATAATCATTGCTAAATAATTTATTACACTATTTTAATAATTTATTACACCATCCAGCGTATTTCTCAACCTCAGAATCTTTGCGAATGTAATTTATTGTGTGTCATGTCTCACTTCCTCTCTCTGTGTCTCTCTCTTGAAGGTTCGTGCCAGGACAGGGCCTGGTGCTGTACCCACAGATCGGGGATAAGATGGACATTGTTTGCCCACGCGTGGAGGGCGGCTCAATGGAAGGAGTGGAGTATTATAAACTCTATATGGTTCCTCGGGAACAGCTGGAGTCCTGTACGGTCACAAAGGCGGATACGCCTTTACTCAACTGCGTCAAACCGGACCAGGACGTCAAATTCACTCTTAAATTCCAAGAGTTCAGCCCAAACCTCTGGGGCTTGGAGTTCTTCAGGGGAAAAGACTACTACATTATCTGTAAGTTTGACAGTGGATATCCGTACACGCCTGTTTGAGACCATTAGATCACTTTTCCGAATGATTCTGGCCAATTATGTTCGCCTTGCGGTCAAATTTATGTGGTTTCTTTAGCACTAGGGTGACTGTTGACATTACGGTGCGCTTGCTGCGTAAACTACATTAGTGATGTTTTAGCATGTCACTGTGTCCGTGTGTTTAGCTAATGACACGTTTCTGTCATGGCTGCTTGTGTTTGTTTATGTCGACTGACATTATTGGTGATTTTCAGATAAACAAAGCGTTTTTTTTGTAAAATGGCACCATTAACTATGAAAGCATACACACGCACACACACACACACACATACAAAACGCTAACTGCACACACCAGACGTCTACAAACGTTCTTTCTCTAACATACATATAACATAAACACGGTTGTGCCTTGATAAACAGCGTCAATCTCATTTGCCTTTAGTAAGTTCAGGGCGGTTTCCTCTCCGTCTCTCTCTCTCTCTCTCTTTCTCTATCACTCCCTCTGCCTCGCTCGCTCGTAGAGAGTTTACCTCCAGCAAATAGAGAAAATCCAATTTTGCTGTTCTGGGAAATTCGCTCCTCCTTTATTTTTGCTCTCTCTCAGTTTCTTTAAGCTACTCTAATTTGTAAAGGAAAAGTGAAAGAGAAAAAGAAGTAAAGAGAAATGAGTTCATTTTGCGGCATTGTAGATGTTAATTGCCTTGTTGTACGGCTGGAATCATGTGTGTATATGTGTACGTGGAGAGGTGTGTGTGTGTGTGTGTTAGCGCAGAGCTGTATGACTGCTGTGGTTTATTCGATAAGTCATTAATTAAAAAGTTTAATCCTAACAGCTTGTTTTAATCACTCTGTCTTTATCAAACGGATCTGCTCAGAAACCAATCAGATGATTTCGGTCCCTCGCAAACGTGTTCTGCAAGCCAAATGTCTGTGTTTGTGTACGTGTTTTTGCAGCTTAGACGTTAAAATTGCTCTCAATGGTTCATCTGCAGCCGGATGCTGATGACTCTAAAATGATTGTGTGTGTTTGTGTGTGAAGATGAGCTTGATGTGATCTTGTCTGACAGACTGCCCTGCGGCCGGTAGCCAGGAGAGAGAAACATGATCTAAATATGGTGCGAGAGAGAGAGAGAGAGAGAGCAGAAATGCTTCATTAAAAAGAAATAACACACGATACAATGAAAAGATATTAAACCCCATCTATGTAAATTATACAGGTACACTCAGATATTTTGCCCCTGGAGAAATGAACAGTAGTTTAAATTTGTTTAAAGTGATATATCATATCATTGGCCTAGAAAAAGCAGTTGTATTTTACATTAAGGGTTCTCCCCTCGCGGTGACCTCCGTATTAAAATCACACAATCAGCTTTGTATTACATTTTGAGTTGTTTGTCTAAACAGCATGCATTTATATTGATATATGTCACAATAAAAAGGTCCAAGACGACAATAATATCAGCCAGGAAAACATTAACAGAAACATTACAAGCTAAGTGCAAAAAGAGAGACAAAGTAGTGTTTTGAAAAGCTGAATGCGAATTTCATCTGATACTTTAATTAGTGTTGCATTGCATCAGTTTTACTTACTGTATTACACAGTGCGTGCGTGCGGGCGTGCGTGTGTGCGTGACTGCGTGTGAGACTTTTTTTTATAGTCAGTATGATTAGGGCTGGGCAAAAAAAAAAAGATTTTTCGATTAATCTTTTTTTTTTTACCGTGGTCGATTCAAAATTGATTCTCAAAGGCCACGAATCGTTTTTTTCCCCTATATTTATTTTCGCAAACATTGAACGTAAGATTAATGTTAATCTAATTACTAGTCTTTTCTACTAGATGTCACCCTCTTTGTTGCCTTGCGCGATGTTACCAAGAAGCTATCATTCATTCATTCAGTCTATATTCTAATATATTCTAATATAATATAATATAATCTATATTCATTGAGTTGAATCGAGAATAAACAGCGTAAAAAAAAATCTGAATCGAAAATCGAACCGAGAATCGAAATCGAACCGATCTGGAACATTTGAATCGATACCCAGCCCTAAGTATGATTCAATATAGCTTTATAAAAGGTGTGTGTGTGTGGGTGATTCTCACGAAAACTTGGTTTTAAAAATGTCAAGCATGAAAATGTTAAATTTTAAATTTACCTTTTCCCCCTCCAGACATTGAAAAACAAAGTCTGGAGTAAATGGGAACATTAATTTAAAAACTTTTACTTATCATTTAACACTTTTTGTAACATAATTAAAAAAAATAGTCCTAAAAAATCTCATTACCGCAACAGTCAGAAAACATCAACACTGACATATTTTCAAAATGACATGACAAACCTGAAAGAACATAATTTGGAGATTCTGCACATGCATTTAAAATCAAAGTATTATGCTTCTATTAATTAAATTAACATTTAATAAGCATCTGTTGCGGTAATGATAATCAAAATGTCGTGTAAGCATTCTGACAAGACAATATTTCAAATTAACTGTAAAAAATTATCTTACCTGGTAGCCATCTTGAAGTAACTGGTCCATGTGCTTGGTCACTCAAAATCAAACTTTATTAAAATTCTGTATGTGTGCTTAAACTGTTCTCAAAAAGTGTTGTGGAGGATGAGAACATCAGGCATGGACACATCATTTTCCTAATTTTTCTTCATTATTATTATACATGAATATTCAGTAAATATTTTTTCTGTCATCTAAAGTAGTCTAGCAAAACATCCATTTATTTTTTTCTTAATATTTTTGTGTTAATTTGATTAAATTACAACATAACGCATGTTCAAACACAGCCGGACACATTGCGGTAATGAGAATTTCAGCAGAAAATGAGATAAAATTTCCAATTATAAATTCTTATGTTGAAATCACACATTGTGCAAGGTAGAACACAGTATTGTGTTAATTCTGATGCTTTTTAATGTTACTATATTACACATTTTAAAGCTAAAATCATTAGTGCCGTGGTGTTTCAATGGTTTCGTGAGAATCACCCGTGTATGTGTTTGCTGCTATTTGCAGAGAAATCATGTACTTACCTTCCAGGCCCAGAAACAGAGAGTGACAGATGCTAAGGTCACTATCTTTTATTTTCGATTTTCCCTGCTTTTTTATTCTCATGCACTTAACCTTTTTTATTGTCTATTTCTGTCCTGGCAATATTGTTAACGTTACCAGTTGAGCCAGTGATTTGTTGACTGTGACTCAGACAGAAAGAGAAGACACATGGAGACGGAGAAAGAGAGAGAGAGGGAGGCGGTGGTTGTGCGGCTTTGGTCAAAGGCACTAAGGGCTTTTCGAGGTTCTCTGCCATATCTTATTAGAGAAGATGTGTAATGTTTTGTGTGTGTGTTGTGGTGTGTCAGCTCCGGTTATTGGCTTGAGCGCTGTTCGCAGCTTCGTGACCCTGATGGCATGTTGATCCAGGCAAAACAGCAGCTCATCATAATTCAGATGCAGATTTACCTTCATATAGCCATTTTGGCTTGGTTTGCAATAGCAAAGTATTAGTGGCATTGTAGAAGTAATATATATTTGCATATATGCACAAAGTTATTTTTATATACGTCATATATTGTCTGAAATTGTCTAAATTAAGTAATAGTGTAGTTTGGTGAATACTAGTACTTAGTTTTCAGAAATATAATTACAAATGGTGTCAATTTCTTTTCCTACTGGTTGCCATTTTGTCGTGGCAGGACTTAAGATACCCTACGGCCAGGTTTGATCTTGCTAGGGTTTCACTTATCCTGTATCAGTACTTGGTTGTGACTTTGCTTGTAACACACACAGCCTTAAACCTAACCCTAACTGTATTTCTTTTTAGTAATTATAATATTTTTTTCCAAATGCTTATATCAAGTTTGATCAGACAGTGAAATAGGATTAGTCAGGGAAACCAAAACTAAAGAATGCGTGTGCCATGTGTCTGTAAACAAATTGCCGACATGGAATGGGAGATCATAAAATCATGTGATTGTTGTCTAGTGATCTGCTGTTTTTATGCATGTGTGTGTATATAGAAACAAACACGCTGAAAGGAATGCAAGCATTTAAGGAGCTTTAGATATAATGAGCTTGACCATACTAAAAGCCAGAAAAAGGGAAAAATCGCCCCAGGATTATGCTGCTGACAAAAGATTTGAACACGCACCAGGATGACAGAAGTAGCAGCAGAGAGATCTGTCTCATGGTGACGCCATACAGAAATTCACTCTCACCCCTTCTGCTTTATTAAAGTGGCAGCATTGGGAAAAAGTGATGATGGGACAGGCGTCTCATAGACTACAACACCCTCGCTCTCTGTGTCTCTCTCGCTGTGAATGCAGGCCACATTGTTCTGGACGCTGACCAGACGTTAAGCCCTTGGCAGCTCATTACCTCTGCGTTACTGACCCAATAGACCACAAGCCTGCCGGGCGTGGGCACACACACACACACGGCATAGCTGCATTGTTGATTAAAAGGACACATGAGACACGTGGGACCAGTGGCTAGAATACTGTTGATAGTGTTAGGGATTTGTTTGGAGACACAAATAATAACGTCAAAAATATCTCGGTTCAGTTTGCGATGAGTGTATTTGGTTTGAGGTTCATGAAAGGAAGCCCTTTGAGTATTTGAGCTGACAGTTGCTTTTATTTTAATTCTAGTCTGTTGCTTTATTGTCACTGAAAACAAAACATGTCATTTTATATTAAAAAATATAAATATTAATTGTTTTCTGCATTGACTTTTTAAGACCAGTCTAACATCTGCTCAAAAGAGAGGACTATTTTTATTTTTTCTTACACCGTTGTTTCTGTACAAACATCTGCTGTGGTAAAGCATTACACACTTTCAACAGCACATCATATTCATAAAAATATCTCTCTCTCTCTCTCTCTCTCTCTCTCTCTCTCTCTCTCTCTCTCTCTCTCTCTGTGCCTTATTTGCTAAATTATTAACACCCGCTCTTGCTGCTCCAGGCTTTTGCCTCCCCGGCAAACAAAATCAACTTTATATTATTCCTTTAATCCTTCCTGTATCTCAATGAAAGTTTAAAAGCATCATTCTGCGGGGGTCCTGACATCTATCCAAACACGATTTCGGGTGATAAAAGCTGGCTTGCAGGAGTTTAGTTTAGGAACTACTCAAAGTTTAGTTACATGATTTATGAACGTGCTGCGCAAAGATGACTATTTTATAAGGATGAATGAATATTCGCCGTTTATGTTAATTATGCATGTAATGACATCATGTAAATTGGTACAAGCTTTTTACAATCTTAATTATGGATTTGCATATTAAAATAGCATTTTTGCGTGTTAGGATGTGTTGCTAAAGTTTTCTTTTCTTCATTGCCTCCCAGCTACGTCTAATGGGACGATGGACGGGCTGGATAATCAGGAAGGAGGGGTGTGTAAAACCAAGTGGATGAAAATCGTCATGAAGGTTGGACAAAGTGAGTAATCTTTACAGCTGCGGTGCAAATGTGGGTGTGTAATAACTGTTTTACTGTGGACATGCATGTGGGTGTTGAACAATATAGCGGTTTCAAAATCCGAACCCGTTGCAGGCCGTGCATCGTAATTAATGACAATCACTTCACCAGCGACATCCATAGTAATTACCATAGCCACACCCACCAACACGAATTTCTCGCTCTCTCACGAACGCAAAGACACATACTGAAGGTCACTGGATTAATCATAGCTGCCCGTGTTTTAATTAAGAGCACACACACACACGCTCATGATTTGTGTTAGTCACAAATGCATGCATGCGGACTTTGATTTCCTCGAGCAGCGAGAAAGTAATAAGTCTCCATGGAAATGCCCATGTAGGTATCAGAGTGATGAATGTGTTTCTTATCTATGTTTTGCAGACCCCTCAGATCCCATTTTCCCCAAAGACTACCCCACCAGATACCCCCCCAAATACCACGACCCAGGGATCAAGGACACCAAATCGAATGAAGTACTTGACAAGCCTGGTAAGCTTTATCACCCGTACACTCCTGCGTGTTTAATTTGACATTGCAAGGGATGTTCGCTGATTCATCATTTCTCGCTCTGCGTTTTCATTTTGTCTTCTTGCTTAGCAAGTGACAGTCATCATCCGTCAATGACCTGCACATAGACAAACACACACATTTCTGATGCTTTCTCATGAATTGACAAGCAGCTATAAATGTGACAGAGCAGGATGGGCGTGGTGAAACTTAGTCATTGCAAAATTCGACATCCCTCTCTTTTTCTCGCATTCTTCGCTCTAAATAGAAGCATATGGCCATCAAAGTCATTTGAAAGGAGTGTCTCAGGTAGACTAATCCGCATGTCTTGTTGTGAATATGAGCAGCTCATCTGTTCTGCCAGCCCCTGAGAAACATTGTGGCACTCTGTCAATGGCTTTCTATGACCCCTTTGTGCATAGTTTCTGAGACGATATCTATTATAAGCCAAATTTGGCTGTGCCTTTTTAACAAATCATTTAATTTTATACTTAGGGATATATTTTAGGAAATGGCTAAAGATATACTTCTTCCTTGAGCACTTATTCATAGCTATTAAGATTAAGACACTTTCTAATTTTAAAAAGTATCCTTTCTGTACTGTCTGGTTTTAGGTTTGAATTCCAGTATTAGTATTGCACTTATCGGATAAAGTTGCTTGGGATAATTGTCTGCTTAATAAACAAACCTAGACATGTTTCACCACACGCAAAGAAACTTACGAAGCATTGAGGAATTTCTTTTCAGTATGCTAATTTCCTGTACTACTGGATTTGTGGGTATGCTCACCTTTGTCCTTTTTCCTCTTAGATGCATCTCAACATGGAGAAGAAAAAGGAGAAGGAAATAAATCCTCCGTCATCGGTTCGGAGGTCGCCTTGTTTGCCGGCATCGCCTCGGCCAGCGTCATTGTCATCATCATTATCATCATGCTGGTGTTCCTCCTACTGAAGTATCGACGACGTCACCGCAAACACTCGCCTCAACACGCCACCACGCTGTCACTCAGCACGTTAGCCACACCCAAAAGAGGCGGCGGCAGCAACAACAACGGCTCGGAGCCGAGTGACATCATCATCCCATTGCGGACTGCTGACAGCGTCTTCTGCCCACATTACGAGAAAGTGAGCGGTGATTACGGACACCCAGTTTACATCGTACAGGAAATGCCACCGCAGAGCCCGGCGAATATCTATTATAAAGTGTGACTTTTTGACTTTAACTTCAACCCCCACACGCCCCTCGATGAACCCCCGTATGGCGGGATTGAAGCCTGAGCGCACCCTCGTCCCGCTCTCTCGTGGCTGTCTTTTTCGTTTTTGTAAGAATATTCCTGATTATTACTCTCGAGTTTAGATGCTGGAGTGAAGCTCCTGATTCGCTGCTCTTGCACCTGCAAAACAAACAGAAAATTAAAAACAAAACAGGAATCCCTCTGGGGGATTGACGTGCACTATAAAGGACGTTTAGGATACTATAGTGTGTTTATGAGGGAGTATGTGTGAATCACACGAGCAGGGGGGTTGAGGGGTTGGGCATGAAAAGAGAGGTGAAGAAAATTATTCTTCCTCTTTTATTTCACTGCATTCTCCTGTAAAGACACGAGAGACGGAGAAGAGACGTGACTGGAAGTAAGAAGTGAATAAGAGTGGCTGATCTGTCACAAAAACAGGAAGTGAATGCAGCGCATTGGTCACAGCCACAGGAAGTAGAATTATAGAGGAAGCAGGAACCTCCCGTCCACCGGCTCATCGGACGTTTGGAGCGTACTGTTGGACTTTTCAAAGGACATCAACCGTTTTTCTGCATTCACTCGTACTGTTTTCATTTACATTAACCCGCCTCATTTGTCCACCTCTACACTTTTACAAGGTGTACTTGTACGGTCATGCATCTTGCATTTCTTTCTGTCATTCCCAGTTGCGGATTTGTTTGGTAGAAGAACTAATGTGTATCATACTAGAGATCCTTTCGTGCTGGTATTATGTGCAGTTTCTGAGTACTGTGGGAGACACGTAGACACATTTCATTTAGTACATGTTAGCTGGCTGGAGGTGCGAAGGAGAAAAAGAGAGCAGGTTAGGTGAAATGAATAGATTTGGTACAGTTGTCGCTGTCTTGTTGCATGCTGGGAAGGTGGAGGACCCACATGAACACTTTGGCAGCACTTTGAAAGCCCCATCATCTGTGTGGAGCATAAGCAAGACCATTCATAGCATATAAACAAACAGAGACGAAAGGGAGCGATTCTACACAAGGCTCATTGAGCTGTGGCATGAGCTGCCATTTTGAAACACATTTGCTGGAAGAGATTTGCATGTCATGTCAAGTTTCCTGTTTTACTAGTATTTCTGCCATCACATTTACCAGTGCAGGCTGTGCTCTCCTTATAGCTCAAAAGCACAGGGATGTCACAACACACAATGTTTTGAATTTACCACAAAAAAGTTCATAAGCATCTCTTTAGGAATTTGTTTAAATGTATATCAAAACGGATGGAAAAAGTGCAAGTGGAATTTATTTATAATGCAGGCAGACGGGCGCAAAACAGCAAGCATATGAATAATTTATGAAAGATCTGCACATTATGCAAGCTTAGAGATTTCCGTTAACGTACCGATTTCTCCATTTGCTATTTGCTTTTTCCATCAATCCCTACACAAATAGCCGCCTTTCCACACTACACACACACACACATGCTCTCACAGCCAGGGAAGGGGTGGCTTTGGACGGAGCCCTCGGGGAAAACAGCATGTTGGGTTTTAAAATAGCTGAAAGGAATGAGAAGGAAGGGCCAGAAACGGACCAAAGGAAGGGCAAGTCTAACGGAGACCTGACTAAACCAACTTCTCCGGCCTGCTTGTCTCTCTCGATGAAGCTCAGATGTGCTCTGAGTAGAAATTAGGCCCCTTAATCTGGAAAGAAAGCAGTCGACGTGGGTTAGCAAGCATGCCTAACCCACGAGTCAAGGCTAAATGTAGTAAATTGCATGAAATGGAATCTGTCAGGCTCAAATTGTGAGAGGTTTCTGTAGGAACGAAAACACAAGTATGATTTATGACTGATACGGAGGTCACAACTAGACCCAGTATTCATTTTAGAGAGGAAGCCACTAAGCAAAGGTCAGTGAATCCCACAGTCCGCAGCTCCCAAAGGACTCAGTAATTCCCATTTTCCCTGACAGAAAGGTCTTGTCCCTGTGATCGTGTGTTGTCATTTGTGCAAACCCCTTTCTTAGCAATGCCAGCCTGCATTTACCATACATTAACTTCAATTTTAATTTGTCTACCAAAAGTGGACTTTTAATGTCCACAAATGTATGAGGGCCACATTAACTGTTCATCCATTTCTTTATCACTTGTTCATGGAGGTTCTTGAATCTCGCTTAGAAGCCAAGCCTTGTGTGATCGGAGCTTTGTGCCTCTGTAAGAGGCCACAAAATCTGCAAATATGCAATTTTTATTTATTTTTATAACAATTGAGAAAAATATGATATACGTTCACCTATGGAAAGTGTTCTTAACCACTGAAATTAAATGAAACAATACAGCATAAGAAAATGTTACAACCCCGGTGTGTTATTATTATAATTTTTTGTTTTTACTTAGTGCTGTAGGTTCGAGTTAAACTGTGAAAACATACACACAGACACACTAAGACTGAGCAGTTGTTTTTAAACTAGACACACATACTACAAAACACTACAAACATGTTGCTGTTTGGTTGCTATCCCATATGGGCTAAATATGACAATCTCCTTAGTTTCTTTGAATCTGAAGACACTTTCCCAAGGTCGCAAATGTTCTAGTAACATTGTAGGAGTGATTTGAGTGGTATAGCGTAAAATGTTGCACCGATGTTGACAGAACATTTGCGAAAAGCTGGGAGAAGTGTCTTCAGTCCACTGTAAAATGCCTTGCTTGTATGGTCACCCTGAGTTCACGAGACTCAAATTTTTGCACCGTACATCTGTAGGTATAAGAGGCTGTAAATACGTTATTGTTTGTATTGTACATGGCTCCCCGGTTGTTACGATAGCCTTACTCTCACATTTCTAGCAAATAAAAAAAAGTTACGAAAAAATACACAAATCACTTCAGTTGAAAAAGAGAGCGTACTAATTTTTTGGTAAATAACTTGTAAATATTGACAACGAACCCAATAAATCTTTTTTTATAAACTCTTAAAGTAAGATGTTTTGTATAGAATTGGAATTTTTTGCTATGTATTTTAGCTAGCACTCGTCAGTACTCCCCAACTCAACCCTTTTGCACTGTTCCCATGTTGATCTGGTTTAAAGATAAAAATGAGATAGAGATTTGCCAAACTGACTGCTTGCTGCATATTTGTGCCATACGTGTGTACCATAGATATTTATTTAATTAGTTCTTTGATTTTTTTTTTGTTTTGTTTTTTACCCAGTTTGTACACAACTTCAGTATTATCATTTGAGTTTTTCTGAACTTCTCCGTTTCCTGTTATCTTTTTGTTGCTATCGTTTCCCGGTGGCTGATGCGCCCACCTCTCCCTCGCAGTGAGATCTGGTCAGGACGTGCAACATTATAAAGGCGTAGAAATGACACACATTCCACCAGTCTGTTACAAACTGAAAATGTTTTTCAATAAAATGTTTTTCCTATGGAACTTTCAGTTCTCGTTTATGTTTATTTGATGAGTTTTGACACGTTGTGTCAGGTATAGTTTAACCCTTTCAATTTGGACTTTTTTATTGTAAGATTTTTCACATCTCAGGAATTAATTTCTCATTGTTTCTGAGTTAAATGAACACATTCTTACTGATATTCTGCAGAGACACATCATGGGTTGGTTATATTCAGAAACCAAACTGTAAATAAGATTGTGTAGAGCAAACATATTAATTAAAAAAAAACTTCACAGTAGCTCATAAATTATTATTATTATTATTGTAACACTTTACATTAGGTTGTATTAGTAAACATTAGTAAATGTATTTAATAACATGAACTAATAATGAACAATGTAGTTTTTAGGATTTATTCATCTTTGTTAACATTAGTTAATGTCAATACAGTTGTCATTTTTAAACAAACAGAAACCGGAAGTAAAGTTCGGACCAGACGCTTATCGCGTCACCGCACGTGCGCCCGGTGAAACGGTCTATATCACGGGTCTGCTGAATGCTGTATTCTGATTGGTTGAGAAATGTCCCACGGGTATGCATTATTTTTAAATAACCGCACACCTAACCTGTCAAATGTCTTAAAAATAGGCACCAGAGCAATGTTTGTGGTAACCGTGGTATAAGCGGAAAAATTGACTCCGCGTCGTGCCTCATTACCACCTTGGGTGTGTATTATTTTCTTATAATTCAATGGCCGTCGTCAATTATTCCTTACTTGACAGTTTCAACGTTCGATTTTAAAAACTATATTATTAAAAGCTGAAAAAAAAACATGAATCAAGATTAATAAATGCTGTAGAAGTATTGTTCAATGACTGTTCAATATTAGTAATGCATTAAATAATTGAAGAGTTTCGTTGCAAAACGAGATAAATCCGTTTTTTAATTGTTCAGAAATCTCGTTTTTTGGTTGTGCATTCCAATTAATATCAATTCAACTGCAGTTGTTTTGTTTTGATTTAAACCTTCATAACTTAAAGAATACAAGTAGCACCATAAAACAAAATAATAACATGATAACATAATAATAAACATGTTTTGACAAAAATGTAAAAAATTGATTTATCTCGTTTTGCAACGAAACTCTTCAATTGTTAACAAATACAACCTTATTGTAAAGTGTTACCATTATTGTTATTAACAATAACAATATTGTTAATAATTAGGGGTGGGTGATAAACCGGTAGACATGATTAACCGGTAGAAATTTGTCAATCGGTAGATCGTTTCTATAGTGCCCACGTCACACTCCTGTGTGCGTTTAACGTTTGTACATTAATTTAATCAGCACAGTTCTTACGCCATTGAAACACAAACAACAGATCTATATGCATGCGCTCCTTCTGTGTGTGAGGAGCTCGCAAGTCACGCAACCGCTGCTCTTTCTGTCAGTGAGGAGTGCGCAAGTCGCGCAACCGCTGCTCACTAAGCTTGTGAGCATTTTTCCACTTTATTGGCTTTACACCAGATGCGAGTTCAACGATTTGCGCGAGTAGATTACATACAAAGTAAATGCAAAGACACGATCAGACGCATCCTCGCGTGGGGTGATGCGAATGACGCGATATGGGCGGCGCGTTTGCCATGAAAACATGCGCAATTCACCTCGAAAATATTCAACTCGAGCAAAAAATTTGCATGACACGTAGTTAAATCTCGCGAGTAATCTTAAGCGAGCAACGCGATGCAATTGCATGCTTCGCGTTTGGTGTAAACATATATGCGTCAAAATTCCCGTCTTTGCAAGTATCCCCATAAACACAACCCTTTAACGCTGAAGTGAAAATGAACAGCTTAAAGAGAAAACGCATGTGTAACATAGGGTCCGGGGTTTGGTCTTAAAGGGGAAGTTACCTAATTTTGCTCCGGTCTGCCACTCATGTTTATGAAACAAGAGAAAATCTCTCACTGCTCTTGACTATATCACTTTTTTACCTTAAATAAAAAATATATATATATATATACATACATACATAATTATTTATTATCATTCATTTATTTAGTTTTGTTTGTTTTTATCTTCTTTTTATAAATTATGAACATTTCTATGGTATTAAAGATTTTAATAACAGAAAACCCTTATTAAATATAAAAAAATTATCTACCATGATAATATTGTTATTATGATATAAAATGAATCCTATCGTGATAGAAGATTTTGGTCATATCGCCCAACCCTTGTAATAAATAATTTAAGAATTAAGTTAATCATTTTCAAAATAAATAATATGTTGCAGTTTCGAGTGCCAGCTGTGCAGCAGTGTCAACACCTAAAGATACAGTGTTTTTTTTTTTGTCATTTAGGCAAACTTTACTTAATGCGTGTACCATCTGCAGTTATGAAAATTGAGGGGAAACAAAATAGGAAGCGATTGATTCTACTGAAGACGGTTTCTTTTCTCTCTTCAAGTTTATCTGAAGATCATTGCTCAGGCTGTACAAACATTCAGTTCTTCGACTGCATGCTGTGTTTTGTCGTTATGCACTCTTTCTTGTTATTCATTGTTTTGAAGGAGCATAATATCTTGGTGGTCTCTCCAGAGCGCTTCCTTTCAAAACTCAAGAGACGCTCTTCTTCTCTTCACATCGATTCATCCATATCTTCTTCCTTATGAAGTAAAAAAATAGGAATCAAAGAAGTCTTTATAAAACTTCCAATGGTTTTTTTTGTCACCTGCGAAGACGGAGGGAATATTTTTCAGGAGTTGTTATGAGTTATGACTAGTTGAAACTTTTGGAAATCAAATGCTGTGATGATGTGTCACACAAACAAGACAAAACATGATTTCACCTGACCGTAATGTAGGGTGAAACCCGATTTCCAATTATTTGTTTCAGATGTTTCCACCAGGTAGACAGTTTATACGGATATCTGAGAATATGAAACATTTTGTGAATAAAATCGCTTGGCCAAGAGACAGCTCAAAGTCTCTGGAGTTCCTGAAAATTAATGGATTACTGAAGCTGTCCAGCTTTTGGAGGAGCCACATGTCGCAGTTGAACTTTTAGTTCAGGAAAACTCTCCAGTGGGGGAAAATAAATAAAGTATACATGAAACAGAACGAAATATAATAATGTTATTGTGATTTTTTTGTATTTTTGCAGTAGGATTAACATTAAGAGATCTGCCCTCTGGGATTTGGTGTTTGGGGAGTGACTAGTTCTTTTATCATTCTGGGTTGATAGTTCAGGGCTTAACTGTAAGCCCAGTATGGATGTGGGTTAGGAAACAAAAGCCATATTGTCTTAGAGAAGAGCCGAGGTACTGCACGGTCACAGCATTACAGCTGCACATGCAATATTTGTAATTTAATAAGTTCACTTTGTGTGATTCTAAAGGGCAAAACCTGTTCATGCACATTCGGTTGACGGCACAAAAACAATTCGCTTGTGTTTACGCTAAACAATACGTGCAGTGCCAAAAATGTAAAAACTTCCTAATGCCATCTGACAAGTGTAAAGCAATCAAGGCCGCATCGATAATCCGTTGTTTTTGACAACAGAAACAAAACAATGCGGTGGGGATCGATGGAGCGGTTTGGGATGAGTTTCAGGTCCACTCTACGTCACCGTTTGGGTGCACATTTCCACACCTCGTCTTCACAAAGAGCGCTGTCTTTATCTATAGCCACTGGTTGCGTTTCACCTCGATCTCATCCACACCCTCCTCTGGAAAAGACAAACGCTGAGTGTGTTTAAGCGCACGGCCGGTGTGAAAGGTGCGCTGGGTGTGTTTGGGTGTGTGTGTGGATCAGTATTTGCTTTAAGCAAGTACAGTTTCAGGTTGGCCAATGTGTAAATGATTATCTGTCACTGAAATATGCTGACACCTGATTGTTTGTAAATATGACTAAGTTAATACAAAACTAAGATCAATCCTACAGGACCTGAGGGAGGACCACTCAGAATTTGTCCTATATGACATAAAAACATTGGCATTCTCGCAGTAGCTTCTCCTCCAGCATCATTGAAAAACAGGCAAACGTCTAGAGAGCTTCAGCTTACTGAAGCCCACCAATCAATGTGATTGACAGCTCTCGGGAGGCGTGTCACCATAGATACCCCACCCTCTATCACTTCCACCTGTCACCGAAGAAGCTTTGAGCTGTCCGTCAGCGTTGTCATAGCAATCGCACCGTCTCGGCTCGGTGTGCGTACTCGCACACATAATAATAATCATCAAACTTAATTTTAAAATCTCTGCCTGCTGCCTGAATAGAATCTGCTCTATTCGGCCGCCCCCCTGCGAAACGCATATTCATATTGAGTCATGCATTTATTAACGTCATTTTTATTTCTGGAATTCCCTCATGTGTGACTAAAGCTGAGGTCGGGATTCATGGCCACATGGGGGTTTGAGTGTAAAAGATCTAAATTAACACACTGATTCGGCTTTCATTTTCATCGCTGGAATAACTACAGTGGCTCTTTGCATACATAAATATAAAGTAGCTCCTCGCCTTTGTGATTAGACAGAATTAATAAAGACTTTGATCATGTGTGTGTGTCACAAGAGGTCTGTGATAAAACCTATACCTGTTGAATTGTTAAACTGGTTAACTTAATGTCTTTAAATAGCACTTAATTTATTAGCCAAACACTATCTATTTAATCTTTTACAGGATGAAACAGGAAAGTGAATTGTGGGAAGAGTGATCAGTTTAACGTGGACAAGACAGGATGACATGAATTCACTTTTCGTGATTGGCCTCATGCTCTATAGAGAGGCGTCATTCAGAAAGTTATCATAGCTTGTCATGGGGTTCATTGTGTTTGTTACTCATGTCTTGAGTTCTAAACTTTATATTAGATTAAACTAAAGTATCAAAGAAGATGCATTCAAATTTAGGAACAGAACATCCATTCAAATCGATCCCTTTTTAAATTCCAATGCAACATTCTTCTATTGGGTGTGGTCAATTCAAAATCCAGCTCATACATTCAAAGGAAGCAAATTCTTTAGTCCTGAATTTTGCCCAGCCCAGTTTATGTCACATGAAAAGGTTTAAACATCAGTTTGACACATGTGACTGTAATGATGATAAAGCAAAGTAAAACAAATAAACCTCTGTGGAGGAAGGAAAGTGTATTCCTTGAAACTCATTAGCATGTTAAAGGCGAGGGTTTCCTCGGAGACAGGCAGTAAAAATGTCAAACTTTTTACTCACAGAGTTAAATCAGTGAATAAAAATAATAATCTTTATCCATTTAAATAATTGACATTTTTAGCTGTCACTATTGACATTAATTTGTCATAATATTTCTCATAGAGCAGCTTCTGAACAACTTCCGCCTACTGGATTAAAGTGCTCTCCGTATGTTGGCCTACTTGAAAACGTGATTTATGTCATAATTACATACACTTTTAAAAATATGCAGCATTAAGTTGAAACAACTTTGTTTTGAAAGTCAATTTCACCTCCAATTTCTAAGGGAACATTTCACAAGACTTTTTTAAGTCTTTTTTTATCTTTGGTGTCCCCAGAGGACATATGTGAAGTTTTTATAATTGCCACTTTGTAGGTGTGAGCAAAAATGTACCGTTTTGGGGTGTGTCTTTTAAAATGCAAATAAGCTGATGTAATGCAAACAATGATTGTTGAAATTGAAACTCAACTGTGTTTTCAATTATTTTCTCTTTCTCTCTGCACTAAATGGCCGTGCCACGGTTGGATAGTGCAGATTAAGGGGTGGTATTATTTTAATAAGATCCCCTTTTGACATCACAAGGGGATACACATTTCAATGAACTATTTTTTCACATGGTTTACCAAAACTTAATTACTGAGTTGTTCTTATTCACATTTTTCACATTTTCTAGGTTCATAGAAGCACTGGGGACCCAATTATAGCACTTTACATGAAAAAACTCAGATTTTCATGATATGTTCCCCTTTAAGTTTTGGCTTGTGATAAATTGATAAACTTATAAAAACAAGTTGAAATTCTTTATCTGAATTTGTTACGTTAAAGTAACATAAAATATATGTTGATTTGACAAAAATGCTTAATTTGTTATGTGATCATTCATCATTGTTATGCTATTTTCTAACCTTGGTATCTTATATTGACTAAAAAAGGCCATGTCAAAGATTGAAATGAAAGTGAAACCAATAAGTAAAATCAAACTTTGTTGCTCCTAATCATAAATTTAATTAATAGACTTTAAACGGATTTCACAGACGGTGTCTCATATACAGTACTACACTCTCAGAAAAACATACAAAAACTGTCACTGCGGCGGTACCCTTTCAAATTTATGCTTATTAGTACCTTAAAGGTACTAACACTTTTTAATCAAAGGTAAAATATCTTTAGCATATTTGAAAATGCATGATTGTAAGTCAGTTTTGTGTATGGGTGAACTACAGGTCAACTTTTTTCAGAGTTGAGTCATGTTAAAACTCCTACGGAGTTAGCAAATGTCACATTAATCATGATGCTTTATACCACATTCTTGAATGCTTTTTTCCGATTGGTTAAGAAATGTTCCATAGGTATGCACTATTTTTTGATATACACACACCTAACCTGTCAAATGTCTTAAAAATAACCAGTGGAGCAATGTCGTGGTATATGCATACCTTCTTCTCTTTATAATAATTCACTGCATAGCATTACAAAGAGACAGTTACTCATTAAAAAACAAACAGGAGGAATCACAATCAAATAAATTAATTACGGCAAACATTAATTACGCCACTCAGTGTTTCCTCATTCAAATAAGCTGGATGAGCATAACCCCACAATGACCAGAACTACATCCGAGCCTTGCTTAATAAAATGGACAGGGTAACATTATCACAGGACTGTGGTTGAGCTAATCCAGGCTTTAGTAGAAAGACTATCAAGACTGAGATAAGCATATTCACTTTAGCTTCATTCATACTATTTTTCCCATGTTCACTTCAGATTCAGTAGCCTACTTACCGGTTATCTTATGACTGAAGCTGATAATTTAGACATTAACTTATGGCCCATTTTCTGACATTCTTGTAATGATGGACATCACTCTCATACCCATACTGGCCCTGCCACACTTCTGTCAGTCTGTCATCTCATGGCAGGTCATCTGAAGACCGTCAGGGACAGATAGAGGAATGAAGCGAGGGAATGCAGTGAAAGACGAGTGTGAGAGGAGGAGAGGAGAACAATGCGAGGGCTGTGCTGTCTAGAGAATCACAGTACTGAACATCAGCCGGTAAGAGACAGACAGATTCAGAAAGAGAGAGAGAGAGAATACTGAACTAGATTACACACAAATGTAATGAAAAATGAAAGGACACCTGTGGAAGAAATTCTGTATGTGGGAATATACGGCAGTATAACCTGCTGTTGTTATTAAGTTAACATACTAATACTATTGTGTGTGTGTGTGTGTGTGTGTGTGTATCACAAAATTTGTGATAGCGCTTATATTGTCCAATACTTAAATTTTTATAATGACTTACTGTAGGTCTACATTTACATTTATGCATAATATTTACATTTATCCAAATAGACCTCCAGTGCATTCAGTGCATTTTATGCATTTTTCCAGCCTAAACTCACGAGAATTTGTACATATTTACAAGTTGGCTAATTCGTACGAAGTCAATCTCGCAAAAACATACGATTATCTAAAAAAAAAAAAAAACATTAACGAAACCCCACCCATAACACCAATGTCAGGCAAAGGCATATCGTACATAAATGTAGGAATATGGTCGTACAAATTAATACAAATTAGCTAAAATTTGAACAAATTGCCATTAGATAACGTTGTTTTCTCAGTATATGTTTTCTCTGGGATAGATCCTGATACTGTATTTGTTAATGTTTGTATTTTATTGTGAATTCTCTTGTTACATACTGTACAGATGTTTATTTGTTAGTGTGTTCGAGGTGAGATGAGCTATAGATGGTAATTTAACAATGGGCAGTGTTGTTAAGTTACACTAACATATGCGTACCTTGTGTATAATGGCAGGAAGAAAAGAAGGAAGTGAAAAATGATGAATATCTTTACAGTAAAGAGTTGCTTTAATGCCTTCCAGCTTTAGCTTACATTTCCCTGCTTAGATAGCATCTTAAATGCTCTCAGTTTAATCTATAGGGTCATATACGCTTTCCTTTTGTTTCCATCTCACTGCCGTTGTAAATTCAGTCGGAAAATGGCACTTAATAGCTAAAACGGGTGTTAGCTACATAAAGAGACAGATTTCGGCAGTAAAACTAAAGCATCTGCTTTTAGATCGCCCTTAATGTGACGCTGTTAGTGATGCATGGAGCCCTGACACGCAACCATACACACACGCACACACACTCACACAGAGACCTTAGAAGCTACGTTAAAGAGGAATGTAATGTTTTCAAACTAAGATAATAGTATTTGCTACACCAAACACTTATGGAAAGCAGTTCTCATTTACATTTACTAGCTGAGCTATGGGAACTGAATTTTCACTGTTAAATTTAAAGTAAAACATTATTTGGCCAATTTGAACAAAGATCAAATATTAGTGACTATATTAAAAGTGCTTTCCTAAGATGTTTTAACATGTTTTACTGGAACTGTGTGGGCATGGGGGGGAGGGGGTCTAATGGTATTTCATGCATTCTAACTTGGTAACAAAGTTAAAAAATTGAGTATTTAATTTTTTATTAACGAGGTTTGGGAGGAATAGAGGGTATGCACGTGACGTCACCTTTTGCAAAAGTGGCTGCGGTTACGCCAACTGAGTGGCAAAAGACAGAGCGGCATACAGTGTGAAATCAGCAAAAACATGGGGAAACTGCGTCTAAATGGAAAAAAGCTGTTGTGCGATAGATTGTACCAACAGATTAAGGAGAATTCGGTGCTATCGTTTTAGAGACTGCCAAGAAACACTGAAAGGAGAAGTAAATTGATCGTCCATGCCAACATCCACTGACCACAGGTGGGTTGACAAGTTGCTAGGGTCACTATCAAGCAGAAGTTTTACTTTCTACTTAAAAGTATTTGTATTTTATCCATGTTTTTCTTTGGAAAACATACATTCCAAAGCATATTATCATAATTTTTTACTCTTTATTTTTATTTAAGTACATTAACATAGTTTTACTCATGTAAATGTACACAATTTTAATGTAATTAGGTATTAAATCAATTTTAATATGCAATATAAAAGAATACACAGTATAATTCTATGCTTTAGAATGTAGTGAAGTAAAAATCTTTCCCAATACAAACACCCTAATACAGCATTGATGCTTGGAAAATGTAACTAATGTAACTAGGTATTGTCCACCTCTGTTATCAAGTCCAACTAAATTAAATTTAAGCTGATAATAATCAGTTTTACTGGCATTTTCGCAGCAGCCGCTATGAAAACCAGACATTTTCTTGAATCATTTGCCACTCAACAGTGCGAGTTCCGGCGTGGTCACGTTGAAAAGTGACGTCAATGCATACCCTCTATATGATTTTTTATGAACAAGGTTCGGGGGGAGTACAATTAGATAATTAACTAATTCGGCACAGGTGCAACTCATTTAGCTAATCAGCCTAAACACTACTTATACATGCATCCTACTTACCTCAGTCCTGAGATCATTTTCCGACATCCCTCCACCACCCCAACTCCCTACTCTAATCTGTTTTATCCCACTTTAGGGATGGGGGAGTTCTCCGGGTTTGGGCCATACCCCAGATTCTGAGTTCGAGCTTCACTCCGAATCCGAAGCCCTCCCCCAGTACAGCACAGCACACCAAAATATGCTTACTTTCTCAATCAGATTAGATGTAGCCTAAGGGCGAACTTGTGAAACTTAATTCTAAACATGGGCAATGTTTTGAAGAGCCATTTGGACGTATAACGGAGTATTTCTTTGATGAATGCACTTCCTCTGGGTTTGTACAAGTTTCGAAATGTTTCTTTGACCACTGAATCTGTTACGTAAGCAGCGTAGGAAGTTTAGTGGAAGTCTTTATATGGGCTTCACCCGGAATAGCACAAGAACACATAAAATCAACGTCATTAAGAAAGTCTGTTGTTGTTTGTGAGGAAAGTTCAGCTTCCCAAAGAAACCTAAATTATGGGAACAATGAATGTAGTTTGTTTATCCAGGGTATAGCAGCGGGGTTGTGTAAGTGTGTTTGGATTTCGTTCCAGTGATAATACAACCGGTCATGAGTCACAGGCGGTAAATAAAACAGCATCAAATGTCTTTTTGTTGGCAATCGGCACGTAATAGCACTCCCAAAAGTGCTATTACGCCATAAAATATAGTTCCTCTTTTAAATCCGCTTAGAAAAGCGCTACATTTTATTTTGTACCACCAAACTTGCTCGTATAACTACTCGTCTTAAACAGGAAAAACGTTGATGTGTTTGGTCACTTCTAACTTTATCTCTATATAACCGGGTAAAATAATTTAATTGCACTTAAATAAAACAAAGCATGTGATAAACCATTAATTTAATGCACTTAAAACAGTGTTCTTGCTTGTGTAAATAAATAATGAGCAGTAATGTGTTTTAATAAAAAAAGTGTTGTGGCCCCTTTAAGAGTGCACGAGTATACGATGAGCACGTGAGCTTGAGCGCAGAGCGCAAGAGACTAGGAAGTAAACAGAGCTCCATGCGGTGAGAAAGCGTTGATAAAGTTTATAAACTGAGGACAAAACATAAAATATCAACTTGTGAGTGTGTAATGATTGCATCTTTTAAAGATTGGTCAGTGGATGGCTTCGTGTTGTTGGTTTGTGCTGTGTTTTGATCTCCTCGAGCGAGCGGTTTTCGTCACGTTGTTTGTGCTGGTTGGAGATTTCTCATATTGAGCGTAAGTGCTGTATTATGATACTGAGTGATAAATTATGACTGTAATGCAGCTAATGTTTAATAAAGTGTTGTACTAAGGGTTTGGAAACTCTCTCTCTTTGTTGTATTAGAGGGGAGAGGTTAAATGTGAGTTCACACGCAAAGCTGTATGTCACGTGAGCTAAAGGAGACTGTTGCAAAGTAAGTTTTGTTTATTATTTTCTTTGCTGATGTGTCTTTGATTTCTTAAAATGTAATGGATGCGTGTTGAATGTGTTTATACTTGCTATTCATGTGATAATTGTGTTTTTGTTATGATTGGGGTTAAAATACTAAATGCTGCTTGTGTTACTATGTAATGTGAGTGATAAGTGAATTCTAATTGGCCCTATATGTATCTTTTTGTGTTTTTATTATCTTTCAGAGCACAATTGGGCCACTACCGTTGTTTGCTTAGGTGAAAAATAGTGTTTTCTTGTGTAACTAAGGGGCTTGTGTGCATTACAGAGTATTACAGCCAAAGAAACAATTTCATTTTTTTCTTTTCTTTTATTTCTATGTTATGCCAATTGAAGTAACTTGTGTTATTTCAGTGTTATGGTTTATTTTTGTCCACTTTAAAAATTGTCGAAACCAATACTAAAAGAAAGCAAGAAAATATTTAATGCTGCACTCCTTTTGAGTGTGGTCAGGAATAAAAGAACCCCAGTTTAATGTTAAGCCACTGTTTTGGTTTCCTTTATTTTAAACAAAGGTACTCTTAACCCGGCTCCACATTTTTGGTACCAGGAGTGGGGTTCCTTTTTTATTCGGCTTTCTTTTACTTAAGTACTATTGTGGGTGTTTGCAAACAACGGTAGTGGTAAGGAACGGCCAAGTGTTGGGAGATCCTGCAAAGCATTGTGTGCCAAACTGGGAGGAGCCGTGCGAGGACGAAGGACTGGTGTGCGAGGACTACTAGAAACGTTAAGGACGTGGCTTGTTGGAAAGACTGTTAAAGACCTAAGACTTTTCGTAACAATTCAAAAACATGGACGTTGAACCCATAGAGGGTGCAGCCGGGCAGGCTGAGGACATTCAAGGAGCGGGTGCTGCAGCTCCAGAACTGGACACTGAGGGAGGTAACCCTATTTCACAGCTTCAATCACAGATACTTGAGCTGGGACGTAGACATGATCAAGTAGTGTCAGCTCTTGCTAACATGACTAATGTTAATACTAGGTCCTATGTGTATATACCAAGGGAGAGACAAATTGTACCCTTTAGTGGGGACCTGAGTAAAGACAGCCAAAATGTTGATGAGTTCATTGAGGAACTGGAGCGAGTTATAAGAGTGAGAGGTTTGAATACTGAGGATCAGGTGGATTTTATCCTCTCACACTTAAGGGGTTCAGCTCTAGATGAGGTTAAGCTGTGCATGGGGGGGGGAAGATAAGTCACCTCAAGACCTGTTCTCTTTCTTGCGCGCCGCATTCAGGGAAAAACGAAGCACCCCCCAATTGTTACATGCATTTTACGCGCGGAAACAATTGGATGGTGAGGATTTTCGCGATTACTCGCACGCTTTATCTTTGAAGTTAAGCGCTGCACTTCAGCAGTCACCAAACGCTGTTCCAAACATGCAGTTGACGTTAAGAGATCAATTTATCGAGGGGGTGAGGGATTTAGCCCTCCGTAGGGAACTGCGTAAGGTGGTTCGAGAGCACCCCCGTGCTACATTATTTGATGTCCGTGAGGAGGCTTTGATGTGGTGTTCAGAAGAGAGACCTCGTGGGGCTAATGTTGCTAAAACTAGAAACCTAATGGGGGTAGAAGAAAATGTAGAACATACAAATGTGAGTAATACTGTAACAAACGACCTGACTGTAGCCCTGCAAGAGGTAATTAAGGTAATTTCACAACAAGGGAAGGCAATCGGAGAACTCACCAATGCTGTCCGTGATCTCACTACCCACAGGTCTGATCCAAGTTCTGAGAAACCCAGTAGGCGCCAGTTTAAGCCAAGGTACACGCGTGATGGCCAACCCATTTGTTTAAGATGTGAGGGCGTTGGACATTTAGCTCGGCAATGCACTATACCTCGTGCCCCAGAGAGCACTGTGCCAGCTCCACCCGAGTCCTCAGCCCAGGGAAACGAGGCACCTTCATCGCGAAGAGCCGAGCGATGAGGGGTGGCACTGATGGCTCAAAGAGCGGCACGCTGACTAAAGAGCGGTTCCTAGAGCGTGCAGTGGGCAAATGCCCAGAAGTAGAAATTTACATTGGGGGGGTAGCTGTCAGGTGCCTTTTGGACACTGGTAGTAATGTAAGCACTTTAACTGAGAGTTTCTTTAAAGAGCATCTTCATGGGGAAGATACAGACATACATTGTACCACCAAGTGGTTAAAGATCACTGCTGCTAATAGGTTGCCACTTCCTTACCTTGGGTATGTTGAACTTGATATCCAAGTAATGGGGTTGACTGTACCTGGGTGTGGGTTTTTGGTGATACGTGACCACGATGATGTGGAGACTGACACAGCACCTCCAGGCATACTCGGCATGAATATAGCACAACGCTGTAAACAACTGATTTTGGCTGAATTTGATAATGCCTTGGAGGGTACCTTGGATAATGACTGGAGGGCTGCTTTTAGCAGAGTGCAGGAAGCTACCTTAGGGGAGGCAAACCGTATGGTCCGAGTGGCAGGTACATGTAAGTCCTATGTGCCCGCAGCCTCGGTGGCAACAATTCAAGCTAGAATACCGAGAGAACTGATGGGAAACAGGGACATAGGTTTGTTTGAGCCGGGAAATACGCCATTGCCGGGTGGCCTGATTTTGGTTCCTACCTTAGTGTCGCCTGGCAGTCGTGTATTCCCTGTGCAGGTAGTAAACTTGTCACCAGAGGACGTGTGGTTACCATCTAAACTAAAACTCGGGGTACTTACCCAGGGCCATCACATTGACAGTAGCTCCTGTGAGGTTAAGTTCCAGCGGATCTCTGCTGATCATGAGGAGGTTATAGTTAGCCAGAGGTCAATGACAGGGGTTGGCCCTGGCTTGCAGTGTCCTCTAGAGAAAGTGAAGATAGGCGGTACCCCCACACAACAGGCAGAGCTGAAGGCACTTCTGATAGAATATCTGGATGTGTTTGCAGTATGCGATGATGATCTTGGCTATACTGAAAATGTCACACATGAGATTCCTGTAAGTGATGATGTTCCTGTCTCGCAGCCTTACCGACGAATACCACCGAACCAATTGGAAGAGGTAAAAGAGCACATCTCGGGACTTCTAAAAAGGGGTGTCATCCGAGAAAGCTCCAGTTCATATGCCTCCCCGGTGGTATTGGTTCGGAAAGCTGACGGGAATCTGCGATTATGCGTCGATTACAGGAAATTAAACTCCAAAACTAGACGCGACGCGTTTCCGTTGCCGCGGATAGATGAGAGTTTAGATGCTTTAAGTAAAGCTAAGGTGTTTTCCTCCATTGACTTAGCCAGTGGCTACCACCAGGTGGCAATGCATGAAAAGGACAGGCACAAAACTGCTTTCATTACACCATTTGGCCTCTATGAGTACCAACGGATGCCGTTTGGCCTTTGTAACGCGCCAGCGACATTCCAGCGGCTCATGCAGGCCATAATGAGTGACTTGGTCTTTCAAATAGTACTTGTCTATCTGGATGATTTGCTGGTGTATTCCAGTACATTTGAAGGGCATTTGGTGAGACTAGAGACAGTGCTTCAGAGATTGAGACAGGCTGGGCTGAAAGTTAAGGTGGAAAAGTGCCACTTCTTGCAGCCTGAGGTAAAGTTTCTGGGTCATGTTGTGTCTGCCCAGGGGGTGTCCACCGATCCTGATAAAGTGGACGCAGTAAGGCAGTGGCCAGTCCCTAACACCCTGAAAGAGCTGCGATCCTTTTTAGGATTCTGCAGCTATTATCGTCGGTTCATCGAGGGGTTCTCCAAGGTGGCGGGTCCGCTTCATGATGTGGTAAACATTTGTGTACGCCAGGGCAGTGTTGCTCAGGCCAATAAGTTGTTCAAGGACTCCTGGACGACGGAATGCCAACAAGCCTTTGACCATCTCAAGGAGAAACTTACCTGTGCTCCAACGCTGGGCTACGCAGATTTTACCCTACCTTTCATACTTGAGACAGATGCGAGTAACCTGGGGTTGGGCGCTGTGTTATACCAGCAGCAAGAGGGGAGAAAAGCTGTCATAGCTTATGCAAGCCGGAGGTTGAGGGGTGCAGAGCGAAATGACAGAAACTACAGCAGTATGAAGCTAGAGCTTCTGGCACTCAAATGGGCAGTGGTGGAGAAATTCAGGAGTTACCTGCTCGGATCCAAGTTTACCATACTGACCGATAATAACCCCCTCTGCCACCTCAACACGGCCAAATTAGGTGCCATTGAACAGAGATGGGCTGCACAGCTTGCTGTATTTGATTTTAAGGTGCAATATCGTCCTGGGCGGTGTAACACAGCAGCCGATGCCCTCTCCGGACGACCAGGACTAGACGGGGAAGTGGAGACTGACGATTCGGAGTATGATGGCTGTGTAGCTCTTTGCAATGGGCTGCGGACAGGAGCAGTTGTGGGGCCTGACCTGGCAGAACTAGTGGTGGGGCCTAGCCAGGAAAGAACAGGGCAACTACATGCAGCCATAGAGGATGAAGGTTCTGGAGAGGAATACCCTCTAGAGAATACCCCAACGTTACCTGGATACACAAAGGATGAGCTTCGTCAGTTTCAAGAGGCAGATCCAACCATCAGCATGTTCAAGAGGTTTTGGGACATGAAGAGGAAGCCCGCAAAACCTGAGAGAATGGGCTTGTCCAGACCAGTTCGACTGTTGCTCAAGCAGTGGGACAAGGTCCAAGAAAAAGAAGGACTCCTGTACAGAATTGTTGATGAGGTGTCCAGTGGGGAATGCCATCAGCTGCTGCTCCCTGCATGCCTAGTTGAGCTGGTGCTGCGCAGTGTCCATGACGAAATGGGACACCAGGGAGTAGAGAGAACACTAAGTCTTCTCAGCCAACGCTGCTATTGGGTGGGAATGTATGATGCTGTAGATAAATAGGTGAAGCAGTGCCAGAGGTGTGTGTTATCTAAAATGCCACAGCCCAAAATTCAGGCCCCTTGGACCCCCTTCTTAGCTTCTCATCCATTAGAAGTCGTTGCAATGGATTTTACCACATTGGAGCCTGCATCTGACGGCCGGGAGAATGTCCTAGTGTTGACCGATGTATTTACGAAGTTCAGCCAGGCATTTCCCACCCGCGATCAGAAGGCGGACACTACCGCTAAGGTCCTTCTGAGGGAATGGTTCCTAAAGTATGGCGTGCCACAGCGCCTCCATTCAGACCAGGGGCGCAATTTCGAGAGTGCAGTTATTGCAGAGCTTTGTAAATTATATGGGGTAAGAAAGTCCCGCACTACGCCTCATCACCCTCAGGGGAACGCACAGTGCGAGAGGTTTAACCGAACGCTGCACGACCTCTTGCGTTCATTACCGCCTGACAAGAAACGAAAGTGGCCGGAATACTTACCAGAACTGGTCTACGCCTATAATGTGACCCCCCACTCCTCTACAGGCCACTCTCCTTATTACATGCTGTTTGGGAGGCAGCCACACTTACCAGTGGACGCGTTGTTAGGTCAGGAGCCAGTGAGAGAAAAGGAGCCTACCTGGTTGACCGTTCACAGAGACCGTCTCCAGGATGCGCACTCTAGAGCACGAGACTATGCGGAAAGGAAGGCAGCAGAACGGGTTGCAAGGCATGACAAAGGGGTATTTTGTCCAGAGGTATCAGTTGGTCAGCACGTGTACTTACGACATCGTCCTCCAGGACGGAACAAGATCCAGGATGCCTGGGCACCCGAACCCTATCAGGTGGTGGAAGTGCAGGGTACAACCTACACGGTGGAGCCTGTGAGAGGAGGTCCTGCGAAGAGGGTGCATAGGTCTAATATCAGACCCTGTCCGAAGCCAGTTCCAGTCCCAAAACCAAGAAGCAGAGTTACACCAACAGAAGTACCTACCTCTGAGATGGAAAGAGAAGTGCCTTCGCTGGATGTAGAATGTGTGCTTGTGGAGGAGACTATACAGCCTGCAAGGAACCCGATGGATCCAGTTATGGAGGAATCACAAGAACCAAATGTGGAACCAGAGAATGAGGCTGCAGCTGTAATGGAAGAAGCACAAGAAAGTTATGATGATGATATACAATTGGACAATGAGGCAAATAATGTCAGAGAATTTTCCCATCATGAAACAGAAAGAGCTGGTTTACCTTTAAATGTGTTGGTAACTAGGCCAGTTCCAGTGCCCAGAAAGCAAAGAGCTGCACACAGTCAGGAGGATGCACCAAGTCCTTTGCCACGTAGAAGCCAACGGTCTACTGCTGGTTTTCATAGTAATCCGAACAGGTTGCCAAAGCCCACTTGTAGAGCTTTGTCTGTCAGTCCTGATGTTCTTTCCCAGGTTTTAGCTGGTATTGTTCTGTATACCTCTGGGAAACTCCAGGAATAGAGATACGTTTTAGCAGTCACCGCGGACGATGACTGTAAGCAGGGGAGAGTATATCCGGGTAAAATAATTTAATTGCACTTAAATAAAACAAAGCATGTGATAAACCATTAATTTAATGCACTTAAAACAGTGTTTATGCTTGTGTAAGTAAATGATGAGCAGTAATGTGTTTTAATAAAAAAAGTGTTGTGGCCCCTTTAAGAGTGCACGAGTATACGATGAGCACGTGAGCTTGAGCGCAGAGCGCAAGAGACTAGGAAGTAAACAGAGCTCCATGCGGTGAGAAAGCGTTGATAAAGTTTATAAACTGAGGACAAAACATAAAATATCAACTTGTGAGTGTGTAATGATTGCATCTTTTAAAGATTGGTCAGTGGATGGCTTCGTGTTGTTGGTTTGTGCTGTGTTTTGATCTCCTCGAGCGAGCGGTTTTCGTCACGTTGTTTGTGCTGGTTGGAGATTTCTCATATTGAGCGTAAGTGCTGTATTATGATACTGAGTGATAAATTATGACTGTAATGCAGCAAATGTTTAATATAGTGTTGTACTAAGGGTTTGGAAACTCTCTCTCTTTGTTGTATTAGAGGGGAGAGGTTAAATGTGAGTTCACACGCAAAGCTGTATGTCACGTGAGCTAAAGGAGACTGTTGCAAAGTAAGTTTTGTTTATTATTTTCTTTGCTGATGTGTCTTTGATTTCTTAAAATGTAATGGATGCGTGTTGAATGTGTTTATACTTGCTATTCATGTGATAATTGTGTTTTTGTTATGATTGGGGTTAAAATACTAAATGCTGGTTGTGTTACTATGTAATGTGAGTGATAAGTGAATTCTAATTGGCCCTATATGTATCTTTTTGTGTTTTTATTATCTTTCAGAGCACAATTGGGCCACTACCGTTGTTTGCTTAGGTGAAAAATAGTGTTTTCTTGTGTAACTAAGGGGCTTGTGTGCATTACAGAGTATTACAGCCAAAGAAACAATTTCATTTTTTTCTTTTCTTTTATTTCTATGTTATGCCAATTGAAGTAACTTGTGTTATTTCAGTGTTATGGTTTATTTTTGTCCACTTTAAAAATTGTCGAAACCAATACTAAAAGAAAGCAAGAAAATATTTAATGCTGCACTCCTTTTGAGTGTGGTCAGGAATAAAAGAACCCCAGTTTAATGTTAAGCCACTGTTTTGGTTTCCTTTATTTTAAACAAAGGTACTCTTAACCCGGCTACATCTAAATGGTAGCATTGAATGAATGGGGCTAAGCGAAATGCTATCGAAGCGTCGCAGCGCGCTCCAGCGCTTACGTGCACGCACACAGATGATAGAGGGATGTATCAACAATTCTTAGTTAAGGTAATAACATATTTTAATATTGAAAATGAGTAGACTATTCCTTTAACAAGACATGGCAAAAGAAAACAGGACCCATGACAGTGTCAAACATGACACACACAATGATCCGACACAGGACATCACACACAATGGCTTTAAATAGGGAAGAACTAAACTAGGGAACGAGGACACACAGGTGAAGGGCGTAAACTAATAATGAATAATTAACAAGGGGGCGGGGTCAAGACTTAAGACAGGAGAGCACGAGGCACACAAACACAGGCCACGTGACTCTCCACACAAAACAAGACAACAGTGAGGGCTGCCATGACCCTGTCACATTAAACATATAAGACATACAGGGCTGACAGGATCATGACATAAAAGACACACACATTTAGTGAATCATACGTTATCCAGAGATAACTGGATAATGTTTTGTGTGTGTTGCCTGCTTGTGAATGGCTCCGCCCATGGTACGCCTCCAGGAGCTTGCTTTTTATCGGAAAGAAGTGGTTCAGCTGATCTGTCTTTTATCAATCTAATTAAACTAAAGACTCTTCAGAAATACGAAGGATGCAATACTACTCTATAGGTACTCAAGATAACCATGAGATTAGCAGAAACGGTGTGTTTGAAAAAAAAATACACATTTATCACATGAGTATAAAATGTATAGTTTCCTAAGGATTGTCGGTGGATTTCCCCAAAACTCACAATTTCATGCATTCACATCATACCATTCTAACAGTGCTCACCTTTTGTCTATGATCATTAGACACTACATCATAGTAATGCTGTTTCATGTTTAAAGTCACAACACACACACACAATGAGATCCTCAGCTATGTTACAGTTGTGGGTCATACACCTCACTTGTTGCCATGGGTACACTCTGGACTGTGCAATTCATCTCGGCGGTGTGTGTTGTGTCTGTGTGTGTCTATGTGTGTGTCTGTGTGTGTATAAGCTCCACACCCAGCAGAGATCAGAAGAGTGTAACTCAAGTTAAGATCAATATCTTACCCCCCTCCACCCGTCTGAAGTTCTACGCCTCATCACACACACATACACATACAGAAGGGCATTGCGTATGCTGCTCATGAGTGCCATGTAGCCGGATTAGACCTGAAAAACAAGGAAAAAATAGTTGTCATAAAAATGAAATAATAAGGACAGAGAGAAACGACTGTATGGGAGTAATTGCAATTTATTTCCACTTCAGAGCCTAGGGAGGGGAGAGGAGAGACTGGCAGAGAGAGAGAGAGAGATAAAGAGGAAAATCCTTGAACAAAACAAGCTTTTCATTTGGTTGTGTGTGCGTGAATATTGTGGCCAAGAATTAAGATCATCTATGTCGGAATACTCCATGTGTTCATACAATCATCTGTCTCTTTTTAAGTATTAAAATGCAGAACCTTACGTTGTGGCAAGTTATTTATTAGAACAAAACATATAATGTCAAAGCTTTTTCATGGCATCTATTGATTTTTTGAATATAAATTTTAGTACCAAATGTTCAAAGAATGGCTTCTTTGAAATTGACAGATCATTTAACGGATGTCTTTAAAGATTTTATTTCAATGTGCTTCTTTTGACATATGACCATGCTTTTATTCAAGCATTTTATTCAAGCCCATTCGCACACGCACATACTTACTCATGCTGGTTTGAGTTGTGTTCACATGCTTTTACTTAAATATACTGAACAAAATAACCTCTGTACTTTGCATTTGCGACATGCAAATAGATGCATAATGCAGAAGATATAGTAAAATAATACAAATGTGAGTTAAATATAGTAAAATAATGGCTATGATCACATATTGTGGACCAATGAGATGTTATTGTGGGCAGGACAGAAATAAGGGCCTACCAAATATCTGCTTGCTGCGGGCATGGCTGGATAATACGATGTAGACTCTACAAAAATGCTGGGTTATTTTCAACCCAGCGTTTGGTCAAAAAACGACAAACCTAGAAAAGGTTTATGGGTTTGAAGCAATTTGGGTTAAATTACAACCAAACAGTTTAGGTTTGTCTCTTTTTTAACCCAACGCTGAGTTGAAAATAACCAATTAAGCATTAATAATTGTGCATATCGCTTTTGTGTCTCGCTGTTTCTCTGTCTGTCCCTCTTTTGGTCTGTCTGTCAGCTAGGCATGCCCACACGCTTTAATAGGTTGATAGTACGGCATTTGTATATCAATAGAGCAGCATGTAATATCTCTGACTGTTAATGATCAATAACTGAGATCTTGTTATGCTGCATTAGCTTGAGACCCACCACTGACAAGGGCTTTCAAAATGATCTCAACTACAGGGAAGCCTTTATCCTTTCAACTCTCATCTCATTGATTGGCCCACTTAAACAACCATTGCTTCATTAGTGATACATTAATATACTGCTCATAGCATTGCTAAAATTCAACTCACATTTGTAGAAATTGCTATAATGCATAAATTCCTGAGTTGCTGTAAACCAATGGCAAGCACTAACAATGCCATACAGAAATATATCTAATAGATGCACGTTGACTTTATAATTGTCTTAATTGAAATGAATTATTAATTTGATGTTTTATTGGTGCAAACACATTCTAGATTTAATGGTTAAAGGTTTACTGGCAATACATAAAAGAGGCATAAAAAATAAAATGGAAAAAGTTTTCATCAGGGTTCCAAATCATAGTGCAATATTAGCATCATAACTGAAATATAAGCTCATATGTGACTGATTCGAAGCACTGTTTATAGGCAGCAAAGCCATTAGCATTTCTGTACTGTATCAAATTTTATTTGTAATCAGCATTTAATTCAACTGCTCTGCTTTGTTGCTTTGTGATGAGGTATTGGAGCGTAAAACTGCAGTTTACAGTGTGTGTCGAAATTGCTTTTCATTGTGTTGTCACGTAATGGAATAAACCTAATAGGATAAATGCAAATCAATATGTCATGTCATTTATTTAGTAAGTAGCTATGTATTAAGTTTGGTAATGTAGAGTCAGCCGGGTGTTGTTGCAAAATAATTACTTGAATAATAGCCATTCAAGTTCAAGATCAAGTGTTTATTCGTCACATACACGGCTATAAATTGACTGTAAAAATTGGTTATTTTAGATTAAATCTGCACATAATGATAATGTAAATAATGAATACATATAACTTTAAACATGTAAAAATCCCAAACTCCCTAAACAAAGGAGCCACACATCACTGCTTTACACTGCAGGTGGTAGCGCTGATCTCATACTAATATACATTCTGTGTGTGTGTGTGTGTGTGTGTGTGTGTGTGTGTGTGTGTGTGTGTGTGTGTGTGTGAGCAATCTTCTTCCATAACAATGAGAACAAGTCTTCATTGTCTTTTTCCTATGGATGGGCTACAGGCCTTTATATTTGAAAATAATTGTGTGTATGTGTGTGTGTGTGTGTGTGTGTGTTTTTGTGTTCCTCATGACATGCTTTATTGTAGTAGCACTCAAGCTGATGAAAACAATTTTTCCCTATCTTACACACACGCACACACGCACGCACACACGCACGCACGCACGCACGCACGCACACACACACACACACACACACACACACACACTCAGTGCAGGTATATGATGACAGCAGGACAATGCCGAATGTGTGTCGAGTTAAGCAGCCTGTAGCAGTAAGATAGGACGACATATCTGCTGTCCGACACAAAACATTCCTGTAATGTTAGAATGACGTTGAGCCCTTTACACACGCATAAACACCAGGATTTAAATAAAATATTATTTAAGCTATATATTTGTAGTATGTGTGTGTGTGTGTGTGTGTGTGTGTGTGTGTGTGTGTGTGTGTGTGCACGTGTGTCTGTGGATGGTTGTGTGTGTGAGCTTCATCAAACTGGTAGGAGTGTGTGGGAATCTGTCAGAATAATTCGGAAAAGGGGTGTAACATTACACTTAACTGCTGTGTTCGGTATCACACACAGCTCCCTCTCGTACAAATGCACTGTCACCCAAAACCCCAAACACACATTTACCTCAAACCCTTTAGGTAGAGCGCCAATGTTACCACGTCTGTGAGAAAACACTCTCTAGCTGTTTACTGTTTTGGACAGCTCTGGTTTACAGTGTTAGAAAGATTACTGTTAGACCGCTCTTATTTCGTTACAATAACAAGGGTGTAGGTTTGGTTTTAACATCGGTAGAGATATTTTTGAAAATTCGCCCACAGAGTGAAATTGGATCGGTTGCTTTTGCTTACAAAGAGTATTTATGTACAGTAAGTATGCATTTGTTCACAACCTTTAATATACTGAGCTAAATCAATCGAACATAAGATCTTGTTTTTTTACGGCTCATTGATTTTCTTTAGTGAAAAATAAATGCTTTTAAATGCAATTTGCATTCATGCTTATTTCAACATCTTGGGAGTCTAAGATATAAAGCATCAGTGCTTCAGCATTACAAGTTAAGTTTTTTTCACCTTTTTCACATGACCAACTATTAGTAAATGTTGGCATCTAATGTAAGGTTGAACAAACTCCTATTGCATGCTGTTTAAGCTTTATTTTTGGTTCAAGATACTTAAACATTAATAATTCAGCTGTCGCTTAACTTCAGGATTTGTCTTACCATGTATGCCATTTAAATGTACACATATGCATTCACACCTGCATTTGCTCAGTTAAGAATGATTGACAGTCTAGTAATTGAATATCTGTTTCTTTCCACTGAGTTTGGGGTTAAATAAAGTCCAACTCAGGTATGCTAATCTTTATCTGTCGCTGTTTGGAGAATTGGATGATATGTGCCTGAATATGGCATAGTCATGAGTTTTGCACAGAACATCTTTGTTCTCTTATATCCCGTAAAGAGGGTTTAACTCTTCAGGGCTCCATTTTGACTGGCAGCTCTATTAAACATGGTTTTATACAATGCGAGTATCTATAAACATAAAGGAATCAGAAGGTGTGTTGCACAGGACAGGTTAATTACACCTCACATAGACCCTGAGGCTCACAAACACACACACATGCGCGCGCGCACACACACACACACACACACACACACACACACACACACACACACACACACACACACACACACACACACGTTGTGTTTCCATGAATTATTGGGACTTTCCATAGACGTAATGACGTTTATACGGTACAAACTGTATATTGTATCGCCTTCCCCTGAACCTAACCCTAAAAGATAAACATCTACTTAACATCATTTAGTATGAATTAAAAAAAAATTTCCTCAGGAGGGCCCAAACTTGTCCCCACAAGGTCAAAAATGACTGGTATTACTAAGTCTCACATCATAGGAATTACCAGGACACATACACTGTCAGAAAAAAGGTAAACAAAAGTGTGTGTGTGTGTGTGTGTGTGTGTGTGTGCATTTTATACCACACAAACTGTATATTCTATTCCCCTTACCCGCCCCATTCCCTAACCCCAACCATCACAGAAAACTTTCTGATACTTCACATTCCTAAATAAACATCATTCTGTTTGATTTATAAGCATGTTTCCTCATGGGGACATCAAAATGTCCCCACAAGGTCACAAAAACACTGGTATTCCTATCTTTATGGGGACAATTGGTCCCCACAACGTGATAATTACCAGGCACACACACACACACACACACACACACACACACACACACACACACACACACACACACACACACACACACACACACACACACACACACACACACACACACACACACACACACACACACACACACACACACACACACACACACACACACACACACACACACACACACACACACACACACACACACACACACACACTTATAATGTTTTACCCATTCAACATATTTCAACAAATCCAATCCTGTTGTTGTCATGGTTACCATATCCACATTTGTAGTTTTCGTGACCTTTAATGACTCCTAAAGAGAATATGACATATGGCTTATGTGCAGCTAATGTATAAAAGAGCCTGCCAGTGTGCTAGTAAAAAAACTTTTAACAGTTAGTGACAGTACTGCTGTTATTGTCAAATTGGCACTTTAATACAGATGCAGATAAATACAGATTTTCCTACAGTATGTGTTTTGATTTCTGTTGTATACAAACAGAATTTGTCACAAGAACTGCATGTGCAATTCACAGAGCATTGTATTAGCAATGCAGGGGTCATAGGTTTGATCCTGGGAACACCTGTGTTATTATGGGAACAACACATTTTGTGTTATACTTTTAAAATCAACAAAAAACAAAATGACACATAATGTGTTAAAAGCATAACACAAAAATGTGTAAAAATGAACACTTGCTTTCTTAAAGTGTACTGATAAAAATGTATAGATTAAGTGCACAATAAGTTGTTTTGAATAAAAGTGTCTGTCCAAGTGTATTATGAAAACAAAAAATGAAATAAAAATGAAAAATCTCAAAATTAACTGCCTGAGATGTATTGGGTGAACTGTAAACTGTTTGAAGGCTGCACCTTAAAGGAATATTCCATTTTCTTAAAAGAAAAATCCAGATAATTTACTCACCACCATGTCATCCAAAATGTTGATGTCCGAGAAGAAATTATGTTTTTTGAGGAAAACATTGCAGGATTTTTTCTCATTTTAATGGACTTTAATAGAGCCCAACATTTAATACTTAACACAACACTTAACAGTTTTTTTCAATGGAGTTTCAAAGGTCTATAAACGATCCCAAACGAGGCATTAGGGTCTTATCTAGCGAAATGATTGTCATTTTTGACAAGAAAAAAACAAAATGCTCTTTTAAACCACAACTTTTCGTCTAGGTCCGGTCCAGCACAACCTAACGTAAATGCGTAGTGACGTAGGGAGGTCACGTGTTACATATATAAAACGCACATTTGTGGACCATTGTAAACAATAAACTGACACAAAGACATTAATTAGTATCAGTTGACATACAACAAAGTAGGAACGGTCCTCTTTCAACACATTTGTAAACACTGGGGCGGAGTTTTGCGTTCGTCCTCTGTGACCTCTTGACATCATGACGTATTGCGTGGGGTCACGCTAGTGCGTCACGACTGGATCTAGAGTAGAAGTTGTGGTTTAAAAGTGGATATTTTTTATTTTTCTTGTCAAAAATGACAATCGTTTCACTAGATAAGACCCTTATGCCTCGTTTGGGATCGTTTATAGTCATTTGAAACTCCGTTGAAAAAAACTGTTAAGTGTTGAGTTTTAAATGTTGGGCTCTATTAAAGTCCATTAAAATGAGAAAAATCCTGCAATGTTTTCCTCAAAAAACATACCCACATGGAAAGAACCTATATGTGGATATATGTGCATATATGAAACCTATATGTAGCTTATATGCACATATATGCTGCATATATACAGCATATATGCACATATATAAAAATATATATGCGCATATATGAAACATATATGCAGCTAATATGCACATATATGCAGCACATATACAGCATATATGCACATATATATGCACATATATAATAATATTTATGCACATATATGAAACCTATATGCACATATATGCTGCACATATACAGCATATATGCCCATATATGATAATATATATGCTGCATATATGCAAAATTGAGGTGCATATATGTGCATATACAGGCCATATAGGTCTCCTGTATTGCTGCTTTATATCCACATATGAGCCCTATAAGTTATGTCTCCTATAAAGCAGGATCTGGTCATTTTAGCTCATATCTCACTTTGGCAAATTTCATACATGCCCAGCTCATATTTTCTATTATCAAGGCAATAACTAAGAACTAACAAAAAAAAATGCAAGAACTTATGTATGTGCAAACACATGAAATTTGTATGTAATTGGCATTTTATGGAATTTAACTACACTCTATGAAAGGATGTGTTAATCCTATTTAACACACTATGTGTCATTCCATCTTGATTTTGAGTTTAATAAAGAAAAGGGGCAAGATGTGTTAAAACAACACAAAGTGTGTTGTCACAAAAATAACACAGAGTTGTGTTAAGTTAAGGACAACACATTAGATGTGTTATTTTAACACATTCGTTTTAAGAGTGTATGGCAAATACAGGGAGAAAAGTTATGATGTCTGAACGTTTAAAACATTTACAAGGTCTGTCTAGGACATGTATAACAAAATGGTGACAGTAGCGCAGATGGTAGAGTCAGTTGTCTAATGATCGGAAGGTTGGGTGTTCGAATCCCAACAGTGGCGGGTGAGATTGCGTGTTTGTAATTGGAAAGGTGGGATGTATGAATCCTGGCTCCTGCAGGTGCAGACTGTCATTGGTTGGACCTTTATTTATGTTTAATTTATTAGCAGCTACAGATTTTAATAATTTTACCAATATATAGGTTAACATATATGTACATATATGTACATATATGTACATATAATATAGGAAAACGGCCAATTTTATATATGTCACATATATGTAAAACCTATATCAAAACCTATATTGAAACATATATGTTTATATATGTTTCTTCCATGTGGGTAATTTCTTCTCGACTGAACAAAGAAAGACATCAACATTTTGGATGACATGGTGGTGAGTAAATTTTCTGGATTTTTCTTTTAAGAAAATTGAATATTCCTTTAAGTGGTCCTTCTGTCACTGATGGTATATTAAAATTGCTACAATACATCATCGGCAACAACTAATATTGTTTTGGTTAAATACACCAGGCCGATTATAAACTTAACACACATTTGCATGTGCTGTAATGTAGATTCTCTCTTTCTAAAGTTGACTGAAGTGTGACTAAATACATTTCCATAATTCTCATCTCACCACTGCACAAAATTATTTCTTTCTTTCTCTCTCTCTCTCTCTCTCTCTCTCTCTCTCTCTCTCTCTCTCTCTCTTTCTCTGACACACACACACACGCACACACACACACACACAAACACACATACGCACACACACTTGCTTTCAATTCACCTTAGCTTCTTTGTTTATGAATCTTTATTGTAACCAAACTTCAGAGATCCAGAGCATTTAGAAATCGATTTAATTGTTCACAGCAGTGCAGGGGAGTTTACCTGAGACTTATTTTTGCATAATGTCTCACTGTGCTGTGGGAATTTTCATAAAATATGCATGTGTGAGAAGTCAAACACGGCACATGTAATGGTGCATGATGCAGGTGATGTGTGTCTGTGCATTTGCCTGAAAGAGCAACCTTAAAAATCGTCAGCGTGAAGTATCGGTGCCAGAGGTTTTACATACAGCTTTCACAAATACTTCCCTTTCTGCCTATCTTCCATTGTTTGGAAACAAGTAGCTCTGAACACGTCACTGGATGAATCAGAAGCTGACATATCAGAACACTCAATCAAACTGAAACTTTTGTAAATGCCACAGTGTCACAAGTTTTGGGACGTCAACCCATGACTATGACAATGACTTACGGTTGCTCAGTGGATTAAAGTGGGATAGGACGAAACTTTTTGGATTTAGAATGGAGATCAAGCTGTCAATTATCTGAGGTGCCAACAAAGGCAGAGGATTAGGATAATTACTTTCCTACATCTCTAAAAGCTTATTGTTTTAATATGGCATCTTTAACACCGCTGTAAATCGCATGTAAAAACTTAAACTGATATGAACTGGCTGTGGTTTGCCCTCCATTCCAACCTTCAAAATGAGGTTTACAGATTTCTCAAACTCAGTGAATATGGTGTTTTAACATGAGCTTAAATGGTATGACAGTAAGGTAAAACAAGTGCACTTTCAGAAAAAAAGGTACAAAAGCTGTCATTGGGACAGTACCTTTTAAAAGGTCCTACCATTTAAGGGAGAGATATGTACCTTTGAGATACCAGTATGTACCTCTAAGGTACCAATGTGTACCTTAAAAGGGACACTCCACTTTTTTGAAACTATTCTCATTTTCAAGCTCCCCTAGAGTTAAATATTTGATTTTTACCATTTTGAAATCCATTCAGCCAATCTCCGGGTCTAGCTGTACCCCGTTTAGCATAGCTTAGCACAATCCATTGAATCTGATTAGACCATTTAGCATCGCGCTCAAAAATAACCGAAGAGTTATTATAATAGCCAAAGAGGAACTATACTCTCGCGTATTAATCAAGGACTTTGCTGCTGTAACAGCCGAAAATAGTCCCGTTAGTAAATTATACACTAGATGTCGGCTTGGGGCTCCGAGCATGCGTCAAAACCGCCACCATCTTAGAACAGGGGTCTTGTCATAGGAAGTAGCTAGGTAAAGCTGCTATCTCCGCCTGTACTTCGAATTCATGGACGATGCCGGACTTTTGTGCTGCGTATGGATGTTAGGGCTACTAGCACTATGCATTATGGTTAGAAAAAGTAAATTTTCATAAAATCAAAACTTTTATTTTTTCCTGAACTAAATGCTAAATACATGTCTGACTGTTAAAACAAACCAAATGAAAACCAAGAAAATTGCGTTCATGACGATTTATGGTGATTTTATTTCTGTTACACCATTGCCTACAATGACGCTGATGTGGGGTTCCCCTGTTTTAAGATGGCGGCTCTAGTTGACGCATTTGGTGCAATGAACTGCCATAGCCAAGGCGACATCTAGTGTACATATCTATGGTAACTTTCAAAAACAGGGGACTATTTTCAGAAACTGCATAAAATTATTGCGCCTCCTGCAGCCATGTTATGGCAGCAAAGTCCTTGATTATTACACCAGAATGAGAGTATAGTTCCTAGCCAAAAAAAAAAAAAGTTCCTAGCCAAATCTGCCTAGAAAATCGCAACTTTCAATTTTCTGTCAGTCTTAGTACATGATGTAACTACAGAAGAGTCAAGTTTTAAATAGGAAAAATATCACAACTCTTTGGTTATTTTTTAGCGCGATGCTAATGGTCTAATCAGATTCAATGGATTGTGCTAAGCTATGCTAAAAGTGTTAGCGCCAGACCTGGAGATCGGCTGAATGGATTCCAAAACGGTAAAAATCAAATGTTTAACTCGAGGGGAGCTGGAAAATGAGTAATTAAAAAAAAGAAGTATCCCTTTAAAGTAACAAAATGCTCCTTTTAGGTACAAAAGTGTACTTTTTTAAAAAGGTCCCACCCCAGTGACAGCTTATACCTTATTGTACCTTTTTTTTTCTGAGAGTGTGAGAGAGGCAGATTTGGAGGAGAGAAATGGTGAGATGATGAGAGAAGCTGTTTGTCAGTTTGTTGTAATTACTTCAGTTCCAGCCTCTGTCTAATCCCAGAAGATACACACAGATTCAAAACATACATTAAATATACAGCGACTCCAGACTTGTATTTATAATCTAGCATGATTTATTCATTTATCAGGAAGGAGTAAATATCATCACTCTGAAATCTAAAAAGATGAGATGATCAGGATGATAATGTTAATGAAAATGATATTTGAGTTAACAGACTCGTAATTTCCCCATTCGTATATCTGATCTTGTGTTTAACTCTCTGCATTAGGCATCATGTTTCATAACAATACGAGCAATGATTGGAGACACTAATGGATACAAGTTTTGGATTGGATTTTTTGTTATGTTTTGCTGTTGTAACCAACACAAAAAAGACAAACTGAAAAAAAATGACATGACAGAATACACATCCCTCTTAAACACAAGAAAACCAGTCACTTAACACCAAGATTAACCAATGATCCACATGCAAACAATCCCAGATCCATGTTTAAAGGATTATACCACAATTGAAGTACTTCTCTATTAACCCTGAGTGAAAAGAATGACAGAAGAGACGAGTAAATCTGACAGATGAAACCTTTATAATAGAGGACAAGACTGAGGGATTAAAATGTACAAATAGTTAGTCAAAATACACTGAGACAAACATACATGTTCATACATGTACAAAATTTCCCACATCACAATTAAGGAGAAACTCTTGATGAAACTGAAAATCATTTGTCATAGCTGTATTTACACAGCATTAGTCTCTGTGTAGGCAACATTAAAGGTTCGATGTGCACATGGTTGTACTCAAAGCATACACAAACGCAAACGTGACATATTTATGGACCAGAAAAATCGACACGGTTTGAAAGATCAGAACAAAAGACCCTGGGAAAAGTCAGAGGTCATTTACAACTTCCATCTCTCACATTAACACCTAAAGATGTGAGGACAATTCCGATCGGACACGGTGTTTCCTTGGGGAACAGGTATGGGAAACAAAGAAAGAAAAAGCGAAAAGATGGAAACATCTGTCTGCCTGTCATCAGACGGGTGCAGCTATATAAAATAAGGGACCAGGAAGACAATATCTGAGAGGCGCCTGTAAAAAAACTAGAGTTTTCTGTGTGGTCTCAAGGTCCAACTGGTCCAAGTTATTAGAGTTCGTAGGACATTTTCTATAGTCTATTCATGGGATTTTTCTTATTCCGGTGTTATCATCTAACAAGAGGAATATTGTAATATTATAACAGAGGCTGACTGTACACACACATGCATGCTCGCTCTGTCAGGACACACTGACCCGATTCTGACAGGACACACAGCAGAACAATGTTATGATATAAAAATATGAAATTTCTGTCAATCAATTTGACAAGTCTGTGACAGAATACAAATGAAATACATTGTCCTTTCATACTTGTATGTGCGTGTCTACAATGCATTTGGGCTTTGGATAAAATTCATCCGAGCTAAGTCAGTGTTTGTAATTGTGATACAATTAAATTGATATTGATTGCATACTGTTGTATTGCAGAGACTGAGATAACATGCATTAGACTTTAGTATCTGACCTCATCACAACGAAAGACAAAGAATCAAAAAGATAAAGCTATTGAGGTGAGGTTACTGCAGAAAGAGGGAGTGAGGAGATGGAGAGAAAGCAAGAGAGTGAAAGAGAGATAGAAAGAGAGAGAGAGGTTAATGATAAAAAAAAAACATTATGGCAATGACAAAGCTGACTGTGGCAAAAATAGACAGGCGCTGGAAAATAAGTGAACATAAAGAAGTAAATTGAACAGAAAAACCTCCATCTTTCTCTCATTCTCTCTCTCTCTCTCCGTTTCTCTTTGTATCGATCTTTTCTTTGACTGATGAAGTCAAGCAGAGATGATAAACAGATGCTGATGGCTCCCTCTGTTAGCACAGCTCTGACACACTGTGATGGTTAGACACACCACGCAGCAAAATAACACCACCTGCTCTTACTCGCACATACATCTAACATCTTAACTATTACTAGGTTATTTACATAGGACTAGAACCCATGCCATGACCTTTGCACTACTAATGCAGTTCTCAACCAGTTGAACTATATTTACAGGAACACGTAACGGTGGTGAAAGAAATGTTTCTTCTTCAAATCTCTTCTTACACACAATCATTTTTGGCTTTGATGAGTTGTTTTGTGGTGAATCTTTTCTGAAAAAGGCATTTTTCTTACATTTTTGTAAAACACAAAATGTGTTATAGTGGATTGTTTATTTATTTATGACATTCACTATTGCCATGAGAGTGTTACTTTAATCTGTGCTGGGGTATGTTCCTGTAGTTTAAATGAAAATAGCACAGTTTTTCAATATTTTACTATGTTCTTACCTCAACTTAGACAAATGAATAAATACCTATCTTTATTCAATGCGTGCACTTAAGATTTGTACAGTGCGTTTTGAATGTGTAGCATTTAGCCTAGCCCCATTCATTCCTTAGGATCCAAACAGGGATGAATTTAGAAGCCACCAAACACTTCCATGTTTTCCCTATTTAAAGACTGTTACATGAGTAGTTACATGAGTAAGTATGGTGGCACAATAAATAAAAAATGAGAACTATATTGTATGGCGGAAGAGCACTTAGATTGCAGCACTTTGACCTCGACCCGCAGTAACATCATCACTCCTATCTACTCCCCATCTCGCTCAAACTTCTGTCAATCAGTGTTGTTTTTGTCAACGATGACGATAACAAAATGATTTCGTTGACACACCTTTTTTATGACGATAATGCCACAATGACTAGGTAAAAATGGCTCTAAGGTGACTAAAACATGGCGAGACGCTTTCGAGTTTTCGTTGACGAGATGGAAAGAAAATGATTATTAGTCTGACATTCACAATGGATGTCACTTCTGCCTATTTTGCGTGAAATCTCTCTGTTTTTAGCTAAAAAGTATCAGCAATGCTGCCGCTTCCTATCCTTGTTTTGGGAAAGCCCCCCACCCAGCTGCCGCCATGCCGCGCACGTGCACCAGATTTCACACAACAACAACACACCTGTGGCAAGTTCGAAAGACCATGGCGGTGACGCCAATAAATGGAAACGACGAGATGATTTATGGACATACTTTCAGTATAGAGGGTATGCACATGACGTCACCGTCGGCGAGAGGTACTGCGGTTACCCCCACGGTAAATGACGACGGTAAATGTGGCCACAAACTAGGTGGGAAGAATACCACCAACCTCAAGCGGCACCTGAAGGCTCATCACGCTGATATTTTTTTAAAGGTAACTACCAGTCACTCTGTTAACATATCATATACATTCAATTTTACTTGACAATCGGCTTGTGACACATTTCATGGTAAGCTTAAGGTTTTACATGTATCTACTTGTCAAACCTAAACCCATTTCCAATACTTTTTAACCTAAATTAAAACCTTAAACTTGACTAAAACCTTTTTGTATATTCATCGACTAAAACTTGACTAAAACCTTTTTGTGTTTTCGTCGACTAAAACTTGACTAAAACTATCAAGTTAATAAGTGACTAAAATGTGACTAAAACTAAAAAGCATTTTTGTCCAAAAGACTAAAACTAAAAGGGCTGCCAAAAACAACACTGCTGTCAATATTACTGCACCCGAGGTCGAAGTGCTGCAAACTAAGTGCTCTTCCGCCATACAATATAGTTCTCATTTTGTATCCGCTTAAAAAATCGGCACGTTTTATGTTGTGCCACCATATTTACTCGTGTAACTGCTCATGTAACAGTCTTTAAATAAGGAAAACATGGAAGTGTTTGGTGGCTTCTAAATGTATCCCTGTTTGGATCCTAAGGAATGAATGGGGCTAGGCTAAATGCTAACACATGTATGTATTATAAGGTGGCCATTTGTGCCAGTTCCGCCGGACACGTCCTGAACATGTTTTCGGGTTCGTTCTCCGGAAGACGTTGGTCGACCACATACGTCATCAAGGTTTAATATTTCGGGTTTAATTTCACAAAAGCAACCGTTACATTTCAAGGTAAGAATGAAACTACAATGATTGTATGTCTTAAAATAAATAAATCTTAATTTTCTAATGCATTTTAACTGAAATGTGAGAACCTCGATGACGTATGCGGTCGAGCAACGCGACTTCCGGAGAACGAACCCGAAAACATGTTCGGGACGTGTCCGGCGGAACTGGCACGAATGGCCACCCTAATGTATTAATTCATATAAATTGAGGTAAGAACATAGTAAAACATTGAAAAACGGTGGTGCTTTCCTTTAAGTTGTAGAGCATTGTGATAACTATGGGTTTGATGATATGGCTCATAATTTACATTAATAAGTGTTTAAACTAAATACCACTTTCATGCAAGATCTGTTAGCAGTGTAAAATCAGGCCAGCATTTAAACCTCTTCTGAAATGCCAAGACTGCAAAATCATCAGAATGTATTTCTAAACAATCCATCAATTGCACCAAACCCACCCTTCCAGATCTAAAGCTGAAGCTACAGCAGAACTCATTTGTCAATAGCGTACAGGTCTCAGGATTAGGAAACCGATTTTTCAAGTGGCTAAACCCAATGGACGAGGGGAAGTTTTGTCAATCAGAAAATGGAGTAAATGGAGTTAAGGAAGGTCTAATCGATAGCACCACAAGCATTCACACGAAACCCTCCAAAAGCAAAACTAATTAGAGCTCCTAGAACTTTAGAAAGTTATTTTCTAGAAACAAGATGCCTACGGAAGTAAGTGAAGGACAAAGAACAGGACTTTTTCATGTATTTGGAGATGGGATGTGACATATAAAATCCAATGAAGGTGTGTATCAGTTTAAACAAATGAAAACAAATGGCTGAACTATTGGTTAAATAAATTACAGAATGAAACAGGGGTGTACACTTTAAAAATGCTGATCCGTTCTCAAGGTTGGGTAAATTACTGACAAACCCAAAGATTTTGATTTGAAACAACCCAGCACAGGTTAATTTAAACCCAGTGGTTGGTTTTGTCCACATTTGACCCAACTATGGGTTAAAACATCCCAGCATTTGTACCTAGAGTGTACCATTCACTTTTCTAGCCAATATATATCGAACGACTTAATGATCAGTCATTAGGGACAACCGTGAAGAAAGGAAGTCTTTTTCTATCAAGATCAGCTCAACAATGGGCTCATCAGATATAGCCCAACTCGATTCATGTCTGAACATCAACACTGTCAGAATCTCAATGGAATCAATAATCACATTTTCATAATCCATAATACAGTGTTTCCCCACTGATCCCCGATCTCATCAGTATCTCATTATAGCGTCTCTATTGTCTCGTTGGAGAAACGAGCGCCGTCTCGCTCATAAAATCTCATCTGAATATATCACAGATTCCCCGATGGCTCAAAAAGTGTTTTGTGCATGTGGAGAACTGTGTTATTCTGGTGAGCGGTGTCATTTTTTAAACCAATTACTCTGGAAGCTCGACGGTACGCAGATGAAGTGAGAGAACCATTGAGAGGCCAAAGGAGGACCGAGGGATGGAGAAAGATGACATCTTTTAGGTTATTGAGAGAGATGTGACAAAACAAGGGAGCAAGAGAAGAGACCCGGAGCTGCATTTAAATGGAGTACAAACATACTGCATACTGCCCAGTGTACTGTATACTATTTTAAAGCAAAACATGACACTATAGCAGTGCTACATTGTTGTCATGTGACCTCATTATATTTGATGTTTAATTTAGTCGTTATATCATATTTAAAGGGATAGTTTACCCAAAAAATCCTCATGTTGTTCTAAACCTGTATGAGTTTTTTATTTTGATAAACACAAAAGAAGATATGACGGTAAATGATGGTAAGCACACAGCTGCTGTAACCATTGTCTTCCATAGTAGGAAAACAAATATTATGGAAGTATTGTGATAAATGATCTAGACAATAATTTGATAAATGATGGCAAGCACACAGTTGACAGTATCCATTGAATTTCATCGTATTTGTTTTTCCGACTATAAAAGTCAATGGTTACCATTAGTTAGTTAGTGTGCTTACCATCATACCTCAAAATATCTTCTTTTGTGTTCATCAAAATAAAATAAAAAACTCATACAGGTTTAGAACAACGTGTGGGGAGTAAATGATGACAGAATTTTCATTTTTGGGTGAACTATCCGTTTAAATTAATTTGTATTTTGTTTATTTCAATCCAATTTTGCATGTAAATGTCTTACACAATAATCATTAGCAGCCTGATTAAACTTTTTTTTGTAAACCATCTGGTAAATCAATTATTTACCTCCAGTATGGTCACCCAATGACACTTTTGATGGGCAATTCTGTTACATTTCTCTCATTGCTCTTTGAAAATGAACTAAACACTTGTGACTGCCTCATTTCGTGTGTATAGGCCTTCAGTACTGATGTGATCTTGACTCAATCGTTTGGAGATGGAGAAGCAGCTGAAAAACAGTCCAGTTGAAAAACACGTGACAGATGAGAAGTGAGAGAGAGAGATTAGTCTGGATTGATTTCATAAAGAGGCAAAGGGCAGAAGTGAGAGAATAATGTTACTCATGAAAAGAGAGCAGACCTTTAAGACATCAGGAGGTTTATGGCAGGAAACGTCTCAGTGCTGTCAGGATCTTTACAGACTGACCCCTAAAGTGACTTTTTTAAAAGCACTTCTTCACAAGACACTGCTATTTGACCTGCTTTAGCGAGCTGTGAAACCGAATGGAAGGAATGAATGATGAAAACGGGTTGAAACACAATCACACACGTCAGTACAGGACCCAATGTCCATGGCCCAAACTTTAAGTTTTGTCAACCCAGTTACCAACATTTGGGAACCCCCAAAACAGTTTGAAACCCTGATTAACATGTATTTAGTAATAGTTATATTTTCAATTAATTAAAGTGGACATTTCACAAGACTTTTTAAATAAATCTTTGGTGTCTCCAGAGTTTGTGTATGAAGTTTAAGCTCAAAATACCATGTAGACAATTTATTATAGCATGTTAAATTGACACTTTGTGAGCAAAGATGTGCCGTTTAAATGCAAATTAGCTGATCTCTGGCAGTGCTTTGGTTGGATAGTGCACATTAAAGGATTAGTCCATTTTCTTAAAACAAAAATCCAGATTATTTACTCACCACCATGTCATCCAAAATGTTGATGTCTTTCTTTGTTCAGTCGAGACGAAATTATGTTTTTTGAGGAAAACATTCCAGGAATATTTCTCATTTTAATGGACTTTATTGAACACCAACACGTAACAGTTTTTATGCAGTTTAAAATTACAGTTTCAAAGGACTCGAACGAAACGATTCCAAACGAAGCATAAGGGTCTTATTTAGTGAAACGATGGTCATTTTTGACAAGAAAAATAAAAAATATGCACTTTTAAACCACAACTTCTCGTCTATCTCTGGTCCTGTGACGCGCCAGCGCGACCTCACGTAATTGCGTAATGCCGTGGAAAGGTCACATGTTACATATATGAAACGTATATTTGTGGACCATTTTAAATAATAAACTGACACAAAGACATTAATTAGTATCATTTGACATACAACAACGTCGAAACGGTCCTCTTTCTCCACACTTGTAAACACTGGGGCGTAGTTTCAATACGTCATCCGTGACCTCTTGACATGGTGACGTATTGCGTGAGGTCGCATAGACGAGAAGTTGTGGTTTAAAAGTGCATATTTTTTATTTTTCTTGTCAAAAATGACAATCGTTTCGCTAGATAAGACCTTTATTCAAGATTCAAGATTCAAAGATTCAAAGCGTTTATTGTCATGTACCCAGTAAGGAAACAGGTTTCCCTGAGCAATGAAATTCTTACTTTGCCGTCCACAGAGAATGCCAGGGCTGTACATACATACACAAATTTACACGGATACATACACATATACAATGTATGAACATATAGGAGAAGGAAAGGAAAAAAATATATATATATATATATAAATAAACGTAAACTATGTTATTATGCAAGTATGGGAAATGTAGAGTTTGAATATGGACTATATACAAGATGTGCAAATGTACAGTATTAATAATTTAACAGTTTGAGGTAGTAACTTATGTGCAAGAGAAACAGTAGTGCAGTAATAAGTATGGAGTAGGATCTAATATGTGCAAATATAATATGGCAATGACAACAATACAACAGTAACCTAGGTATTTATAGCAGCAATAACATTAATAGATGTGCAAAGACTGACATGGAGTGCAATATAATGATACTACTGGTAGTGCAAATAACTGTAACAATGCAGCAATAATATTAACTTATGAGCAAAAATTTAGATGGGGGGGCTACATGAGTAACACTGGCAGTATATAATGGTAGTGGTATTAGCAGCAACATAGTTACAGTGTTCAAAAAATGTGGACAGTAGGACTGACTGTCCGCTGAAATGGGTGGCTGTTTAAGAGTCTGATAGCTATAGGGAAAAAACGAGTTCTTCAGTCTGGTTGTCCTACAGTTTACACTCCTGTACCTCCGTCCTGAGGGTAGGAGTGTGAACAGTCCGTGTTGGGGGTGTGTAGGGTCTTTAATGATGGATGCAGCTCTTCTTTGGAGTCTGCCATGGTAAATGGTCTGCAGAGAGGGCAGTGGAGTCCTGATGATCTTCTCAGCAGTCCTCACCACTCTCTGCAGGCGCTTGCGGTCGTTCGCAGTAGTGCTGCCATACCATGCAGTGATGCAGCTGGTCAAGACGCTCTCAACCACACAGCTATAGAAGTTGTGGAGGATCTTGGTTGACATACCAAATTTCCTTAGCCTCCTCAGGAAGTAAAGCCGCTGTTGCGCTTTCTTAACCAGCTGGGTAGTGTTCATTGTCCATGTGAGGTCCTCGCTGATGTGGACTCCCAGGTATTTAAAACTGCTCACCCTCTCCACTTCAAGCTGTCGGATAAACAGTGGCTGGTGAGTTCTCTTCTTTTTCCGCAGGTCCACTATCATCTCCTTTGTCTTGTCTGTGTTGAGGGTGAGATTGTTGTCCTCACACCATGCCACAAGACTGGCCACCTCATTCCTGTAGGCCGCTTCGTCGTCGCCTGTGATGCATCCTATCACTGCGGTGTCATCAGCGAACTTCAGAATGGTGTTGCTTTTGTGTGTGGCAACACAGTCATGTGTGAACAGAGTGTAGAGGATAGGACTGAGAACGCAACCTTGTGGGGTGCCAATATTGGTAATGATTGTATCTGATGTCGTATTTCCAATCTTAACAGACTGTGGTCTGCCAGTCAGGAAGTCCAGAAGCCAGTCACATAGTGTGGGGTGTAGTCCAAGTAAAAGCAGCTTTTGAGTGAGTCTGTGTGGGATGACCGTGTTAAAGGCGGAGCTGTAGTCAATAAAAAGGGTCCTGATGTAGGTGTCCTTGTTTTCCAGGTGAGAGAGGGAGATGTGAAGGGCAGCAGCAATGGCATCAGAGGTGGACCTGTTGGTCCGGTACGCATACTGGAGTGGGTCCAATGTGTCCGGCATACTGCTCTGAATGTGGGTTAGCATCACTCTCTCGAAGCACTTCATGATGATTGGAGTGAGTGCTACTGGCCTGTAGTCGTTTAGACAGGATGGTGGGCTCTTCTTGGGCAGGGGGGTGATGGAGGTGGTCTTGAAGCAGGTGGGGACAATTCTCTGACTAAGGGACAGGTTAAAGATTGAAGTGAGTACTTCAGTCAGCTCTGTAGCACAGGCTCTGAGGGCCCGCCCAGGGATGTTGTCTGGTCCTGCGGCTTTACGGGGGTTGATCTTCCTCAGTGCTTTGTGTACCTCTGCTGATGAGACAGTAGGGGGTGGAGAGGGGGGGTGGATGGGGTGTATGTGTCTCCTCTTTCTGTCGGTGTTGGAGGTTTCGAAGCGGGCGTAGAAGGTGTTGAGGTCATCTGGTAGGCTTTCAGAAAAGTTGATAGTGTTCGTGGTGGTTCGGTAGTCTGTGATGTGTTGCATACCTTGCCACATCCGCCCGGCATCAGCATTAGAGTAGAAACTGTCCAGCTTCTCTCTGTACTGTCTCTTGGCCGCTGTAATGGCTTTTCTCAGTCCGTATTTAGCAGCATTGTACTCGGTCTCGTTGCCTGATGTAAACGCAAGTGATCGAGCACGCAGCATGTGGCGTACCTGACTGTTTATCCAGGGCTTCTCGTTGGGGAACTTCCTGATTTGTATGGTGGGTACAGTGTTATCAACACATGTGCTGATATACCCGGTCACATATTCAGCATAATCCTGTATACTGACAGAAGAGTCCTCCAAAGTGGCTGCAGTTTTAAACACATCCCAGTCTGTCAGAGCAAAGCAGTCCTGTAAGATGCTCTCAGTTTGTGGGGTCCAAAGCTTAACCTGTTTGGTAACAGGGTTCGTTTGCTTAAGTCTTTGTCTGTAGGCCGGGTACATAAACAGAGATATGTGGTCTGAGTGACCAAAGTGGGGGCGGGGTACAGCCCTGTATGCACCCCGTATGTTGCTATAGACATTGTCCAATGTGTTTTTATCACGGGTGGGAATGTCCACATGCTGATGATATTTGGGAAGAACAGTCCGTAGTTTGCACTGATTAAAGTCGCCAGCTGCAATAAAGACGGCATCTGGGTGAGACGTCTCTAGCGTGTTTAGTACATCGTGGAGCTTGCCTAGTGCTGATGTGGTGTTAGCTCGCGGGGGGATGTAAACAGCGGCTATAAACACAGCGGTGAATTCCCTCGGTAAATAATAGGGACGGCATTTCAGCAACAAAAACTCCACGTCAGGCGAGCAATGCTTAAAAACAGTTTGTATGTCCTCACACCACGAGTTGTTAATAAACACACACACACCTCCCCCTTTGGCCTTACCGGAGGCTGCGGTCCGATCTCCTCGGTGTATGGAGTGAGTTTGAAGCTGAAGAGAAGATTCCGGGACTTTATCTGAAAGCCAGGTCTCGGTAAAAATTAGAGCACAACACTCTCTTACTTCCCGCTGTGATGTAATCCTAGCTCTCAGCTCGTCCAGTTTGTTTTCCAGGGATCGCACGTTGGCTAGCAGCAGGCTTGGCAGCGGTGGTCGGCTAGCGCGAGCTTTTAGCTTAGCATGAAGCCCTCCCCTCTTGCCTCGTTTGCGGCGCCGTCTCCGGAGCGCTCTCCTCGGGTCAGCGATCTCACTCGAGCTCGATGCTTCAGGGGCTTCCTGGTGATGGTTGTTGTGGGAGCGGCTGATGTGTTGTAGCTCCGGAGGTATAAAACCAGTGAATTCGTGTTGATCGAATGAGTTGGCGATGTCCAATAGTGCCTGTCTGTTGTACTTAATCAGTGCACCGCATTTGTGCACGGCAGATAAAACATTAAACATACAAAAAATAAAGAAAAACCGGCATTCGAGAGCGGAGCGAGCAAACACGTCTGCCTCGGGGGGCGCCATGATAATGTATAAACACAGGTGGTGAAGGTGTTGAGTGCATTAATTGGGTCCCCAGTCCTTCTATCAATCTAGAAAATGTAAAAAAAAAAACAGTAACTTAGTTTTGGTAAACCATTCTCTCCAAGCATGTGGAAAAAAATAGGTCATTATGCCTCGTTTGGGATCGTTTAGAGTCCTTTGAAACTCTGTTGAAACTGCAATTTTAAACTGCATTAAACTGTTAAGTGTTGGGGCCATTAAAGTCCATTAAAATGAGAAAAATCCTGGAATGTTTTCCTCAAAAAACATAATTTCTTCTCGACTGAACAAAGAAGGACATCAACATTTTTGATGACATGGTGGTGAGTAAATTTTCTGCATTTTGTTTTAAGAAAATGGACTAATCCTTTAAGGGGTGGTATGATCCCATTCTGACATCACAAGGGGAGCCAAATTTCAATGACCTATTTTTTTCCACATGCTTGGAGAGAATGGTTTACCAAAACTAAGTTACTGTTTTTTTTTTTACATTTTCTAGATTGATAGAAGGACTGGGGACCCAATTAATGCACTTAAACATGGAAAAAGTCAGATTTTCATGATATGTCCGTTTTAAAGAACTACTGTATAAACAGACAGTAAGAAAGTATGTTCAAAATATGTATCCTATGGGGTGTATGGGGTATGTATCTTTCAGGTACCAACAAGAACTGTCAGGGGTCTCCAATCTTTTTGTGAGCAAAAAGGATAAAACAATCTGGAGGGCTACTTTTTGATATAGTCTACTCAATTCTTTTTGTGGTAACACTTTATTATAATGTTCATGACTCAACACTAGTTAATGTATTAACTAACATGAACAAACCATGAGCAATACATTTGTTACAGCATCTATTCATCTCCGTCAATGTTAGTTAATAGAAATAAAGCTGTTCATTGTTTGTTCATGTTAGTTCACTGTGCATTAACTAACGTTAACCAAATTTTAATAAAGTATTAGTAATTGTTGAAATTAACATTAATAAAGATTAATAAATGCTGCACAAGTGCAGTTCATCATTAGTTCATGTTAACTAATGTAGTTAACTAATGTTAATTAATGAACATTATAATAAAGTGTTACCCTTTTTGTTTTACTTGTTCATTTGAATTTATTGTACTTGTTGATATGTTTTAGTATTGTTCAAAATGTTAACATATGTAAGCCAAGCTAATATAAAAATGTGTAATAAATAAATATTTAATCTGGGACTTAATAGAATGTGCTTTGGCCACGTTAGAGACCCCTGCTTTAGGTGCAAAGCTGTACTTTTTGAAAGAGTACCGCCCCAGTGACAACTGGGGTACAAATTTTGACTTTTTTTTGACGTATACACAACAATTTGCAATAGGGTTTGAACTCAACTTGTTAGATGCAGTCAACATTATAACTATAACCATGCTTTCAGAAAATTTACATAGTCTAAGGGAATTTGTACACTCCCCGCACTAGGTCAAAAGGGATGATTCCAATCGATGGGTTAAATTAACCCTTTATGTTTATATCTGACACAACAATAGGTTAAAACAGTATTTTGGGTTGAAACAACCCAGCATAGGTAAAATTATGACCCAATGGGCTGGACTCCTTTTTGACCCAACTCTGGGTTAAAAATAACCCATAAGTATATATTACAAGGTGGCTAATTCATATGAAAGAAAAAGTTTGTATGTTTTTTACGATCTGCTTTCACCCGCAGTGACGTTTAAGGTTAGTGGTGGGGTGTCATTAATATATATTCTAAATAATCGTACACTTTTGTGCAATTTACTTCATACAAATTCATATGAATCAGACATTTCGTAAAAGTCACGGATTCCCGAGAGTTCAGGTTGCATTTTTATGTTCATTACATGTACTTTATCAGTTTGTGTAATATGTAGAAATGTAACCCATGACCTGGATGTTACATTTGGCGTTTTTAAACTTGTTACCTGTTATACAGAACCTTACATGATAGATTAGTTTTATGATAGATTTTAGATCTGATCCAGTAGTGAGACTTGTAGAAGGACCCAGGTACCCTCATGTCTTTGTTTCAATTTCTTTAGTTTCCAGTCATACCCAAACATTCACTAATGTCCATGGGGGCTGGCCCACACCGGCAACACATTCAACTCAAATAGCCTGTTTGATTAGTCTCAACACATTTCTGATGTCTGTTGTATTTATTCCCCCATCGTCTTCTGACATCACTCTTGTGCAATCGAAGATTTTTTGTTTCGCTCTGAGAATGTGAATCCGACCGTGGTGTGTGTTTAACTTTGTGCCTTTGCTGCATGAGCACATAGACGCACACAACAAACAACCGCTAACCGCACAGCGAGGACACACAAAGAGCCTGCTGGAAGTGACCTATGCAGCCAGCATGTTAATGTCATTCAGCATTAAGGAGTCCTGTAAGTGCGAGTGTGTGTGTTTGAGTGCGTTTGCCCCACAGCGGCACGACAAACAAACCCAAACAGGGCGCAGAAAGCCGCCCAGTGGTCGTGTCGGATGTGCTGTTCTCTTTAGATTTGGTGGATGCCTGCCGATTGTCCCCTGTGGCGCTAATAAACCTCACGACCTGCTGCTTTGCTCATTTGTGCTTGTATACTTGTTAATATTTATGCCGCCATTAAACGTTAATGTCCGGAGCTGTGTTATGACAGACGCCCTAATCAAATTCAACTTTATTTAACTTTATTAACATAAACTCTCCATTTGTCTTACGGCTATCTTGTTATTCTGCAATTTATCGTCCGCAGACAGGATCAAAAGAGCATGATTATCATATAGATGTGTGGGTGTCGCTTTCGGCGTGTGCGTTTTTGTGGCGGTAATGACTCAAGTGGCTCTTATCGTCGTCTATTTATGGGAATCTGTCTGTGGTAGATTCATGTGTTTTGGGATGCGTTCGGAAATGTTTGTGCAATAGTGATCTTCATTTATCTTCTTCTATATGACAGCAGTGGGAACCTCAGCACAGGGGACGTGAGGTCACCTTCCCTGTCTTAATATCCCATCTGAAAAAACAAGGGCATGTTTGTTGGGGGAGGAGATACTGTTTGTGTTTGCATGCGTCACAATACACAGGAAGGGTGTGTCAAGTCTCTCTGGATAACTGGTGTTGTTCTTGCAGGGGTCTTGATGGTGTCTCGAGAGAGCAGAACCTCTTTCTTGATATATTTACCTCATGTTCAATTTATCTCCCGGCCTTCTCTCTTTCTCTCACTCTGATGTGACAAATTCGACAGGTTTGGAGTGATTGACGGCGCCGGGTAACGCGAAGAGCGTCTGTGTTCACGCGCGTTTCCCACAGTCCTGCTGGGATGTGCACAGCAGGTCTGCTCCTGTTAGCTCCTGTGTCCTACTGAACAAACAAACTTTTATTGGGGCCGCAAACAACCTCAATAACAAACACATGAGTAAACATAGCTGACCCTAAATGAGTACTTTGTGAATGAAAGAATGTCCACACACAGATGCACACACACGGGTTAACCTAAATAATCTAAATGTACTCTATGGTTTCATTGGACGCACGTGATACACGTCTAGATCCGAACCTTACTTCCGGTTTCGTTTTTTTAATGGTCTGACTAGTTGCTAAACTGATCTCTTGAACAAATGCCTCGTCGAAAATAACAAATGCTTTGGTTTCCTAGGAAATCTATGTGTTGTTTTTTGCTTGTTATATAAATAAACTACGTTTAAAGAACTTTGTTGTTATTTATTCTTAGCGGAGTTTACCGGAAGTTACGTGGGGACCACGACAGCCGCTTGTTTATGTTTTTACTGCTGAAACGGTCTATACTCCAATTTATACAATAATAATGTATACAGGTAGCCCAGTCTCTAACCTTAAAATACAACTAAAAACATTTTTTACAACTAAAAACAGCCCAGTCACACGAAATTACGTACCTATAGATCGTTTCATCGGACGCACGTGCGGTGACGCGATACGCGTCTGGTCCAAACTTCACTTCCAGTTTAAGTTTTTTTAATGGTCTGACTAGTTGCTAAACTGAACTCTTGAACAAATACCTCATCGAAAATAACAAATGTTTTGGTTTTCTAGGTAATTGTTTATTTTGCTTGTTATATAAATAAACTATGTTTAAAGTACTTTGTTATTTATTCTTAGCGGAGTTTACCCAAAGTTACGTGTTGACCAAGGACACCGCTTGTTTATGTTGTTACTGCTGAAACCGTCTATAGTCCCGTAATTTTTTTATTCTTTTTTGTGGTACTGTCACGAATTTTTGTGTTTTTTCGTGATCGTATCAAGAATTTCTGTTTATGTGTCATTGTCACATATTGGTTACTCAACTGTTTTGTCCTATTTTCTTACCATTTTCGCTTCGGTTTAGGGTTAGATTTACATAAAATGACATCCTTACCCGAACCCAACTCTAACCCTAATGCCAGGTGACATGTTTTAAAATTTAGAAAATATAAAAATAAAAAATAAAATAGTATAAACCAATACTTAAAGTGACATCCTAACGCGAACACCAAATCTAACCCTAAACCAAAGTGAAAATGGTTTGAAAATAGGAAAAAGGAGTTGAGTAACCAATACGTGACAATGACACATAAACAGAAATTTGTGATACGATCACGAAAAAACGTGGAAATTCGTGACAGTATCATGAAAAAGAATCAAAAAATTCTTGACTATAGGTACATCATTTTGTAAGACTGGGTAGTAGAGACATGGGGACAGTTTTGTCTACTAGTCCATACTAAAACAAAGCCAAACAAAAACACACACAGACTGTACACTCTTAGAAAGGATTGACACATCTTTGTGCGTTAAGCTTTTAAACCATTATGTGTAATTTTAACATCTTATGTGTCATTTTGTTTTGATTTTGTGTTAAAATTAGGGCTGTCAAAAGATTAATCGCGATTAATCGCATCCAAAATAAAAGTTTGTGTTTACATAACATATGTGTTTGTACTGTGTATAATTATTATTTATATATAAAAACACACCCAATCATGTATATATTTAAGAAAAATTTGTTACATTTATATATAAAATATTTATATTTATATATAATATAAATTATAAAAATGTATATGCAGTATTTAAATGCAAATATTTCTTAAATATATACATGAATGTGTGTGTATTTATATATACATAATATTTATACACAGTACACACACATATGCTATGTAAACACAAACTTTTATATTGGATGCAATTAATCACGATTAATCTTTTGACAGCCCTAGTTAAAATATAACACAAGTTGTGTTAAAAGTAACACAAAATGTGTTGTTTCAATAATAACACAGAGATGTGTGAACACATTTAGTGGGTTGTCCCAGAATCAACACTAATGTGTTGTTTTTAACACATCCGTTCTATGAGTGTATAAGTAAAGTCATCTCATAGACTTCCATTGTTTTCTTACCAAGCTCATGATATTTTATATACCCCAACTCTAAGCAAGGTGTTGAGCAGTGTTTGGATTGTGTGTAAACAAACCTCTTTACTGATGGCCACATTAAGACACTGATAATAAACACACACCTTAGCAGACCACACACACCGTCGCACACACACACACACACACACACACACACACACACACACACACACACACACACACACACACACACACACACACACACACACACACACACACACACACACACACACACACACACACACTTACACCAGGCTGTGTTGAATGATGGAGATTAGGGGGTAAAAGAGAAGTGGTAGATTTTAAGAACCTATGATGATAGATGTTCACACAAAACCATCCAGAACAGTGTGTGTGTGTGCAGCATTTATATGTGAACACATAAATTCTCCTCTGAATTAATCTTAGTTTGATGTAGCTACAGAAAACGACTGAAAAGAGATTCAATTATTTACGATGATGAAGGTTCGGCTGGAAAAGTGCAGCGTGTGTGAGAGAGAATATATTTAACAAGCAATGGCTGATTTATTTTTCATAAAATACTTGAAATATTTCAGCTCTTCTCCTTATTTTACCCTGCACCACACAGGCACACAAAAATAACAGTAAAAGCGATAAAAAAGTGGGCATAAAAGTCTTTCTTTTCCAACAAATGGTCAATGACAGGAAGTACTTAACTGTTGACCACAGGAGGTCAAATTAAATATTTGAGTATTATTTTCTTCTATTTCAACTTTCAATTTTGAGTCTGAAAACTTTAAAACTTTTAAGGTAAAAAATCGGAATTCTCCCTCTTTTAAAAAGGTCACAAAGTACATTATCAAATTGACTAAACTGAGAAGTGCTGAGGAAAGCAGGATTAGTAAAAACAACAACTGCTCTGCTTTAGATGGAGTCAGTCTGTCAGTGTCTCTGTCACACAGGAACAGCAAATCATTGGAACAGGATGCTTTACATGACTTGAGTGACAGAAGAGAAAATGACAGATGTGTAAATAATGGTGGGAAACAAGTAAGGGGAGATAAGGAAAGAAAAACAATAAACAAGCAAACAAAATAATGCATAGTAAAATTACTAAAAAACTAAGAGTGGAGAAGTTGAGAAAGGTTGGTCAGGAATACAGAAGTAAATGATTCAATCTAATTTTGATCTAAACCTATTTCTTTTGCATGAATCCTTCAGCCAGCTGTTTGCAAATACAAGAGACACAGCAAGAAGAAAATTATGCACATTTTGAACTATTACATACACGGTACATGCTGTTTAGCTACTTGTTTAGTAAGTTTTACATTTTTTGACATGTCATCAAGTTTTAAACGAGTTCACAAATAACTCTGCCAGTATAAATGACAGCTCATTTTCATATGACGTCCATGCGGCAGACATTTGCATTGTTTTGTTGTCTGTGAATCAAGCGTTATGGTTACATATTTTAAGTGCCCCGAGATGAATTGGAGAATGGATACTTCTCATTCGACCTGGAGGAAGGGTGCGGCTGATCTTCAGTGCAAAAATTTTCTTAGCTCGCATTTTCACAACAAGGGCATAGGTGCACACCCACCACCTACACAAATGCATACGCAGGTAACAAGCTCTTTTATCATTTTATGAGCAAACTTATCAGCCTTTGTGGATCCAATTATTAGGGCCCGAGCACACCAGGGTGTGAGGACCCTATTGTTTTTGCTCCGTTTATTATTATTATTATTTTTCTTCTTCTTCTTCTTCTTCTTCTTCTTCTTCTTCTCCGAAATGGATCGCATTTTTGAGGGCCTAAACATACCTGAAAACTCATGAAAATTTGCACACGCGTCAGAAGTGGCGAAAATTTACATGTAGTATAGGCACCAGAAGTGGGCGTGTAGAAATGGCTCGATAGCGCCACCTGCAAAATTTCAAGAGAACAGCCCCCCCACTACGAAAAACGTACAGATACGAAATTTGGTAGGATCATCTAGCACCCCAAGACCTACAAAAAAGTCTCTTGGAGCGAAGCTCTAAACCCCACAGGAAGTCGGCCATTTTGAATTTTCTCTGTCATTTTTTGACATTTCCAAGCGTCGTACTTTAACGAACTCCTCCTAGCGATTTCATCCGATCATTATCATATTTGGTCAGTCTCATCTAAAGGCCTTTGCGATGCTAAATTGCGGAGATCTTGACTTTTCGTTGGAGGGTGTGTCCGTGGCGGCCTGCCAAATTTCATCGTTTTCGCCAGGAAACAGGAAGTGGCTCTAACTAAGGCATACAATGTCCAATCTGCCCCACGCTTCACATGTTTAATAAGGGTCTTGACCTGAACACATTTTAATGCCAATATTCAGCTTCAGTCATAGCGCCACCTAGAGGTAGCAGGAAATGCCATGTTTTACGCTGTGATTTACTGCTCTTAGAGATTTAATCAAATCATCATCATATTTGGTCAGATTGATGTTAAGCCCTTTGCCGTGATAAATTGTGAAGATCTTGACTTTTCGTTGAAGGGCGTGTCCGTGGCGGCCTGGCAAAGTGTGATGTTTTGACATGAAACAAGAAGCTGTTGTAATTCAGGCATACATTATCCGATCTGCTCCAGACTTCACACGTTTGATAAGGGTCCCGGCCTGAACACGTCAATATAACAATAATCAGGTACAGTCGTAGCGCCACCTGCTGCACACCAGCGGTGTGGCACATCGGTTTCCTTTTGAATATCCATTTATATTTACCCACTTTAATTCATATACCCCTGGTTCACTGCTTTACTAATGCCATAGGATAGCGGTGCACATGCGTGCGAGGGCCCTTCCATCGCTGCTTGCAGCTTTAATTTAATTTATGATGCTTCTTCAAACTGGTATTATAGCAAATCACACATTTTAAATATAGTCTATAGTGTGACATGCTCTAGTTGAGCTGCAAGGTTATGTTGACAGACTGATTGAGTTTAATTATTTCGCCTGGGCGCGTCAGGTTTGATTTTGTTATGTCTGCGAGTCTTTTGGGACTAATAGCCCTTGTAAAGGTGCTGTGGGGAGGTGTGCATTTAAATATGTGCAGTTAATAACTTACATAAATAACTTACTTAATATTATTAAAAATGTTACATGATGCATTTACTTAAAGTGCCCATATTATGCTTTTGAGAGTTCTTAAAAACAGGTTTACATGCATGCAAGGTCAAAAAAATGCTTTTATTGTAGTGATGCACCGATGTATCGGCCACCGATATTTATCGGCCGATTTTTGATGAATTTGAAACCATCGGCATATCGGCAATAGCACGAGAAAGGCAGATACTGCTTGTTTATTAATTAACTGCATAAAGAAATCCATTATATGTAAAAAATGAGTTAATGTTGTTTATCAAATAAATGCTGAATAGCAAAAACCACCTTTGAAGGTTGTCATGCTGTCTTATTATATTCGTTTTAGCTTAATTTGTGCCTCTCTTATTATGTTGGTCAGTTGAATGTTAATTAGATCCAATCCATGTTCAGTAAAAATAATTTGATGCCGAAATTAACTAGCTAATAGACCAACTGTATAGTATTGTATACAAGTGTTTAATATCGTCATCGGTATCGGCCAGAAGTTGTCTGTTTAAATCGGTATCGGCCCAAACAAATCCTATCGGTGCATCCCTATTTTATTGTTTTATTATATGCATTTAATTTCTTTATTTCCCAACAACTCTCAGATGAATTGTTTTAAGATTCATCTTGCCAAACTTCTCCTTTGCATGACGCTACTCTGCTCTGTTTGGTAGCATTTGCATGTTACTCAATGGAAAGGGACTACAGTGTATGGTGCTCGCATATTTATTATACACTGATATATAAAGCCTTAAAAGGAAAAAGCTGCTTAACATCAGTGATAGTCATCAGTGACTGTCAAAAATGTCCTTATACACTCTAAAAAAACAAACGGTGCTATATAGAACCAAAACTGTTGCTTTGGATCGTAATCTTAGAAGAACCGTTTTTAGTGCCATATAGCACCGGTGAAGCACCAGTGAAGCACCTGTGTAGAACCATATAGGGGCCATATAGAACCACTATAGCACCAAATATGGTTCTACATAGCACTATATGGTTCTACACAGGTGCTTCACTGGTGCTTCACCGGTGCTATATGGCACTAAAAACGGTTCTTCTATGATTACGAGCAAAGAACCACTTTTGGTGCTATATAGCACCGTTTGTTTTTAGAGTGTACAGTAGTCCTAAAATAATTAAGTACATTTTAGTCAAAAACTTTAACTTTTAATTATTCAATCAAAAAGTCATTCACCTTAAGCATATGAAATCCATTAAACTAAAACATTCAAGTGAAATGAACTTACATTTATTTGCACATGTTGTAAGGAACACTCACAATCCTTTTTTAACGTTTTTTTCACAGAATAAGAACTGATATGAACTTTAACTAAATATATTTTAATAAAATTTCATAAAGGTTTAAGTTTTTATTTTATTGATGTTGTTTTGTTGTAAATTATAATATTGTGAAGTCAGTATTCAGGTAATTATTGTTTCCTTACAGAAAATGTTATTGTATTTCTTTCCACAGTGCTAACAATGCATGTCAAAAATGCATTGTGTGTGTTTCTGTAGAGAATCAAGTTTATTTAATGACTGTCATGAATTTTGTGTTATAATGCCATTAATAACAGTAACAGTAAATAAGATTTATTTAATATTTTTAGGACAGCTTTGCTTCAATATTCAAAAATAGTAATAGACTTTACCTAAATGATAAAAAAATCTAACTTCTAAAATAAAAAAATAATTAAGTGACATTTACTTAATTATTTAACAAATGTTTTTCATGCATTATTTAGTAGATTTTATTTGATTTTAGTAGGTAAGTTAGTTTTTCAGTGTTCTCTGAAATCTTTTTTTATTGTTTTATTTATTTACATTTACCTCGAAAACAAAACACAAATGTCTTAAATGTTTAGTGTTTTTTATTATACACACAAGAAAATGATTTTTGCATGAATGTGGTTTTATATATAAAAAAAAAAACTACTGCTCATAAAAATATCCCTGCCTTAAAAGTATAGTATGTAAACACACACACACATATGTAACTTATTTAGCTCATTTTTCTCACACTGGCAGATTCCACATTTAGTTTTCCACACTTTCACGATTCCTCCTCAAAATCTGTCTGAACAGATAGACACGGATGAATCTTTCCTTTCTAATCTTCTCTATATTTCCCTTTTATCCTCATTCCCAATAGACCATTTACGCAAAAACCGGAAATACGTAAACAACGCGTAAACGCAATTCCGGTATAAGCTTTGTTGTTGGTGGAGAAATGGCAGCTAGAGTGTTTCCGACTTTCCTAACTTGTCTACCGAAGTTCACCAGCGCCGATGTGGTGAAGAGTGTGTGTATACATTCGTCCACTAAAGGGAACAAACTGGATAAGGGATATAAAATCTTCCGCGCGGAGTTTATCCACAATTATCAAGGTAAGCTTTAGCTACAAAACCGGCTATAACTCCGTTTACGTTAATTGTAAATCTAAGGGGTTGTGAATTTGTAACATAAGATTTAACACATCGCAGTGAATATGTCGTGTGTAAGTTATGTTTAAGTGAGATGACATGAGGTTAACATAACAACCAGTAATTTGGTGTAGCTGCTGTACTAGGTAAATGTTACTAGCAGTCTGCTGCAAAGTTGTGTAACGTTATTTCTATATGAGATAACATGCAATGTTTCATTGTTATGCGATTTAAGTAACAACTGTACTACAGGGACAGGTAGTAGTGAGAGGTAGATGCTTCAGGTCAGTGAGAGAGAGCGAGGAGCCTCACAAACTGGAGGTTTTAATATAGACAGAATGCCGGTTGGCAAAAGTTTCCCGTTCTTGCGTGTTCAGTCTTCTTGCTACGACACTTTCTTCACTTACTGTTACTATTATATACTATTATAAACTATTATAAAGGTAGGGCTGTTTCTGGTTGGAAGAGGAACAGCCTTGAACACTACAGAAACGGCGACTCTTTGACTCTGCTATTTTTCGTATCTGCCGCTACGATAACAGGAAGTTGTCATACACTTTGTTGACGTATTTCCAGTCGAAAAATGCGGAAGTGCGTAAAAGGTCTATAAGAGCTGTCAAAATCAGATGGGCGACTCAAGGCTCTTCTGCCGATTCTGAATTATCAATGGCAGGTTGTTAAACCAAATCGTCTAAGCATGAAGAATTGTCCAAATCAACAGAGTTTGTGTCTGAAATCTGATATTACTGAAGATTTTCACATGCGACCTCCATGGCAGTTATATGTCACGGCTCTCAAGAGGAAGTCTGGAGACTTCAGTGCCGTCTGTACCTCCTCAGGCTCTTCATCTGTTGTGTCTCAAGATTTTTCTGTGGCTTTTTAAACCCTCATGTTCTGTTGTGGTTGATTGTTTGTTGGGGGTCACAGAGATCTCAAAGTATAAAAATAATAACATTAATAACATATTTATTTCCATTTTACGCCAATAATTTCCTCTGATTTATTGAAAAATTAGGCAGGTATTATTGAAGGCCTGAAGTAGAAAGATGATGGTATCCAATTTAGTGTCCTGTAAACATAAAAAAAGTTCTACAGTGTAAACACCAGTAAATAAATTTTATGTTTTACCAGTAAATTAATTTTATGTTTTATTTCTTGCGTCTCCGAGACCCCGGACAGATGTGATGTTAATTTTGTTCATAATCAGCTCTCATTAGATTAGGAAAATTCATATGTTTTCTTGACACTTCAATTTTAAGTGTATTTTCACACTATTGAAATAGCATTAGGGTCTTCAGATTCTATCCTAAATTAGATATTTTTTCTGTGTTTTTATGAGTTTGTTCAAACAAATTAGACACAGAATATTTTTTAATTAGCTTTTAAGTTGCTTTTTTGTATTTACATTTTTATCAGTACTTTCATTTTATTGCACTTTTAAATCTTAGTTTGCCCGTGCAATATGTATGATTAATGTTACTATGCTTTTGGCAATGTAAAGCATTTTTTACCATGCCAGTAAAGCTATTTGAATCTTGACTCTTGTTAGTGTTTTGAAAAAGTCCATGCTGACAAGCTGTCACTTAGCTTTCCTGTCATCCTGTTTTCAGTGTTCGCCACACCTCATTCATCCACTACCCTGAAGGTCGCAGGTCATTCTACTTCACCGCTCCAAGCCAGAGGTCGGAGGTCAACGTCTCTTTTCAGCATAGTACAAGACACTGCGGATAGACTTGTGATAACAATGTGATCCAGATGTGGAGAGATGAAGAGAGAGCTAACGTCTGGTACAATTCTAAAGCATCCCAATGGGGTAGACAGAACCCCTTAGACGGGACCTTTCGTGTCGGCATGGTAACTGCCATGGTAACAGAATGTGGGCGGAGTCACAGGGGGTGTCGGGTGAGAGAAATCGGCTCCATAGCTAATGAGCAGCTGCTGGCAGTTTCTCTGCAGGACAGCGGACATGCAAAAACAATATTTCAAACTCTTTCAAATGAAATAATATGATAACAAAGACTCCCGGGGCAATGTGTGTGTTCTGGAACGTGTTTGGACAGGGGGTGCGACTCCTCCCGGTGAATAATCACACACACACACACACACACATACACAGCTTTTATACCTCTCTCACCACAACAGAATGTGTGTGTAAGAGCTGTCTCTCTTTCAGATGTGTAATTAATCTAAACTTCATCATAATCCAGTGTGCGATCTGGCAGAAGAGAGAAAAATACTCGTCATCTCCTTAAAGAGGAGCACACACGCATCCAGGAGTGTTTCGAACTCCAATGCAAATGTAAAGATTCTGACACTTCATCGGTTTCCCATTACGCACTCTTGCTAGTTTTCTTTCAAACACCCACTCTCTTCCTGAGTGTTTTCGATGGTTTTTCCACTCATTTTTTGGCATCTTTCCTCTCACGAGGGCAACTTGACAATCCCTTGTGCGCCAAGAACAAGAGAGAGAGAGTTCTGCGGCATTCATCTATGATAATTAAAAGTCATAAATCTATGAGGTTTTTGGCTTTAGGCCTTAAGACCTGATGTTCTTCAAAGAAACACAGAGTCAAACCTCAAACACAGATGACACACACACACACACACACACACACACACACACACACACACACACACTTGACTATTGATTTTAAGGCTACACACACACACACACTCTCTGTCTTTGAAGTCTAAAAGATGTGGTCTGGTAATGTAACAAGGAGGTTTATTCTACAAAACGAATGCCATTTGTGTCTTTTATTTACATTTTATCCAAAGCAACTTATAAGGTATTTTTTGTATCCTGAGTTTGAATGACCTTTTGTGCTGCAAATGCAATGCTTTACCACTGAGCTATGCCTACATTTTTTATTATATATATTTTTGTAAATAAAATTATTTTACGTTTTGGTAACTTGATACATTGCGACAAAATGCAATGCATTTCCTGGGCTAAATACTACATTCTCCTATATGTGCATGGGCGACCTACGCGAAAAATGTACATAGGGTTTTAAAATCCAACGGTGCGCGTACACTACTGATGACGAAAAGTGCATCACACGTACTGTACATGTAAAAAATTGACTATACTTCGGCCTTATGCATGTATATAAATTACAATCAAGCATCCTGCACCAATTTTTTAAGGCGCACAGTGTGCACAGCTCACAGAAATAACACAGACATACACAGACATTAAAATATAATATAGTATAAATATAAATAGAGCTTTTCCATCGCACTGACATTTCTAACAATCTGAGCCCCCTAAAAACCACCAAAATAAATGTGTTGACTAACTCTCATATCAAATACTACTTATATCAATTAATTCAATCAGAATAATTACATATTTGCCTTATATTTACATCTGAAATGGCATTTTTTTTATTTATGTTCTGTTTAATGATTAATGCCTTGTCCAGTGGTGGTTCGTGGCTTCTTTTTTCGAGGGTGCACAATGCGAAGTTCGTCACAACATGTATGTAGTCCATCATGTGTGTGGTTCATCATTTCAAAATGTGTGTTTGGCGTGTCGAGTGAACCTATGTGCATCATGTGTCTCGTCGAGGTTGGTGCCTGCTGCAGACGCGTCTAAGGGGTCTATGATAAAAGAGACGCTCGCGTTTTCCAAAACTCACATAATCTAATGCGTAATCAGAGTTTACTGTTAAGTGTGTGTCTTGCGGATATTTTGTGAGCGTGAGCATCTCTTTTATCATAAACGGTTTTGACGCGTTTGCAGCAGGCACTTATTTTGACAAAACAGGTGATTTTATGTAATTTTAAATCCATAAAGTATATAAACAAATGACATAAGCAGCAGTCACGTGATTGATGTTCGATAATAATAAAAATATGCAAAATATACAAAATGATTAGAACGCATTAGAACTTCTTCTTCATTTATTTCTTTACGCCATTCCAGCATCTACGGCTATATTCAGAACCAGTTAATTCATAAACAAGTTTTTATTTCCAATTTGCCTAACTTGCATGTTTTTGGCCTGTGAGAGGAAACAGATAAAAAGACAAGTAACTGTTAAATGGACGCTTCTTTGATTTGGAGGTTGCATGCAAAATCCATTTGCTCAAAAAACTGAGAGGGCTTTGATTATAATGTCAACTCTGATTGAGTAAAGAAAACAATTATTTAAGTTAGAAAATCTATAGAAAATTCAGCATTAAATTATCTTTCTTAAAAGCAACTTCACTGAAAAAAAGGATTCATTCAACTTACTCAATTTTTTAAGGTAAGTGGTTGCAATCAATTTATTTAAGCTAAATTTAAACAAAAAAGATTAGTAAAGTAAAATCAAAAACTTTTGTTTAAATATAGCTTAAATAAATTGATTGCAACCACTTACTTAAAAAATTTAGTAAATTGAATGAATACTTTTTTTTCAGTGTTGTAGTTTCATAACTTTGAGCTTAAAACTTTTGTTATTGTTAAATTAAGTTGTAACATGCAATTTCTATAGTCTAGTGCATTTGTGATCTGATATAATGATTAAAATCTTTTTCATATTTTTTTCATCAAACGGAAATAGGCATTGACTTAACAATTTTTTTTTGCTGCCATACCCTTCCCTCCCCTACTGAAAAATCCAGCCAAGACCAGCATAAGCTGGTTTAAGGTGGCAGTAGCTGGTCTAAGGTGGTCCTCCCAGCCTGGCAAAGCTGGTGTGTCAGCTGGTCTTTCAACCTGACCAGCTAAGTCAAGCTAGACCAGCTTAAAAAGTGACCAAAAACACAGCTAGACCAGCTTGCTACACCAGCATTACCAGCTAAAACCAAGCTGGGAGACCAGCTAAAACCAGCTCAGCAGCTTATGCTAGTCTTAGCTGGATTTTTCAGTAGGGTGCTCTCTCACTGTAGATGGAGGGGGGGGGGTTCACTAACATTCTGTCTGTCATGGACATGGAGAGTAGAGGGAGGGATGCAGGACAGAGTGAGAAAGCCGAGCTCAAAGACAGTACCTCATTGTTTACATGAGGGCACCAGGGTTGAACTGACGTGTGCATTCATCTTTAATGTTCAGTGTTAAAATATGAACCTGAGCAAACTGCGTTGACAGACACACACATACCTTCTCTCTCTCTTTCCTTTTTCTCACTTCACACTTGCATTGTAATTCTGCTAGCTCAGACTGAAAGATTAAAGACATCTACAGTATGAGTTGAAAGAAGTCAAAAGACATGATAAATAGAGAGAGGAAAAGTGCGACAGAAACAGACCTTAAAAACAAAATAAATAACCAAGTCGTCTCCCAATGTCATTTCCTCTCAAGAGACTGCACTTTGAAGCATATGTAGGCTCTTACACTAAATGGTAATTCATCAATATAAATGCATTTCAGAGCAGGTACATAAGTATCATTTTTTCTGTGGTCTCTCTCTCTCTGTGTGCGAGGGAGATTGAACAAGCGACTATTGTGCAGTCATACATAAATAAATATGCAGTCAAATGTAGTGGCAATGAAGGAAATGTGAGCTGTCAGGCCACTATACAAATGAATTTCATCTAAAATACAAAAACAGGCCTAGGTACACTTCTGAATGGAAATATGAGCTTTGGGTAGGTTCTTGCTCCTTGGAAATCCAGTTTTAAGTACTGTTAAGTCTCAAGTTTGTGCTAAATGAAATGTGTTTTCCTGATCTGACTGACATTTGAGACATGAAAAGTCTTTGAAAATGAAAAGAATTCATTGTACTATGACAAAATATGTCAGTGTAAGAACGTAAAATGTATTACCCTGTGAAACAAAGCTCGACCTAATGTTGTCAAGTGAGAGATGTTCTCAGGGCAACATATTGTGTTGACCCAAGGACAACATTTTGTATAAAACTTAAACCCACCCCCAAACCATAACTAAAATACTGGTCTAGAAGCAGCTAATCCTGGTTGTAAGCTTAAACTTGAAAAAAACTGTAAACTTATTTCTGAAATCTGACTGGTTGATTGAAATGTTGTCCCAGGGTCAACATAATGTTGCCCTGAGGAAATCAACCACTTGGCGAAATCAGGAGAGCCTGAAATGAATATCATTTTTTTTCAGACAGATAAACATATTTAAATGCATGACTGCTTGCATGTACATGTATGTTGGGAAAAAATTAAACATATCTAAGTAATGTTCTGGCTTAGTCTGAGCGTAAGCTCTGTATAATTGATCAGCAACATACAGTAGAAACAGAAGCGTTAAAAATATAATGGGCCCTATTTTAACAATCTAAGCACATTTTCTAAAGTGCACAACGCATGGTCTAAATGGGCAGGTCCGATGCCACTAATTTAACGACGAGAAAAAGGTTTGTGCACCGAGCGTACGGTCGAAAAGGGTTGTTCATATTTTCCTAATGAGTAATGGGTGTGTTTTGGGCGTAACGTGCAATAAACCAATGAGAGCCTTATCTCTCATTCCCTTTAAAAGCCAATTGCGCTGGCGCTATGTCTAATCCCTATTTAGATGACGGACTTTGTAAACTGAAAAACTAGGAGGAAGGAAGAAGACCCCCAGTTTAAGAATAATGTTAAAAAGATTAGTTGTTTTCATTTTTATTGAAATTAAATTTTTTTGGATTAAAACCTTTAAAAGCCTTTTTCTTTCAATCATAGAAGTACATATGGCAGGCTGTAAATGTATTTATTTATCTCTTTATACAAGAGATAAAGAACTTACAAACGTGCGGAGAGCCGAATTGTTTTAGCACTCGGACAACGCCATTGGATTTTTAAAAAGCTTTATTTAATGTTTCTCATCTCACCATATCTACAGGTACAGAGTCATCATATACAATAAATCTGTAGGGTAGCATTTAAAAAACATTTAAAAATAGATGCATTTGTAAACTCTGTGTACACAAACAATGTTCTCAATGCTCGTGTTCATGTGTATAGATGCAGGTGATACTTCGTGCAAAGTTTCATGTTGTGTCGAGCCTTCTTAGTGTTGTAAAAATAGTTGTAGTTCGGTAGCAGCGGACAGCGGCTGGAAGAACGCATCAGGGATCGAGTAGGCATCACACCCTAACCAAGATATATTTTTAAAGTAGCGTTTCTTTTTATAACAGTGCGACATGTTGTCTTTTGTAGCCCTTTACTGTATCCGTAAGAATCATAGACAGTAAAAGATAAGAAATCCGTAAATCGTAGCAAGCTAGCCAATGCTTGTCAGTAGCCTACTGGTACTCTGCAGGTCCTCAAAATGGCGGCATGACGTAAAAGGTCACATGACTGATTTTCATCTATATTGATAAAGATGAGCCATGTGTGCACGACCTGTTCGTTAGACACAGCCTGTGACCCTTTTGGTTACCAGCATACCAGCACCAAACCACAACATATGCTGGTCTAGCTGGTATGACCAGCATGGGATGCTGGTGCTAATCCTGGTTTGGTGCTGGTTTAGCTGGTGCTAATGCTGGTGCTGATGATGGTTTGGTGTTGGTTTAGCTGGTGTTCACTTGCAAACCAGCACCATAACACAACATATGCTGGTCTTGTTGTTATGCTGTTTTTTCAGCAGGGTGCTTCTCACAACACACGTGACTTGTTTTACAACATGAAAAAACATGACTTTGTAGTTAATTCTTTTTTTTTATAGTTAACTTTTATAGTACTTGAGTAAAGTTTTGGACACTCCTAATTAATGGCCTTCTGGCCAACAAAGGGTACAGTGCATGTCTGACAGAACAGGGTGATAATAAGAGTTGCTGTATGTCTGCTTTGCTTTATCCAAACACTGCACTTGCAATCTTTCAAATATAGGGTTCTTTGTTGCACATTTTGTCATTTCCTTTTTAATAGAACAAATGGATCATTGCAATTCACAGAAACAACTGCGATCTAGCGGGCAGGCAGCAAAACGTGTTTTGTGTCTGGTATATTAAATTTTGGGGTAAAATCGAGCACAAGGGTAATTATAAAGGGATTGTTCACCCAAAAATGAAAATTTGCTGTTTATTTACTCACCCACATGCCATCCGATATGTTTTTCTTAGGCAGAACAATACAGAAGATATTTTGCAGCAACCCAATTGCTCTGTGATTCATATAATACAAGTCAAGAGTTCAAAAAGCAGATATATCCAATACAAAAGTAATCCGCATGACTCTTAGTGACATATTGGTTAGGGATGTGCACGAATGGTCATATTAAAAATATTTGATCTGCAATAATAATTAGAATAGAAAAATTGCTATTCAAGTGTTTGTTTGTATGTTTTTATGTGCCACCGCAGGATTAAGGCTACTTATTTAAAGAAAATAAGACTTTTTGCATGTTTAAATGCTATAATTGGGTCCCCAGTGCTTCTATCAACCTAGAAAACGTTAAAAAGATCAACCCAGTAACTTAGTTTTGGTAAACCATTCTCTGCAAGCATGTGAAAAATAGGTAATTGAAATTTTGCTCCCCTTGTGATGTCAGAAGGGGACAATACCGCCATTTAACCTGCACTATCCAACCACGACACTGCCATTTAGTACAGAGATCAGCTCGGTTGTATTTAAAAGGACACACCCAAAAACGACAAGTTGATCAAACTGATGCAACATCTAACAGAAACACGAGATTAAACGTGACTCCAGAAAAACAAATGTTGTGGTAGTTCTTGCATGACACCAAGCACTTGTATTTTGTCATAGTTGTACAAGTCGATATTCTTTCTCAATGCTCCTCCTTCATGTCATGTTTCTAGGTGTCTGTTTACGCTATAAAAGCGTGCAACATCCAGTTGAAGCTTATACACTCTTATTGGCTATTGCAGCCTGAAGACAAAACAAATATAATGGAAGTATTGTGATAAATAATGAAGAAGATATTTTGATATATGATGCTAAGCACACAAGTTGACAATACTCATTGAATTTCATTGTATTTGTTTTCCTACTATGGAAGTCAATGGTTACCATAAGCTGTGTGCTTACCATCATTTATCAAAATGTATTCTTTTGTGTTCATCAGAAAAAAGAAATTCATACACAACACGATGATGAGACAATCTTTTTTGGATGAGCTATCCCTTTAAATTCATAATGTGTCAGGTGCATCTGAGTTAAACTAATTACAAAAAGAGGTAAAAGGCCATAAAAAACCAATAAGAGAACGTCAGCCCTGATGTCTATGTGGACAGGTGTTTACTTCAGGTGCTTGTTCCTGGATGCAAATCAGCCGCTGAGTTGTTTTGCTACACAGTTTTTTTCCAAATAGCCTGAGGGTTAAATAGATCTCGATCACTTCAATCATTCACACAATTAGTTGAAGTGAAGGGCAACCATTTCATTTCCTTAACTCTGTCTTTATCTAACCATTTAAGCGTGTGCTGACGTGAACACATTCATTCCATTATAATGAGTAAAGTCCCACTTTCATTCTGAAATTTTCTCTTTCTTTTTCTACCGCTCATGTGTAAAACACAACATAGTCAATCTCGATACCAGATAAGACATTGTTTTTTTCAGAGAGGCATGCACACATCTGGCTTTCAGAAACGTCAGGCCAAATGTAGCATGAAATGAAAAAACATACTGAAACACACCATAAGAACTATTTTAAATCAAATTACCTATCATGTATTAAACAAGTTTCTTGTGTTATTTTCTATTTTAAGCATCCTATTTCCCTGTGCGTGTGCTTGGTAAGCATGGCGTATCTTTTGTGTACTGACCTGTACGCGCGCCTTGCTTTCAAAACTCTTTTGATTAATATTTGTGTGAAGTCAAGCATAACAAGAGATATAGCACGGTGATGTTTTATGTTCTCCTGCCAGTAGTTTGAATCTTATCAGCCCGGATGATGGAGGTTATCAGTTGTCCGTCTGCCATGCGTGACCTGCGGGTACCAGCTGGAGAGTAGAGAACAAACACGCCTCTTGTTTGGCCTTTTCATCTCATACTGTCAGCTGCTATTGAGAACAATCGCTTCATATTGCTGATAATTATCTGCAAAAGGTAGTTTAGACCAAGATGTTTAAAGTGTTTAATTATTGGAAGGGCTGAAGATTAATTTTTTATTCTTTTGTAGTTCATTTTTTTATTATTATTTTCAGTTCAATGTTTGGAAAACGGAGTCATGACAGCACAGCCTAAACAGGTTACAGGAGCCTTGCGCCATGAGGCCAGCTTTACTTTTGCACATGCAAATGCTCATTTAAAGCCAGTGGCGTAGCAAGTCAGTCCCGGGCCCATATGCAAAAAAATGTACGGGCCCCCTTAAGCCAAAGCTCCCCCCAACCTTGCCCATTGGCACTGTTAACTGTGGCGCGCAGGTCTGTTAACAACATATACTTTTAATAAGGTAGTCAAATATTTTTACTTTACTTTTTTACTTTAAAGGGTAGATTTAAATAAAGAAAAACAAAATGTTTTGGGTAGTTTTTGACTCGTGACTAACTTCTCCGCCTTCTCTTTTCTCTTTAAGGCCCCACTTTTATGTTTATATTTGTCCATTCTTACTTGTCATGTATAGCCGCTATAGTAACCTAGATAGAACCTAGCGGCGGTGCGTCATGTAAGAAAATGATGGCATAGTAGTCTACGGCAGCCGCGCAATGCAAAAAAAATAAAATAAATGCAAACATGAAATGACTGAGAAATTAGAAATTAATGGGTAATAAGATATCACTACACATGATATGCATACAAAAATATATTTATTGCGGCCACAAATAAAAATTAAATTGAATTTTTTTTTATTAAAAGCTGGGGCGGGCCCCCCTATTGGCCCGGGCCCATTTGCACGTGCATACCCTGCATGCCCAGATGCTACGCCACTGTTTAAAGCTCTAGCATCAAATCACGATACAAACTCTGTTATTCATCAGTGACGTCATGAAAACAGTGTCCGCTCTAAACTCATGTGACTCCAGAGCACGTCAGAATGACCTGGCGTCCCCTGTTTGTCATCTGTCACCGAAACGCTGTTCGTGCTTCTACAAGCACCGTTTCACTTTAGCACTGGGCCGTGTGCCTTTGTGTGTGCGCATACTTGCTTCTGTTGAGAGTCGAATACCATTAAAAGGCAGTTAGAAGCAGATCCTCATCTCACAAACACGCAAAACGGTTACTTAGCTGGTGTGTAATGACTTGTTGGGTTTCACTGTTGCTGATTGTTGGCATTCTCAGTTCTCTGAAGTTAGATGCCTCTGCCCACACACACACACATAGGAATGTGGTTATATTAACGTTACAGAGGTATGGCGGTGCGGCAGGAGTCATAGGGGAAATATGCTGCTCATTGAAGCTTGTTTATATGTGGAGCGAATAATACAAATGTGTTATTTTTGCGACCAGCATGATTTTTTTTTTTGTTCACTTTCTTTTATCCTCTGAGGTTTCATCTTTTGTTGGATAATTGAATGGAAACATTTCCCATGTATTTTTCAGAACCTGCATCTTGGTTTAAATATAGAGATACCAGATTGTTTAGAAAGCTCCAGATAGATAGCTAATCTTCAGTAATTGTGTATTTAAGTGGAAAGTTATTGTAATACAACAACACATAAGAGATTATATAACTTCTCTTGATCTTGTAAGAGAAGTATTTAAACCGTATCCAACTCATGTTTGAGATTTTAAGGTACGAAAACTTTCACAGTCATGTTATTAAATGATAATTCACCCTAAAAATAAAAAAATCTAATTTACTCGCCCTCATGTTGTTCAAAACCTGTATAAGTTTCGTTTTTTATGCTAAATACAAAATAATATATTTTGAAACATGATGGTAAGCACACAGTTGATGGTACCTACCCAGTCTCACAAAATTGCGTACCTATAGTCACATAATTTTTTTTGTCTTTTTCGTGAAACTGTCACGAATTTTTTGTGGTCGTCTCGCGAATTTCTGTTTGTGTGTCATTGCCACGTATTGGTTACCCAACTGCTTTTCCCTATTTTCAAACCATTTTCGCTTCGGTTTAGGATTAGATTTGGTGTGTGCATTAGGATGTCACTTTAAGTATTGGTTTATAGTATTTTTTCTGATTTTTAAAAAAATATATTTTCTACATTTTAAAAAATTGTCGCCTAGCATTAGATTAAGAGTTGGGTTTTGGTAAGGATGTCATTTTATGTCAATTTAACCCTAAACCGAAGCGACAATGGTAAGAAGATAAGACAAAACAGTTAAGTAACCAATATGTGACAATGACACATAAACAGAAATTTGTGATATGATCACGAAAAACACTGAAATTCATGACAGTATCACAAAAAAAAAAAAAATTTGTGACTATACGTAATTTCGTGTGACTGGGCTAATGGTACCCACTGACTTCCATAGTAGAGTAAACAAATACTATGAAAGTCAACACATCAACTGTGTGTTTGCCATCATTATTCATAATACTTTTTATTTTTGCTTAATAGAATGAAAAAAAAAAATATTGAAGAACATGATTGTGAGTAAATTATTGTTTCAGTTTGGGCTGAATTATCCCTTTAAGGTGCCATTTTTATTTGTTTTAATTTGTTGCCAAATTCTCTCAAAAATGGTGTTATTAGAAGACTACACCCCAGTTATTACCCAGCTATTATTATAATGAGGAAGCATCCTTCCTTTATTTCCTTTATAATAGTAATATAATATAAAATACTAGCTATAAATACAGTAAATAACTCACTATTCAGGGATCAACACAAATATTTTTTATTCTGGCCCTGTCGGGCTATAGTGGTTCAGGTTTTCACTTTTTCACTGGCCCCAAATTCCCCAATAAAAAAATGTCAGTGTCACATATTTAAAAATAATAATTCAAAAGTCAAATATAATTGTATACATATACTACAGACATGTTCCAATGAAAAAAAAAATGTCCCCAACTTTTCTGCTTTATCTGTAGCAAACTGACAGCAAACTGTGCAAAATATTTCTTTTGTCGTGTTTTACCCAAGTAATGTCTGCTTCTAAGATGTTAAATAATATACATTGATAAAAATATATTTTTGTGACTGAGGGTCAAGCACTGGCCCAATCGGGCATGTGACAATACTTTTTACTGGCCCGAACGTCTCTCACACTTGCCCCGGGCCACTAGGCAGTCCTTTATGTTGAGCCTTTCTATTCTATCTTAGCTGGTAGTGCATACTACAAGTTATGCCACAGTCTTAATTTGATTCCCTGGAAACACACACACACACCAGAATAAATACTTGAATGCACTGTAATTTGCCTAGGCAAAGAGTGTATGCCAAATGCATTTATGTAATGTTTATGAAATGTACTTTTAATTAAAACTAATGCAACCTCCCAGGATGAATCAGACCTGTCTTCTATTGTTTTAATGACGTGTGTGATTTGACAGGAGGGAATTTTTCGGTTTCATGTTCCATTTCAATTTAGGACAAAAGCAGATGAGTGGTCTAAAATTCCAGTTAAGTCACTATCACCTGACTGTACGGGTTTCAGTGGCATCTTGGATGATAAATGCCTTGATGCTTTCCAAAATACAAACACTGGTTGAGGGTGCGGTCCATTCCACAACGTTCTTCCTGACACTCTACTTGGAATTATAAACTATTTGTTTAGGGATTAGTGACAGAAATGTTACTGATACTGTAATACCGGTAAAGTTTCTAAGATCTGAAAAGGCTTCTTTGTATACTGTTACTCAATAACCCAGATGTATTGAGTACAGAATTCGTCGCTTGTATCACAAATATGTGCAAAGAATCTGACAAGTTCTGCTCTATACTTGAGCACTTTCATGTATGCGTCAGCAGACTTGCTCAGGGGCATGCTTTGAAAACACAAGTGAGCCTTATATCTAGTTAGAGAAAAAGTATGCCGTTGTCATAATTTCCCATAATCATAAAGTGATTTATGTCTCTTTGGAAAATGTTAAATAAATTTTAGATGAGTTTGGAGAAACTGCATCTGTTCTTTGGTCTTTCTTGATTATTTCTTAAAGAGACACTCCACTTTTTTTTGAAAATATGCTAATTTCCCAGCTCCCCTAGAGTTAAACATTTGATTTTTTACTGTTTTGGAGTCCATTCAGCTGATCTCCGGTTCTGGCGGTACCACTTTTAGCATAGCTTAGCATAATCCGTTGAATCTGATAAGACCATTTAGCATCGTGCTCAAAAATAACCAGAGTTTCTATATTTTTAAGGACTTTGCTGCCACAACACGGCTGCAGGAGGCGCAATGATACTATGCAGTGCCCGAAAATAGTCCTCTGCTATTGAAAATTACCAAGGGGACTACTTTCGTGGGACTGCGCAACATCACCGCGCCTCGTGCAGCCATGTTACGGCAGCAAAGTCCTTGATTATTACGCCAAAATGAGAATATAGTTCCTAGCCATATCAGCCTAGAAAATCATTTTTTTTTAGTACATTTTTCGGTTTTAGTACACGATGTAACTACAGAAGGGTCAAGTTTTAATTTGAAAAAATATCGAAACTCTTTGGTTATTTTTGAGGGCGATGCTAATAGTCTAATCAGATTCAATGGATTATGCTAAGCTATGCTAAAAAAGGTACTGCCAAACCCGGAGATCAGCTGAATGGATTCCAAAATGGTAAAAATCAAATGTTTAACTCTAGGGGAGCTGGAAAATAAGCATATTTTCAAAAAAGTGAAGCGTCCCTTTAAATAATAGCTTTCGCTCAGTCAGTTATGAAATAACACATTTTCATTGTAAGTAGGGATGCACCGATACCACTTTTTTGCAATACGAGTACTTGCATTTCAGTACATGCGGATACCGATACTGAGTACTGAGTACTAAAAAAAACATGATTTAAATTTACAGGTAACCGCTTTAGTCATATAATTTAACAAAAAAACAATGGACTAGTTTTCCAGTTTGTTGTAAGCTCTGCCTCTTTAGACAACAAGAGAGGCATTAACCCCTTACACACTGCTCAAACATAGACATTTCTCAGACCGCGATATCGATCCCCGGTATCGGGGGACTTCTAACGAGTACGAGTACTTTAGAAAATGTGGCATCGAGGCCTATACCCGATACCAGTATCGGTATCAGTGCATCCCTAATTGTAAGTTGTATTTTTGTTTTGTTTGACTAACGCCACTGTATGCTTTTGCCCAATACTGAGTAAATGTAAAAATTTAAATTTCATCTATTTTTTTAGGTCTCTATAAGTAAAAAAAACAAATACTATGGAGGTCAATGGGTACCGTAAATGAATACAGTCAACAATTGCTGGAATCATATTGCAATGCTTCTGCACTCTCAGAAAAAAGATAAAATGTTTCGGGTGACCTTACGTGCCATTCTTCCCAGACGCATGCCGTCCAGGATTTCGGTGCGTCTTCCGGAAGTCGTATTTGTGGACCGCATACGCCATTCAGTTAAAAACATACGATATACAATCGTAGTTTCATTCATACCATAAAATGTAACAGTTGCTTTTCTGTAATAATAATAATAGTCCTCTATGACGTATGCGGTCGACAAATACGACTTCCGGGAGACGAACACAAAATCCTGGACGGGATGCGTTCGGGAAGAATGGCACGTATGGTCACCCTAAAAATTTTGTCACTAAAAATGGTACCTTTTTAAAAGTTCCAAATATGTATTATTTTGGTACAGATATGTACCTTCTTGTACCTTTATTTCTGAGAGTAAGACATGTGTCCAATATTGTTTTCATTGCTACATCATTTGCAGAAATCCTTATATAAGGTAGCCGTAGCTTAGACTTGATCACAAACGTATTGTGTTTGAATAAGATGTCATTCTGTTTGGATGATTATTCATTGAATTGATATTTTTGCTGTCCTTGTGAACTCCAACTGAGCTTACAAAAGCCCCTCATTTATCTTATTTTGCACTACTGGGAAACTCATTAACATCATAGTTTGAACTTAAAAATGTGATAAATGAAATATGGAAAAAACCCAGAATGAAATCCTTCATCCAATCCTACTAATTATCCTGACATGAAGAAGGACATAGCAGGATAATGACTGTGTGTGTTTGGATTGCTGCGCTTGTGTGTGTTGTAAAGACTGGAGACGGTCCAGAGGAAACAGGATTATGGTTCGGTCTCTGTAGGATGTTAGTCACACATGCTAAAGTCAGTGTCCAGCAGTCGAAACCAGCGCTGAAACTTTGGATCGGCTTTCTAGAGGGCTAAAGGAAAAAGAGGTTTTTGTCGAGTGTGTGTGTGTTTATATGTGAAATACTGTGCGTGATACCCTGCGAGGCACGTCGAGGCGTGTTTCTGTGCCATCTGTGGGCTTTGTTGTAATTAACATGTCAGATTTCTCTCGTGTTCAGTCTAGCTCTATGTGTGTCTGTGTCTTGGTTCGCTCATATGTGGTAATTAAACGTTTTCTCGCTGGATGAGTGTGTATGAGTGATAATTTAGATGTCATGTGTGGTGTACATAAGCAGTCATTTATGTGTTGCTTTGAGGTTGTCTTTTATCTTTTATGAGTGCGTGTGCATCTTTACTGAATTTGAGTTATCTTAAAGCAATAGGTTCCCAAAAACGTTATAATGATTTACTTAATCTGTTATTCATAAACATAAAACTCATTTTTTTATGAAACACAAAAATTATGCTTTAAATAAGACTTGTTTACATGTAAAATATTCTTGCTGTTGTCTGTCACACAAACCTATTGCATGTCTTACAATATAATAAGTTAAAGCACAGCTTTTATGGTTCTTTTATGCTGTCATTATTGTTTCTCATCATTAATGGCTACATTAATTGCAAAGTAAAATAAAACAAAATATTAATTCAAATTTGCTTTCGATTATGTTTAATTGCCTTTCACCAAACAAAATACAAAAGAGAGGTGTAAATAAGTATGTTGACAACTTAACTGTATATCCGTTAACTGTTCACATCACCATTGTGTAAGATTTTACATATACAATAGATGTCTTTGCATATAGGTGTGTTTGTATGTGGTGAATCTTAATCAGGTCATGTGTTACCACAATAATATCTGTGTCTCTGAGACATGATATATTGGTAAAGCTCTTTTTCAACTACTGTTACTGTGAAACTGGGAGTAACTAGCTGTCATAGTCTGGCACGTTATTAATGGTTTAGCATTACCCTAATAACTAGCTGTCAGAGTTGACCACCGGCAATAGGAAATCTAGATACCACACTGACTTCTGTGTTTTTGCACTGAATTATGGAGCCTAAAATTGTAATTGTGTGTACCTTGGGGCAGAATATCCCTTTTTGGCTTTTGATAAAAGACTAGTTAAAGGGTTAGTTCACCCAAAAAGAAAATTCTGTCATCATTTACCCTCATGTTGTTACAAACCTGTATAAATGTCTTTGTTCTACTGAATACAAATTAAGATATTTTGAAAAATGTTAATAGCCAAACAGATCAGGTCCCTTCACTTCCACAGTATTATTTTTCCTACTATGGAAGTCAGTGGTGTCCCTGATCTGCTTTGTTACAAACATTCTTCAAAATATATTTATTTGTATTCAGAACAAAGACATTTATACAAGTTTGTAACAAAATTGTCTGATTGAAAAATGACAATTAGGGATTACAAGTAGGGGTGAAACGATTACATAGTTGAATTTTTTTTTTTATTATACAATTATAAATTATACAAATGAGCACAGCTGTCAATTTGTGCTTATTTGTATGTCTACAGATTTTAAAATTGATAAGTTGAGTTTTTCGAGGGCGCTTGATGCGAAGTTCGTCACAACATGTATGTAGCCCATCATGTGTGTGGTTCGTAATTTCAAAATATGTGTTCGGCGTGTCGAGGGATCCTATGTGCATCACGTGTCTTGTCAAAATAAGTCCCCGCTGCAGACGCATCTAAAGGGTTAATGATAAAAGAGACGCTCCCATTTGCCAGATACTCACATAATCTCATTCATAATCAGATTTTACTGTTAAAGGACAAGTTTGGTATTTTACATTAAAGCCCTGTTTTCAGATCGTTTGTGATGAAATAGAACGGTTTTGACTGAAATTTGACAATGGGTGTATAGGTGCACAGGAACAATCCTTCCTAAAATGCATTAAACTTTCGTTTACAAAGACGTGAAACTCACAGAGTGGTCAGGGGTGTTCACTGATATGCTCACACAAAAATCGTTGCAAAAGATGCTTTCCAACAGGTGTTTTAGCATTCGTTGTAAACTTGTGGACCTATTTTTCCAAACGCCTCACACCCGTACATTATTCCGTTGAGAGTTTGAATAATAGACACTCCAGCCCAGTTGGTAGCAATAATCCGCCTTTGCCAATTGCAAGAATACAAAAAAAGTCACGGCGCGGAGTAATACCGTACCTCACAGCACATACAAGTCAATGGAGTTGGACAAAATTACGATAAAACCTGTTGGAATGCGTCTTTTGCAGCGATTTTTGTGTGAGCATATCAGTGAACACCCCTGACCACTCGGTGACTTTCACGTCTTTGTAAATGAAAGTTTAATGCATTTTAGGAAGGATTGTTCCAGTGCACCCACTCAGCCACTATAGAGGTGGGAGGTGAAAATTCTCGGGCCAGCATCATATGTCCAAATTTCAGTCAAAACCGTTCTATTTCATCATAAACAATCTGAAAACAGGGCTTTAAGTGTAAAATACCGAACTTTTCCTTTAAGGGAGTGTCTTGCGTGTATTTTGTGAACTTAGGTGTCTCTTTTATCATAAAATAAAAAACACTTTGACGCGTGTGCAACAGGCACTTATTTTGACAAAACAT